>NC_133108.1:23324730-23957181 GCF_022965805.1 Primulina eburnea | reverse complement strand
ATGGAGGCTCAAAATAAGACAATCAAGCACAAGCTGATTGTCAGCGACACTGATTCTGAGAGGACACCTCCCAAAAGTTGTGAAGAAGCCACGGGCTTTAATGACCAAGCCTACTGCTACAGTTGGAACCATCCCAACTGATCGACTGATGCAGACAGGAGCTGAACAGCCAATTAAGGCTCTTCCATTGAAGGCTATTCTAGCTGAACCCTCAACTGAGGATCAGTTGTCACTCTCTGCCATCTTGCCAAAGAAGAAAGTCACTGAATCTGGTGACAAGAAGAGACTTGCTAGAGTTAAGGCTCCACTAATCACTATCATTGGCTACACTTCCTTACCTCATGCCAGACCTAAGAGGATAGTGGTCATAGAGAAAATTGATTCAACAACAACAGGGTTGAGCATTCCCCACATTCTAACTGATTCCAATGGCAAAGGGAAAATCCAAGAAGAACCCAGACTAACCAATGCGATTCAAACGCACATCGATCTCAGCTAGCAAGAGATCAATGAATTTGCAGCAGAGAAACTCAAGACCTACAATGAGTGGGTAAAATTCAGAACTGCTATTTTTGCTAAATAGCTTCAGTTGAAGACTAAACTAAAGAAGTTTATTGAACTTGAGGATGCTGTTCTGAGAGCAGTCAAAGTTTCTACAATTGTTTAGGCTTTGGGACGCAAGAGTTATTTGTTCGATCAACTGAGAGCCAAGAAGCTTCAAAACATTGTTGTTGAGTTGCGTCAAAATTTTGATCCTTCAAGTCCAACTGCTGTCAATGACACAACAGTACACAATCAATTGGACTCGGATCTTCTCAGCTTACATATGAAAATCAAGAATTGGAAAATGGATCAAGAACTGATCATTCCAGTGACTGCACAAGACTTATCATCTGATGAAGAGCCAGCTGGTCATCCAGTTCAAGATCCACCCAAAGATTCAGCTGTTGAATTCTTTCCAAAGGCAACTGAATCTTCCCCATCAGTTGCTCCACCTTCTTTATATTCAGCTCCTCAATCTTCAACTGCTGATCCATCGCTATATACTGAAGCTGAATTGTCTCTGGCAAATCTAGACGAGTTCATCAAATCAATAACCTCAGATATTCAGCTGGACAATTCTAGAGCAATTGAAGATTTGCTTAGAACTGAAGAACCAACTGTTCCAGCTGTTACTTTTGAAGAACCAGCTGAGGAGCCCAATTTTGAACAACCTGAACAGCAGTAGTTGTAATGCCCGAGATTATATTACGGTAATTAGAAATGATTAATTGATAAATTTTTGCGATTAGAAGGATCACTCCGAGGCACGATTTGAATTGGCTTGTCATATTGTATGTGCGAGGACAGAAGGTCTCGCGCATATGCGTGAGACGAGCCGCACATATGCGCGAGCATGGCAGAATACCTCGTGCATATTCGCAAGACAGGACGCGCATAAGCGTGAGCATAAGAAATTTCTAAGTGTGAGACCAGAAGGTCTCGCGCATATGCGCGGAGACGAGGCGCGCATATGCGCGAGATGCAACAAGCCGAGACAGTAGTTCTTGCGCATATGCACGAGGATAGGGCGTGCATATGCGCGAGCAGAAGAACTCGTGAACGTCGAGACCAGTAGGTCTCGTGCATATGCGCCATAGAGGGTCGCGCATATGCGCGAGACGTGCATCACAAGGATGAAGCCACATGGCTTAGGTATGCATGATATATATATTTATATATTTATATATCTTTGAAGATTTTGTGGTGTTCTTTGCAAAAGTATGCTCTACATACAATCCTTTAAAGATTGTATGCAATCAGAAACTGGAGGAACCTCAAATCTTTAAATATCTTTAAATTCCTGCATTTAAATTCTTGTATTTAAATTCCTGTCTTTAAATTCCGCATTTATATATATATTATTATACATATTATATGGCTTGTTCTACCGCCTAATTTATTTATTGTTGTTACATTTTCTTTTTATTAATTGCTCTTTATTATTATTGTTTATGAATGTTTCTTTTGGTGTCTAATTATCCCCCTAAGTATCACTCGGTAATCTTTGATATCAGAGCCTGGGGATGTAGAGTTATAAGAATTGTTTTTACGATATTTTAATTTGAGTTTGAGAATTTTAGGTTCTCTTGGGTGCTTTGCCTAAGAAGGTCTGGGTAGTAAGTCCTGAGTATAGGCTGTAAAACCATAGAATTGCTTGGGATTGCAGAGAGAAATTAAAAATCGAAACACAAATTTTAATAAATGAATTCAATTTTATGTAGATCTACTTCTCTTAACTCCGCTACTTCAACTTCTTATGAAAATAGAAGGATAATAAATACCGAAGAAATAGTCATAGAAGATTTTGATAAATCAATTGATAATTGGGAAATTCCTAAAGTAAATAAAGATCAAATCTATAAAACTTCAAGGTATCAATTTTTCAAAACTGATTTTACAATAAAAACAGAAGAAAAAGATATTCAACTTACAAAACCATTTGAAACAATAAATTTATTTTACCAAAATTCTTTACAAAAACATAGAGAAAAGAATTATAAATACCTTCATATTGGATTAGTCCAAGTTGGGATAAAACCTTTAACAAAAGAAGGATTAAACACCTCTATTCTTGCTATTTTAATAGATGCTAGATTCACAAACTTTGAAGACTCCTTGTTAAGTTCTGTTGAATCCAGTCTGTGTACGGGACCAATTTCTTTTGATTGCTATCCAAATTTTTCAGTCTCCTTAAATGATAAAAATATTTTAAAATCTTTAGTTCTACAAGTTAAAACTCATAATTATAATATGCTTCAAGGTTTCATTCCAGTAGCCTTAATTTTTAAAGTACATTATAAAGCCATGATTTCTGCTTTTGCGACAAAAGTAAATTTTCATAGTAAAAAAGGAGAAACTCTTTTATTACAAACAGATTTAAGAAAATCTAATACAGTAATTCCTAAACCGATTCAATTGAAAGATATAACACTTCCAAAAGAATGGATTTTAGAAGGTATTGTCAAAACAGAATTTATAGAACAAGAAGAACCCAACACCCAATTAAAAGAAATAACTCAATATTTAGATGGAAGAGTTAAACTTTCTTTTGATAGAACAAGTAGTCATAACAGTAGATCTGATGATTCTTCAACTTCAGATACTATAGATTTAGGAAGAATATCACAAATAAACTCTCCATATAAAACCCAACCTAGATATTCTACATCAGATATACCCAATTCTATAATAAGATATGTAGATTATACCTCAGAAATACCTAGACCTATATATACCAAAAATAGGATAGGAAGACAATTTAATATTCCAGAACAACAATTTGAATCAGAACAAGATCCAACTAGTCCAACATTTTCCTCAGTAATAGAAAATATAATTAATGAATTAAATGTTATAGAAAAAGAATTCCAAATAGATAAAAACTTTCTACATAAAGATTTTTATAATATACATAATAAAGAAAAAAGATTATGGTTTTTTGAAAATTTTATGAATACCAGAAAAGATATTCAAGAAAAATTCTATGAATTTATAAATAAATATAAAATTCACATTTTATTCTTCGATTGGTTTGAAATATACTCCTCTCAAAATTCTTTAGAATACCCATTTTCAAACTATATAAATCCTATTACAATGAGAAATAAATCACCATAATGGGAAACCATTACTGATTCTAGAAAAATTCAATCTAATCATTACAACAGCTAGTAGCTCAAATCAACCCATAGATCAAACTGCTCCTGAAACACCAACCTCTAATCTTAGAATAAATACCTTAAATCATGATTCAGATATTAGTGAAGCTTTAGAACAATTCAAAAATCCTATAAATAAAATCAATAAAATGGATTGGAATCAATCTTCACAAAAGTTACAAATTATTCCTGCTCCAGATTTAGGAATAATAAAACACATAACACAATCTCGTTTTAATGCTTCTTCCGTTTATGATTGGAACATAGATGGAATGACCGAATATAATATTCTTAGTATTTTACAACAAATGACTATGGCAGCAAATGCCTATAAAACTCAAACAAATACACAAGATAGAACCATAGCCGAACTCCTTATAGCTGGTTTTTCTGGCCAAATTAAGGGATGGTGGGACTATTATATTATAAATCAACAACAAGAAGATATTTTAAATTCTATAAAAACTGATGAAGACGGGATACCAATTTTAGATTAAGATGAAAATCCCCAACAAGATGTTGTAGCTACTTTAATCCTAACAATCTCTTTACACTTTATAGGTGATCCTTCACATTTAAAAGATAAAAATGCTGAATTATTATCAAATCTTAAATGTAAAAAATTAAGTGATTTTCAATGGTATAAGAATACTTTCCTAACCAGAGTCATGCTTAGGGAAGACTCTAATCCACCATTTTGGAAAGAAAAATTCCTAGCAGGATTACCAACTCTTTTAGGAGAAAAAGTTAGAAATAAAATTAGGGAATCATGTGGAAACAAATAATTCCTTATAATGAATTTACTTATGGTCGATTAATTAGTCTAACTCAACAAGAAGGTTTAAAAATATGTCAAGATCTAAAATTAAAAAACATTTAAAATGGGAAATGAAAATAACGAAACAAAAATTAAGAACTTTCTGCCAACAATTAGATATAAATCCTAATAAACCTTCTCCTTCTAAATGCCTAGGAAACTGTAGTGAATCTAATGAAAAACCATATAGAAACAATTTTAAATACAATAAGAAAAATTTTAAATCAAAAGAAGAATTTTATAAGAAACCTTATAAGAAATTTAAAAATTTCAAACAAAATCCTAAAAAATCATTTAAAGATATTGAATGTTATAAATGTCATAAAAAAAGACATTCTGCTACTTATTGTAGATTGAATAAACAGTTAAATGAATTAGAATTAAATGAAAAAATATTAAATAAAATTTCTAATCTTTTAATTAATTCTTCTAAGTCAGAATTAGAAAATTTTTCTTCTAAAGATGAAAATGAATCTTTACAAATAGATGAATTAATTACATCGAGTAATGAATCTTAAAAACAAATTAACATGCTTTCAAAAGATTAACCATTCCTTCTTGATATTCTAAAAAACATAAATGATCTCAATATTCAAAAAGAATATCTTGATAAAATTTAAAATCTCCTAAAGAAAATAAAGAAGAAAAAACAGAAATAAAATATACTACTTTACCAAATACTTCTAAAAATACTTACGACCTAACCAATATTTTAGAAAAAAAAAAAAGAAAATAAAAAATAAAGAAATAACAATCCAAGATTTACAAAAAGATATAAAACAAATAAAATTAGAACTAAAAGAATTAAAAGAAAAACAAAAACAAGATTCTTAAATAATCAAAGTAATATTAGATAATATTAATATTGAAAATTCCGAAAAATCTGAAGATAATGAAATTAAAAACATTCAAAACCTTGAAAAAATTCCAGAAGACTTTTTTTTTTTTTGTATTAAGAGAAATAACCTCTAGAAAATACATACTAAAAATAGATCTGGTATTTTCAGAAAATTTTAAAATTAGTATAATAGCACTTTTTGATACTGATGCTGATTTAAATTGAATAAAATCAGGGATAGTACCTAAAAATTTTCAAGAAAAAACTAATGAAAAACTTTCGGCTGCCAACAATTCTAAATTAAATGTTAGTTCAAAAACAGAAGCATCAATATTAAACAATGAGTTTTTATTAAAACTACATTTATTTTAGTTAATGACATACATCATACTCTAATTCTAAGAACACCTTTTATAGGATTAATTACTCAATATAAAGTAAATAATAATTCTATGTCTTTTAAATTTAATTACAAAAAATTAGAATTTGAATTCTTAGAAAAACCCCGTACAAGAAATATCAATTTAATAAAAGCATATTTTATTTATGAAAATCGTATTAATGTACTAATTCAAGGGAAAAAATTTCAACTAGAAAATCTTGAGAAAGATATTTTAAAAAAAAGGATAATAAAACTGTTAGAAACACAAGAACTTCAAAATAAAATTTCAAAACTCCAAAAATTATTAGAAACAGAAATTTGTTCAGAAATTCCAAATGCTTTCTGGAATAGAAAATGTAGTGCCCAAATTCAGTACACGTATAACACATGCATTTATTTAAATATTAGATCATTTATATTTTTTTAAATGAGTTTTAGCCATGCATAATTTATGAAAATGCATTATTTTAAATTATTCATGTTTATGGGATGCACGTTAAAATGTCTTTTTCAAGTTTCATGTTTCAGGCGATTATTCGAGGCGGGATTGAGGAAAAGACCCGGTGACGATTTTGGCAAATTAAAATGTGGTATTTTATTTTTAAGTTGAGAATGAGGCGTTTTAAATAATTTATTAAGTTGTTAGTATTTTTAAAGCCTTAATTATGTATTGAGTGATTTAAGAGTTTAAAACTTTTAAAATTAGTGTGTAGATATTTTAATTGTAGAGTTTGATTAAAATAGTGTGTGTAAACTTTTTATTAGTATTTTAAATAGTTTATTTAGCTAGAGTTTCCCCTAATTAAAACACACACACACGTTACACACACTCACACACACTTACACGTTTTTACACACACTAAACACACACACTCACTTTACGTTTCAGATTTTATATCTTTGAGGAGAGAAAACTAGGGTTCTTCATTAGCATAGCAGCCGCCCACCCCCTCTTCAAATTCCAGCAAGGTTTTCGTGAATTTTATTGCAAGAAAAGTGTGCCACGTTCGTCCCGGATCAACCTCGCTTCCATCTCCGCCTCTGTGACGCCGTTTCGGTAACGTTTATTATCAAAAGGCACGTATAATCTGTTCTTTCTGCATCGATCTTGTCATAGTATGCGTCGTATTATTTTATGCGTGAAAATCCATGTGTGACGTTCGTCGTTTGAGCGGAAAATAGTTTGAATGCGTTTGAAATACTTTTTAGATCTGAAATCTCGCAACTTACTGTTCTGATAAAAACTGCGATTTTTCTGTCGGGATTTTGAGAAAACTTTCAACTAGAAAATTGTAGAACTTTTCGATACCTTCGATTTGATATAAAATTCGAGATTCTTGGATGAAAATCGAGTGAGTTATGATATTTTTCGTGGGACTGCTCAAACTGCGACTTTTAGAAAATTGTGTTCTTGTTGTTTTTGTTGCAGGCTTCGTTGGAGATCGACGGGTGATCGTGCTGTGTCTAGGTATGATTATTACGATGATAGGATGTCAATTGATGCGTCGCCTAGTGTCGATAGGCACTCACACGCACTAGAAGTCGTAGGTAACGAATTGGTGTCAATTGCTATGTTTGAATTGGATGTGTCGTAGGGGAACATCGTTGCCTTGGGTGGTTGTACGTTTATGGTTTGATGTTAGAGCATGATAGGATGGGTCTCGGGGTGTCGTTTCATAGTCTGTGCAACCGAGTCTAGAAAGTTGAGCAAAGCATGTACAGAATTTTCGTAGCTTCGTTTGTCCCGCAAGTACACGGACCCAAGCACGGACCCTGGCACGGGGTCCGTGTCTTTGTTTTTCTCTTGGTGCGCCATTACAGAGTCTACACGGACCTTCACCCGCACCCTGACACGGGGTCCGTGCCTTTGATTCTTTTCGGAGCCTTTTTCCAGAGTCTACACGGACCTTCACCCGGACCCTGACACGGGGTCCGTGCCTTTGCTTTCCTTCGGTGTCAATTTCCAGAGCCTACACGGACCCCTACACGGATGTAGGTACGGGGTCCGTGTCCTTCATTTTTGGGGAAAAATAATTTAGTATGCTTTGAGGTTACACGTCATGGGTTAGCACAATGATTTACAAAGTCGAGTCATGGGAATTGTTGAACGTCCTAAGGAATTGAATGAACTCGTAAGTGAGCATGATTACCTACGTCTAAGTATGCAAGTTAAGCATGTCAATTCATGATCAGTATGTGCAGCAACGGCCCCGATCGAAGTCCAACGAATCCGTCAACGCCAAGTAAGTATGTATGACGTGCAAAGAAAATATTTTAAGTTTTTGAGGTATGCTAATTGTCTTGTGACCAAATTATGAATGAGTTTGGAAGTCGGTGAACGTGGCCGAGGACCTCTCCGCCCTGTTAAATTATGAACGGGTTAGATCGTGGTTGGAAAGCGTTAAATTATGAACGGGGACCAACCAGCCCGTTAAATTATGAACGGGGATCTCATGTATGCGGCAGTGGATACGTCCCTGTCAGCCCAGTACTGTGGTTTGTCTGATCAGGCGTTTATTATGTATGGGTCACTTGCTTTGAAACATCCTCTACGCAAAATGATGAAGTATGTATGTTCAAGTATGTTCAAGTATGCAGCATGTTTAAGAAAAGTTTATGTTGATGGCACGTCTAAGTATGTATGCACGTATGTTCAAGTTTTAATACGCAAGTCAAGTTTAAGTATGTATCTCCTATTTTAAAGTTGCATTTGATTTTATTATGTACTACTCGTTACTACCAGTTTATACGTGTTGAGTTTTTAGACTCACTAGACTTGATCGATGCAGGTGAGTATGTTGATGAGGAGACAGCAGGTGGCGACCAAGGGGCAGGCTTGGACTGAGCGGGAGGATAACCCGAGGACCGCAATGTTTAAGTTTATGCAAAAGTTCAATTACTCTGATTATATGTTTGATGCGAGATGTTTTGAGAAAACTTTTTTTTTAACAAAATCTTTATTGGGAATGGATGATGTAGTGACGACCGTATTGATTTTATTTTCGTATTTAAGAAAATTTTTAATTTTTCCGCAAATTTTGAGTATGAAAAGTACGGTACGTTACAGTTGGTATCAGAGAGGTGTTCTTGTAAAGGGTTACGCCTACCGCCAGTCGAAAGAAGCTCAGAAGTCACACCTCAAGTCTGTAAGTTTAAAGTTTTGCATTATGTTATGTAGTAAGCATCAAGTTATGATTTCAGTATGTGCCTGTTTTAAGTTGATTTACGTGCATCATAAAATATTGATATGTGTTCATGCATATTGGGTTTACGTGTTGGGTGAATTATTGGAACAGCATGCCTCCTAGACGTGTGATCGACCGTGAAACAAGGGAGGAGGACAGAGAGCCTCGAGTTGAGGAGAGGGCCAATCCTCCACCACCGCCACCTCCAGATATGCAGGCTCAGATGCTTGCTGGTATGACGCAGTTCTTCGCACAGTTTGCGGGGAACCAGGCAGCAGCAGGCGCAGGGGCGAGGCCCCAACCCGAGGCGGTATATGAGAGGTTTCGGAGGATGAGTCCAAAGGAGTTTTCGGGTACTACCAACCCGATGGTCGCTGAGGGATGGATCAAGTCCATCGAAGTAATTTTCGACTTTATGGAGCTGGCAGATGCTGATAGGGTCCGTTGTGCCATCTTCTTATTGACTGGAGACGCCAGGTTATGGTGGGAGAGCGCATCCGTGGCAGTCAATCTGCAAGTACTGCCATGGAATGGTTTCAAGGAAGTCTTTTACTCCAAGTACTTCACTGAGGAAGTACGAACCAGACTCACCAACGAGTTTATGACGCTGCGACAGGGAGACAGTAGCGTGGCCGAGTTTGTGAGGAAATTTGAGAGAGGGTGTCACTTCGTGCCCCTTATTGCGAATGATGTACAGGCAAAATTTTCCTGAATGGTTTGCGGCCGATCTTGCGCCGCGACGTCCGAGTAGCTGGTCCCACTTCTTATGCAGTCGCCGTATCTAGGGCTTTGGCGGCGGAGCAAGACAAGCGAGATATTGAGGCTGACAGACAGGGCAAGAGGCCCTATCAGGCTCCACCGCAGCAGCAGCAGCATCAGAGGCCCCAATTTAAGAAGCAGTACCAGGGGCCGCCAGCAAAGAAGCCTTATCATGGACCACCAAAGGGCAAGGGTCCAGTTCAGCAGCAAGGGGCGCCTCAGAAGCCCGTTGCCTTCCCCGTGTGTCCTAAATGCAACCGTCAGCACCCGCGGCAGTGCTTGTATGGATCAGGAAAGTGCTTCAAGTGTGGAGCCACGGATCACATGCTGAAGGAGTGCCCGCAGTGGAAGCAACCAACTCAAGGGAGAGTTTTTGCCATGCATGCTCAGGAGGCAAACCCAGACACTACACTACTGACCGGTAAACTTTCCTACCAAAGCTCAGTATTATTTTGCCTTGCATGTGGATTTTGGGTTTGGGATTGTTAGTGTGCTAGTATTATTCTTCTTTAGTAACTTGAGATATTGGGTTCTTCTGTGCTTAAGGTTTATGTTAATAATTTTGGGATGTAAGTTAGTTTGTTGTGCTAACGTCTCTCAGGAAACATTTTTATTAAGAGATTATCCACAACCGCATTGATAGACTCAGGAGCCACTCACTCCTTCATATCGGAAACGTTTTCTAATCATCTGGACCTCAAGTCCATTGGCCTAGACGTGAATTTTTCAGTAACAGTCCCATCAGGGGAAGAGCTGTTAGCTACCAGTGTGGTCAGAGATATCGACCTAGAACTGCATGGCCACCTAGTGTATGCAGATTTAATCCTATTGCCAATGCCAGAATTCGACATCATATTGGGAATGGACTGGCTGACTAAGAACAGAGTTCTTATCGACTTTCAGAAGAGATCAGTACTAGTCAGACCATTGGGTATGGAGCAGTTTCTTTTTGAGCCAGATAGATGGAGAAGCTTCCCTCGCATGATTTCGTGCATGCAGGCGAGTAGACTAATTTCCAAGGGCTGCCAGGCCTTCTTGGCGAGTATTATTTCAGCACCGGATGTGACTACTCCATCTTTAGCAGAAGTGCCAGTAGTCAGTGAATTCCCAGACATCTTCCCAGACGATGTTTCAGGTCTTCCACCGGAGAGAGAGGTGGAGTTTGCCATTGATCTCATGCCAGGCACGGTGCCAATCTCTAAGGCACCGTATCGATTAGCTCCAGCGGAAATGTTAGAACTCAAGCAACAGATTCAGGAGCTCTTAGACAAAGAGTTTATCCGCCCGAGTTTCTCACCGTGGGGCGCACCAGTACTTTTTGTGAAAAAGAAATACGGAAGCATGAGACTGTGCATCGATTACCGTGAGTGAACAAGGTAACGATCAAGAATAAGTACCCGTTGCCTAGAATCGAAGACTTGTTTGATCAATTGCAGGGAGCCACCGTGTTCTCTAAGATAGATCTTCGATCAGGGTACCATCAACTGAAAGTGAAGGATGCAGATGTCCACAAAACAGCCTTCAGGACTAGATACGGACATTACGAGTTTTTGGTGATGCCGTTTGGACTGACTAATGCTCCAGCAATTTTCATGGATCTCATGAACCGAGTATTTCAGTCGTTCCTCGATCAATTCGTCATAGTATTCATAGATGATATTCTTATATACTCGAAGAGCCAGGAGGAGCACCGCCAGCACTTGAGGACAGTATTACAGGCTTTGCAGAGTCGCAAGTTATTTGCGAAATTCAGTAAGTGTGAATTTTGGTTAGAAAAAGTAGCATTTTGGGGGCATATAGTATCTAGCAGTGGAATCGAGGTGGATCCAGCGAAAGTAGCGGCTGTCAAGGAATGGGTTGAGCCGAAGAATGCATCTGAAATCCGCAGCTTTTTGGGTTTAGCCGGTTACTACCGTAAGTTCATTAAGGGATTTTCGTCCATAGCGGTGCCACTCACTTCACTCACCAAGAAAAATGCTAAGTTTGTGTGGAGTGAGGAATGCCAGAAGAGCTTCGACACCTTGAAGCAAGCTCTTATTTCAGCGCCAGTGTTAGCCATGCCAACAGGCAAGGTGAGTTTGTGCTTTACCGATGCATCTAAGCTCGGATTAGGCGCAGTGTTGATGCAGCAGGGTCGGGTCATAGCTTATGCATCCAGGCAGTTGAAAGTGCATGAAAAGAACTACCCGACGCACGATTTGGAGTTAGCCGCCGTTGTCTTCGCACTGAAAGTTTGGAGACACTACCTATACGGCGAGAGATGTCAGATTTTCACCGACCACAAGAGTCTCAAATACTTCTTCACGCAGAAGGAGCTGAATATGAGACAGAGACGGTGGTTGGAACTTGTGAAAGATTACGACTGCGAAATTAGCTACCATCCTGGAAAGGCTAATGTTGTCGCAGATGCTTTGAGCAGGAAAGTTGTAATGCCCAAGAATTATAGAATTGATAAACCAAGATTGTTAATCTTCGTTAATGTAAGACTCGAAAGATATGAGAATGCATGACATGCAATGAGGGAAGAAAGATTTGAGAAACCAGGTGTTGCATGATCAGAAAACTAGAATTTAGAAGTTGCACAACCGCACCCGCGGTGCTAGCACGACCGCACCCGCGGTATTAGACGGAGCGCACCCGCGCTGAGGACACCGCACCCGCGGTCTTGCAAGAAGCGCACCCGCGGTCTGAGCTGCCGAGAGAATGGCTAGGATCACCGCTTGAGCGCACCCGCGCTCCTTACACTCACCGCACCCGCGGTCTTACGTGCAACAAGAAAAACTATGCCACGTTTTATTCGGTTGCATGCAGTATATATATGATAGTTACACGTGGTTTCTCTCAGAATTTCAGAAAAGGGTCGAAGGTTGGAGAGGAAAAATCCTTACGCCTTTTAGATTTGTGATTTCGAAGAATCCGTGCATCAGAATTCGAATCCGAACGCAGTATCGAGTTCCTCTCGACTCGAGCTACACAAGGACGTAAGTTTTATTACGTTTTGAGATGTTTTGTAATTATGATGTTGTCAGAATTGAATATGAATCAGATATGACATTTCTGCTACCGTAAATATTGTATAATCGAAGTCAGATTGAAGAACAGATTGTTTCTGTATTTGTTATGAATTTCAGAGTGGATTTGACTGAGATTTCATGACAGATTTGTATTGTTATTGAGATTATGACTGATATTGTTATTGATTACGAAGTCTGATATTATATCTGTGATGTTTAGACTGACGGGGTTATCGAGACAGTATTGTTATGCCGTCGAAACATCAGTTAAATTAGATTGTTCAGATTCAGATATGAATTCTATTATATTGTGATATCATTGATATGAGTCAGATTGTATAGTGTTCAGATATTGATCAGATTATGTACTGAATTGAGTATTGATCAGAACAGATTGTGAATTGAGTTAGTCATTGATACTATGTATTCGATATTGTCTTTTCAGATTGGATATGGACAGATTTGACTTCGAGACTTCGTCTTCGTCAGACCGGGACGACAAAGGTATAATTCATGTGATATCTGGGAAAATATAACTCAAATCAGATCTCATTTGAGTTTCCCAATAAAATCACATACTTGATTATTGTTTATCTTTTGATATGATTATGATTTGTTTATAGACTTATATTCAAATCTTTTGAAAAGAGCATGCTTTGTTTACAGATTGTTATACATTGCATTTGAGATAGGAAAGTTTGACAGATAGTCAGGCTTCTAGACGTTCGGTGTATCGTTACATAGGAGCAGACACCCTCCTATTGTAGATTATTCGATACAGATATGACCGAAGTCTAGGAATAAGACGTACGTCACCGCGATTGGGAGGGTAGGTGACAGACAGTGACGTCTTATTCACCCCGGGATCCCTAGAGATATAGTTGAGTCGAGTCTAGACATGATTTGACTAGAACTGCATGTGGTTATGAATGTGGTTTCATAGACTATGAACCCTATGTTTATTGCTTTCAGTCATGACAGCATGTTTATATGACTTGATTTCAATTGCATGTGTATCTGAATTGGGTTGCATGCTTATTTTGATTTGATTTCATAGATTATGAAATCTATTACTTTTGAATATGTTCATGATAGCATGTTTCATGATTTAGATTGTTTCTGTACATGCTTACCATGTTTTATACTGGGATTGGTTCTCACCGGAGTTATCCGGCTGTTGTCGTGTCTGTATGTGTGCATGGCAACAGGTGGGGCAGGATCTGGGTCTCGAGCTAGATGAGAGATTGATGATAGCGTGGAGATCTCGGGCGTTGAAGATATCTAGTGTTTGCTTATTAGACTTGTACTACTGATATTTGTAGTTGGTATTTAAACACTAGCGTATGATTGTACTAGATAGACTTGTAGGTACATTATGTTGTTTAATTAATATAGAGACATGTTATGCTTTAATTATACATTTGAGTTCATGTTAAAAGCAAAAATTTGACCCACATTTTCGAGCAAAGATCCAATAAATCCCAAAAGAATTGAGTTAGAGCCCGGGTCCCCACAACAGGTGGTATCAGAGCCATAGATCCTTTAGACTGAGATAGTCAAAACTGATAGAATTTACAGATTGAGTTAGAAGGGAATGAGCGGGGTAGATTGCATTTTCTTCCTTGCATGTGATTGCTAGCATGAGATTTATGTCAATGTGGACTTACATGATGTGTGTTAGCATGGTTTATCGCTTTTCCTAGTACATGTTGTATTATATCTGAATTGATTTCAGCATGTAAATACAAAGCCTGAATCAGAATCGATTCCAGATCAGAAGTATATGTTCAGAAGAGGGCTGAGATAGATTGTATAGATTGCGTATTAATCTGTTTGATACTCAGATATACCGCCTAGGAGAATTACAGAAAGGGGCAGTACTTCGATTGAACAGATAGATGTATCAGAGACTCCGATAGAAACACAGATGAAGAGATTTCAGTCGTTTCAACAGCCGATTCTGAAAGGAACTGAGACGTCAGTAGATTGTGAGAATTGGCTTGAGGAGATAGAAATGGTGTTTGAATTCCTTGGTTTCACAGATGAGTGTAGAGTTAACCTGATTGAGCACCAATTGCAAGAGACTGCAAGAATATGGTGGTTATTAACCAAAGGAGTTTTAGAACAGAACCGTTCAGTGATTTCGTGGAAGATTTTTAAATTTGAATTCTATCAAAGATTCTTCCCTACATCGTACAGACAGGATAGAAGTGCAGAATTTGCAAACCTGAGACAGAATCAGATGAGTATTGATGAGTATTTGGCTCAGTTCTTCACCTTATTACGTTTTGCCCCTCTTGTGGCTAGGAATGATGATGCGATGTCTAGCCAGTTCATTCAGGGATTGAATCCAGAAATACGTACATTGGTGAGTGTGAAGCAATCGAATAGTTTTGCTGATACATTGAACAGAGCCAAAAGAGCAGAAACGGTTCTGATAGGACAACAGAGAGCATCGTTTGATCTTCCAGCACCGAATCCACAACAACTGCCTTCCAGAGTTGAGATTGGCAGTAGTAGTGGTAAAAAGAAAGAACCATTGAAGATTGAAAAGAAACAGTTTAAGAAATTAGGAGGTGGACAGAGTAGTTCATCTAGCTCCAGTGTTTCCAGTCCGAGTTATACTGGAGTATAGTGCAGAAATTGCGGAGGAAGACATTCCACAGAACACTGCCAAGGAGTACTTAGTAGATGTAATGTTTGTAAACAGTCGGGACACTTTGCGAGAGTTTGTCCTCAAAGAGATTCCCGAAGATTTTAGGGAACAGAATCATCTGATGACACTAATTGTGGAACAGACCCAGATATAGTGACATGTACTATTCTTTATGATTCTATTGCATATGTATTGATATATACTAATGCATTTCATATGAGTATATCTGATGGAGTAGCATGGAGATATGTTGTACCTGTTGGGTCTAGTTGTACTGTAGTATTGATTTCCTAGCTTGTTAAGGAAAATGTTGATATCAGAGATTTCTGTGACAAATTACATACTACAGTAAGATAAGCATGAGACCGAGTTAGATTCTGATGTACTTGTGTTTTCTGATTTGAACGCATTATTGATATGTATAGGCTGACCAAGTACAGACATATTGTAGAATTTTTCCAGAAAGAGTAAGAATCAGACCAGAAATGACTGATCAGTGGAAATACCACGATAAGGATGTTAGATTTAGAATTCCTTTGATATCTGTATTGTATATGTGATTCGATTAATGCGGAAAGGAGCAAATTGCATCCTTCTGTATTCAGTAGATCTACTGAGATCGAGCCTAGCATTGGCAGATTTGCCAGTGATATACGAGTTGGCTGATGTTTGCCCAGATGAGATTTTGGATTTGTTGTAATCTCAAAAGATAGACTTCAGAAATTGAATGTAGATCAGGTAATGTGTGTATGTTAAATTCAATACAGAATGATATTGAATATACAGAATAATACATACCGAATTGAAAGAATTGAATATTTGAAGATTGTAGTGAATATTCTGAGAAGTAGGATTATTGTATACAGAAATTATTCAGATAAGAATTCCGCTTGAAACAGATTGTATTCAGAGTAAATGAGATCTGATGTTAGTATACAGATTGACTTTGATACAGTTGAGATTGCAATCAGTGACAGATAGGATATCGATATTAGAAAGGTCAGAAATTTCAGAAATGTCAGAATTGTCAGAAATGTATTATGTCTTATTTGACAGATTATCTTATTCGATTATTGCTTTATATCTGCAGTGTATTGTTATTGTTCTAAATCAGTATTCGTGATATCTTGTATTGGTTGGGGAGCATATTATATTGGCAGATGATATATAGCAGTTGATCATAATGGCATGAACATTTGATTGATTTGTCAGAATCGATAGTATTGTTAGAACTTACAATCCTATATATTGATTAGATTAGTATAGATTAGTGTTATTCTGAATCAGTATTGATACAGATTTTATGAACCGTTGAGAGTATATACAGTTCAGCTTGTATCAGAGATGAATTCTAGAATTTCAGCAGTTCAGAAACGTGATCAGAGTGGTCAGAACAGTATTTCGATAATCAGCGCAGAGTATCGGTCAGAGAAACAGATATGTGATTTTGTGGTCTGTATTAGACTGATTGTGTCATGATGTCAGAATGTTACAGAATTGTATAACAGAATTGATATTGATAGTCAGAGCCGAATACCAGGTAGGTATTTTTTTTTCTTTACTTTATGTTATTAACTGATTTGGTTATACCGAGTCTGAAATCACAGATAGTGTCAGAAATGCATTGTAGTGGATTCAGTGTTCATTTTGCTGACTGAGAATGTATGAGATTCGAACAGACAGGTACGATATAGACAGATTAGATCAGTCGTGACAGAATTTGTGCAGAAATGTTGGCAGAAATTGTACTGATACGTCTGAATCGCTAACAGAGAATACAGAAAGAAAGAAATCAGAAGATTTATTACAGACTTAGTATATTTCTGATTCGACATGGGGAGTATATTTCGATGAATTTCGTAATAAGATTATCCCAATATTTTCCAGATTAGGATATAATATGATTATGATTGACAGATTGTTCAATCTATATCTATTAGTTTGTACAAGATGATGTACAAACAGAACCAAATGACACAGATTGATGTCAGAACATAGTCAGAGTGACTAGAATGTAGAAGTAGACTATATCAGATTGTGATTGTGATTAAGTTTGCAATTATGGCAGACCATACCATAAGTTATTTTGCAGATTATTCACAGATTGACAGACAGTCAGAGTGTATGATCCAGATATTGGAAGATATCCAGAGAACTGTGATGCTGGATGTTAGCATTAATTGATATGACTTATTATCACTGCGTGACAGTAACTATCAGCTTATCAGATGGGTAATGAGATAGTTATAGGCAAGACAGTATATGGTGAATACTACAGATTTCGTTTGAAGAAAATTCAAAAGAAGATAAAGATAGTTCAGAATGAACAGATTAAAGAAACCAACGTCGGATGATGACGATTGGTATTTGAAGCTGAAGATGGTATATGTCCTTGATTGGGATAAACAGACTGGATAACACTATTGGCATTGGGTTGTTATGAACTGTGATTGGTTTATACGGATGTTGTATAACCAACATGGCAAGATTGATTTTGTCAAAGTTACTTAAAGAAGTATTATGATAGCATACTTCATGAATTCGTATTCCAGATGGGGATCAGGGAGTTGAGTTTTGATTTAAACTCTAGTATACATTTCTTCTCGTATATCTCTAAATTGATTGTTTATGAGTTCGAGGACGAACTCAGATCTAAGAGGGGGAGAAATGTAATGCCCAAGAATATAGAATTGATAAACCAAGATTGTTAATCTTCGTTAATGTAAGACTTGAAAGATATGAGAATGCATGACATGCAATGAGGGAAGAAAGATTTGAGAAACCAGGTGTTGCATGATCAGAAAACTAGAATTTAGAAGTTGCACAACCGCACCCGCGGTGCTAGCACGACCGCACCCGCGGTGCATGTGCAGAAAATTAAGTACAAATCCCGTAGACACACCGCACCCGCGGTATTAGACGGAGCGCACCCGCGCTGAGGACACCGCACCCGCGGTCTTGCAAGAAGCGCACCCGCGGTCTGAGCTGCCGAGAGAATGGCTAGGATCACCGCTTGAGCGCACCCGCGCTCCTTACACTCACCGCACCCGCGGTCTTACGTGCAACAAGAAAAACTATGCCACGTTTTATTCGGTTGCATGCAGTATATATATGATAGTTACACGTGGTTTCTCTCAGAATTTCAGAAAAGGGTCGAAGGTTGGAGAGGAAAAATCCTTACGTCTTTTAGATTTGTGATTTCGAAGAATCCGTGCATCAGAATTCGAATCCGAACGCAGTATCGAGTTCCTCTCGACTCGAGCTACACAAGGACGTAAGTTTTATTACGTTTTGAGATGTTTTGTAATTATGATGTTGTCAGAATTGAATATGAATCAGATATGACATTTCTGCTACCGTAAATATTGTATAATCGAAGTCAGATTGAAGAACAGATTGTTTCTGTATTTGTTATGAATTTCAGAGTGGATTTGACTGAGATTTCATGACAGATTTGTATTGTTATTGAGATTATGACTGATATTGTTATTGATTACGAAGTCTGATATTATATATGTGACGTTTAGACTGACGGGGTTATCGAGACAGTATTGTTATGCCGTCGAAACATCAGTTAAATTAGATTGTTCAGATTCAGATATGAATTCGATTATATTGTGATATCATTGATATGAGTCAGATTGTATAGTGTTCAGATATTGATCAGATTATGTACTGAATTGAGTATTGATCAGAACAGATTGTGAATTGATTTAGTCATTGATACTATGTATTCGATATTGTCTTTTCAGATTGGATATGGACAGATTTGACTTCGAGACTTCGTCTTCGTCAGACCGGGACGACAAAGGTATAATTCATGTGATATCTGGGAAAATATAACTCAAATCAGATCTCATTTGAGTTTCCCAATAAAATCACATACTTGATTATTGTTTATCTTTTGATATGATTATGATTTGTTTATAGACTTATATTCAAATCTTTTGAAAAGAGCATGCTTTGTTTACAGATTGTTATACATTGCATTTGAGATAGGAAAGTTTGACAGATAGTCAGGCTTCTAGACGTTCGGTGTATCGTTACATAGGAGCAGACACCCTCCTATTGTAGATTATTCGATACAGATATGACCGAAGTCTAGGAATAAGACGTACGTCACCGCGATTGGGAGGGTAGGTGACAGACAGTGACGTCTTATTCACCTCGGGATCCCTAGAGATATAGTTGAGTCGAGTCTAGACATGATTTGACTAGAACTGCATGTGGTTATGAATGTGGTTTCATAGACTATGAACCCCATGTTTATTGCTTTCAGTCATGACAGCATGTTTATATGACTTGATTTCAATTGCATGTGTATCTGAATTGGGTTGCATGCTTATTTTGATTTGATTTCATAGATTATGAAATCTATTACTTTTGAATATGTTCATGATAGCATGTTTCATGATTTAGATTGTTTCTGTACATGCTTACCATGTTTTATACTGGGATTAGTTCTCACCGGAGTTATCCGGCTGTTGTCGTGTCTGTATGTGTGCATGGCAACAGGTGGGGCAGGATCTGGGTCTCGAGCTAGATGAGAGATTGATGATAGCGTGGAGATCTCGGGCGTTGAAGATATCTAGTGTTTGCTTATTAGACTTGTACTACTGATATTTGTAGTTGGTATTTAAACACTAGCGTATGATTGTACTAGATAGACTTGTAGGTACATTATGTTGTTTAATTAATATAGAGACATGTTATGCTTTAATTATACATTTGAGTTCATGTTAAAAGCAAAAATTTGACCCACATTTTCGAGCAAAGATCCAATAAATCCCAAAAGAATTGAGTTAGAGCCCGGGTCCCCACAAAAGTGGCAGTCATCGCTCAATTGTCAGTGCAGAGACAGCTTCAGTCCGAGATTCAGAAGTTTGGCCTAGAGATTTATCGTGAGGGCAGAGCACCCAGGCTGTCTAATCTGGCAGTCAAATCTGATTTGCTAGACCGTATCCGGGCAGGACAGACGTCAGATGAGCAGTTACAGAAATGGAGACTGAAAGACGAAGCCAAGGGCAGTGTGCTGTACACAGTTTCAGACGGCATTGTGAGATACAGAGGTAGAATGTGGGTGCCTAGTGTTGGATCGATCAGACAGGATATATTGACAGAGGCACATGCATCTCCGTATTCCATCCACCCAAGAGGTACCAAGATGTACAAAGACCTACAATTAATGTATTGGTGGCCAGGGATGAAGAGAGACATCCGCCGATTTGTGTCAGAATGCCTCACTTGTCAGCAAGTGAAGGCAGAGCATAAGAGGCCAGCAGGATTGGTCAAGCCACTCCCCATTCCCGAGTGGAAATGGGAGAACATTACTATGGATTTTGTGGTCGGGTTGCCGAGGTCAGTCAGAGGATCGAATTCTATTTGGGTTATAGTAGACCGACTCACTAAGTCAGCGCATTTTCCACCAGTGAAGACGACTTTCTCCATGACGGAGCTATATATCAGGGAGATAGTCCGTCTACATGGATTCCCAGTTTCAATTGTGTCCGACAGGGACCCGAGATTCACATCGTCCTTCTGGAAGAGTTTGCATGCAGCCATGGGGACGAAGTTGCTTTTCAGTACAGCTTTTCATCCGCAGACAGATGGCCAGTCTGAGCGAGTGATTCAGATTTTAGAGGATTTGCTGAGAGCCTGCATGATTGATTTCCAAGGAGCTTGGGAGTCTAGACTACCTCTAGTGGAGTTCACATACAACAACAGCTTCCAAGCATCCATCGGAATGGCTCCCTACGAGGCATTGTATGGGAGGAAGTGCAGATCACCAGTTCATCGGGATGAAGTTGGTGAGAGGACAGAACTTGGTCCAGAGATAGTTCAACAGACTGCAGACGTAGTGGTCAAGATTCGTGAGAGGATGAAGACTGCCCAAAGCCGTCAAAAGAGTTATGCCAATAAGAGGAGGAGAGACCTCGAATTTGCCGTTGGTGATCACGTATTCGTCAAAATAGCACCTATGAAAGGTGTTATGAGGTTCGGAAAAAGAGGCAAACTGAGTCCGAAGTTCATTGGGCCGTTTGAGATTCTTGACAGAATTGGGACACTAGCCTATCGTGTAGCCCTTCCGCCGAATCTGGCCGGAGTACACAATGTGTTCCATGTCTCGATGTTAAGGAAATATTTGGCTAATCCTTCGCACATTCTGAGTTATGAGCCTTTGCAGCTTGCTCCAGATTTGTCTTATGAGGAAAGACCAACTCAAATCCTCGACCGACAGGAGCGCAGACTCCGGAACAAAGTGACTAAGCTAGTCAAAGTTCAGTGGCTGAATCAATCAGTGGAAGAAGCCACATGGGAGTCAGAAGCAGATATGAGACTTCGCTACCCGGAGTTGTTCGGGAAGATTTAATTTCGAGGACGAAATTTTTATAAGTGGGGGAGGAACTGTAGTGCCCAAATTCAGTACACGTATAACCCATGCATTTATTTAAATATTAGATCATTTATATTTTTTTTAAATGAGTTTTAGCCATGCATAATTTATGAAAATGCATTATTTTAAATTATTCATGTTTATGGGATGCAGGTTAAAATGTCTTTTTCAAGTTTCATATTTCAGGCGATTATTCGAGGCGGGATTGAGGAAAAGACCCGGTGAGCATTTTGGCAAATTAAAATGTGGTATTTTATTTTTAAGTTGAGAATGAGGCGTTTTAAATAATTTATTAAGTTGTTAGTATTTTTAAAGCCTTAATTATGTATTGAGTGATTTAAGAGTTTAAAACTTTTAAAATTAGTGTGTAGATATTTTAATTGTAGAGTTTGATTATAATAGTGTGTGTAAACTTTTTATTAGTATTTTAAATAGTTTATTTAGCTAGAGTTTCCCCTAATTAAAACACACACACACGTTACACACACTCACACACACTTACACGTTTTTACACACACTAAACACACACACTCACTTTACGTTTCAGATTTATATCTTTGAGGAGAGAAAACTAGGGTTCTTCATTAGCATAGCAGCCGCCCACCCCCTCTTCAAATTCCAGCAAGGTTTTCGTGAATTTTATTGCAAGAAAAGCGTGCCACGTTCGTCCCGGATCAACCTCGCTTCCATCTCCGCCTCGGTGACGTCGTTTCGGTAACGTTTATTATCAAAAGGCACGTATAATCTGTTCTTTCTGCATCGATCTTGTCATAGTATGCGTCGTGTTATTTTATGCGTGAAAATCCATGTGTGATGTTCGTCGTTTGAGCGGAAAATAGTTTGAATGCGTTTGAAATACTTTTTAGATCTGAAATCTCGCAACTTACTGTTCTGATAAAAACTGCGATTCTTCTGTCGGGATTTTGAGAAAACTTTCAACTATAAAATTGTAGAACTTTTCGATACCTTCGATTTGATATAAAATTCGAGATTCTTGGATGAAAATCGAGTGAGTTATGATATTTTTCGTGGGACTGCTCAAACTGCGACTTTTAGAAAATTGTGTTCTTGTTGTTTTTGTTGCAGGCTTCGTTGGAGATCGACGGGTGATCGTGCTGTGTCTAGGTATGATTATTACGATGATAGGATGTCCATTGATGCGTCGCCTAGTGTCGATAGGCAATCACACGCACTAGAAGTCGTAGGTAACGAATTGGTGTCAATTGCTATGTTTGAATTGGATGTGTCGTAGGGGAACATCGTTGCCTTGGGTGGTTGTACGTTTATGGTTTGATGTTAGAGCATGATAGGATGGGTCTCGGGGTGTCATTTCATAGTCCGTGCAACCGAGTCTAGAAAGTTGAGCAAAGCATGTACAGAATTTTCGTAGCTTCGTTTGGCCCGCAAGTACACGGACCCAAGCACGGACCCTGGCACGGGGTCCGTGTCTTTGTTTTTATCTTGGTGCGCCATTATAGAGTCTACACGGACCTTCACTCGGACCCTGACATGGGGTCCGTGCCTTTGATTCTTTTCGGAGCCTTTTTCCAGAGTCTACACGACCCTGACACGAGGTCCGTGCCTTTGCTTTCCTTCGGTGTCAATTTCCAGAGCCTACACGGACCCCTACACGGATGTAGGTACGGGGTCCGTGTCCTTCATTTTTGGGGAAAAATAATTTAGTATGCTTTGAGGTTAGACGTCATGGGTTAGCACAATGATTTACAAAGTCGAGTCATGGGAATTGTAGAACGTCCTAAGGAATTGAATGAACTCGTAAGTGAGCATGATTACCTACGTCTAAGTATGCAAGTTAAGCATGTCAATTCATGATCAGTATGTGCAGCAACGGCCCCGATCGAAGTCCAACGAATCCGTCAACGCCAAGCAAGTATGTATGACGTGCAAAGAAAATATTTTAAGTTTTTGAGGTATGCTAATTGTCTTGTGACCAAATTATGAATGGGTTTGGAAGTCGGTGAACGTGGCCGAGGACCTCTCCGCCCCGTTAAATTATGAACGGGTTAGATCGTGGTTGGAAAGCGTTAAATTATGAACGGGGACCAACCAGCCCGTTAAATTATGAACGGGGATCTCATGTATGCGGCAGTGGATACGTCCCTGTCAGCCCAGTACTGTGGTTTATCTGATCAGGCGTTTATTATGTATGGGTCACTTGCTTTGAAACATCCTCTACGCAAAATGATGAAGTATGTATGTTCAAGTATGTTCAAGTATGCAGCATGTTTAAGAAAAGTTTATGTTGATGGCACGTCTAAGTATGTATGCGCGTATGTTCAAGTTTTAATACGCAAGTCAAGTTTAAGTATGTATGTCCTATTTTAAAGTTGCATGTGATTTTATTATTTACTACTCGTTACTACCAGTTTATACGTGTTGAGTCTTTAGACTCACTAGACTTGATCGATTGAGGTGAGTATGTTGATGAAGAGACAGCAGGTGGCGACCAAGGGGCAGGCTTGGACTGAGCGGGAGGATAACCCGAGGACCGCAATGTTTAAGTTTATGCAAAAGTTAAATTACTCTGATTCTATGTTTGATGCGAGATGTTTTGAGAAAACTTTTTTTTTAACAAAATCTTTATTGGGAATGGATGATGTAGTGACGACCGTATTGATTTTATTTTCGTATTTAAGAAAATTTTTAATTTTTCCGCAAATTTTGAGTATGAAAAGTACGGTACGTTATAGAAAACAACATATTGTAGATCTCCCTTATGAACAAGATTTTAATGATAAACAAATCCCAACCAAAGCTAGACCAATACAAATGAATTTTGATCTAGAAGAACATTGTAAAAAAGAAATACAAGATTTGGAAAAGAAAGGTCTAATTTCCAAATCTAGATCCCCATGGAGTTGTGCTGCTTTTTATGTTAATAAAAATTCTGAAATCGAAATAGGGACTCCCAGATTAGTAATAAATTATAAACCATTAAATAAAGCATTAAAATGGATCATATACCCTATACCAAATAAAAAAGATCTATTACAAAAACTTCATAATGCTTCTATATTTTCTAAATTTGATATGAAATCAGGATTTTTGCAAATACAAATTTCTGAAAAAGACAGGTACAAAACTGCTTTTACGGTCCCTTTTGGACAATATGAATGGAATGTAATGCCTTTTGGGTTAAAAAATACCCCTTCTGAATTCCAAAGAATTATGAATGAAATCTTCAATGATCATTCAAAATACTGTATAGTTTATATCGATGATGTCTTAGTCTTTTCAAACAACATAGATGAGCATATAAAACACCTAAAAACATTCCTTTATATTACAAAACAAAATGGTTAAGTGGTTTCCAAATAAAAAATAAGTCTATTTCAAACTAAAATTAGATTTTTAGGACATTACATATCACAAGGAACTATTACACCTATTGAAAGATCCTTGCAATTTGCTAATAAATTCCCTGATAAAATACTTGATAAAATTCAATTACAAAAATTTTTAGGAAGTTTAAATTATGTTCTAGACTTCTGCCTAAACATTAATAGAATAGCAAAACTTTTACATGATAGACTTAAGAAAAACCCAGTTCCATGAACAGAAAAACATACAGAATTAGTCCAGATAATCAAAAAACAAATATTAGAAATCCCGTGTTTACATATTGCAGATCCTAGCCTACCGAAAATAGTTGAGACAGATGCCTCAGATCTAGGATATGGAGGAGTTTTAAAACAAAAACAAGGAGACAAAGAGTGTATAGTTCAGTATACATCAGCCCATTGGAACGACACCCAAAAGAATTATTCTACTATAAAAAAAGAAATTTTGGGCATTGTTTTATGCATACAAAAATTTCTTCCTAGAAGAGAAACATGAAGATCCGGCATATTCTACCTGTAAGATTCTCAAAGTCATTGCTCCAGCTGATTGGGGATATGACTTAACCAAATCCCTATTCTTTCCAGAAAAACTTAAAGAAACACATTTCTTTGAAATACCTTTTAATTATTGGGATTATCAACAAGCATGGTACCATTCCTTTTTGATCAAAAACCAAAAACATAAACACACATGGCTTTTTTATTTCGACACAAAAATATGTGATCCCAAACAATTTCCATTATTGTGGAATTCTTGGTGGAAATTTTTCGGATCATCATATGAAATTCTAAAACCCTCAATCCAAAGTTCGTTCAATTTATTCAAAGCCCAGTGTAAACCCACAGATGAAGAAAATTCATTACATCCCTTAGCCCTTTTTTGTACAAAATTCTATGTTCCATGGGTTCTTGCATGGACAGTAGAACTTTCTGATCAAAAACATCTAGTGCTCATAAGAAGATTCAAAGTTAAATGGTGGGATAAATTTTAAGTCCTCCAAGCCTTTCAATTACGAATATTCAAAAATGGATTAAAGACTGTAATGTCAAGACTCCAGAAACATTCCAAACACCACAGCAGACAGACTTTTTGGTACAAAAATCTCAAATGGCAGCTATGCTTGCAACAGCAAAAACTCCTGAAGAAATGCAGGCGATATTGATGAAATTCACACCAACCTTATCAAACAGATCAGAATCTCCAGAGCCCTCTATCCATTTGGATGATGATGATGATGGACCTATTTTTGGAAACTGTGGAATGTAAATATGAATTGTAAATTTTAATTTTTGTGTATTGATTGTAATATTCGTGTATAAAAAAAATGACGACGAAATGATGCAAGTATGACGACGACAAATACTATTCAAGATTCCAAAAATGCCCTTGAAGATATATATAAAAGGAGACAAGTCCCTCAAGGAAAGGCAAGTTTTTTTATACCAAGTTATGATTCCCACTTTCTCTTTTTTTCTTCTCTCTTCTCTTTCTTACTTTTCCTACTTTCTCCACTCACATTCAACGTGTTCTTACCTTTCAAGCTTTATGTTCTTGAAGAATTTGTAAATCCTTTGAAGATTCATATTGAAGTTCTTATTTTGATTCCAATGTGTGTTTTATTTATGTGTTAAATACTTGTGTATATATATATATATTACATATTATATGGCTGGTTCTACCGCCTAATTTATTTATTGTTGTTACATTTTCTTTTTATTAATTGATCTTTATTATTATTGTTTATGAATGTTTCTTTTGGTGTCTAATTATCCCCCTAAGTATCACTGGGTAGTCTTTGGTATCAGAGCCTGGGGGGGGGGGGGGGGGGTGGTAGAGTTATAAGAATTGTTTTTACGATATTTTAATTTGAGTTTGAGAATTTTAGTTTCTCTTGAGTGTTTTGCCTAAGAAGGTCTGGGTAGTAAGTCCTGAGTATAGGATGTAAAACCATAGAATTGCTTGGGATTGTAGAGAGAAATTAAAAATCGAAACACAAATTTTAATAACTCAATTTTCTTTAGATCTACTTCTCTTAACTCCGCTACTTCAACTTCTTATGAAAATAGAAGGGTAATAAATACCGAAGAAATAGTCATAGAAGATTTTGATAAATCAATTGATAATTGGGAAATTCCTAAAGTAAATAAAGATCAAATCTATAAAACTTCAAGGTATCAATTTTTCAAAACTGATTTTACAATCAAAACAGAAGAAAGAGATATTCAACTTACAAAACAATTTGAAACAATAAATTTATTTTCCCAAAATTCTTTACAAAAACATAGAGAAAAGAATTATAAATACCTTAATATTGGATTAGTCCAAGTTGGGATAAAACCTTTAACAAAAGAAGGATTAAACACCTCTATTCTTGCTATTTTAAGATATGCTAGATTCACAAACTTTGAAGACTCCTTGTTAAGTTCTGTTGAATCCAGTCTGTGTACGGGACCAATTTCTTTTGATTGCTATCCAAATTTTTCAGTCTCCTTAAATGATAAAAATATTTTAAAATCTTTAGTTCTACAAGTTAAAACTCATAATTATAATATGATTCAAGGTTCAATTCCCGTAGCCTTAATTTTTAAAGTACATTATAAAGCCATGATTTCTACTTTTGCGACAAAGTAAAATTTTATAGTAAAAAAGGAGAAACTCTTTTATTACAAACATATTTAAGAAAATCTAATATAGTAATTAATAAACCGATTCAATGGAAAGATATAACACTTCCAGAAGAATGGATTTTAGAAGGTATTGTCAAAACAGAATTTATAGAACAAGAAGAAGCCAACACCCAATTAAAAGAAATAACTCAATATTTAGATGGAAGACTTAAACTTTCTTTTGATAGAACAAGTAGTCATAACAGTAGATCTGATGATTCTTCAACTTCAGATACTATAGATTTAGGAAGAATATCACAAATAAACTCTCCATATAAAACCCAACCTAGATATTCTACATCAGATATACCCAATTCTATAATAAGATATGTAGATTATACCTCAGAAATACCTAGACCTATATATACCAAAAATAGGATAGGAAGACAATTTAATATTCCAGAACAACAATTTGAATCAGAACAAGATCCAACTAGTCCAATATTTTCCTCAGTAACAGAAAATATAATTAATGAATTAAATGTTATTGAAAAAGAATTCCAAATAGATAAAAACTTTCTACATAAAGATTTTTATGATATACATAATAAAGAAAAAAGATTATGGTTTTTTGAAAATTTTATGAATACCAGAAAAGATATTCAAGAAAAATTCTATGATTTTATAAATAAATATAAAATGCATATTTTATTCTTCGATTGGTTTGAAATATACTCCTCTCAAAATTCTTTAGAATACCCATTTTCAAACTATGTAAATCTTATTACAATGAGAAATAAATCACCAGAATGGGAAACCATTACTGATTCTAGAAAAATTCAATCTAATCATCCTCCTTTACAAGGAATTAAATTACTGGTACAAATCAACAAATTGAAGCAATTCCTATAAAAAAAATCCAGGAGATAATGAAAAAATTAATATAAAAAACATCATAATACAAAATAATTTCACAAATACAAATTTAAATACCATAGGAAAACAACTAGATCGGATAGAAAAACAAATACAAAAACAACCAACAACTAAAATAGAAACCTCGAATAGTAAACTCAAAAACCCAATTTTTAAACCATACCAAATAACTGAAAATAGTGTTAAAAATATCAAAGAGAATAATTTTGAATTTATAAAAATAATACATGATAAATTATGTAAAATGACAACAACAGCTAGTAGCTCAAATCAACCCATAGATCAAACTGCTCCTGAAACACCAACCTCTAATCTAAGAATAAATACCTTAAATCATGATTCAGATATTAGTGAAGCTTTAGAACAATTCCAAAATCCTACAAATAAAATCAATAAAATGTATTGGAATCAATCTTCACAAAAGTTACAAATTATTCCTGCTCCAGATTTAGGAATAATAAAACCCATAACACAATCTCGTTTTAATGCTTCTTCCGTTTATGATTGGAGCATACATGGAATGACTGAATATAATATTCTTAGTATTTTACAACAAATGCCTATAAAACTCAAACAAATACACAAGATAGAACTATAGCCGAACTCCTTATAGCTGGTTTTTCTGGCCAAATTAAGGGATGATGAGACTATTATCTTACAAATCAACAACAAGAAGATATTTTAAATTCTATAAAAACTGATGAAGACGGGATACCAATTTTAGATCAAGATGAAAATCCCCAACAAGATGCTGTAGCTACTTTAATCCTAACAATCTCTTTACACTTTATAAGTTATCCTTCACATTTAAAAGATAAAAATGCTGAATTATTATAAAATCTTAAATGTAAAAAATTAAGTGATTTTCAATTGTATAAAAATACTTTTCTAACCAGAGTCATGCTTAGGGAAGACTCTAATCAACCATTTTGGAAAGAAAAATTCCTAGCAGGATTACCAACTCTTTTAGGAGAAAAAGTTAGAAATAAAATTAGGGAATCATGTGGAAAACAAATAATTCCTTATAATGAATTTACTTATGGTCAATTAATTAGTCTAACTCAACAAGAAGGTTTAAAAATATGTCAAGATCTAAAATTACAAAAACATTTAAAATGGGAAATGAAAAGAACGAAACAATAATTAGGAACTTTCTGCCAACAATTCGATATAAATCCTAATAAACCTTCTCTTTCTAAATGCCTAGGAAACTGTAGTGAATCTAATGAAAAACCATATAGAAAAAATTTTAAATACAATAAGAAAAATTTTAAATCAAAAGAAGAATTTTATAAGAAACCTTATAAGAAATTTAAAATTTTCAAACAAAATCCTAAAAAATCATTTAAAGATATTGAATGTTATAAATGTCATAAAAAAAGGACATACTGCTAATTATTGTAAATTGAATAAACAGTTAAATGAATTAGAATTAAATGAAGAAATATTAAATAAAATTTCTAATCTTTTAATTGATTCTTCTGAGTCAGAATTAGAAAATTTTTCTTCTAAAGATGAAAATGAGTCTTTACAAATAGATGAATTAATTACATCTAGTAATGAATCTGAAAAACAAATTAACATGCTTTCAAAAGATCAACAATTCCTTCTTGATATTCTAAAAAACATAAATGATCCCAATATTCAAAAAGAATATCTTGATAAAATTTTAAAATCTCTTAAAGAAAATAAAGAAGAAAAAACAGAAATGAAATATACTACTTTACCAAATACTTCTAAAAATACTTACGACCTAACCAATATTTTAGAAAAAAGAAAGAAAATAAAAAATAAAGAAATAACAATCCAAGATTTACAAAAAGATATAAAAGAAATAAAATTAGAACTAAAAGAATTAAAAGAAAAACAAAAACAAGATTCTGAAATAATCAAAGGAATATTAGATAATATTATATTATAAATTCCGAAGAATCTGAAGATAATGAAATTAAAAACATTCAAAACCTTGAAAAAATTCCAGAAGACTTTCTTTTTGTATTAAGAGAAATAACCTCTGGAAAATACATACTAAAAATAAATCTGGTATTTTCAGAAAATTTTAAAATTAGTACAATAGCACTTTTTTATACTGGTGCTGATTTAAATTGTGTAAAATCAGGGATAGTACTTAAAAATTTCCAAGAAAAAACTAATGAAAAACTTTCGGCTGCCAACAATTCTAAAATAAATGTTAGTTCAAAAACAGAAGCATCAATATTAAACAATGGAGTTTTTATTAAAACTACATTTATTTTAGTTAATGACATACATCATTCTAGAATTCTAGGAACACTCTTTATAGAATTAATTACTCCATATAAAGTAAATAATAATTCCATCTCTTTTAAATTTAATTATAAAAAATTAGATTTTGAATTCTTAGAAAAACCTCGTACAAAAAAATCTCAATTTAAAAAATATATATTCTATATATGAATATAGTATTAATGCACTAATTCAAGGAAAAAATTTTCAAAATAATATTTCTCTAAAAAGAATAAAAACTTATGGGGATTATGAAAGAATTCTAACAAATTTATTTGATCCATGCAGGAAAATGGCGTCATCAAGCAAAGTTAATTATTCCCAACAGAAATCCCCCACAGAATTAATTTCTTTTGGAGATATCAATCTCCCTGTTTATCCTCAAAACTCACAAAAATGTTTCAGGACCTCAAAACCTTTTCATCTAGAAAAATCCCAAAAAACTTTATTAAATTTAATATGGAACGTCCAACCAAACGATTCCAATCAAAAAGTCATAGTCTTAAACGCCTTGGCCTATTATTTCAATAAAATAAATCTTTCTTCCCAATCAGCATATGAAGCTGATTGAGAAACCATATTATATTACGTTGTTTACCAAGGGAAGGTGACAGGAGTCTACAACCATTGGACCCGAGTGGTTGAAGTTATTAAAAATGAACAAAATTCTTTTTATAAAAGTTTTAAAACCCTTCCTGAAGCTCTAGAATCAGCCAACCGTTTTATTGGTCCAAATTACTTTATTGATTATCCAATCCGGAAAGATATAAATACCCAAAAGAGTTATGATAAACAAATAGACAATGAAAATAATTTTCCAAAAAAGAGTTTTTATGAAATTCCTAAAAAAGTTTTAAAAACTGATTTTTAATTTTGTAATCATTGTGAGACGAAGGTAAAAAATTTTAAAAGACTAAATGATTCGAAATCATTAATGTCTGATAAAATAAAGGAATTGACGGAAAAATTACAAAAACCGAAGCAGCCCTTAAGGCAAACCTTATAAACTTGGACCTTCTTAAAAAAATTCAAGATTTTTTAATAGACAAACTCAGTCTATTAGACAGACCTAGTCTATTTAATTCTAGCCAAAAACTGAGCCCAACAAGAATTTTCTTCAGACCACTTACAGAATTAAGCATATTACCTACCCAAATAAATGACATTATTTTCTCAAAAGCCAAAGAAAATTTCTACAAAAAATTCCAAATGATCCAAGAAATTCTTTTCTTAAAACCTGATGACATAAAAATTATTCCTTTAAAAGGAATTAATGAATATGCCAAACATAAAATTGATTGTGAAAAAGAAACTTTAGACATAAACAATTGTACTTGTCAACTTCAATTCTACATCCTTTCTACCCAAATACACTTTTCATCATTTAGAGATTGTTTCTTTCAGTTTAATAATAAGGAAGAAAGAATAAGTATAAATTCTTTTTTAAATTTAGGATTAGTTTCCGAAATCATCATTACAGATAAAGATAACATAGACAGTCTCAACAGTGTTGCCCTTAAAAGTGCAATCCAATATATCTTTGATATCGGCAATAATGAAGTAAAATTAGAAATAAGATCAACATGTCCAGAATGGATTAGAACAGATCTAGAACGAGCAGTTCACAGAATTTGGGTCAAGCCCTATTTTAAATGGCAAAGACAAGAAGCGGAACCCAAAGTCCATCATCCAACCATTTGCAGTGCTACAATCCAAAAACAAATAAAACATCAGAGATTACAGACATTAGCCTTCAAGCATAAATTCATCGAAAAAAGAAACGAAGACTACAGATTGTATTTTATGACCAGATTTACAAAATCTACATATTGAGCTCATCACCATGCGTTGATCATTTTCCAGATTTTTATACAGATGCTCTCAAAACTTTTTATTTTTAAACTAGAATGTACAACAGATTCTTGGAAGAATTAGAAGACCAAAAGATAGAAGAAATCTTCTACTCCACAGAAGAAGATATTATCCTTGAAAATTTACGCGATGAAGAAGGAATGCACAATTTAGACACATGATTTTTATTGAATTGTAAATTTTGTATTTTAGTTGTAAAATTTGTACTATATATATATATATATATATATATATATATATATATATATAAATGACATCAAAATGATGCAAGCATGACAAGGACAAATACTATTCAAGATTCCGAAAATACCCTTGAAGATGTCTATAAAAAGAAGACAAGGCCTCCAAGGAAATGCAAGTTTTTTGATACCAAGTTTTGATTCCCACTTTCTCTTTCTTACTTTTCCTACTTTCTCCACTCACATTCAAGGTGTTCTTACCTTTCAAGCTTTATGTTCTTGAAGAATTTGTAAATCCTTTGAAGATTCATATTGAAGTTCTTATTTTGATTCCAATGTGTGTTTTATTTATGTGTTAAATACTTGTGTATATATATATTATATATTATATGGCCGGTTAAACCGCCTAAATATATATATAAATACCTATATTATATATATATATATATATATATATATATATATATATATATATATATATATATATATATATATATCTTTGAAGATTTTGTGGTGTTCTTTGCAAAAGTATGCTCTACATACAATCCTTGAAAGATTGTATGCAATCAGAAACTGGAGGAACCTCAAATCTTGAAAGATCTTTAAATTCCTGCATTTAAATTCTTGTATTTAAATTCTTGTCTTTAAATTCCGCATGTATATAGATAATATATATATATATATATATATATATATATATATATATATATATATATATATATATATAACGGCCCGAAAATTCGTGTTTGAAAAATTGCGGAAAATTTAAAATTTTTCTTTTCTTAAAATAAATGGAGTGCTTCATTCATATCAAAAACTGATAAAATGTTTAACGTTCAAAATAGCAGCGGAAGAATTTATTACTTGCCAAAATAACAAGTTAAAGTGTTCAACAACTGATAAAATATTTGAGCATCAAAAATAAAATGGCAAGTGCTGAAACTGAGGTCCTCGGGTGCCACTACTGCCGACCCAAGCAAGCTCACTGGTCTCCGCCCTCGATCCCGACATCATCAGTACCTACAACAATCAAGTCTAGTGAGTCTAAAGACTCAACATGCATATATCGTACATAACAAGTAAATAATATAGTAAAATTTGCATGGGATAAAAATATCATGTCATGAGGCATACGTGAAAATAACTTGTCATGAGCAATTATAATACGTGCATAACTGAACTGAAAAATCATAGTAAAAATGTTTGCTCCTTGGAGCCCTGTACTGAAATAGCTTGTAATAATTTTCTGGTGAGATTATGGTCTACGCAAGTGGTCCTTGAACTGAACTGAACTGAGCTGACCGATACTGGGACCGGACCGATACTGGGGATCGGATTTACGTTTGATCAGACTACTGCCACAGTACTGGGTGAAACAACTGAACTAACCGGTAACTGGTGACCGGACCGATACTGGGGATCGGATTTAATACTGATAGTAAAGTGACCACAAGCAATATCGCATAAATCTCAACATTTGTGTTTTTGCACGTAATATAATTAACCAACATAATTAAATATGAACAATTTTGATCTTATTGCATTAAAATCATGTATTTGCGATATTTAAAAATATCTATATGGCTTGATTGAAGAGTGAAAGAAGATATAAACATGCCTTGGTTTCTTTTGACAGAAAACAAACGAAATAACGACGCGGCGCGGCGGAAAAATCGTAATTATTATAATAGCGTAAAAATCGTAAACGTGATGCATGAACATTAAAAATATTATGATTTGTGCTCGGGGCGCTGCTATGACTAAAATCTCACCCTGGGTGCAAAATGACCATTTTACCCCTGAAAACCCAAAAATTACCATTTTACCCCTGGACCTCTAAAATTGACCCGAAGCTTACCAAACTCCTTAAAATAATCCAAAACATATTTTAAAACATTCTTAGACATAAATTCGAGCCCAATTCTGAACCTAACCGATTCGTTTTAAAACTTGGACCGGGGTTCCGGTTTTAACCCGAATCGAACCGAAACTTAACCAAAAATTTCCCAACTTTTTATCACGCCTAAAAACACTATAATCCTCCTAAAACAATGTCATTAGGTCCCTAAAACCATGGCTGGAAATTCCAGAAGATAACAAACTCTCGGCCACACCCCACTAGTACACTTATATTCCAACACTTGTCTCCAACCCCTTGTATATTCGGTCCACCTCTTCCCCTCACGTGTCCAGCCTTTAAGGCTCACCGTTTAGTCCTTAATGACCCTCCTAAACCAAGCCTAACCGAATTCTAATGTTGCTGCACAAGCCAAACTCAGCAAACAACCAAACCTAGCATATCTTCTCTCGGTCAAGCTAAATTCCCTAGGATCGATCTTCTCCCTCGACCAAACATCCATGGCTCATTCCTAACATCTTAATAGACTCTAAAAGGTCTGAAACACAGCTTGGTTCGAGCCCATGCATCGCAGCCCGCCCCAAAACCTTAAATCTTGCCAAACCGAAACACCCGACAACAAACACCGATCGGCCCCTCAAAGAAACAAACCTAGATCGATCAAGCTTTGACCGCAGATACTAATCCCCATCCCTCTCGACAACAACAGCTCCCTGATGAATCTATACAGCAGCCCCCTTACACGAAAATTCAGAGAGATCATGAGCACAACGAAGGGAAATTAAATAGACACGTAAATATCGTAAATCTTTAATGCTCATGGCTGGATCAAAAATTTCAATGCAAGAACACATTCAGTAGTATATTAGACGAGTGTGATGCAAAAGAAATGATACAATGCGTGCCTTATGATGTAATGGCTCGAGGAGAAAGTGGAGAAAAGCGCCGTGAGAATTGGTCTAAGCGATGATTGCAATGGCCGAAGGTTCTTCAGCTTTGCTGTTGAGAATTTCGAGCTGGTGAGGAATTCTTAGTGGGGTGTCAGCTGAGTTAGGGAGTAAATCACTAGGTTTAGGGTTAATAATATTTAGTAACTTAATTATATAGGTAAAATATTAATTAATGGGCCAAATTTGATAATTAAAGGTTTTAAAATGATTTCAAGACCAACGAGTTTAAAAGCAGCCCATTAAATCAAAACACACTCCCGAAAAATATTTCGTGTTGAAAAAGTTTTGAAGGTAATAGCCGAACCATTAAAAAGTCTCTCGATTCGATAAAATTTGCGTACCGTTAAAAATAAAGTCATGCGAGTAAAAAAATACCCAAATAAAATCCCATTTTTGAGAAATACCCTTAAAAATACCTTAACTTAATTTATAAAAATAAATCGTATAATAAAATAATTTTTTCTGAAAATTCTCCGGTCTCCGATCCTCGTTTGAACGTAAAATGCACTTAGAAAACCCTAATGCATGAATTTCTAAAATGTAGGGAATAAATTCTACCATGCATGAATTATGTATAAACAAAATAATTAAACATGAATTAATAAAATAAACATGCATTTTATGCTTTAAAAAAATTTAATAAAATACCGAAGAAGTTTAATAACTTGCATGCATGCCAATTTTTAAAAATATATTTACTAACATGCTAAATTGCCACTTCGTTGGAAATAAGATTCTGGAGTTCGACAAAACGTAAATCAATCAATTAACAAAATATGAATCAACTGATGCGGACAAGCATATTCGGCAACTGAAGACAATTGATACAATGATACAAAGTAAAATGATCAGTTGAAACTGATCAGTTAAAAACAGAGTGTCTTAAAAGCTTCTCAACTGAAGACATCTCGGGAAAGACCAAAGGAGACAAACAAATTACAAGAGCGTCGCACCTCGATCACTACAGCATAGAACAATGTGTTTCGGCTATTGCAATTAAGACGTCGTATCACAATCAATGAAGAGAACATTGCCCAAGGAATTGTGAAGTGGCAATCAACGGATAATAGAATTCAAATGCATATCAAAGTTACCGTTTAAAAAGAAGTATAAATATAAATGAAGAACAGCAGATGAACAACCAAGACAATCATTCAATTGTAAGCTTGCTGTTACTCTGTCAAAATCTTAGCTCACTCTCATTTGAATTACTCGTAGCAATCAAGGCTACAATCTGAGCTTATTAGCACTCTCTAAAAGTTGTTAGACTCAATTGTGCTAATATCAGTTGCGTACTGAAAAACATTGTGTATAACTAAGAGTTTCAGTTTTGGCAGTTGTAAGTCCAAACTGAAGTGGGTCTGTACAAGTGTTGTACTTGATCAAATTCTTTTAGTAAATATCCTATCCTTGTGATAGAAGGGGTGACGTAGGAGTAATTAAATTCTCCGAACATCCAGAAACAACTCTTGCATATTTCTTTCAGTTTTGTATTCTATCTTTCAGTCAGTTACTTTCCGCAACTACTCCAGTTTAACTGATTGTTATTGACCAACAAGATTCCGAGTTTCAGATTGTCACTAAACTGAACTCAAATATTCTTAAAGAACAATTTTAAGTGTGAGTGTTTATTCAACCCCCCCCCCCCCCTTCTAAACACTCTTAGTGTGATAACCGGTCCTATCAAGTGGTATCAGAGCAGTTGAATCTTGTTTTTGAATACTTCTGATCTATAAATCTGTTAGCATGACTTCTTTCAATAAAATTCCTATGTTCTCAAGAGAAGATTTTGATGACTGAAAATCAGAATGCAGGCTCACTTAGCTGCACAAGATGATGATATGTGGTTTGTCATAACAGACGGACCCATGAAGATTCTGAAAGCAAACACAGCAATAGCCATAACTGAAGGGGCACCACAGAGAATTCAGAAGCCCAGAGAAGAGTGGACAACTGAGGACAAGAGAAAAGCCAATCTTGACAACGTGGCCAAAGATACTCTATACAAAACATTGGATAAAGCAACCTTCAACAAAATAAAGATGTGCAAAACAACAAAAGAAATTTGGGAGAAGTTGATTCAGTTGTATGAAGGAAATGACCAAACAAAAGAAAATAAACTATATGTTGCTGTCCAGAAATTTGACAATATCAAAATGAAGGTTGGAGTGTCAATGAATGAGTATGATGAAAGGGTGAGCAGTATTGTAAATGAATTAAATGCACTCGGTAAAGTGCACACTAACAAAGAGGTTGCATTAAAATTAATGAGAGGTCTTTCAAAGGAATGGGACGTCAAAACTATGGCTATGAGAGAATCAAAAGACTTGAACCAGATCGAAATTCATGAACTATTTGATGATTTAAAAGCTTATGAATTTGAAATGCAGAACAGAGAAGGAGAACCATCTACTCCTACAACTACAACGGCCTTAGCAGCTGTCAGAACTGAATCAAGCAGTTCAGCTGAGAAATCTGCTGATCATTTAAGCAATGATGCAATGTCATTATTCATCAAAAAGTTCGGGAGGTTCATGAGAAAGAACCAAGGAAAATTTCAGAAGCAATACCAGAAAAATAATTCAAAAGAAGAAACAAATGCTTGCTACAATTGTGGCAAAACAGGTCATTACATTGCAGACTGTCCTAAACCTAAAAAGGACAGTCAAGGATCAACTGACAGAAGAAAGAAACCATATGAGCATAAGAGAAGGCCCAGAGATGATAAGAAAACCAACAAAAAAAATACGAAGTTCTATTAGCAGAAGAAAACAAATCCAAATGGGCAGAAACTGATAGTGATGAATCAGAACCAGAAAGCTCATATAGCTCAAGTGATGAAGAGGAAATCAAATGTCTAATGGGAAATGATGCTGAAGCAGAATCTACAAGTCAACAGGTATTTGATTTTAGTTCAATTGATTTTACAAGAGAAGAACTCATTTTGACATTGCATGATAGGGTAAATGAATACCAGAAACTTGCATTATCATTTGAGGAAATGAAATCAAAGCAAAATGATCCCATAGACAACAAAACCAAAACTGATGAATCAGTTGATGAGCTGAGTCTAAGAAGGGAAATTGCTGAGCTAAAAGCGGAGAAAAAGAAAGATCAGTCACTGATCCAGAAATTGATCCTTGAAAATTCAAAACAGACTGAACTCATTCAATCTTGGAATAAGTCGTCTACTGCATTGAATGAGATGCATAATTCTCAAAAATCAGTTTCTGACAAAACTGGTTTAGGGTTCAGTAATCAAGGAGAAACACTTTCAAAAGATACAAAACCACAGTTGACAGTAAACAAAGGAAAATACATTTAATTTGTCAGATCAACAGTAGATCAAGAAAAATCTGAGCCTAGCAAAATGAATGAACAATCCATTGAGAATATGTATAAGGGCAAAAGACATGGAGTTGGTTACAGTCCAAAAATCTCTACTGACTCAGTAAGTCAGTCATCAAAAATGTTTGGAAGGAATCGTTCAAATAACTATTCGAATTATCACAACTTCAAACCAGTCCAGAAAAGATACAGACTAAACAATCAGTCGAACCAAGTCAAAATGCATACTGTGTCATCTATACAACACACACCTAACACAGAAGCCGAGAAAAACAATTTGGAACACAGCTACTGGAAAGACAGTTAGACTAATCCAAGTATGGATTCCAAAAGGACTAATAATTCGTGGACCCAAATAGATATGGGTACCAAATCATATTATGTATGTGCTTGCAGGTAACAGGTAGAAATTCAATATGGTATTTGGACAGCGGATGCTCACGACATATGACAGGAGATGCAAGTATGCTATCTCAACTGACCAAATATGGTGGTCCAAACATCAGTTTCGGAGATAATTCCAAAGGTAAAACCGTGGGTAAGGGTAAGATTATCCATGGTAACTTTACTAATAAAGATGTATTATTGGTAGAAAATCTAAAGTATAACTTGAGTAGTATAAGTCAGTTATGCGACAATGGATTTTTGGTACAATTTGATAAAAACTCATGCTCAGTTAAAACATCAACTGATGAAATCATACTAACTGGCAAACGATGTGGAAACACATATAAAGTCAGTTGGAATGAACAGCCTCATGCACCAGTTTGCTTCATTGCTTCAAATTCATCTCAAAACTGGTTATGGCATAAAAGATTAAATCATTTAAACTTTAAATCCATTGCTTATCTGAGTAAACATGAACTTGTAACTGGTTTGCCCAAAATAAATTTTTCAAAAGAAAAACTTTGCTCAGCATGTCAGTATGGAAAACAAGTACGATCTTCTTTCAAAAACAAGGGCTGTAAATCTTCATCCCGATGCTTAGAACTATTGCACATGGATCTCTTTGGTCCAATTCCAGTCATGAGCTTAGGGGGAATGAAATACACCCTGGTGGTCGTAGATGATTTTTCAAGATTTACTTGGGTTATATTTCTAAAATCCAAAGACCATACGGCTGGACAACTGATTAAACTCTTCAAAAGACTTATAATGAAAAATCAGTTGGGATTGATCGAATCAGATCTGATCGAGGAACTGAATTCATCAATCAAACACTTTCAAATTTTCTAGAAAATGCTAGAATCAAGCATGAGCTCTCAGCAGCAAGAACTCCTCAGCAAAACGGTGTAGCTGAGAGAAGAAATCGGACCCTAAAAGAAGCTGCTAGAACAATGCTTGCTGATTCTGGGATTTCTCAAAGATTTTGGGCAGAGGCAGTAAACACTACGTGTTATACTCAGAACAGATCGATGATTAATAAGAATCATATGAAAACACCATATGAGATCTGGCATGGAATAAAAAGTATAATCACCTATTTCAAAATATTTTGCTGTAGATGCTTTATTCATGATAATGGTAAAAATTACTTAAAAGCATTTGATGCCAAATCTGCAGAAGGAATTTTCCTTGGATATTCATCAGTTAGTATAGCTTATAGAGTCTTTAATAAGAAAACTTTAAATGTTGAAGAACCTGCGCATGTTAATTTTGATGAAACTGTACTAACTGATAAGCCAACTGATCAAGTTGAGCTAGCTGATCGATTGACAGATATAAGTTTGGACGATGATGATAAAGATGAAGGTCATAACAATCAAGACATCTTTCAAACACCAGAACCAGAGATTTTAGATCAATTAAATGAGCAGGAAGTCAATGACAACAATCAGTTATTAAAGGAAACTGATAACATTCAAATACCAGCTGTTGAGACATTAAATGAAACTGAAAATCGCACTTAGATGCCAACTGAAGAAGTTGCTGATGCAACAAATACATAATACAGATGGAGAAAATCACATCCACCTCATCTGGTAATACGAAATCCATCTGATCCTGTAAGAACTCGCAATCAAATGTTAAATTTATTTATTCACTCAGCTTTTGTCTCACAACTGGAACCAAAGAAAACTGATGAAGCTCTTACTGATCCAAACTGGGTAAATGCTATGCAAGAAGAACTGAATCAGTTCACTCACAATAACGTCTGGATCTTAGTTCCAAGACCAACTTCAAAAACAATTATAGGTACGAAATGGGTTTACAGGAATAAGCTAAACGAGGATGGCTCAGTTATACGCAACAAAGCAGGACTAGTAGCACAGGGATATAGGCAAGAAGAAGGAATTGACTATGATGAGACGTATGCTCCAGTTGCAAGATTGGAAGCAATCAGGATATTTCTTGCTTATGCATCCCACAAAAACTTCAAAGTTTATCAGATGGATGTGAAAAGTGCATTCCTAAATGGTCAGTTATAGGAAGAAGTATATGTCGAACAACCTCCAGGTTTAATTAATCACAAATTTCCTGATCATGTATATTATTTAAACAAAGCATTATATGGTCTTAAACAAGCTCCTAGAGCTTGGTACGAAACTCTTTCAAAATTCCTAACTGATCATGATTTTTCAGTAGGATCAGTTGATAAGACCTTATTCAAATTTACTAAAAATAATCATATCTTATTAGTTCAAATTTATGTTGATGATATAATTTTTGGGTCAACTAACCCCAAATTGTGTGAAAAGTTTGCTAAGTTAATGCAGGATTAATTTGAAATGAGTATGATGGGTGAACTGACATTCTTTCTTGGACTGCAAGTGAAGCAATTGGAAACTGGTATATTCATTAGTCAAACAAAATATACAAAGGCGCTGCTAAAGAAATTTGGTATGGAATCATGTTCAGCAGCAACAACTCCCATGAGCTCATCAGTTAAACGAGACATTGACGAAGGGGGAATATCAGTAGAAGCGAGATTATACAGAGGATTAATAGGTTCATTGCTATACCTAATAGCCAGTCTTACTGATATTGTTTTTGCTGTCTGTATGTGTGCCAGATTTCAAGCAAACCCTAAGCAATCACATTTCTCAGCAGCCAAAAGAATTCTGATATATCTTAAGGATACGCAAAATGTTGGATTATGGTATTCCAAAGACTCCACCTTCAATTTAGTTGGATACTCAGATGCAGATTATGCAGGATGTAAGTTTGATCGCAAAAGTACAAGTGGATCTTGTCAGTTCTTAGGAGATAGACTGATCTCTTGGTTCAGAAAGAAACAAACATCTATAGCTACATCAACTACTGAAGCAGAATATCTTGCTGCTGGTAGCTGCTGTGCACAACTGATTTGGATTCAGCAACAACTGAATGATTATGGAGTCAAGTCAACTGAATCGCCCATATTTTGTGATAATACAAGCACAATTGCCATTACTTATAATCCAGTTCTTCACTCAAGGACCAAGCATATAGATGTCAGGCATCACTTTATCAGGGATCATCCATTGAAGAAGGATATTCGACTAGAATATATTTCAACTGAACAGCAAGCAGCTGACATCTTTACAAAACCGTTACCCGAGGCTAAGTTTTCTTATTTTAGAAATATACTTGGCTTAATTGAGTTGTCTTAGAAATTATTAATTATGCTTCACTAACAGAATTATATGCAGAAAATAAGAACACAACAAATCTAAAATAACATTTTATTACGCATACCAACGTTTCCAGTTTACAGAACATATCATGGCATCAATTGAATCAAGCCATGCTCTAACCCAATCATTTAATTCATAAATTCGAACTCTAGCAAATGCCCTAGATTTCGAAATCTTATCGACAACATGCCACTCCTTCCACAACAACGCCTCCAAAAGACAATTGTCTTCAACCAAATCTCTAACATGCCTAACTTCAAAACGTGCAAGATACTTCAGTGCTCTTGCCTCCTAAGCGCGAGTAGGAATTGCACCACTGTCACTAACCCTCTTTAATTCATGAATTTTCTCCCATGTTGTCAACACCTTCTGCAGGACATATCTTTCCATCTTTCTTTTGATATCTGCTAAACGAGGAGCTGATTGCTCAGTCACATGGACATGAGTGCTGCTGCATGTATCAGAATCGGACATATTGAAATATTTTGAACCGATATTGCATCACACTCTAATCACTATCATCTTATTTATAGGACAAAGACGTTGGAGAAGCTGAAGAGTCTCAAGTCAATTAAAGAGGCTTTCACATATACCGAGGACTTTTAAGTTATCATTTGTTCATTATCAACTGACACCAGTTTGATTTTCATTAACAGCCGTTTAAATAGTATCAGTTCATAATAAATTTATGATAATTAGTTTCTTAACAGTTCACTTGTTTACTTATCACAACTGGTTTTTCTTGTTTGCTCATAAGTTTACAACTGATGAATTTCACACAGATCATTATGTGCAGAAATAAAGAAAAATGACGCATTATCAAAATAAACATTTTATTTATCCATAAATTTTGTAGAGAACAACATGTTTATAAGTTTCTTCAACACTAGCTATCCACATCCTCATCCAAACAGCCAAAGCTGAAGAAGAAGTCTTGGAGAAGCTGTGAGAAAAAGCAATGCCGTTAAGGATCTCCAGCTCCTTGCGAAGCATCAGCTCATAGAGATGGCCTTCCTTGAAAGCATCCACCTCTACAGAAATATTTAAGTGCCTTCGCACCTCTCTCAGCTGGGCCATCCGCCTGAAAGTGGTAACCCTCCCAGAATTGTACAGAAGCTCCAGCTCCTGTAACTCTTCCCAATAGGGAAGACTGGCATAAAAAACCTTGTCCTCTATGGCAGCTTTTTCAGCTTCAAGAGAAAGTGGAGAGACGTTTGAACTACTTACTCCTTCCATTTTTTTCTGTTACTTGTGACTAACTCCTCTACTTTTATTTATAGGTCAAGACGAGGAAAATGAAAAGACACTTCCTTAAATGACGATTACTCTACTAAGCCTCAAGATTTTCTTAATTAATCAGCATTATTTTATTTTAACGAATTTATTTAGGGGGAATGGTGGTTTAAGAGGTTAACTGAGAAGACAGTTGTTAGTGTATTCTCAACTGAAAGGACTCAGCTTCACTAACTGAACGATCAGTTGACAATTTCACTAATCTTCTCATATAAGTTAATTAATTAAATCTATTATATTCCAAATCAAATGACGTGACTGTCTGCCAAATCATGATGAATTTCAGATTATAACGTCGACACACTTTTAACCGTTCAAAATTGTACACACGCTTACAGCACACGTACACACATTTTTTATTCAAAATTTTTCCTGGACTGACACGTGTCCAATAATTCAAACAGTCACAAACAAAAGTACTTTACCCGCTTTGATTCAGTTCGTCTTCCTTACATTCACGATTATTCTCTATTCTCAAAGCAAATCTATAATTTTTGTCTCGACAGGAAATCACTCAGCTATCAATGGCAACTCAAATTCCTGCTCATATATTGAATGCAATGGTAATCGATTTTAACTCCGTTCTATCGATTCAAGAAACAGATATTAAGGATGTATTTCTAAAGCTTGAATCAGCAGGTCTCAGGAAGTTCTTAGGACAATCTTCCCAGAAGATATATCTCAAAGAGGTCAACGAATTCTACAGAAAAGGATTTATCACTAATAATGACACTATATCTGTGACTATCAATGATCTGTTGTTACGTCTTTCTGAGGAATCTTTTCTTTACCAACTGATGATTATGTGAATTTTTCTGAAGTGAAAACTCAGGACATTGAAGAAATGCAATCCCGATTATCTGCTGATGGACAAAAAATCAAGGTTTCCGATCCAAAGAAGGAACTGAAACCAGAAATTCAGTTGCTAGCTGATATCGTAGCAAAGGGAATATTAGCAAAAGCCGGTTCTTATGCTGCTCTTACACTCGAAAAATTCCAGGTAATGACCATAATCATGAGTGAAAAGAAAGTAAATTGGAGAAGTATTCTGTTTAACATCTTGAAGAATATGCTCAAGTCATCCAAACAATCATGTGGCTTTGCTATCCAGATCGGTTATCTGTTAAAACTGAAAGGTTTAGTAGCTGAAAATGCTGAAATATCATCAAAATTCAAAGTTTTTAGTGCCAAAAACGTCTTGGTATCAAGGACAAAACTGGAAGTTGAACCATCACCAGTTAAGAAGGTCAAAACAGCAAAAAGAAAACTGATTCTCAGTGAATCAGACACAGAGATAACTCCTTCACCTAGGCTTGTCAAAAGACCAAGGACTAAAAGAACCAAAACAACAACAACAATGGAAGTTATTCGATCAGCTGATCAACAACCTATTCAAGCCATACCCTTGCAGGTACTCTCACCTGATGAACCAGTTACCAAAGCCAAGACAACAGTTAAAGTTAAAGCCCCATTAACCCTTGTGAATCACCCTACCATCTTGCCAAGGGCCAGATCTAAAGGTATAATATTAAGGGAACCAGTGCAATCAACACACTCAGGGATGGATCTTCTTCACACTCTTTCAACTGATAAAGGAAAAGGACAGCTAGTTGAAGAACCCCGGCCATCAAATGTGATTCAAACACACATTGACCTTGTTTGGGAACAGGTCAATGCATTTGCCACATCACAATTAAAATCTTTTGACCGTTGGAAAAGCTTCAGAACAGAAATCTTTGCCAAAGAACTGAAGCATAGATCTCAACTGAAAAAGTTCATCAAATTAGAAGCAATTGTGATGAAAATAGTCAAAGCTGCTACAATCTCACAAGCATTAGAAAGGCAGAAATACTTCTTTGATCAGATTCGCGTCAAAAAGTTAGCAAGAATGGTAGCACAGCTGATCGAAAAGTTAGCAAGAATGGTAGCACAGCACAGATCTTAGTAGCCTGCAAAGGGAAATAAGATTTTGGGAAGAAGATCAGGAACTGGTTATTCATGAAAAACCTTTCAACTCAAATCCTGAAAAAGATTTATCCTTCTCTTCACAGAAAGAACTATCTCCACCACAGTCAACTGAAAACCCAGTTCAGGAAATACCTCAATCTTCTCAGAAAGAACAACAGTTATACTCTGAAGAAGAACTATCCTTGGCAAACATCGATGAAATCATTCAAGCTGTTGCATTAGAAGCTCAGTATGACTCAGTTGCTCAGTCAGCTGAACAACCAGAGCAAGATATTAAAATATCATCTAAAGCTCCAACTGAGTCACTCATTGATGAAAAAGTTATATCTGCTCAAACTGAAAACCAAACTGAAGTACTAATCCAAAATTCAGAAAAAGAAATAACTGGATCGGAAAATGCTCAAACTGAAGTACATGTTCAGTCAGAATGTTCTGCTGAACAAGTTGTTCAAACTGACGAACAAGCAAAACCATCAGACCCAGAAACTGCAGAACAAAAAGAAAGTCAGTTGCTCACTCAATCAAAAGAGCAAGAACAAAGTCCAGTTAATCCTCCAAAGGAAGCCTCTATGCATGACCCATCCATCTCCATCATTCAGGCAAACAGACCATTATTTGATCAAAATCAACCATCTTCATCTCAAATTCAAGAAAACATTCCAACTCAATCTACGGTTGGAACAATGGAAACTAATCAAGCATTAGTTCTTTTTGGACAACCATCAAAGTATTCAGATACACCCAACCAGGAACCATCAATTCAATCTACAGAAATGGATACTGTTCTTGAAGAAATTCAGAACATACAGTACAGCATGCAGCAGATGATAGCTGAAATCAAGAAAATTCAACACGAACAGCTGTCACATTCTGTCAAATTAGATTCTTCGATTGAATTTGACTCAGCAAAACTAAACAATCTTCAAGCCAACATGGACTCTCTTAGTAAGACTGTGCAAGAAATGAAGCAAGGGCTAGTTGGATCATTCTTTACAACTCAGAATGTAATCAGTCAGAGAGTTGAGCGACTGGAAACCTCTGTTTCTAATCGAATCACATCGCTACAAACCTCCTTCACAACTGTCGCCTCAAGCATCTCAGCAGATGTAAAACTATTATCCATTGACGTTCGAAAGTTATCAGACCAAATGGAGATGTTTGACAAAAAGGGGGAAGTACAAAGCAGCTGAAGAAGATTTAATCAGATTTTATGTTATCTACAAGGAATCCAGATATTATATTTTCAGTTTTTATGTTATCTACAAGAAACCCAGTTATTTTATAATTCAGCTGCATAGTCTACAAAGAGCTCAGTTATCCGATCTTAAATCACTTGGTTTTGTCAAACACCATAAAGGGGGAAATTGTTGGAAACAAGATTCTGGAGTTTGACAAAACGTAAATCAATCAATTAACAAAATATGAATCAACTGATGCGGACAAGCATATTCGGCAACTGAAGACAATTGATACAATGATACAAAGTAAAATGATCAGTTGAAACTGATCAGTTAAAAACAGAGTGTCTTAAAAGCTTCTCAACTGAAGACATCTCGGGAAAGACCAAAGGAGGCAAACAAATTACAAGAGCGTCGCACCTCGATCACTACAGCATAGAACAATGTGTTTCGGCTATTGCAATTAAGACGCCGTATCACAATCAATGAAGAGAACATTGCCCAAGGAATGATGAAGTGGCAATCAACGGATACTAGAATTCAAATGCATATCCAAGTTACCGTTGAAAAAGAAGTATAAATATAACTGAAGAACAGCAGATGAACAACCAAGACAATCATTCAATCTTAAGCTTGCTGTTACTCTGTCAAAATCTTAGCTCACTCTCAATTGAATTACTCGTAGCAATCAAGGCTACAATCTGAGCTTATTAGCACTCTCTAAAAGTTGTTAGACTCAATTGTGCTAATATCAGTTACGTACTGAAAAACATTGTGTATAACTAAGAGTTTCACTTTTGGCAGTTGTAAGTCCAAACTGAAATGGGTCTGTACAAGTGTTGTACTTGATCAAAGTCTTTTAGTAAATATCCTATCCTTGTGATAGAAGGGGTGACGTAGGAGTAATTAAATTCTCCGAACATCCAGAAACAACTCTTGTATATTTCTTTCAGTTTTGTATTCTATCTTTCAGTCAGTTACTTTCCGCAACTACTCCAGTTTAACTGATTGTTATTGACCAACAAGATTCCGAGTTTCAGTTTGTCACTAAACTGAACTCAAATATTCTTAAAGAACAATTTTAAGTGTGAGTGTTTATTCAACCCCCCCTTCTAAACACTCTTAGTGTGATAACCGATCTTATCACACTTCTTAAATAAGTCTTTATTAACTTATCTCAATACTCCATCTCCAGTCCGGCCTCACTTATTTTACTGAAAAGATAACAATTAAACTACTGTGTAAAATAAATAAATTTAAAGCGAAGAATTTAAATACTCATACAATAAAAAATCATTTTAATTTTAAATACTAGAATTATGCATGGCTTATACGCAGTCCAATTTACGGGTTATACATATTATATGGCTGGTTCTACCGCCTAATTTATTTATTGTTGTTACATTTTCTTTTTATTAATTGCTCTTTATTATTATTGTTTATGAATGTTTCTTTTGATGTCTAATTATCCCCATAAGTATCACTGGGTAGTCTTTGGTATCAGAGCCTGGGGGGGGGGGGGGGAGGGGGGGTTGAGTTATAAGAATTGTTTTTACGATATTTTAATTTGAGTTTGAGAATTTTAGTTTCTCTTGAGTGTTTGCCTAAGAAGGTCTGGGTAGTAAGTCCTGAGTATAGGCTGTAAAATCATAGAATTGCTTGGGATTGTAGAGAGAAATTAAACATACACAAATTTTAATAAAATGAATTCAATTTTCTGTAGATCTACTTCTCTTAACTCCGCTACTTCAACTTCTTATGAGAATAGAACGATAATAAATATCGAAGAAATAGTCATAGAAGATTTTGATAAATCAATTGATAATTGGGAAATTCCTAAAGTAAATAAAGATCAAATCTATAAAACTTCAAGGTATCAATTCTTCAAAACAAAATTCCAAGTAGATAAAAACTTTCTACATAAAGATTTTTATGCTATACATAATAAAGATAAAAGATTATGGTTTTTTGAAAAATTTATGGATACCAGAAAATATATTCAACAAAAATTCTATGAATTTACACATAAATATGAAATTCAAATTTTATTTTTCGATTTGTTCGAAATATATTCCTTTCAAAATTATTTAGATTATCCATTTTCAAACTCTTTTAATCCTTTTACTAATAAAATAGAAACCATGAATACAGATAGTGTAAAGGCTCGTATTTCGTATTCATAATTTTGCGGAATTATTAAAATTTTTCTAAATAAATAAATAATCATTTTGCCTCATTTATAAAATGAACATGTAAATAATTTTAACTTTAAAATAACAGCGGAAGTAAATAAAATTTTCAAGCAACGATTTAAAAATAATCCAATGTAAACAAAAATTTATTAATCCAACGTATTAAAACTGGGTTTGAATAATAAAAGATGCATAAACTAAATCATGAAATCATGAGGTCCTCGGATTTACTACTGTTGTCCCAAGATCGCTCTGGTCTCCGCCCGCGGTCTCGATCTCATCAACACCTACAACAATCAAGTCTAGTGAGTCTAAAGACTCTACATGTACATATCGTGAATAACAAGTAAATATATCATAAAATCGCATGCATCATAAAAATAAAGTATCGTAGAGCGTATGGTGAAAACCATATCATGAATAATTATAACTACGTGCATATCTGAAAATCATACGTAAAAGCTTTTCTCAATAGAACTCTGTCATGTCATATCATAATTTTCTGTTAGAGATAATGTTTCTAAGCAAGTGGCTCATAACATAACGTAAGCACCTGATCAGACTAAACCACAGTATACTGGGCGGTAGAGATCAATCACAGCCCTTGGACTGGATTTCTGTACCCATACATAATCATAAACCGGTCGTAAGTCACCTGGCGGAGAGGTCCTCGGTTGCGCCTACCGACTTCCCAACCCATAAGCATAAGGTGACCACAAGACATATAGCATATATCTCAAAAATAAACATTTTATATTTTTATGCACGTAATATAATTATAACCTTATTTTTACCGGATGAGTTGGATCGTTCCCAGGCTTGCTGCGACTTACTACTAATATGTGACACATGTAATAAATCTTAACTTGACAAAATTTTAACAATAGAACCAAAAACGAGACGATTCAGACCAACAACTTGATTTTTAACCATGGCTTCGTACCAACCCGAACCAACATTAAACCGACCTTTAACCATGATTAAAAATACCCCAAACATACTGAAAAATATGCATAATAACTGTAAAACACGAAAATAGGTGAAAGGAATCCAAAAACATAAAAACTCTTTCGAGAGTAATTTTGGCACCTTTTACCGTAAATTCTCGTACGACCTCTAAACTCGACCAAATCACAAATGGCCAAAAACATGACTTTCCTAACTCATTGGGGTACTGTCCAGTTCAAGGCCATGGGCTAAATTCCAACCAAGAACTCAAACCAACCTCAAAACCGAACAGCAAGTTGCTGTCAAATTACAGTAGGAGCAGCTTTTGTATTTGAGGTATAACTCTGAAATTTAATGACGAATGGCTTGAACCACCACCCAAAGACTCTTACCAACATCCTAAGGCATGGCTTGGACCATGGCTAAGGGCTAGAAGCCAACCACAAACCAAACCACACCCCAAAACCGAAAACACACTAGCATAGGAAAGGGAAAATTCGAATTATGCACTTGTGTTGTTGTTTAAAAATTTTGAGGGAACCATGAACCAAACCTTGAAAGGACACCTTGGTCACGTCCTAGATGTGGTATAGAAGGGTTCTAACCATGGCTACAGTCCCTAGGACAGCCATGATTCAAGCTCTCACCTTAAACCACCAAATGATAAAACCTTGGACTCAAATTCTGCACTTAAGTAAAAGTTGATGTCATTACTTTGTTTGTGTGTGTATGTTGTTAGAAATTTTCTGAAAAATCATGTTTTTAAACATGTATAAACATGATATATAATATGCGGAAGCTTAAATCGAGTGTTACCTCCGGCCATTGAAAATTTTTGATTTCTCTGATATTCTTCTCGGTTGAAGCCTTCTAAGCACTGCACTCTCTCCTTAGATGGTGTATATTTCTTATGAGGTGTGTGTGCTTAGGGACCTCAATCGTTGCTATTTATAGGCATCTCATACCATCAACGAGAAAATTGGGAACATTATTTTCAAAGGAATAATCGTATACGCATCTCAGTTTCTGAAGTTGAGTCGGCGTACGCAACTTTTCGTCAAACGTTGTAGGCTTCTTGGCCGTCGCCAACTCTTACACGGTACGTCTTCTTTTAACATGTTTCAAATTTCTTACATTCTCCCACTTGACACATATATATCATTTACCATAGGAGAAAACAAAATACATGAATCATGGCGATAAGTCATCTTAAAACGAATATTATCTTCCATGTATTACAATGCATTATGTCTCTCAAACTGTATTAACTTAATGACTAAACCCAATGTTTATTCGAGGTCCAACATTATTGATATTTCTCGAATCACTGAATGTGTGCACAACATATATGAGAAAATATCACATCATAGTTTCATTAATTTGTTCTTACAACAAATATTACGTAAAGGAACCAAGTCCCATTCTTTCTGTATGATCCTTAAATTTTAATGGTGGCATGCCTTTATTCAAAGGATCCGCAATCATCAATTCAGTGCTAATGTGCTCGATAAGTAACTTTTTATCTTTAACACGTTCTCTTATGGCTAAATACTTAATGTCGATGTGCTTACTTCGACTACCACTTTTGTTATTTTTAGCCATAAAAACAGCAGCTGAATTGTCACAATATATTCTTAATGGCCTAGATATTGAATCCATAATTCTAAGCCCTGAAATGAAACTCTTCAACCATACACCATGTGAGGTTGCCTCAAAACAAGATAAGAACTCAGCTTCCATAGTGGAAGTAGCAGTCAATGTCTGCTTTGCACTTCTCCAAGATACAGCTCCACCAGCTAGCATGAAAATATATCCTGAAGTGGATTTTCTTGAGTCAATGCAGCCAGTGTAGTCTGAATCAGAGTAGCCAATTACTTCCAAATTCTCAGTTCGTTTGAACATAAGCATATAATCTTTGGTCCCTTGAAGGTACCTCATTACTTTCTTTGCATCTTTCCAATGGTCTAAACCTGGATTACTCTGATATCTTCCCAACATCCCAACAATAAATGCAATGTCAGATCTAGTGCAAACCTAAGCATACATCAAGCTTCCGACAGCATAAGCATAAGGAATGTTTTTCATTTTTTCCCGCTCTAGATCATTCTTTGGGCATTGACTCAAATTGAATTTATCGCCTTTCACAATGGGAGCTATACTTGGTGAACAATCTTTCATCCGATATCTCTCTAAAACTTTTTTGATGTAGGTTTCTTGAGACAGACCTATAATACCTCGAATTTGGTCTCTATGTATCTTAATGCCAATGACATAAGATGCATCGCCCATATCTTTCATATCAAAGTTTTTAGAGAGGAATTGTTTCACCTCATATAACAGATCCTTATCATTGGTTACAAGTAATATATCATCCACATATAGAATAAGGAAACAAATCTTGCTCCCACTAACCTTCTGGTATATACATTGATCCATGGGGTTCTCAACGAATCCGAATGAAGAGATAACATCATGAAATTTTAAATACCATTGACGGGAGGCTTGTTTCAATCCATATATAGATTTCTTAAGCTTACAAACCAATTGCTCACCATTACTAGAGAAGAATCCTTCAGGTTGTTTCATATAAACCTCTTCCTCTAGTTCTCCATTGAGAAAAGCTGTTTTGACATCCATTTGTTGTAAATCTAAGTCAAAATGTGCAACTAATGCTAGAATGATACGAAGAGAATCTTTCTTAGATACAGGAGAAAAAGTCTCCTTGTAGTCGATTCCTTCCTGCTGAGTGAATCCTTTAACAACGAGTCTTGCTTTATACCTTTCAATGTTGCCTAATGAGTCTTTCTTTATTTTGAAGACCCATTTACATCCAATGGCTCTTACACCATCAGGCAACTGAACAAGATCCCAGACTCCATTAACTGCCATAGAATTCATCTCTTCTTTCATAGCATTAAACCATAGTTTTGACTCATTACAACTCATGGCTTGTGAAAACGTTTCAGGATCATTTTCAGCTCCGATGTTATAGTCCGATTCTTTTAAATACACAACATAATCACTAGATATAGCTGATCTTCTTATTCTAGTAGATCTCCTTAGGTTGTTTGGTTGATCAAAAATTTCTTGTTGTTCTTCATTAACAACTTGATCTACTGGATTTTCATCAGCGATTTGTGGAACTTCAGTAACTGGTTGTCTAACACCCATTTGGTCTTGAGGGGTGTGAATAACAACCAATCTATCATTTGAATAAGAGGGTTGTTCATTAATGTGATCATTCTCAAAAACTATGTCATTTGAATTATCACTCCCACTAATCAAATCATTCTCAAGAAATTTTGCATTTCTTGATTCCACAATTCTAGTGTTGTGAGATGGACAAACCCTTTGGATTTTTCGGCATACCCAATGAAATATCCACTTATAGTTCTTGGGTCCAGTTTCTTTTCATGTGGGTTGTAAACTCTTATTTCTGAAGGACAACCCCAAATGCGTATATGTTGCAAACTCGGTTTCCAACCTTTAAATAACTCAAATGGCGTCTTTGGGACAGCCTCAGTTGGAACTCGATTTAATATATACACAGCTGTCTTAAGAGCTTCAGTCCACAAAGATTTAGGAAGTTTAGAGCTACTCAACATGCTCCTCACCATGTCCAATAATGTTCGGTTTCTCCTCTCAGCTACGCCATTCTGGTCAGGAGAACCAGGCATAGTATATTGGGCAACAATCTCATGTTCTTGGAGAAACTTCGCAAACGGACCAGGTGCTTGTCCATTCTCAGTGTATCTACCATAATATTGCCCACCTCTATCAGTTCTCAATCTTAATATGTTTTCCACATTGCTTCTCCACTTCTGCCTTAAAAACCTTAAAGGCTTCTAGTGCTTCGTTTTTATTATGAAGCATGTAGATATACATGTATCGTGAATAATCATCAATGAAAGAGATGAAGTAATTCGGACTTTGCATGTCCATATCTGGACAACAAATATCTGAATGTATGATTTCTAATATTTCTGTACTCCTCTTGGCACCCTTTTTAGACTTATTGGTCTGCTTTCCGTTAATGCAGTCCACACAAGTCTCAAAATCAGTAAAATCTAAAGTACTAAGTACTCCATCATTTACTAATCTTTTAATTCTCTCTATGGAGATGTGTCCCAATCTCCTGTGCCACAATATAGAAGAATCTTCATTTATAACACATCTTTTAATACCTCCATGAACATTCATAGTGGTGTTATTATTTTGTAAAGAAATAGAGAAAAGACCATCAACCATTGTACTATTTCCAATAAGATTTGATTTATAAAACAAATTTATTGATTTATCCAAAAACTGAAATGAATAACCAATGGGTACAAGTTTTGAAATTGAAATTAAATTCCTAGAAAAACTAGGAACATAAAATGTCTTTTCCAATTTTAAAATAAAACCACTATCAAATATAAGGCAGCAAGTCCCAATAGCCTCCACATGCAAAGACATCTTGTTTCCTGAATAAATGCTCCGCTCATTTCCTATTGGCTTCCTTAGGTTTTGCATACTCTGCAAGGTATTTGTAACATTGATTGTAGAACCAGAATCAATCCACCATGTGTTATAAATCATATCAAGCATATTAGATTCATAACAGACAAATGAAGTAAGAATACTTTTCAAGCCAGTCCTTAAATTTATTGCAATCCTTCTTAATGTGTCCCGTCTTTTTACAGAAGAAACACTTGGATTCTTTCTTGATGTCAGGTTGGGGTAGAATTATTCCTTTCCCTTTTCCATTGACTTTGGCTTGCTTTTTATACTTTCCTTGTGTGGTCATAAAAACATTATCACTTGTTTCCATCAACAGCCTTCCTTCTTCTTGAACACACATGGTCATTAATTCATTAATCGACCATTTATCCTTATGTGTGTTGTAGGAAATTTTGAAGGGTCCATATTGTTGTGGAAGAGTGCATAAAATGTAGTGCACAAGAAAAGTTTCAGACATTTCCATTTCAAGTGTCTTTAGCCGAGCCGCTATGTCCCGCATCTTCATGATGTGCTCTCGCACACCTCTCACACTGGTGAGCCTTAATGAAGAGAATTCCATAATTAGGGTGCTTGCAAGAGCCTTATCTGAAGACTGAAACTGTTCATCAATAGCCTTCAGTAATTCTTTGACATTATTATGCTGATCGACAGAACCATGCATACCAGCAGAGATTTTGGTCTTTATGAACATTACACAGAGTCGATTAGATCGCTCCCATTTTTCATAAAGATCAACATCATCCGGGATGCTGTTTTCAGTAATAGCAGATGGTTCGTCTTTCCGTATAGCATAATCAATATCCATCCACCCTAATTGAAGACCCTAATTGAAGAAGAATTCTTTCTTTCCAAATTTTATAATTATTGCCCTTTAGATCGGGAATATCACATTTCATATCAGAAAAAGTCGCAGGTTGCATAACTGCACAAAATATCATATGCTTAAAATTTTGAGACAATATCATGTTTTACCAATGTAATTCATGTTTTAAAAATCTAGTGACATAAAATTTGCCTGTGGGCTAAAATTTTAATTCAATAAGATTTTTCTATAACTTTATGATAAAACTATCAAAATGTATTTTCCTTAACTCCTGTGGGTAAATTAAGAAAAATATAATTTGATATTTTAACCTAATTAGTTAAATAAATATAATAAAAATCCCTGTGGGGTAAATTTTATTATGTTTATATAATTAATTAAAATTGATGTCCATTATGTGAACCAAATCCACTTAATACATAATTTTTCATAAATAAGGATGCTGTGGCTATTCCTTAATTATTTAAAATTATACGGTTCACCGGACAACATTTTGGCTTTTCTTAATGCTTTATATAATAATTATTTCGCAATCAACACTTTCCAAGAGTGCTCCCAGGAAAGATAGGTAGTGCTAAGGCCCTTTAAATACCCAACTCCTAGACAGAGCAACGTTTCTCAGGGAGACCAGTGGCTAGTCAAGGCAATTTAGACCGATCTATGAAGAACTCTCTCAGATCATGTTTTCTCACGTTACCTCATAATTATTATTCAACTGAATTATCCACATTTATGTGAATCTTTATAAGCCAAAATTAAATAACTTTTATATTCACATTTTTACTTAATATGAACAAATACGTTCCCCATCAGTTTTTCTCTTCAATCAGAGTAGTGATAAAGTGAGGATCACAAAAATGTGGGCTCCTCATCAGTTTTTCTCTTTTATCGGAGTAATAATAAAGTGAGGTTATTTGTTCATTTGTGAATATCTGAAATATTTTAATTTAAATATTATATTCACATCTCACTTGATATGTTCATTTTAAATTATAAACAACTCAATATAATTTAATATGAACATAATGTGAATATTGATTTACCAAAATATTTTTCAATACAATTTGCATTTTTGTGGGGACCCGGACGCTAATCATCTTCTTAATCATCTTTGGGATTTAATTATCAATTAAGATAAAACAGGGTCTAAAATTTTTTTCTTTTTAAAATAACGTGCGGAAGGTAATGGCATCTACATAATATACATATCTGTATAAAAACTAAAGTTCAGTAGAAAAGTACAATACTGTACAACCTAAGTCTAAGGTTCAATTACTACATTCAAGTAATAAACCAAGTCTGCTACAAGTCCGGAATCACCACGCTAACTCGTCTTCTCTCATCGTCATCTCGACCCTGATCCAGCCCCACATGTTTTCATGCACACATACAAAACAAGACAACAGCCGGATAACTCCGGTGAGAATAAATCCCAGTATAAAATATGTTAAGCATGTATATAAACAAACTAATTCATAAAACATGCGATCATGTATAAACCAATATATTTCATAATCTATGAAATAAATCAAATAAGCATGCAACTCAAATCAGATAAACATGCATATAAACAATCTAAATCATAAAACATGCTAGCACAACTGAAAGCATTAACGATGGGTCCCATGATCTAGGAGCCACATCCATATAAGCATGAAGTCCTAATCAAATCATGTCTAGACTTGACTCGATCTATAACTCTAGGGATCCCGGGGTGAATAAGACGTCACTGGCTGTCACCTACCCTACCAATCGAGGTGCTGTACGTCTTATTCCTAGACTTCGGCCTGATCTGTATCCGCGTCTACAATAGGGGCGGTGATCTTCCCCTAAGCTGTGATATCGCCGAACGTCTAGAAGTCTGGATGATCTCGCAGACTTTCCTATCTTAATGCATGAATACACAATCTGTAAACAAGCATAATCATCTTAATGCAATGCAACATGATCTGTAAACAAAGCATAGTAAGATTTGCATACAAGTTCTATAAACAAATACATAAACAAGAATATAGTATGTGATTTATTGGGCAACTCAAATGGTGATCTCAATTGAGTTGTTTCTTCCCGAATATCACATGAATTATACCTTTGTCGTTCCTCTCTGAGGAAGACGAAGTCTTGAAGTCCAGTCTGTCCATATCCGATCTGAAATGATAATATAAATACACTGTATCAATGTGTAACTCAATTCACAATCTGTTCTGATCAATACTCAATTCAGTATACAATCTGATCAATGTCTGAACAAGATGCAATCTGAGTCATATCAATAATATCACGATATAATCTAAATCATATTTGAATCTGATTAATCTGTTCCAGCGTATGAATATCTAACAAATACATCTTCAGAGATGCTGACATACAAAACACAGACATACGGTATTCTTTCTTCGATCTGACTTCACATATCTACTGAATAATCTATCCAGACATACAAGAATAATCATCTCTCTATTCTTCAATCAAGAACAATACAAATCTAGTGTTTAATCTCAATCAATATCTTATGAAAATCATAACAATTACAGAAACAGTCTGTTCTTTAATCTGACTTCAATTCTACAATGTCTACGGTAGTAAAAACACCATATCTGAATCCCATGCAATTCTACCAACATCATATTTTCAAAACACTACAAAACGTAATAAAACTTACGTCCTTGTGTAGCTCTAGTCGAGAGGAGTACGATATTGCGTTCGGATTCGAATTCTGATACACGGATTCTTCGTAAACCAAATTCTAAGCTTAAGAACTAAACTTTCTCTCCCAAGCTATCGATTTCCCTTTGAATTCTGAATCAAACGTGTCATGCTTCTATATATATACTGCATGCACCAACTGAAACGTGGCATCATTCTCCGCATTGCACATCACACCGCGGGTGCGGTCCCTGCAGCACCGCGGGTGCGCTTCAGTCTCGGCAATTCTATCTAAAATGCACAATTCATGACCGCGGGTGCGGCCCTTCCAATACCACGGGTGCGGTGTAAGCAAGACCGCGGGTGCGGTCTTGCTTCGCCCAAAATTCTTACCCTACTGAACTTACACCGCGGGTGCGGTGTACACAAGGGCGCGGGTGCGGTCTTGCACATTCTAAAATTTATAGTTTGCTCCGAGCAACATCCCATAATCTTATCTGATCAATTCTACAAGTCTTGGGATATTTCATTAATCTTGTCTGATCAATTCTACGACAATTCTGGGGCATTACATTTCTCCCCCTCTTAGATCTGAGTTCGTCCCCGAACTCATGACAATTCAATCAAATATATGAGAAGAAATATATAACAGAGTTTAACATCCAAACTCGTTTTACTAACATCATTCTGAGGTATTTTTCTTTGATCAAGCTCTGATTCTGGTCTGGAATCAGAAGTCAAGAAGTATAATATCATAATCCTTCTTCAACTCGTTCTAGCCGAATCAATCCCGCATTACTAGTTATACAACATCCGTATATGCTAATCTGCAATCTATAACAAAACAATACCATCTGTAGTTGTTATCTTATCTGTTTATCCCAATCTAGAACATAATCAAGCTTCATCTTCCAATACCAATTGTCATCATCCGACATTGGTTTCTTAAATCTATCCATTCTGAACTATCTTGATAGCTACTGTCATACAGTTAGTCACACAATGACAATAATCTATATCAACTAGTACTAACATCCAGTACTAAAGCTCTACCAATATTTGTCAATATCTGGTAAGATACTCTGACTACCTGTCAATCTGTAATAAATCTGCACAAAAGAGCTTAGGATATAATCTATCACAAGTACAACTCCGTCAAAATCACAATCTGATATCATTTAATTCTTGCATTCTCGTCAATCTGACTATTTCTTTGACATTGATCTATGTCATCTGGTTCTGTTTGTACATAATCTGGTACAAACTGATAGATATAGATTGGATAATCTGTCAATCATAATCATATCATATCATAATTTAAAATGGCGGTAACTCCATTACGAAAGCCATAGAAATGTACTCCCATTTCTATTCAGAACTATACAAAATCTGTAATAATCTTCTGATTTCTATCTTTTTGTCTTCTTCTGTTAGCAATTCAGACTTATCAGTACACTTTCTGCCAACATTTCTGTACACATTCTGTTATAACTGATCTAATCTGTTTATATCACTACTGTCTGTTCGAATATCATACATTCTCAACTATCTGAATGAAAACTGAATCCACTACGGTACATTTCTGACCCTATCTGTGGTTTCCGATCCGAACTACTGACATAAACAATCAGTTAATAACATAAACTAAAGAAGAAATACCTACCTGGTATTCGGCTCTGACTATCAATATCAAAATCTGTAAACAATTCTGAAACATCTGATATCAAAAAATAATCAATCTGATACAACACAAAATCACATATCTGTTAATCTGACTGATGTTCTGTTCTGATTATTACAAACAAGTTCTGAACATTCTGATCACATGTCTGACTGTTTACACAGATTCCGAACAGAAAGAACCTACACAAATCTAGTGAGTTTAAGACAACTCATAAAATAACAAAATCAGGCAACTGTAAATTCTGGCTATCTGACCAATCCTCATACTGCCCAGATCAACTGCTATATCTTATCTGCAAATAACATATGCTCCCAACAATATAAGATATTGCACAAATACGGATGTAGAACAATAACAATACTCAGCAGATATATATAACAATAAGAGAATAAATAATCAGAATACAATAATCTGCAGATAATAATTTCTGACATTTCTGGAATTCTTGATCTTTCTGTCTTAACTGTCTAAATCAGTCGATCTTCAGATACTGCATATTTTGAATAAACACTGTATCAATAACTGCATACCGGATTCATACCTGACCCATTTCTGTATACAATGATCATAGTTCTCTGAATATTTAACCCAATCTTTAAATATTCAATATAATCAATCAAATGCTGCAATATATCAATAAATCATAGATATACCAAGCATAATTTTCAGAATACCTCTGAACATAAAATCTATCAATTTAGAAACAGAACTGAACTATTTTCCAGAGAAATACTCAATCAACTGGATTTCTCAGCTAATGTTCTTTTATCTGTCAATTATATCAATTCTGTCAATCATTCTGTACTATGTTCTAATATACCAGCAGTACTCGGTATTGATTCAATTCTGAAATCTACCTTTCTGATATCACACACATCTGAAATCTTATCTAGACAAACACCAGTCAACTATTATATTACTAGCAACTCTGTCACTGCTAGACTCGATTTCAATGAATCTATTGAATACATAAGGATACCATCTGTTCCTTGTTGTAATAATCGAGTCATAAACAGTATAATAATTTAAGGAATTCTGGATCTAGAATCCTTACCGGAAAATCTTCGTTTATCAGCCAGATCTGGTCTGAATCTTACCGTTTCTGGCACACATTCTACGATATTTCTGTACTTGTTTAGCATATACATGTCAATACTGCAATCAGAATCATATAACACAAGTACATCACAATCTAGTTCAATCTCATTCTTATCTAACCGTAGTATATCCTATGTCACAGACATTTCTGATATCAACATATTCCTCAACAACCAAGGAATCAATACTACAGTATACACAGACCCAACAGATATAGCATATCTCCATGCTACTCAATCACAGATACTCATAAATAATGCAGTAGTACATATCAATACCTATGCATATAATCATAAAAGGAATAGTACCTGTTGCGAATTCTGGGTCTGTTCTTTAGTCATTACCACCAATGACTCTGTGCTTTAAGATCTTCGAAAACCTTTCTGGGGACAGACTCTAGCAAAGTGTCCCGGCTGTCTACAAATATGGCAATTACCAGCCACTCCCTGGCATTGCTCTGTGGGATGTCTCCCCCCACAAGTCCTGCAATACACCCCAGCATAGCTCGGGCTGGAACCACTGGAACTAGAGCAACCACCTCCTAATTTCTTGAACGGTTTCCTTTGAGCTTTCAGCAAATCTTGCTTTCCACTCGTACTACCACGCTCAATTCGAAGAGGGGATTGCTGCGTCTGGGGTTGCTTCACACACAACCTCCCTAGCTGTCTAATCAGACTCGCTTTCGCTCTCTTTGCTCCACTCAAGATATCAGCAAAATGGTAACGTCGCTGCAAATTCATCAATGCAACTACCTCCGAATTCAATCCTCTGATGAACTGATTCACTACAGTTTCATCATTCCCAGCTAAATGAGGAGCAAAATGCAATAAAGTAGAGAACTTTGCAGCATATTCATCAACATTCAGTTGTCTTTGGCTCAAATTCTCAAATTCTGCTCTTTTGTCCTCCCGGTATGAAACTGGGAAAAATCTTTGATAGAATTCAGCTTTGAAGACTTCCCATGTGATCACAATACCACGTTGTGCTAATACTCCGTTAATTGTAATCAACCAACTTCTGGCAACCTCTCGTAACTGGTGGAATACCAGTTTAACTTTCTGTTCATCTGTACAATCAAGGAAATCAAACAATATTTCTAAGTCATCCAACCATTTCTGACAGTCTTCAGATGTCTCGATACCACTCAAAATCGGCGGCTGAAATAACTGTAATTCTACCAACTTTACTTCTATCTGGGTTTCTGATGCATCTATCTGTTCAGAAGAAGTACTACCCCTTTCTGGAATTCTCCGAGGCGGTATATCTGAATATCAAACAAATGAGTGCACAATCTATACAATCTGTCTCAGCCCTCCTCTGATCATATACCTCTGATTCAGACTCGGTTCTGATCCAGGCTTAGGAAGTACATGCTGCCATCAACTCAGATAACAAGCAACATGTAATAGGGAAAGCAATAAATCATGCTAGCACACATCATGCAAATCAACATTGACGTAATTCTCATGCTAGCAATCACATGCAAGGAAGAAAATTCAATCTACCCCACTCATTCTCTTCTATCTCAATCTACCTCAGTCTAAAGGATCTATCAGTTCTGACTATCTTAATCTAAAGGATCTATCGCTAAAGGACCTATCGCTCTGATAATCTAAGTCTAAAGGAACTATCAGCTCTGATACCACCTGTTGTGGGGACCCGGACGCTAATCATTTTCTTAATCATCTTTGGGATTTAATTATCAATTAAGATAAAACAGGGTCTAAAATTTTTTTCTTTTTAAAATAACGTGCGGAAGGTAATGGCATCTACATAATATACATATCTGTATAAAAACTAAAGTTCAGTAGAAAAGTACAATACTGTACAACCTAAGTCTAAGGTTCAATTACTACATTCAAGTAATAAACCAAGTCTGCTACAAGTCCGGAATCACCACGCTAACTCGTCTTCTCTCATCGTCATCTCGACCCTGATCCAGCCCCACATGTTGTCATGCACACATACAAAACAAGACAACAGCCGGATAACTCCGGTGAGAATAAATCCCAGTATAAAATATGGTAAGCATGTATATAAACAAACTAATTCATAAAACATGCGATCATGTATAAACCAATATATTTCATAATCTATGAAATAAATCAAATAAGCATGCAACTCAAATCAGATAAACATGCATATAAACAATCTAAATCATAAAACATGCTAGCACAACTGAAAGCAATAACGATGGGTCCCATGATCTAGGAGCCACATCCATATAAGCATGAAGTCCTAATCAAATCATGTCTAGACTTGACTCGATCTATAACTCTAGGGATCCCGGGGTGAATAAGACGTCACTGGCTGTCACCTACCCTACCAATCGAGGTGCTGTACGTCTTATTCCTAGACTTCGGCCTGATCTGTATCCGCGTCTACAATAGGGGCGGTGATCTTCCCCTAAGCTGTGATATCGCCGAACGTCTAGAAGTCTGGATGATCTCGCAGACTTTCCTATCTTAATGCATGAATACACAATCTGTAAACAAGCATAATCATCTTAATGCAATGCAACATGATCTGTAAACAAAGCATAGTAAGATTTGCATACAAGTTCTATAAACAAATACATAAACAAGAATATAGTATGTGATTTATTGGGCAACTCAAATGGTGATCTCAATTGAGTTGTTTCTTCCCGAATATCACATGAATTATACATTTGTCGTCCCACTCTGAGGAAGATGAAGTCTTGAAGTCCAGTCTGTCCATATCCGATCTGAAATGACAATATAAATACACTGTATCAATGTGTAACTCAATTCACAATCTGTTCTGATCAATACTCAATTCAGTATACAATCTGATCAATGTCTGAACAAGATGCAATCTGAGTCATATCAATAATATCCCGATATAATCTAAATCATATCTGAATCTGATTAATCTGTTCCAGCGTATGAATATCTAACAAATACATCTTCAGAGATGCTGACATACAAAACACAGACATACGGTATTCTTTCTTCGATCTGACTTCACATATCTACTGAATAATCTATCCAGACATACAAGAATAATCATCTCTCTATTCTTCAATCAAGAACAATACAAATCTAGTGTTTAATCTCAATCAATATCTTCTGAAAATCATAACAATTACAGAAACAGTCTGTTCTTTAATCTGACTTCAATTCTACAATGTCTACGGTAGTAAAAACACCATATCTGAATCCCATGCAATTCTAGCAACATCATATTTTCAAAACACTACAAAACGTAATAAAACTTACGTCCTTGTGTAGCTCTAGTCGAGAGGAGTACGATACTGCGTTCGGATTCGAATTCTGATACACGGATTCTTCGTAAACCAAATTCTAAGCTTAAGAACTAAACTTTCTCTCCCAAGCTATCGATTTCCCCTTTGAATTCTCAATCAAACGTGTCATGCTTCTATATATATACTGCATGCACCAACTGAAACGTGGCATCATTCTCCGCATTGCACATCACACCGCGGGTGTGGTCCCTGCAGCACCGCGGGTGCACTTCAGTCTCGGCAATTCTATCTAAAATGCACAATTCATGACCGCGGGTGCGGCCTTTCCAATACCGCGGGTGCGGTCTGGCACCGCGGGTGCGGTGTATGCAAGACCGCGGGTGCGGTCTTGCTTCGCCCAAAATTCTTACCCTACTGAACTTACACCGCGGGTGCGGTGTACACAAGGGCGCGGGTGCGGTCTTGCACATTCTAAAATTTATAGTTTGCTCCGAGCAACATCCCATAATCTTATCTGATCAATTCTACAAGTCTTGGGATATTTCATTAATCTTGTCTGATCAATTCTACGACAATTCTGGGGCATTACAATTTTAAATTTCAAGAATAAATGCAAACATAATATTAAATTTGCATGTACACATCAAACACTTATCCATAATATTTGACATTTTATATAACATGCAAAAATAATTTCTAAACTTGTATTGAACTTAAAATTATTTTAATGTGTACAAATTATTTAATCAAATGTTATATGTATACCGAATTATACATATAACTTAATAACACATTAATTTTTATTTAGTTTTTATTTTTATTATTATAAAAATTATAATAATAAAAACTAAATAATTAGCATGGGTCCCACATATTAATTAAATATTTATATATAATTTTTTTTTATTTAATAATTCTCGTACAAGAATTTTGAAATTTTGAGCAATTGACTAATTGAACAATTGACTCAGACCCATGTCTCCTTCGATTTTAATGTTGTGTCTCTGATTCGATTTTAATGCTTTGTCTGTGAATAATTCGCATTTCACATCATTACAGAATGCATTATTACTTCATCTTCTTTATGCAAATTTTGTGACCGAGAATTTACTCTCATAATTTTCAGAAACTTTTCCTTCTGAGAATTTCAAAAATGCAACGTGAAGAAATTTTGAAGAAATTTTCAGGTACGTAAATGTTGGGGAACGAAGTTGAGTTTAGAGGGGGGAGGGTGAATAAACTCTACTCGTTTTTCTTTCTTTTCTGATGAGGTACTAAAATCCTGTTAGCGATAGTAGTTTATCTTGTGCGAATACTTTCACCTGATTACAACAGAACGTGCGGAAACAATCTGATGAAACAGTAGGCAGCAGTTGTTTATGGAAGTTCGAAGATAAACTCTTCTACGTCTCCCCTTCTTCTGTTTCCAGAAGGTATAACTAAAAGACTTTGGATATTACAATACAACTCTTGTACACACCCACTTCAGAAGGACTTACACTTCGGCCTACTGAAACTCTTAGTTTCTCAACTTACAAGAATGCGAAACACAAAGTTCTGAAAAGATTATTTTCAGATTACAGACTCTTCTTGATAAAGTATAAATGATGTAAAGATTGTGAAGAGTGTAAGAATCAGTAGCACAAGATGATCTTCGAAAGATCAGATATTTGCTATGAAGCGTGTGCTATTTTTCTTTGTGTTGAACTTTTAATTACTCAAGGAATTTTGAGATAAGTCTGAAACGATGAGAATGGCTTTGTTCCTTGAAAGATAATATTATGTCAAGCGAGCTGTCGTAAAAGGATTTGATCCAAGTATATATAAACGACTGAGTTCAACGTTCACAATCAGAGGATGTCTTCAGATAACTGATACAATCAGCTTTATTACCAAAAGAAGTTCTTGCAGAAAAGCTATAAAACAATCAGTCTTGTTTCATACTTATTTGGGTAAAATGCATTAAATGACTCCGTATAGTAATTAATGCTACAATTAATACTAGTACTAGGAACTCTTTAACGGTAACATTTAAGGTAGCAACGTTAGGAAATGTCCTCTACTGGTTTTGTATTACTGTCCTTTCCACTGGTTTTGTTTTATCAGACCAGTAGCTCCTGATAAATTAGTCAACTGTTCTGGTCTGCTGGTTTTAGTTTATCATCGCCACAATAAAATTCATGTCTAACAATTTCCCCCTTTGTGGTGATGCCAAAACCTAAACAGTAGAAAGACGTTAAATAAAGCAGATAATCATTTCATCAAAAAGATAATGTCAATAGAGTATCAAAGAAAATGATCAATCAGTTTCAATATCCCTGAATATGACTTCCTCATTCTGAGGTTCTTGAAGTCTTCTGTTTGATGGTTCAGCTTCATCTTCTGGTTGTCTGGCTCCTGCTGGATCTCCTCTATCTTCCCCCTTTTTGGCATCAGCCGCAACTACATGGGCGAAGAGGTCATTCAGTCTTCCGGATATGTTTTGAATGCCATCGGTTAGCATCTCCAGATACGGAGTTTGAGAAGAGATGCGATTATCCAATGAAGCGAGAGATTGATTTTGAGATTCAATCTTGGCATCCATAAGTTCCATGGAAGTAGAAAGTGATCGGAAGAGATCATCATGCTCAGTGATTCGGTTGAGTATATCATTTTGAGCAAGCATGATGTTACCGTGAGTTCTCGATATAGCTTGTCTGAAAACGACGGTTTCAGCATAAATCTTTTCCATGGTCTCCGCCGTGTTATAGATGTGTTTGTCCATTCGTTCTCTGAAGGATTGAGCACCACTGAATTCATAAATGTTTTCACAAGACATACGTTTCACTAAATCAGATATGTTGTTGAGTTCTCGTTGTAGAGACTCAATCTGATATTCCAGGTTAAATGCATCTGATTCCGGGGAGGGAGTTCCCGCAAGAATGCGTTGCTTAATATCAGAAAGACGAGAGTTCGTCTCAGTCAGAACAGGATGAGAGACAGTCAACGCAGTAGAAACAAGATTAGCATTTATCAAGGCAGTAGAAGGACCAGGGTCTGCTGTGCGTTCTTCTGGAAGTGTAGAAACAGTAGGTTCAGCAGCAATCAGGGGAAGAACAATTTCTTCAGCGGGAACGGCCAAGTCAGAGGTCAAAATTTTTCCGTTGGTGCAATAACCGCCTGTGAGACTGATGGTTCTTCAGTAGAAGGTGCAGAAGGCTGATCCAGAAGAATGTTCATTTCTGCTTGATGAGCAGCAGAAAACATCTCTAAATTTGGCAATAAGGAGGAGGCATCTGGTTATGCTAAATGTTGACCTAGGATCTGAGGAGCAGAAGGTGATAATGAAGTAGCCGGTGCGACTTCTAGAGGAGTAGAGACTGTAGGAACAATCGATTTAATGACTTCCTCGACCGAAGCCAGTTCATGTACAGATAGTAGGGATGAGGACTGAATGGGCCTTGTCGGAGATGCAGGAGTACTGAGAGCAGAAGCCTTTGGGGAGGCTGTACTGAATTCTCGAATCACTATTCCAGAAGTGGCTTGAAAACAGAAGCAGTAGACGGTGCTGGAATAGATGTAGTAGCTTGTGCAGTCGCAGATGTAATGGGTCGAACAGTAGAAATCACTTCTGGAAATACCTGTCTAATAGGTATTTTCTCAATCTCAGACAGTGCTGCTATCTTCTTGATTTTAAGAATGGTGCGAGGTTTCTTCTTGGCTGGGGTTGGCACTGCTGGTTGAACAGCAGCAGCAGACTCTTCTGATGCTGTTTTGTCCGAGTCAGTCGAAATAATCACTCTTTTCCTCTTAATTGTCCTTTGAGGTTTTGGAGCCTCAGAAGCAGTTTCTCCAATTTCCTTTTTCAAGGCCACAAACTCCGCCACGGTTGGCTTAGGCCTTAAAGCAAGTAAGTTCGCAGCATCAATCATGGTTACTGAAACGGCATCCTGATCACTGGTTGAGGCGAAACCAGCATCCTTGAGCATTGCGCTGATTTAAACAGCGAATCCAGAACTTTTCCTGACAACCATATCCTTCATAACTCTAAAGAGAAAATGACTCCAGTCCACTTTGGTTCCCTTAGTGATGGCAATCATCACTTGAACCTTCTCCTTCGTCAACTTGTCGAAGGTGCCAGCTTTGATCAAAATAGCTTTTGCCACAATATCGGCCAGAATTTGATATTCCATTTTGAGTAATTTCTTGTGACAAGACGGAGACACTTCTTCTCCAGAGGCTGAGAACGAGCTAAGCGCAATAGACATATCTGTTTTGGAAATATCAGATTGTTGGGGATCGAAGTTGAGTTTAGAGGGGGGTGAATAAACTCTACTCGTTTTTCTGCAAATATCTTACTGTTAGTTCAATATAATAAATAAGCGAGTAAAATTAAAATTAACAAAGATAACAGAAATTAATCAAGTTAAATCTATCAAACCAAGAGAATTACGAAAGTAAGAAAACTTATTTTCTGATAAGGGTTTTGTGAAGATATCTGCTGTTTGTTGATAAGTAGAAACTTATTCCAGACGAATGTTCTTCTTCTGTACATGATCTCTAATGAAGTGATGTCTGATGTCAATGTGCTTCGTTCTGGAATGAAGTACTGGATTTTGTGTGATTGCAATTGCACTGGTATTGTCACAGAATATAGGTGATTCGGAGGCTTGAATCCCATAGTCTCTTAACTGTTGTTGAATCCACAATATCTGAGAGCAGCAGCTTCCAGCAGCCAGATATTCTGCTTCTGCAGTAGATGTGGCTATGGAAGTCTGCTTCTTGCTAAACCAGGATATCGGCCTATCACCAAGAAATTGACAAAAGCCACTAGTGCTTTTTCGGTCTAGTTTGCAACCTGCATAATCAGCATCTGAATATCCAATAAGATTTAACGATGAATCATTGGGATACCATAAGCCGACATTTTGAGTTCCTTTCAAGTACTTCAAAATACGTTTAGCAGCAATATAATGAGATTGTTTGGGGTTAGATTGAAATCTAGCACAAATACAAACAGCAAACATGATATCTGGTCTACTGGCAGTTAGATATAATAATGAACCAATAAGACCGCGATACTGAGTTACCTCTACTGGAATACCACTTTCATCTTTATCAAGTTTAATAGATGAGCTCATTGGAGTAGAAGCAGCAGAGCATGCTTCCATTCCACTGATGTCTTCATCGAAGACAACATGGATCGATTCTTCAACATTAAGAGTTCTATTATTGAAGATTCTAAAAGCTTTGCTAACAGCAGAGTAACCAAGAAATAGTCCAGCATCTGATTTTGAGTCAAATGCAGTCAAATGATTTTTGCCATTATTTAGCACAAAGCATTTGCAACCAAACACATGAAAATAAGATACGTTAGGCTTTTTCCCTTTCCATATTTCATAGGGGGTCTGATTGTGTTTTTTGTTGACCATAGATCTGTTTTGTGTATAACAAGCAGTATTGATGGCTTCAGCCCAGAAGCGCTGAGATATGTCTGCATCGGTTAGCATTGTTCTAGCAGCTTCTTTTAGAGTTCTATTTCTCCTCTCAGCTACTCCGTTTTGTTGAGGTGTTCTGGCAGCTGAATATTCATGATGAATCCCCTGTTCATTCAAATATAACTCAAGATACTTGTTAGTGAACTCAGTACCCCGATCACTTCTGATTTTAATGATGGTAGTATATTTTTCATTTTGAATCCTTTTCAGAAGCTTGATCAAGAGGCTACTGGTTTGATCTTTTCCTGCGAGAAATATTACCCAAGTGAATCTAGAAAAATCATCAATAACAACAAGAGTATATTTCATTCCCCCTAAGCTCATGATGGGGATAGGACCAAAAAGATCCATGTGCAGTAGTTCCAGAGATTTACCAGTAGCGACAACTTCTGGTTTTCAGAAAGCACCTTCTGGTAATCTGCTTTGGCTCTTTCATTCTCAGTTATTAATTTACTCATCTTAACTTGTAAATCATTACAGTTGTCTACTTGCAAGCAAGTTAACTTACTGTTCTGATTTTTTAAGTTCTGATTTTCGATCTTAACTTCTTCAAATGATTGAGAAAGTCTGGAATACTCTTTTACCATGTCATGTAGTGCATCAATCAAATCATTTCGTGTAAATTCATTTGAGTCAAAATCAAATACCTCTTCAAGTGTCGAGGTTGAGTCATTGTCTGCCATGAGACATTTGACCTCTTCTGCATCACTATCACTGGAATGACTTTCTGAGTTAGATGACTCAGAACTATAGTCTGCCCATTTGGATTTGCTTTCTTCGGCAATCATTGCTTTTCGATCTCTTCTGGTCTTTTTGTCATTTCTCTTGTGATCCTTTCTCTTTTGATCATCCTTCTTTGGTTTAGGACAATCAGCAATGAAGTGACCTAAATTTCCACAGTTAAAGCATCCCATATCACCAGATGGTGAATCTTTCTTGAAGTTGCGATTGGGACCCTAATAGGTTCGATGGTTCTTCTTCATGAACCTGGAGAATTTCTTTACAAATAAGGACATATCATCACTACTGATTTGTTCAGCAGTCTTCTCCATTGTATTGTCAATGATCACAGCAGGTAATGTCTGAGGTGCAACTGCAGCAGCAGTAGAAGAGGTAGTGGCAGTAGCAGTAAAAGCAGTAGGAGTAGCAGCAAGAGCCTTGGTAGGTAGGCTTGAAGGCTCTTCTCCACTTCTTACTTCTAATTCGAACTCGTAAGCTTTCAGATCTGCAAATAAATCGTGCAGTTCCAATTTGTTCAAGTCTTTGGACACTCTCATAGCCATTGTTTTAACATCCCATTCTCTGGTTAAGGCTCTCATCACCTTGAGGGATATCTCTCTGTTGCTATGCTCTTTACCCAGAGCAGCTAGCTCATTGACCAGGCTACTGAATCTTTCATCAAACTCGTTTAGAGTTTCACCAGCTCTCATTTTTAGATTTTCGAACTTCTGCATTGCTACAGACAGTTTGTTTTCTTTTGTTTGCTCATTTCCTTCACATATCTAAATGAGCTTCTCCCAAATATTCTTTGCAGTAGAACACATTTTGGTTTTGCTAAAAGTGTTCTTGTCGAGAGTTTTATACAATATATCCTTCGCCACATTATCAAGGTTGGCCTTCTTCTTATCTTCACTGGTCCATTCACTTCTTGATTTTTCAACCATCTGTGGTGTACCCTCAGTAACAGCAATAGTGTATTAGGCTTTAATATTTTCAGTGGACCATCTGTGATGACATACCACATGTCATCATCTTGTGCTGCAAGATGGGCTTGCATTCTGATCTACCAGTCATCGAAGTCTTCCTTAGAGAACATAGGGATCTTGCTGAAGTGTGCCATTTGTTGTAGCTTTTCACGAACAAGAATAACCTGCTCTGATACCAATTGTTGGGGATCGAAGTTGAGTTTAGATGGGGGGGGGGGGGGGTGAATAAACTCTACTCGTTTTTCTTTCGTTTCTGATGAGGTACTAAAATCCTGTTAGGGATAGTAGTTTATCTTGTGCGAATACTTTCACCTGATTACAATAGAACGTGCGGAAACAATCTGATGAAATAGTTGAAAGACAATAAAACAGTAGGCAGCAGTTGTTTATGAAAGTTCGAAGATAAACTCTTCTACGTCTCCCCTTCTTCTGTTTCCAGAAGGTATAACTAAAAGACTTTGGATATTACAGTACAACTCTTGTACACACCCACTTCAGAAGGACTTACACTTCGGCCTACTGAAACTCTTAGTTTCTCAACTTACAAGAATGTGAAACACAAAGTTCTGAAAAGACTCTTTTCAGATTACAGACTCTTCTTGATAAAGTATAAATGATGTAAAGATTGTGAAGAGTGTAAGAATCAGTAGCACAAGATGATCTTCGAAAGATCTGATATTTGCTATGAAGCGTGTGCTACTTTTCTTTGTGTTGAACTTTTAATTACTCAAGGAATTTCGAGATAAGTCTGAAACGATGAGAATGGCTTTGTTCCTTGAAAGATAATATTATGTCAAGCGAGCTGTCGTAAAAGGATTTGATCCAAGTATATATAAACGACTGAGTTCAACGTTCACAATCAGAGGATGTCTTCAGATAGCTAATATAATCATCTTTATTACCAAAAGAAGTTCCTGCAGAAAAGCTATAAAACAATAAGTCTTGTTTCATACTTATTTGGGTAAAATGCATTAAATGACTCCGTATAGTAATTAATGCTACAATTAATACTAGTACTAGGAACTCTTTAACGGTAACATTTAAGGTAGCAACATTAGGAAACGTCCTCTACTGCTTTTGTATTACTGTCCTTTCTACTGGTTTTGTTTTATCAGACCAGTAGCTCCTGATAAATTAGTCAACTGTTCTGGTCTGCTGGTTTTAGTTTATCATCGCCACAATAAAATTCATGTCTAACAGTAAACTTTCTTAAAATTCATATCCACACTTCAAGTTTTACGTAAAACTTTCAAAAAAAAAAATTCTTAAAGTTTTGATATGAAATACAAATATTTTCAAGGCATAGGTATCACGGCTTTGATACCAATTGTTAGAAATTTCTGAAAAATCATGTTTTTAAATATGTATAAACATGACATATAATATGCGGAAGTTTAAATCGAGTGTTACCTCCGGCCATTGAAAATTTTTGATTTCTCTGATATTCTTCTCGGTTGAAGCCTTCTAAGCACTGCACTCTCTCCTTAGATGGTGTATATTTCTTATGAGGTGTGTGTGCTTAGGGACCTCAATCGTTGCTATTTATAGGCATCTCACACCATCAACGAGAAAATTGGGAGCATTATTTTCAAAGGAATAATCGTGTACGCATCTCAGTTTCTGAAGTTGAATTACCCATAACTATGGAGCTTAAAGGTAGAAAGTGAATGCATCATAAAACCATTTAGTGTTAACTGTGAATGAGGTCTACTACAAATTTTTGAATTGTCTTAACCAAATATTATTACTACTTCTTGCATGGTATAATAGTGTTTTAAATCTTGCATTTTAAATTCTTAAGGTTTATTACATTCATTATATATATATTTTTTTATGAATGACAATTTAATTTAGAATAGAACATTGCATGGCATACTTGACTTTAAATTTAAGTATTAAATGTTATATTTAATTTCTTGAATATATTATACCTAGATTAATTTATCCTCACTTGTTTACCTATTTTAATTTAAGCTTTAATTAAATATTGAACCTAATAGGATTTATTTACTAACTTGACTCCAATTAATTTAATAAATTCTAAAACATTCTTTTTTTTAAATTAAATTATTCATTGACTTAGATTAAATTTAGGAATATTTTTCTTATTATTAATCTTATTTCTAATTTCCAAACTCCGGTCCGTCCTCGCGTATTTAACTGAAAAGATAAAACTAAACTTTTGCATTTAAAATAAATAGTTATGACTTGTCAAATATCAAAATGAATTAGACTCTTCATATATATATATATATATATATATATATATATATATATATATATATATATGTAAAAATCATTTTTAAATTTAAATAGTAATAATTATGCACGGCTTATACGTAGTCTGATTTTCGGGTCGTTACAATTTTCCCCCCTTAAATTAAGTCATAGGTTGTCCTTACGTTTCTTCAATCCTAATTAGATTGCCTACCAAAAATCTCATTTGCGAATCGCAACTTAAAACGACTTATGGTAACTTAGCTTTACTTTATTATGACCTCGAATTCTGACTTTTCTCATCGTTCTCAATATTAGAATTGGTGGTTCAAACTTATCATGTCTTACGTTCCTTATACTATACCCGTAATGTTCAACGACCTATTACATTAGCATTTACGCAGTTCAACTTAAAGACTCTTAGCACCAAAGGTTACAGTTCAACTTCTATCCTCGATGATACACTTAAAAGTTAAATCTTATCTCAGTTCCATAACAAAATTAGTCTAAGATCCTTGAATCGAATCTTTATCTTACAGCCCAAACTTATATAACTTAACTATTTACGAGTATACCCCAAATATAAAATTGTTGCAAATCTTAAACCTCAAATAACGTTAATCCATAAAACCCAATTATACAACATCGACCTTCTACCAATATTTTAAAGCCCTTCAAGCCTCAATTATATGCTTAAACTATTTTCTTTCCAATTACAATATAGTTGAGGCCTAAGACTCTGGACTTTCCTCATTGAAACAAATATCGCATTCTTAAGTATCATCAATGCTTAATTAAGTCTAGTGTATAAAACTTAATAAGTTATCTCATGTTAGCGATAAAGTTACTCTAATAATTCAACTTCGCTCATATCACCCATAGAGTTCTAAAATTCCCATATCAAGATTTCGGATTTCTTACTCAATTAAAATCTTAATGTTAGTTCATTGGTACTCTATGTTGAACGCCTCTAATTCTCTTTTTGTTTTTATTACACCCAAAACTTATGTATGAACACCTGGCTTATAAATCTTGAAATTCAAGCTTATGCAACCCAAATAATATTAGATAGTATAACTCCAGCCCACATATCCGCTTAGTCCCAAATTTCTTAATGACTTTCAAAATTCCTCAAGATAAGGTGTCTAATTCAATTCTTACATGTGTCTATCGAATAACCTAACCATCCATCATACTCAACTTTCTAGAAAAATCAAATTCCCTCAAAGGTATAATTCTAACTGTTAAGATCCTGGTTAAAACTTACGACACATCAAACTTAAATTCCCAAAAAATTTCGCTAACTCAATGTTTACTCTTATAACTTAGCTAACCGATAAATTTTTACTTTAACTTGTCGTCACTTTAAATTCTTAATTTGCCCCGAAGTTATATCTCCAACGCTTAAATTTTCAAGCACAAGATTTATTCATCCTACAGTTTCCTTGATTGTCATTCCTTATAACATTATAATCCAGCTATTTCGAGGTTCTAATCATCTTTCCAAGCTTAAATTACCGAAAATTCTTATCATTTAAACCTTTTAATTCTCATCTCAAGAATTTTTTTCTTTAAATCCCGAAAATTCCACAATTACCCATGAGTTCTCAATATTCCCAATTTTATTTTATAGATTTCCCGTATCATAAGGTTCAATAGCCTTAAGTTTATTAAACCCAAAATTAATTCCCATAACACGTCTTACATTTCTATAAATACTCAAAATCCCAAGTGTTACTCAAAAGTTCGCATTTAATCCTTAAAATTTTTGAAAATTGCAATATGACCCTTACAGTTTTCCAAATTTACATTTTGGCCCTAAAACTCTTCGAAAGTTGCATCATTGTCCACCTAAAATTTTCCATCTTTACCTCATTAAACTTTTAAATTCTCAAACTCAAAATTAAATCCCAAAATTTGGTAAATTAAAAAATAGTCCCTTAGAATTTTTGCTTTGCACTTAGGTCCTCAAATTATTAGTTATTACCATTAGGTACCTAAAATTCTCAATTCATGCAATTCCATCCTTAAATCTAACTATGTAGAGCATGCATCCTAAATAAATTCTCATAATTAATCTTACATTTCCATAGATACTTAAAATCCTCAAATTGTACATTTATAATCCTAAAGATTGTCGTAGTCTTCGAATCGCTATTACTTATATGAAATCCTTAAAAATTTACTCGACTAGCAACCAAGAACCATCAATAATTTCTTAGAAATTCTACAAGTCCCAAAAGCATTCATAATTTTCAAGATTAACTTATGACCCATAAGGAGGATATCAGTACTACTGACCTAAAAAATTAATATAGTCAAATCATTTTCAACTTCTCCTAAAGCCCAATATTCGAATTCTTAGACATTTCCAATTCCAAACGTAACCAACATGCATAATTACATTATTTCTTTAAATTTAAATAAATACTGCATAATCAAAATCTGAACGTAAAATATTTCATGAAAATATGTTGTTAAAATATTTCATGCTTTAAACAAAGTGCGTTAACGTAAAACTTACAGACCGAAGGCGTGAGTTCGTGAGCTTCTCAAGGTCAGTAGTAGTACAGCCCTTTACAAGAACATAGGCTCTGATACCAACTGTAAAGGCCCATATTTCGTATTCATAATTTTGCGGAATTATTAAAATTTTTCTAAATAAATAAATAATCATCTTGCCTCATTTATAAAATAAAACATGTAAATAATTTTAACTTTAAAATAACAGGGGAAGTAAATAAAATTTTCGAGCAACGATTTAAAAATTATCCAACGTAAACAAAAATTTATAAATAATCCAACGTATTAAAACTGAGTTTGAATAATAAAAGATGCATAAACTAAATCATGAAATCATGAGGTCCTCGGGTTTACTACTGTTGTCCCAAGATCGCTCACTGGTCTCCGCCCGCGGTCTCGATCTCATCAACACCTACAATAATCAAGTCTAGTGAGTCTAAAAACTCAACATGTACATATCGTGAATAACAAGTAAATATATCATAAAATCGCATGCATCATAAAAATAAAGTATCGTAGAGCGTATGGTAAAAATCATATCATGAATAATTATAACTACGTGCATATCTGAAAATCATACGTAAAAGCTTTGCTCAATAGAGCTCTGTCATGTCATATCATAATTTTCTGGTAGATATAATGTTTCTAAGCAAGTGGCTCATAACATAACGTAAGCGCCTGATCAGACTAAACCACAGTATACTGGGCGGTAGAGATCAATCACAGCCCTTGGACTGGATGTCTGTACCCATACATAATCATAAACCGGTCGTAAGTCACCGGGCGGAGACGTCCTCGGTTGCGCCTACCGACTTCCAAACCCATAAGCATAAGGTGGCCACAAGACATATAGCATATATCTCAAAAATAAACATTTTATATTTTTATGCACGTAATATAATTATAACCTTATTTTTACCGGATGAGTTGGATCGTTCCCAGGCTTGCTGTGACTTACTACTAATATGTGACACATGCAATAAATCTTAACTTGACAAAATTTTAACAATAGAACCAAAAACGAGACGATTCAGACCAACAACTTGATTTTTAACCATGGCTTCGTACCAACCCGAACCAACATTAAACCGACCTTTAACCATGATTAAAAATACCCCAAACATACTGAAAAATATTCATAATAACTGTAAAACACGATAATAGGTGAAAGGAATCCAAAAACATAAAACACTCTTTCGAGAGTCATTTTGGCACCGTTCACCGTAAATTCTCGTACGACCTCTAAACTCGACCAAATCACAAATGGCCAAAAATATGACTTTCCTAACTCATTGAGGTACTGTCCAGTTCAAAGCCATGGGCTAAAACCCAACCAAGAACTCAAACCAACCTCAAAACCGAACATCAAGTTGCTGTCAAATTACAGTAAGAGCAGCTTTTGTATTTGAGGTGTAACTCTGAAATTTAATGACCAATGGCTTGAACCACCACCCAAAGACTCTTACCAACATCCTAAGGCATGGCTTGGACCATGGATAAGGGCTAGAAGCCAACCACAAACCAAACCACACCCCAAAACCGAAAACACACTAGCATAGGAAAGGGAAAATTTGAATTATGCACTTGTGTTTTTGTATAAAAATTTTGAGGGAACCATGAACCAAACCTTGAAAGGACACCATGGTCACGTCCTAGACGTGAAGGGTTCTAACCGTGGCTACAGTCCCTAGGACAGCCATGATTCAAGCTCTCACCTTAAACCACCAAATGATAAAACCCTGGACTTAAATTCTGCACTTAAGTAAAAGTTGTTGTCATTACTTTGTTTGTGTGTGTATGGATGTAAACTAATGAACCAATAACACTCTAACACACTCTAATTCATGCCTAGTATAAGCCATGTTTGCCTGGAACCGAGCAACTCCCTGTAAGCAACCAAAAACACACCAAACCGTGAAGTGGAAAACAAGAGAGCCAAGAAATTCTGTGCAGATTTTTGCTTGGATGTTGCTGTCATTTTCGTTTTTGCCACATGAAGCTTGAACATATTAAAAATATTTATAGGACTTGATTGAAGAGCAAAGAAACAACATATACATGCCTGGAAATTTGTTTTGAAGAAAACAAATCAATACGACGAATACGAGCGGCGGAGTCGGAGTTGTGTTTGCTTTGTTTCCTATTTTATTTCTGCTGCTATGCACGATTTTCAGCTGTGATTCTTCTGATAATTTTGATCATATTAGTGTAGATGATGTTAGGGATGAAGGTGAATGATATAGGAGGTGTTAAGGGGTCATAATATGCATTTAGGGGGGGAGTTACAAGTGCAAGAAGTTGAATAGTTTGAAATTCTCCTCCTTCTTTGTTGCCGATGGATTCTTGCATTTGTTTTTGTTGAATTACACGTGAGTTCGCTTGTAACTTTTTGAGGAAGGATTAAGGTTAATTATGGTGTGTGAATTACCCATAACTATGGAGCTTAAAGGTAGAAAGTGAATGCATCATAAAACCATTTAGTGTTAACTTTGAATGAGGTCTACTACAAATTTTTGAATTGTCTTAACCAAATATTATTACTACTTCTTGCATGGTATAATAGTGTTTTAAATCTTGCATTTTAAATTCTTAAGGTTTAATACATTCATTATATATATTTTTTTTATGAATGACAATTTAATTTAGAATAGAACATTGCATGGCATACTTGACTTAAAATTTAAGTATTAAATGTTATATTTAATTTCTTGAATATATTATATCTAGATTAATTTATCCCCACTTGTTTACCTATTTTAATTTAAGCTTTAATTAAATATTGAACCTAATAGGATTTATTTACTAACTTGACTCCAATTAATTTAATAAATCCTAAAACATTCTTTTTCTTTAAATTAAATTATTCATTGACTTAGATTAAATTTAGGAATATTTTTCTTATTATTAAACTTATTTCTAATTTCCAAACTCCGGTCCGTCCTCGCGTATTTAACTGAAAAGATAAAACTAAACTTTTGAATTTAAAATAAATAGTTATGACTTGTCAAATATCAAAATGAATTAGACTCTTTATATATATATATATATATATATATATATATATATATATAAATCATTTTTAAATTTAAATAGTAATAATTATGCATGGCTTATACGTAGTCTGATTTTCGGGTCGTTACAATTTGTTTACCATAACTCTTTTGGGTATTTATCTCTTTTCGGATTGGATAATCAATAAAGTAATTTGGACCAATAAAACGGTTGGCTGATTCTAGAGCTTGAGGAAGGGTTTTAAAACTTTTATAAAAAAAATTTTGTTCATTTTTAATAAATTCAACCACTCGGGTCCAATGGTTGTAGACTCCTGTCACCTTCCCTTGGTATACAACGTAATATAATATGGTTTCTGAATCAGCTTCATGTGCTGATTGGGAAGAAAGATTTATTTTATTGAAATAATAGGCCAAGGCGTTTAAGACTATGACTTTTTGATTAGAATCGTTTGGTTAGACGTTCTATATTGAATTTAATAAAGTTTTTTGAGATTTTTCTAGATGAAAATGTTTTGAGGTCCTGAAACATTTTTGTGAGTTTTGAGGATAAACAGGGATATTGATATCTCCAAAAGAAATTAATTCTGTGGGGGATTTCTATTGGGAATAATTAACTTTGTTTGATGAAGCCATTTTCCTGTATGGATCAAATAAATTTGTTAGAATTCTTTCATAATCCCCATAAGTTTTTATTCTTTTTAGAGAAATATTATTTTGAAATTTTTTTCCTTGAATTAGTGCATTAATACTATTTTCATATATAGAATATGTTTTTATTAAATTGAGATTTTTTGTACGAGGTTTTTCTAAGAATTCAAAATCTAATTTTTTATAATTAAATATAAAAGAGATGGAATTATAATTTACCTTATATGGAGTAATTAATTCTATAAAGGGTGTTCTTAGAATTATATTATGATGTATGTCATTAACTAAAATAAATGTAGTTTTATTAAAAACTCTATTGTTTAATATTGATGCTTCTGTTTTTGAACTAACATTTAATTTAGAATTGTTGGCAGCCGAAAGTTTTTCATTAGTTTTTTCTTGAAAATTTTTAGGTACTATCCCTGATTTTATACAATTTAAATCAGCACCAGTATCAAAAAGTGTTATTGTACTAATTTTCAAATTTTCTGAAAATACCAGATTTATTTTTATTATGTATTTTCTAGAGGTTATTTCTCTTAATACAAAAAGAAAGTCTTCTGTAATTTTTTCAAGGTTTTGAATATCTTCATATTCTTCGTAATTTTCAATATTAATATTATCTAATATTACTTTGATTATTTCAGAATCTTGTTTTTGTTTTTCTTTTAATTCTTTTAGTTCTAATTTTATTTCTTTTATATCTTTTTGTAAATCTTGGATTGTTATTTCTTTATTTTTTTATTTTCTTTCTTTTTTCTAAAATATTGGTTAGGTCGTAAGTATTTTTAGAAGTATTTCGTAAAGTAGTATATTTTATTTCTGTTTTTTCTTCTTTATTTTCTTTAAGAGATTTTAAAATTTTATCAAGATATTCTTTTTGAATATTGGGATCATTTATGTTTTTTAGAATATCAAGAAGGAATTTTTGATCTTTTGAAAGCATGTTAATTTGTTTTTCAGATTCATTACTAGATGTAATTGATTCATCTATTTGTAAAGATTCATTTTCATCTTTAGAAGAAAAATTTTCTAATTCTGACTCAGAAGAATCAATTAAAATATTAGAAATTTTATTTAATATTTTTTCATTTAATTCTAATTTATTTAACTGTTTATTCAATCTACAATAATTAGCAGTATGTCCTTTTTAATGACATTATAACATTCAATATCTTTAAATGATTTTTTAGGATATTGTTTGAAATTTTTAAATTTCTTATAAGGTTTCTTATAAAATTCTTCTTTTGATTTAAAATTTTTCTTATTGTATTTAAATTTTTTTCTATATGGTTTTTCATTAGATTCACTACAGTTTCCTAGGCATTTAGAAGGAGAAGGTTTATTAGGATTTATATCGAATTGTTGACAGAAAGTTCCTAATTCTTGTTTCGTTCTTTTCATTTCCCATTTTAAATGTTTTTGTAATTTTAGATCTTGAAATATTTTTAAACCTTCTTGTTGAGTTAGACTAATTAATTGACCATAAGTAAATTCATTATAAGGAATTATTTGTTTTCCACATGATTCCCTAATTTTATTTCTAACTTTTTCTCCTAAAAGAGTTGGTAATCCTGCTAGGAATTTTTCTTTCCAAAATGGTTGATTAGAGTCTTCCCTAAGCATGACTCTGGTTAGAAAAGTATTTTTATACCATTAAAAATCACTTAATTTTTTACATTTAAGATTTGATAATAATTCAGCATTTTTATCTTTTAAATGTGAAGGATCACCTATAAAGTGTAAAGAGATTGTTAGGATTAAAGTAGCTACAGCATCTTGTTGGGGATTTTCATCTTGATCTAAAATTGGTATCCCGTCTTCATCAGTTTTTATAGAATTTAAAATATCTTCTTGTTGTTGATTTGTAAGATAATAGTCCCACCATCCCTTAATTTGGCCAGAAAAACCAGCTATAAGGAGTTCGGCTATGGTTCTATCTTGTGTATTTGTTTGAATTTTATAGGCATTTGCTGCCATAGTCATTTGTTGTAAAATACTAAGAATATTATATTCAGTCATTCCATCTATGTTCCAATCATAAACGGAAGAAGCATTAAAACGAGATTGTGTTATGGGTTTTATTATTCCTAAATCTGGAGCAGGAATAATTTGTAACTTTTGTGAAGATTGATTCCAATCAATTTTATTGATTTTATTTTTAGGATTTTGGAATTGTTCTAAAACTTCACTAATATCTGAATCATGATTTAAGGTATTTATTCTAAGATTAGAGGTTGGTGTTTCAGGAGCATTTTGATCTATGGGTTGATTTGAGCTACTAGCTGTTGTTGCCATTTTACTTAATTTATCTTGTATTATTTTTATGAATTCAAAATTATTCTCTTTGATATTTTTAACACTATTTTCAGTTATTTGGTATGGTTTAAAAATTGGGTTTTTGAGTTTACTATCTGTATTCGTGGTTTCTATTTTTTTTGTAAAAGGATTAACAGAGTTTGAAAATGGATAATCTAAATAATTTTGAAAGGAATATATTTCGAACCAATCGAAAAATAAAATTTGAATTTCATATTTATGTGTAAATTCATAGAATTTTTGTTGAATATCTTTTCTGGTATCCATAAATTTTTCAAAAAACCATAATCTTTTATCTTTATTAAGTATAGCATAAAAATCTTTATGTAGAAAGTTTTTATCTACTTGGAATTTTGTTTTGAAGAATTGATACCTTGAAGTTTTATAGATTTGATCTTTATTTACTTTAGGAATTTCCCAATTATCAATTGATTTATCAAAATCTTCTATTACTATTTCTTCGGTATTTATTATCCTTCTATTTTCATAAGAACTTGAAGTAGCGGAGTTAAGAGAAGTAGATCTACAGAAAATTGAATTCATTTTATTAAAATTTGTGTTTCGATTTTTAATTTCTCTCTACAATCCCAAGCAATTCTATGGTTTTACAGCCTATACTCAGGACTTACTACCAGACCTTCTTAGGCAAAACACTCAAGAGAAACTAAAATTCTCAAACTCAAATTAAAATATCGTAAAAACAATTCTTATAACTCTACCCCCCAGGCTCTAATACCAAAGACTGCCCAGTGATACTTAGGGGGATAATTAGACACCAAAAGAAACATTCATAAACAATAATAATAAAGAGCAATTAATAAAAAGAAAATGTAACAACAATAAATAAATTAGGCGGTAGAACCAGCCATATAATATGTATAATAATATATATATATAAATGCGGAATTTAAAGACAGGAATTTAAATACAAGAATTTAAATGCATGAATTTAAAGATCTTTAAAGATTTGAAGTTCTTATTTTGATTCCAATGTGTGTTTTAATTATGTGTTAAATACTTGTGTATATATATATTATATATTATATGGCCGGTTAAACCGCCTAAATATATATATAAATACATATATATATTATATATTATATATATATATATATATCTTTGAAGATTTTGTGGTGTTTTTTGCAAAAGTATGCTCTACATACAATCCTTTAAAGATTGTATGCAATCAGAAACTGGAGGAACCTCAAATCTTTAAAGATCTTTAAATTCCTGCATTTAAATTCTTGTATTTAAATTCTTGTCTTTAAATTCCGCATTTATATATATAAATATATATATATATATATATATATATATATATATATATTTATATATATATATATATATTTATATATATATATTATTATACATATTATATGGCTGGTTCTACCGCCTAATTATTCCGAAAATACTTTTGAAGATTTCTATAAAAAGAAGACAAGGCCTCCAAGGAAATGCAAGTTTTTTAATACCAAATTTTGATTCACACTTTCTCTTTCTTTCTTCTCTCTTCTCTTTCTTACTTTTCCTACTTTCTCCACTCACATTCAAGGTGTTCTTACCTTTCAAGCTTTATGTTCTTGAAGAATTTGTAAATCCTTTGAAGATTCATATTGAAGTTCTTATTTTGATTCCAATGTGTGTTTTATTTATGTGTTAAATACTTGTGTATATATATTATATATTATATGGCCCGGTTAAACCGCCTAAATATATATATAAATACCTATATATATATATATATATATATATATATATATATAATATATATATTATATCTTTATTTGTGATTTCTTTATATGCCTACATAATCCTGCATCATAGAAGTTTTGATAAATCCTGCAATTGTATAATTGGGAAAATCCTTAAATAATTATAAAGAATCAAACTCTATTAAATAATTCAGGTATCAATTTGGTTCAAACCTAGTATTTACAATCACAAGAGAATTGTTTTACAATAAAGAGATTATTCAAAGGTCTAGGTAGTACAAAACCCATTTGCAATCGAAACACTAAATTTATTTTCGCAACTTCTTTACAAAAAACATAGAGGATAAAAAAAGACTTCATAGAATAACATTGATATGGGATTAAGTAAATCCAAGTCAGGTATCAATTTTTCAAACCTTTACAATCAAACAGAAGAAAGAAATTCAAATAATTTATTTCGCCTTACAAAACATAGAGAAAAGATTATAATCTTCATATTGATTCCGTTGGGATAAACTTTACAAGAAGACACCTCATCTTGCTATTTTAAGAGAGCTAGATTCACAAACTTTGAACACTCCATGTTAAGTTCTGTTGAATCCAGTCTGTGTACGGGACCAATTTCTTTTGATTGCTATCCAAATTTTTCAGTCTCCTTGAATGACAAAAATATTTTAAAATCTTTAGTTCTACCAGTGAAAACTCATAATTATAATATGCTTCAAGGTTCAATTCCCGTAGCCTTAATTTTTAAAGTACATTATAAAGCCATGATTTCTGCTTTTGCGACAAAAGTAAAATTTCATAGTAAAAAAGGAGAAACTCTTTTATTACAAACAGATTTAAGAAAATCTAATACAGTAATTCCTAAACCGATTCAATGGAAAGATATAACACTTCCAGAAGAATGGATTTTAGAATGTATTGTCAAAACAGAATTTATAGAACAAGAAGAACCCAACACCCAATTAAAAGAAATAACTCAATATTCAGATAGAAGAGTTAAACTTTCTTTTGATAGAACAAGTAGTCATAACAGCATATCTGATGATTCTTCAACTTCAGATACTATAGATTTAGGAAGAATATCACAAATAAACTCTCCTTATAAAACCCAACCTAGTTATTCTACTTCAGATATACCCAATTCTATAATAAAAAATGTATATTATACCTCAGAAATACCTAGACCTATATATACCAAAAATAGGATAGGAAGACAATTGAATATTCCAGAACAACAATTAGAATCAGAACAAGATCCAACTAGTCCAACATTTTCCTCAGTAACAGAAAATATAATTAATGAATTAAATGTTATAGAAAAAGAATTCCAAATAGATAAAAACTTTCTACATAAAGATTTTTATGATATACATAATAAAGAAAAAAGATTATGGTTTTTTGAAAATTTTATGAATACCAGAAAAGATATTCAAGAAAAATTCTATGAATTTATAAATAAATATAAAATTCACATTTTATTCTTCGATTGGTTTGAAATATACTCCCCTCAAAATTCTTTAGAATACCCATTTTCAAACTATGTAAATCCTATTACAATGAAAAATAAATCACCAGAATGGGAAACCATTACTGATTCTAGAAAAATTCAATCTAATTACCTCCTTTACAAGGAATTAAATTACTGGTACAAAATCAACAAATTGAAGCAATTCCTATAAAAAAATCCAAGAGATAATGAAAAAATTAATATAAAAAACACCATAATACAAAATAATTTCACCAATACAAATTTAAATACCATAGGAAAACAACTAGATCGGATAGAAAAACAAATACAAAAACAATCAACAACTAAAATAGAAACCTCGAATAGTAAACTCAAAAACCCAATTTTTAAACCATGCCAAATAACTGAAAATAGTGTTAAAAATATCAAAGAGAATAATTTTGAATTTATAAAAATAATACAAGATAAATTAAGTAAAATGACAACAACAGCTAGTAGCTCAAATCAACTCATAGATCAAACTGCTCCTGAAACACCAACCTCTAATCTTAGAATAAATACCTTAAACCATGATTCAGATATTAGTGAAGCTTTAGAACAATTCCAAAATCCTACAACTAAAATCAATAAAATGGATTGGAATCAATCTTCACAAAAGTTACAAATTATTCCTGCTCCAGATTTAGGAATAATAAAACCCATAACACAATCTCGTTTTAATGCTTCTTCCGTTTATGATTGGAACATAGATGGAATGACTGAATATAATATTCTTAGTATTTTACAACAAATGACTATGGCAGCAAATGCCTATAAAACTCAAACAAATACACAAGATAGAACCATAGCCGAACTCCTTATAGCTGGTTTTTCTGACCAAATTAAGGGATGGTGGGACTATTATCTTACAAATCAACAACAAGAAGATATTTTAAATTCTATAAAAACTGATGAAGACGGGATACCAATTTTAAATCAAGATGAAAATCTCCAACAAGATGCTATAGCTACTTTAATCCTAACAATCTCTTTACACTTTATAGGTGATCCTTCACATTTAAAAGATAAAAATGCTGAATTATTATCAAATCTTAAATGTAAAAAATTAAGTGATTTTCAATGGTATAAAAATACTATTCTAACCAGAGTCATGCTTAGGGAAGACTCTAATCAACCATTTTGGAAAGAAAAATTCCTAGCAGGATTACCAACTCTTTTAGGAAAAAAAGTTAGAAATAAAATTAGGGAATCATGTGGAAAACAAATAATTCCTTATAATGAATTTACTTATGGTCAATTAATTATTCTAATTCAACAAGAAGGTTTAAAAATATTTCAAGATCTAAAATTACAAAAACATTTATAATGGGAAATGAAAAGAACGAAACAAGAATTAGGAACTTTCTGTCAACAATTCGATATAAATCCTAATAAACCTTCTCTTTCTAAATACCTAGGAAACTGTAGTGAATCTAATGAAAAACCATATAGAAAAAAATTTAAATACAATAAGAAAAATTTTAAATCAAAAGAAGAATTTTATAAGAAACCTTATAAGAAATTTAAAATTTTAAAACAATATCCTAAAAAATCATTTAAAGATATTGAATGTTATAAATGTCATAAAAAAGGACATAATGCTAATTATTGTAGATTGAATAAACAGTTAAATGAATTAGAATTAAATGAAGAAATATTAAATAAAATTTATAATATTTTAATTGATTCTTCTGAGTCAGAACTAGAAAATTTTTCTTCTAAAGATGAAAATGAATCTTTACAAATAGATGAATCAATTACATCTAGTAATGAATCTGAAAAACAAATTAATATGATTTCAAAAGATCAACAATTCCTTCTTGATATTCTAAAAAACATAAATGATCCCAATATTCAAAAAGAATATCTTGATAAAATTTTAAAATCTCTTAAAGAAAAAAAAGATGAAAAAATAGAAATAAAATATACTACTTTACCCAATACTTCTAAAAATACTTACGACCTAACCAATATTTTAGAAAAAAGAAAGAAAATAAAAAAATAAAGAAATAACAATCCAAGATTTACAAAAAGATATTAAAGAAATAAAACTAGAATTAAAAGAATTAAAAGATAAACAAAAACAAGATTCTGAAATAATCAAAGGAATATTAGATAATATTAATATTATAAATTCCAAAGAATCTGAAGATAATGAAATTAAAAACATTCAAAACCTTGAGAAAATTCCCGAAGACTTTCTTTTTGTATTAAGAGAAATAACCTCTAGAAATACATATTAAAAATAAATCTAGTATTTTCAGAAAATTTTAAAATTAATACAATAGCTCTTTTTGATACTGGTGCTGATTTAAATTGTATAAAATCGAATAATGCCTAAAAATTTTCAAGAAAAAACTAATGAAAAACTTTCGGCTGCTAACAATTCTAAATTAAATGTTAATTCAAAAACAGAAACATCAATATTAAACAATGGAGTTTTTATTAAAACTACATTTATTCTAGTTAATGATATACATCATACTGTTATTCTAGGAACACTTTTTATAGGATTAATTACTCCATATAAAGTAAATAATAATTCTATCTCTTTTAAATTTAATTATAAAAAATTAGATTTTGAATTCTTAGAAAAACCTCGTACAAAAAATCTCAATTTAATAAAAACATATTCTATATATGAAAATAGTATTAATGCACTAATCCAAGGAAAAAACTTTCAAAATAATATTTCTCTAAAAAGAATAAAAACTTATGGGGATTATGAAAGAATTCTAACAAATTTATTTGATCCATGCAGGAAAATGGCGTCATCAAGCAAAGTTAATTATTCCCAACAGAAATCTTCCACATAATTAATTTCTTTTGGAGATATCAATCTCCCTGTTTATCCCCAAAACTCACAAAAATCTTTCAGGACCTCAAAACCGTTTCATCTAGAAAAATCCCAAAAAACTTTATTAAATTCAATATGGAACGTCCAACCAAACGATTCCAATCAAAAAGTCATAGTCTTAAACGCCTTGGCCTATTATTTCAATAAAATAAATCTTTCTTCCCAATCAGCACATGAAGCTGATTCCGAAACCATATTATATTACGTTGTTTACCAAGGTAAGGTGACAGGAGTCTACAACCATTGGACCCGAGTTGTCGAAGTTATTAAAAATGAACAAAATTCTTTTTATAAAAGTTTTAAAACCCTTCCTGAAGCTCTAGAATCAGCCAACCGTTTTATTGGTCCAAATTACTTTATTGATTATCCAATCCGAAAAGATAAAAATACCCAAAAGAGTTATGGTAAACAAATAGCCAATGAAAATAATTTTTCAAAAAAGAGTTTTTATGAAATTCCTAAAAAAGTTTTAAAAACTGATTTTCAATTTTGTAATCATTGTGAGACGATGGTAAAAAATTTTAAAAGAGTAAATGATTCGAAATCATTAATGTTTGATAAAATAAAGGAATTGACGGAAAAATTACAAAAAACAGAAGCAGCCCTTAAGGAAACCTTATAAACTTGGACCTTCTTAAAAAGATTCAAGATTTTGAAATAGACAAACCCAGTCTATTAGACACACCTAGTCATTTTAATTCTAGCCGAAAACTGAGCCCAGCAAGAATTTTCTTTAGACCACTTACAGAATTAAGCATATTACCTACCCAAATAAATGACATTATTTTCTCAAAAGCCAAGAAAATTTCTACAAAAAATTCCAAATGATCCAAAAAATTCTTTTCTTAAAACCTGATGGCATAAAAATTATTCCTTTAAAGGAATTAATGAATATGCCAAACATAAAATTGATTGTGAAAAAGAAACTTTAGACATAGGCAATTGTTCTTGTCAACTTCAATTCTACATACTTTCTACCCAAATACACTTTTCATCAATTAGAGATTTTTTTTTTTCAGTTTAATAATAAGGAAGAAAGAATAAGTATAAATTCCTTATTAGATTTAGGATTAGTTTCCGAAATCATCATTACAGATAAAGATAACATAGAGAGTATCAACAGTGTTGTCCTTAAAAGTGCAATCCAATATATCTTTGATATCGGCAATAATGAAGTAAAATTAAAAATAAGATCAACATGTCCAGAATGGATTAGAACAGATCTAGAACCAGCAGTTCACAAAATTTGGGTCAAGCCCTATTTTAAATGGCAAAGACAAGAAGCGGAACTCAAAGTCCATCATCCAACCATTTGCAGTGCTACAATCCAAAAACAAATAAAACATCAGAGATTACAGACATCAGCCCTCAAGCATAAATTCATCGAAAAAAGAAACGAAGACTACAGATTGTATTTTATGAACCAGATTTACAAAATCTACATATTGAGCTCATCACCATGCGTTGATCATTTTCCAGATTTTTATACAGATGCTCCCAAAACTTTTTATTTTTATACTAGAATGTACAATAGATTCTTGGAAGAATTAGAAGACCAAAAGATAGAAGAAATCTTCTACTCCTCAGAAGAAGATATTATCCTTGAAGATTTACTCGATGAAGAAGGAATGCACAATTTAGACACATGATTTTTATTGAATTGTAAATTTTGTATTTTAGTTGTAAAATTTGTACTAAATATATATATACATATATATATATATATATATATATATATATATATCTGAAAAATGACATCCAAATGATGCAAGCATGACAAGGACAAATACTATTCAAGATTCCGAAAATACCCTTGAAGATGTCTATAAAAAGAAGACAAGGCCTCCAAGGAAATACAAGTTTTTTTATACCAAGTTTTGATTCCCACTTTCTCTTTCTTTCTTCTCTCTTCTCTTTCTTACTTTTCCTACTTTCTCCACTCACATTCAAGGTGTTCTTACCTTTCAAGCTTTATGTTCTTGAAGATTTTATGGTGTTCTTTGCAAAAGTATGCTCTACATAAAATCCTTTAAAGATTGTATGTAATCAGAAACTGGAGGAACCTCAAATCTTTAAAGATCTTTAAATTCCTGCATTTAAATTCTTTTATTTAAATTCCTGTCTTTAAATTCCGCATTTATATATGTTGAGGATCGAAGTTGAGTTTAGAAGGGGGGGGGGGGGGGGGTGAATAAACTCTACTCGTTTTTCTTTCTCTTTTGATGAGACACTAAAATCCTGTTAGAGATAGTAGTTTATCTTGTGCGTACACCTTCACCTAGATTACAATAATATGTACGGAAACAATCTGATGAAGTAGTAGAAAAACAATAATAACAGTAGGCAGCAGTTGTTTATGGAAGTTCGAATATGAAATCTTCTACGTCTCCTCTTCTTCTGTTTCTAGAAGGTATAACTAAAAGACTTTGGATATTACAGTACAACTCTTGTACACACCCACTTCAGAAGGACTTACACCTCAGCCTACTGAAACTCTTAGTTACTCGACTCACAAATAATGTGACACACAAAGTTCTGAAAAGACTCTTTTCAGATTACATTCTCTTTCTGATAAATTATGCATTTTAGAAGATTGTAAAGAATGTAAGAATCAGTAGATACAAAATCCTTCAGGAGATACATCCACATGCTTTGCCTCCTATTTAAATCAGATTGAGAAAAGAGATATTTCAAACTCTCATGGTCCGAATAGATAACAAACTTTTCTCCGTACAAATAATGGCGTCCCAAATCTTCAAAGCAAATACAATGGCGGCCAATTCAAGATCATGAACAGGGTAACGAGTTTCATGAGATTTTAATTGACGAGACGCATAAAAAACTTGTAACGTCTACTATTTTACATGTGCGGAATTTTTTTTATTTTTTTTAAAATAAAAGCTCGCATTTTCGAAATAACATTTAAATGTTTTGCATGCATGCGCTCTATAGAAAAATATAACCTTTAAAAATTATCTTAAATATTTGACAGTAAAAATAGTGCAGTTTAAATTAAGCAAACTCGTTCAAAATCGTACGTAAACATAAATGAGTAAAAATCTTAAAATCAACAACATATGAAAATGTTTAACTCCTCTCAAAACTCGTAAATCATAATGCGGAAAAACATCCGGTCCTCTGGTCGTGTCACCGCACTAGGTCTGCCTACTCAGAATTCGGCACCTCTAGTCCCCTCATCCTCAGGCTCACCTACATCCTGATCTTTTTATTGTTTTAAAAGTACTAGAAATTTTTTTTTAAACCTCACATAGCATTCGGCCGAACCATAAAATTTCATAAAATATTTTTGACATCCTTTTAAAATAAACAACCAACTAACATTTTTCTAAATCTAAAAATAACATTTGAAAAATATAGCCCATACTATAACCTCTCAAAAACCACTCATAATCATGATAAAAGTCATAAAATCTTTTAACATAAATCATAACATATATGCGGAAACTAGCGTCGATCCTCGGGTCATGTGCACCTTCAGTCCAGTCGGATCAACCATCAAGACCCCCATTAGCATTATCATGATAACCTGCATCCATCACATCTAGTGGGTTTAAAGACTCAACACACCATAATCTTTATAACGAGTAATACGTAATACGGTCAACATATAACGGTGAAAAATACTTGTACTTAAAATATCGTTTTCATGAAGATGCATAAATTTAAACATAAACATTTTCATAAATATTTTCATGATGCATTTCATAAACCTTAACCTTTTTCCTTTTTCCTCAACATGACATGACATAAAACATTTTTCATGATCATAAACATTTTTCCTTTTCCTTTTTCCTTTGTTGAATTCAGATCGTTAATTGTGACTTTCCTGACATGACATGACATGACGATGGATCCATCTACATATAACCACAGTACTGGGCGGCGGGGACATCAGCGACACTCTCACCGGTCAACTGAGCCTTGGCCTATCATTATCGAATAGAAATACGATCGTCGGGGCTCCCTCTGGGGCCTTTTCCCATAAATGGGCTCCCTCTGGGGCCTTCTCCCCTCACGACATTCTCATTCTTACCTCAAACCTCATAACCTCATATTCGCAACAATGGGAACACGATCGTCGGGCTCCCACTGGGACCATAACCCTCACGACGTCGCCATCATTAACGAATTAGTCACAATCACTTCACTTCCTTCAACGTTTTTCATTTACATCACTTTATAAAAATCGTGAATAATATTTACATTTTCATTTTGAAACCAAGCATGCAACATGTATTTTAAATGTCTTCCCTCAAGCATAAATATCAAATAGACATTTAAAAATCATAATTTAATAATGAACATTTCATAAACATTTAAAAATAATCATAATATCATAAAAACAGCATTTCGGGCACTGCCATGACCTTTACTAATTTCTAGGTGTAAAAAGACCGTTTTACCCCTAGACTCGACATTTTACGATTTCGACTTTTTTCGTGATTCAATGACTCTACCATGTCCCAAATAATTATTTAAGCCTACGAGAATTTTCTCCTAATTTTATTTATCTTAATTCGATGACTTTTAAATTAATCTTTAAATATAATGTTCTAATGCGTTTTAATCCCGAATTAAACCGAACTTTCATATAAAATTCCCAAATTGAAAACTTAGACTTATAATAATTATTTAAGCCTAAACCTAATTTTTCATAATTTTATGAAGCCTAAAAATAGACTTTTCAATTAACATGTTAATTAGCGTTTCGTGTGTCGATTAAATCCCGAATAAATCCAAAACTCGTTATTTTGATCCCAAATTTTACACATAGCATTTTTGGTATTTATTCTACCCTCCCAAGTCATTAGCCACCCCCATGGACCCTTGGATCAATTTTTTAGCTTTATAAATTTCGTTTTTGACACCTTATCGAACACACCGAGCCATCTCTTAATTTACTCGAGCCACGCCCGAGCAACCTCAAGCCAAAACCTAGCTAACCCATCTAGGGACCCTACTGTGCAAGCCCAGCCCCAAAACATGAACCTAACCCGCTCAAACACCTACTGAAACAGACCCCAAAAATCTGCATGTGAGCGTGAGTTAGTGCCTTGAACAAGTGAACTTCTATCTAGTCTAGGACTCCCCCCAACCCTTAACCATCAAACCCACACGACCCTTACCATCCCTGGACCACACCTAGACCATGCCCAGACCAGCCCAGCCACCAGGACCCCAAGCCCGAAGCCTCTGAATCAAAGAACATCAGCTGCGCGACTTGCTTCTCTTCTCGTTTCCTTGCTTCGCTCGAGCCAGCCAGCATCCAAGCCGCTACAGCCCATAGCCCAGCCCTTACCCCCCTTCCTCAGACCCCGTAGGACCTAGTTTCACCCAGCCCAGTCCCCTGGCCGAGCCCCTCCTCCGTGCCACAACTTCTGAAGCCTGCGCATGCTTCCCCCTAAAACTCACGGGTGATCTTGGGTGGAGCTAGGACTCCTCCCCAACCGTGACCCTTGAGTCCTAAGCTGGCTAGGACTCAACCCCTGACCCATCATGACTCTAGCCCAGCCCTGAATGCAACCGAGCCAAGCCGTGCATCGAAGTTCATGAAACCCGATCACCTAAGACTCAAACATTCGAATTCGGTTCCAACGTAATCGGTTCGTGCTTGCAGCGTGTATGTGTGTTCTTAGGACTCTGTAATTCATGAAAAACGTTGCCTAAACATGTCCTAATCATGGCAGTCCCTTAAACACACAATAAACATGATTTTGGAGATTAAGAACACCACTTTAGAACTCATAAGCATGAGATTACGAAAATTCTGAAAAATCTTTCATGTTCTTCATGCATGTAATAATTCAAACATTAATATGATATGATGGATGAGAAAAAAGAGATGTATGGCATGCCTTTGCGTAATTTACGCTCGAATATCGTTGACGTCGAAGAACGGATCGAAACCAAGGCTTAAACTCTCTTGAACCTACCAAAATCCCTTCGAAACTTTCTGAAATTTGTGTCCGTGCTGTGCCGTGAGGGGGTGGGGTGTTTCTGAATTTTTAAATTGTGTGGTCGTGCAAGTGGTGCAAGGGAAAAAGGGTTTCTAACCTTTGAATACTAATTAAACCATAAATAGGCTTTAGGCCTATTAAGCCCCTAAATTAAGCCCACTAGTACCAATTAGGATTTATTAAAATACTAACAAAGCTTTCTTTTATTAAATATGTGAATTTATTAGCCGGGTTGCCAAAAAGCTCGTATTTTAGTTGAAAAACCAACACCTATAAAATATACGTCCCGGCGTATAAAATCACCTCGAAACCCTTATTTTCAAAAATAATAAAAAACATCACCCAAATTTGTAAATAATTAAAAACAACCATTTAATAAAAATCATTTCTATGTTTCAGCCCTCGGTCTCCGTTCCTCGATCGCAACTCGAATAACATTTAAAAATACATTTTAGTATAATCAATAGAAAAACATATTTTAAACATGCAAAAATGCATAACATAATTAATCCATGCAATTAAAGCATTTAACTAAAATACAAAAGAAATTAATAACTTGCGCGCATGTGCTTTACGTGGACCTTTAAATTTTCGGGGCGTTACATCTAGTCCCCTCATCCTCAGGCTCACCTACATCACACACGCCAAGTGAGTCTAAAGACTCAACACACATGTACGAGTAATAACAAGTACATATACATGGCACACAGTAGTGAACAATATCATACTTAACATATCTTTCATGAACTTAAAAGCATAACATAAACATGTCGTGTAAAATCACCTCGTGTCAAATCATGTCATCTCATGTCATCATTTACGTATACATTTTCCTTTTGAATTCAGTTCATTAGTTATGACTTTCGTATCAGCTCTATCGATGGATCTGTCAATTTATAACCATGGTACCGGACGGCGGGGATATCAGCGACATCATTACCTATCCACTGGGCCTTGGCATCAGCTCATTATATCTCATGTCATCGCATACATATACATCGTCAGTCACAACCAATTCTCATCCTTCAAAATTATCATCATAATCACCACTTACTAAAAACATGCATAAACGTAAAATTTTCCTTAAAAATCCTTATTATCATCATAATAACCCAACTGGTATCTATACTTTAAGAATCTAGGTACTTATGCTTGGAGGTCCTGGGTTCAAGTGTTGGGGTAAGCGAAAGATATCACTTTCCAGGAGTGGGATATTCTATAAGTAGCGGTACATGGGCATGGGCTTGAACCATCCTAACGACCCATGATCAGTATTGGTACATGGGTATGGGCCGAGACCCACGTTGGTTCAGCCTAATGGCCCATGATCATTACAAAAAAGGCGTCTTTTTTTAACGACCCTGGGCTATCCCGAACTTAGGCTCCCTCGGGGGCCTTGTCCCATCTTGGGTTCCCACTGGGGCCTGTTCCCTCACATGCTTTCCCATGCGTCATTACTCATATAACTTCTACAGCCCAGGCACTGGAGCTTTTACTTTCCCAGGATTCGAAGCCTAGACCTCTTGGGTTCGAATCCTGGGAAGGTAAAAGCTCCAATGCTTGGGTTGGAGAAGTTCTATGAGTAATGACACATGAAAAAGCCCGTGAGGGAAAAGGCCTCAGTGGGACCCAAGATGGGAAAAAGCCCTCGAGAGAGCCCAAGATCGGGATAGCCCATGGTCGTTACACAACCACCTTGCCATGTTGCATCAGAACACAGCTCAAACCTCTACCAGATGCATCTGTACACACTAAAAATTCTCTGGTACCTAAGGGAATAGTAAGCACAGGTTTGAGGTCAATCTCATCTTCAATTCAAGAAATGTAGCTTCACATTCATCTGATCAAATGAATCTTTGATTCTTTTGTGTTAATTGAGTAATAGGTTTAGCTATTTTCGAAAATCATTCAATAAAACGACGATAGTAACCAGCTAAACCCATTAAGCTACGGATCTCAGGAACATTCGTAGGTCTTGGCCAATTCAATACAGCTTCAACCTTAGCAGGATCAACAGATATGCCATGTCTCGAAATGACGTGGCCCAAAAATACAACTTTGTCCATCCAGAATTCACATTTGGACAATTTGCATATAATTACCAATGCAAAGAGTTTGAAGTACCAGTTTCAAATGTTCAGTATGCTCTTTTTTCGATTTAGAATATACGAGAATATCATAGATAAGTTGAAAGGGATCGTTTTAAGGTGTTTGAAATCGCAACGGAAGCTCAAAATATTTTTCATCTCATGAAAACCGAAATTTTGCAAGAAGATTTTTCAAAAACGAACACCATGTACTAGTGTGCAAGCATATACAAAAATCTCAACTTTCATGCATAGGGTGTTGAGAAAATATACCTATCAACCTCTTGAGGTTGATGAATGGCACCAACTAAAGTGTAAACACTTTAGCTCTTGAAAGGAATGGAAATCTACAAGCTCTCCTCTTTCCTTCAAAATAAGGCCCACCACCAACTAGGTAGATCCCCTCAAATTTTGCACTAGAAAAATTTGAGGATTTTCAATGAGAAGTGTAAGAAATCCTCTACCAAAAATGAAGAGAAATATTGAGAGAAAAATTTTAGAAATTTCGGCCAAGGGGGTATGAGTGAGAGAGGGGAGAGTTGCCTTGGTTTTGGGAAAAGTTGTCTTGCATGCCATGCAATATTTTATTCAAAAGTATTCTACAACCCCTCACGTCCCAAGCATGCAAACCCTAGTGGGCTTGTAACATTTACAAAGGGCCCATGGACTTTTATTTAAATTGTCTCAAACCCATTTGAGCCCAATTAGACTTTAATTGATTTTACTCAAGCCCACTAGTTAAATAATAATTTCCAATTGGGCTCTACAAGGCCCAATGTTATTTAATCAATCCAACACTTGAATTAATTTAATTATTTGGACTCTACTAGGCCCACTAGTGTTTAATTAATTCAACACTTAAATTAATTTATTTTAGTCCATAATAATGTTTATGAAAATCACAATTTTCAAATACATTATTCACATGGCCAAATTTTAATTTAGGAACACTTCCATTAATTAAAATTTATATTTCTCTCATAGAAGTCATACTTCTATTTTTCTTTACGCTTATAAACTCATTTATAAGCCGTTCAACACATTGAACTATTTTAACTTCTCAAGGGGACCTAGAAAGCTAGCACTTGTATGGCCCTCAATGGTTCATTGATAAAACTAGCTGTGGGTTCACATCTCCATGTGATTCGGACTAAACATGTCCTTATACGAGCATACCCCAATTGCTCCATTTTTACTTATCAACTCCTTGATAACAAGAACGTCAGAACTCAAGTCTGATATTACCCAACCAATCATGTTAAACGCCTAGCAGTATCGCTTACATGATTCCCTAGGTATCAAATGATAGTGCCTGCAAGAACCATTCAATTATGGTTAGCGTACAGTACGGTCCCTTCAACTCATATATCCCGACCGATTCGACAACCATTGGTTTATCGAGAGTTGTCAATGAATCGATACTATGTGTCATGTTGTAGTTGCATCGATGGTGTAATCTATGAAACCCCTTTCATAATTACCACCATACTTTGATCAGAGATTTCAAACTACATATGCATGAAAACACATAGGATATCCATACCCGTAGGTAAGCGGTGAATCCCCGACTACAATACATCGACTCCTATATGTTTCGACAGAACACCCAACCTTGCCACCTGATGACCCCATAAGAGTCGGTAAACAAGTCAAAGTGTAATTCTAGCACATAGAGTCTCAATGTTGTCCCGGGTCATAAGAACTAATGGTGTACACCTTAAACTAGGACTTTTCCACTCGATAAGTGAGAACCACTTGGAAAGTCCTTTTATGGAGGGTTGTTCAGTGCACTCTCTACAAGGAGCACCTATCTGCATGTTCGGACATCTCAATGTCCCCTACCAATGAAACACGGTACTCACATCGCAGATACTAGTCTCGAACTCGAGCGGCCTATATCCTTCTTAGTGGCGGCTGAATCGACTAGGAACCGTTTAGAATATACAATATTACAAATATGAGTTTCATGATACTCATCATATGAGCATCTCATATTCTTTCTACTATTTGTATATTCAAGGGCTTAATCTATGCAACTAGCATGGGTATACAGATAAAGAAGTGCCAAAACGATAAATTCAAATATTATTAAAATAAAGACTGTTTATACATAGAGTTTAATCATGAACCCTCGGCCAACACTTGGCTCGACGGGCACCTACTCTAACAATCTCCCACTTGCACTAGAGCCAACTACCCATATGCTTCAAACCCATCGTTTCGCGATGCTTCTCGAATAATGGTCCAGGTAAAGGCTTAGTAAGCGGATCAGCAACATTATTTGCGGAGCCGACTTTGTCAATCGTGACATCTCCTCTTTCCACGATCTCTCTGAGGATGTGGTACTTTCTCAATACGTGTTTGGACTTCTGATGAGACCTCGGCTCCTTTGCTTGAGCAATGGCTCCCGTGTTGTCACAAAACACCGGGACAGGAGCAACTCCATTAGGAATGACGCCCAACTCTTGGACGAAATTCCTTATCCAAACAGCCTCCTTTGCTGCAGCTGATGCAGCAATATATTCTGCGTCAGTGGTGGAATCCGCAGTACCGTCTTACTTGGAACTCTTCCAAGAGACAGCAGCACCATTGAGCATGAATATGAATCCAGAGGTTGACTTCGAGTCATCGACATCGCTTTGGAAGCTAGAGTCGGTATAGCCTTCCAACTTCATTTCTCCACCCCCATAGACTAAGAACAATTTATTGGTCCTTCTCAAATACTTGAGGATGTCTTTCACAGCTTTCCAGTGTGGAAGACCAGGGTTGGATTGATATCTACTCACTACACTTAGTGCAAAAGCCACGTCAGGACGTGTAGATATCATCTCATACATGATGCTACCAATCGCAGGTGCAAGGAATGCTTGTCATCGCCGCTATCTCTGCATCAGTCTTGGGAGACAAAGACTTGGATAGGGACACGCCATGACACATTGGTAGATGTCCTCTATTGGACTCATCCATCGAGAACCGCTTCATGATGGTATCAATGTATGTGGACTGGGTGAGACCAAGCAATCTTTTTTATCTATCTCTATTGATCTCTATTCCCAATACAAAAGATGCTTCACCCAGGTCCTGCATCGAGAACTTACTCGCTAACCATATCTTAGTTGATTGCAACATTCCTACATCATTCCCAATGAGTAGAATGTCATCAACATACAACACCAGGGATGTCACAGCACTCCCACTGACCATCTTATACACACAGGGTTCCTCAGGATTCTTAGTAAAACCAAACTCTTTGATTGTACTATCGAATCTGAGGTTCCAACTCCTAGATGCCTGCTTTAGACCATAAATAGATCTTTAAAGTTTGCATACCATATGCTCACTTCCGATAGATGTAAACCCTTCGGGTTGAGACATGTAAATCTCTTCCTTAATATCCCCGTTAAGAAAGGCTGTCTTAACATCCATCTGCCATATCTCATAGTCATACCATGCAGCTATGGCTAGCAAAATCCTTATGGACTTGAACATTGCGACTGGGGAAAAGGTTTCCTCAAAGTCAACTCCTTGTCTTTGAGTATATGCTTTTGCCACCAATCGCGCCTTGAAGGTCAATACCTTCCCATCCGCCCCAAGTTTCCTCTTGTAAATCCATTTACACCCTATGGGAACAATTCCCTCAGGTGGATCCACGAGATTCCACACTTGGTTCGAATGCATGGAATTCATCTCAGATTCCATAGCTTCAAGCCATTTGGATGAATCGACATCAGATAACGCTTCCTTGAAGGTCCTTGGATCACATCCATGGTTAGGCTCATCATGGCCTTCTTCAAGAAGCAGACCATACCTCATAGGTGGTCTCGAGACTCTCTCGGATCTTCTAGGAGCTTGTATCTCCTCTCTTGGATTTTCGGGTGTGGGTTCTATAATTGTGGGTGTCTCTCGAACCTCTTCGAGTTCTATCATCTCGCCTTTTCTATCTAATAGAAATTCTTTTTCTAAAAAGGTTGCATTCCTAGAAACAAACACCTTTGTTTCTTGGGGATGATAGAAGTAGTATTCAACCGAATTCTTTGGATATCCCACAAAGTAACATAAAATGGATCGACTATCCAATTTATCTCCCACTACCTGCTTCACATAAGCAGGGCACCCCCATATTCTAAGATAAGAATATTTGGGTGGCTTACCCATCCATTTCTCATATGGTGTCTTGTCAACTGCCTTTGTATGGACATTGTTCAACAACATTGTCGCTGTCTCAAGCGCATATCCCCAAAAGGATGAAGGCAACTCCGTGAACCCCATCATAGACCGAACCATGTCCATCGAAGTCCGGTTACGACGCTCCAAAACACCATTCAACTGTGGTGTAGCGGGCGGAGTCCACTGTGAGAGAATCCCATTCTCTCTAAGATACTCTTGGAACTCGGCACTCAAGTACTCACCACCTCGATCCGATCGAAGTGTCTTGATGCTTCGTCCCAATTGCTTCTCTACTTCACTTTTGAATTCTTTGAACCTTTCAAAGGCTTCAGACTTGTATTTCATCAAATACACATACCCATACCTTGAAAAGTCATCGGTAAAGGTGATGAAGTAGGCATGTCCATGCTTAGTGGTGATGCTAAGCGGACCGCACACATCGGTATGGATCAAATCCAATAACCCTTTGGCTCGCTCCACATGGCCCTTAAAGGGAATCTTGGTCATCTTTCCTTTCAAACAGGATTCACAAGTCGTGAGAGCATTAATATCAGACATATCAAACATGTCGACTCCCACTAACTTGTTCATCCTTCTTAAGGAAATATGTCCTAATCGAGCATGCCATAATTGTGCCGAATTTAAAGTATCTTGTTTTCGCTTGTTTGTTGTTGTTATTGCTTGGACATTGTTAAGTGAAATATCTTTCAATTTTAAGGTGTAGAGATCGTTTTCAAGTTCTCCAGTACCAATTAAACATTCATTCTTGTAAATATTGCAAACACCTTTGCTAAATAAACAAGAAAATCCATCTTTGTCTAACTTAGAAATGGAATAATGTTTTTCACCAACTCTGGTACAAACAAAACATCTCTCAAAAATAACTTAAAATCATTGTTCAAACATAAGCAAACATCTCCTACGGCCTTGGCAGCAACCCTTGCTCCATTGCCCATCCTCAAGAAGGTCTCACCTTCCCTGAGCCGTCTACTTCTTCCCATCACCTGCAAATCATTACAGAGATGTGAGCCACATCCGGTATCCAATACCCAAGAATTAGAGTTAATTGAAATGTTTACTTCAATATAGAACATACCGTTTCCAGAACTCTTCTGGGCAAGATATTCCCTGCAGTTACGCCTCCAATGTCCAGGCTTCTTGCAGTGATGACAGATGTCAACAGTCTTGTCAGCCTTCACTGGTGTGGCTGCCACTACGGGACCCAGAGTCTGCCTCTTCAAGGGCACGCTCTTCTTGGGACGTTGGAAAGAACACTTCTTTCCCTTCCCAGGTGGACCAGTCTTCGTACCAGATGAAGAGCCCACAAAAAGAACCGGCTTCTCTTTCTTGATAGTGGACTAAAAAGTCACAAGCATGTTCACCAACTCCTCAAGGGTCGGCTCCATCTTGTTCATATTGAAATTCACCACAAAAGGATCAAATGAGCTAGGCAGTGACAAGAGCAACACGTCGGTGGTCAACTCCGAAGGCAAGATCAAATCCATGCCAACGAGCTTGTCCACGAGCCCAATCAACTTTAGGCCATGCTCATGGACCGAGGCCCCATCTCGCATGCGTAAAGTGATGAGCTCCTTGACTGTGGCATGCCTAAGAGGCCGAGTCTGCTCACCAAAGAGCTCCTTGAGGTGCATATGAATGTCAGCAGCATTCTTTGCATCCTCAAAACGCCTTTGCAGCTCATCGTTCATAGAAGCCTGCATATAACACCTAGCCTTCAAGTCATGGTCACACCAATCCTTGTAGGTCTGCAATTCCTCAGGAGTGCAGCTAGTCGGAGCCTCAGCAGGGGGCGACTCAGTCAGTGTATATGCAATCTTTTTCGAGTTTAAGACAATTTTCAGATTTCTTAGCCAAGTGATGTAGTTAGGTGCAGTTAATAGGTGTTTTTCGAGAATGGCAGAAAGTGGATTGCGAATTGAAGACATTGTCAAGTTTTGTACTGAAAAGTAAAACAGATAAATGTTAATGACTATTTTAAAATATTTAATAAGATATAAAGTTTGGACTTTAACTTTATAAATTTTCGCTCCCACTGTTTTGACATTTTCACTACCCTATAGTGAAAACGAGAAACTCCTTTTCTCAGTAGGTACGTAAGGTCCAATTAGCGAATTAAGATCCCGAATAATATCAGCCAATCATAATTCCTAAAAGGTAGTTTCCAATTACATCGCCATGCAACCTTCTACGTAAACTTTTGTCTCACGTTTGATTAGGACCCAATAATATGACGTCGTTCATCTTTAAGTGTCAAGCCTAACCCATCGATATTGAACCTTAATGGACGGTCGCCATGAGTTCCCTCAATAATATGAGCCGAAATCATGGGAGTTCCACGTAGTTCACATCACCATGTCAATGGATGTCACAGCTTTCCGGCACCCAAAGCTCCCCCAATAATATGAGCCGAGCCCCGAGTACGGGTAGCGTTCATCATGCACCCATTGTCGATGGAAAACAAGGAAATTATAAACATATTTATAATTCTCTTTTTCGGGCTTGATATTAATTTTGAATCTTATTCAAAATGAGGGTTTTTAATTTTGAAATGTCTCATCATTAATTTTATTTTAAAAGCTCGCCATGTTTGATCGTATGTTTGCCGGATTCATGCTACTTTGTCATTATCATAATAATAACGCACATACTCATTATTTATAACATATCATACATATATTATAAACAGTAAACAAACAAGGATGATCAATCGTCCCAATACTAATGGCCTGTGTGAGCTAAACACGGGCCTAGGTCCAATTCTAGGGTAAATGCACGGGATGCAATGCAACTATTACATTAGCTTCCAATATTTACATGTCTTCGATCTTCATAATCATCATGGCCACCATCTTCCAATCTTGATCATCCACTATACTAATATTTACAAATAAATATCCATGGAAAATAGAGATACATCTCATGGGGGTGGGAACGGGCCATAAACCAAGCCCACTTTATAAATTGATAATTATTACAATCATTCAACACAAAATATCCTAGCATAAACTTAGCAAATTGGGATTGGGCTTTTGATCATCCTTCATGCATAATATCACATATCATACACCATCAATTAATTATCACAATAATTAATTGATCCAATATTATATATCTTGAACCAATCACTAACCGCCACGATTATAAACTAAATTAACAAAGTATACAAACACCTTTGTCTACTTTCCAATTAATTTATTTCTAACCGAATTTCTTATAAATCACAATTTACTATAAATAATTAAAGTCCAACTTCAATTATTTATTTTATGAGAAAAATTTGCAACTTTTGTAATTTTAAACTTAAGGGCTCAAAAACTTATTTTTCACCAAAAACATTTTGGCCCTTTTAAAATTCACAAATATGTTAGCCATCCAATGGCACAACAACTCAAGGCCCATGACACTTTGATAATCCAAAACACTTTTGGAAACCCTAGTCGTTATCGCCGTCGCCGGAGCTCCGTCGCCGGATTCCGGCAACAAATTTTTTTTTTTAATTTTTGAAGGGGCTGCCCTAGCTGCCCGAGATGGGCAGCCCCTCCTGCCCTAAATGGGCAGCAAGTTGCTGTCCGAATTGTGCCCCGAAACGCCTTGATTTTTGTTGCAAATTTTCATCTCAATCGGTTAGAAATCGCCCTCAATATAATATTATGTATATGCTACACAAAAACTAGTACCCTTAGCTCATGATACCACTTGAAAGGGATCGTTTTAAGTTGTTCGAAATCGCAACGGAAGCTCAAAATATTTTTCATCTCAGGAAAACCAAAATTTTGCAAGAAGATTTTTCAAAAACGAACACCATGTACTAGTGTGCAAGCATATACAAAAATCTCAACTTTCATGCATAGGGTGTTGAGAAAATATACCTATCAACCTCTTGAGGTTGATGAATGGCACCAACTAAAGTGTAAACACTTTAGCTCTTGAATAGAATGGCAGTCTACAAGCTCTCCTCTTTCCTTCAAAATAAGGCCCACCACCAACTAGGTAGATCCCCTCAAATTTTGCACTAGAAAAATTTGAGGATTTTCAATGAGAAGTGTAAGAAATCCTCTACCAAAAATGAAGAGAAATATTGAGAGAAAAATTTTAGAAATTTCGGCCAAGGGGGTATGAGTGAGAGAGGGGAGAGTTGCCTTGGTTTTGGGAAAAGTTGTCTTGCATGCCATTTAATATTTTATTCAAAAGTATTCTACAACCCCTCACCTCCCAAGCATGCAAACCCTAGTGGGCTTGTAACATTTACAAAGGGCCCATGGACTTTTATTTAAATTGTCTCAAACCCATTTGAGCCCAATTAGACTTTACTTGATTTTACTCAAGCCCACTAGTTAAATAATTATTTCCAATTGGGCTCTACAAGGCCCAATGTTATTTACTTATTCCAACACTTGAATTAATTTAATTATTTGGACTCTACTAGGCCCACTAGTGTTTAATTAATTCAACACTTGAAATAATTTAATTTAGTCCATAATAATGTTTATGAAAATCACAATTTTCAAATACATTATTCACTTGGCCAAATTTTAATTTAGTAACACTTCCATTAATTAAAATTTATATTTCACTCATAGAAGTCATACTTCTATTTTTCTTAACGCTTATAAACTCATTTATAATCCGTTCAACACATTGAACTATTTTAACTTCTCAACGGGACTTAGAAAGCTAGCACTTGTGTGGCCCTCAATGGTTAATTGATACAACTAGCCGTGGGTTCACATCTCCATGTGATTCGGACTAAACATATCCTTATATGAGCCTACCCCAATTGCTCCATTCTTACTTATCAACTCCTTGATAACAAGAACGTCAGAACTCAAGTCTGATAGTACCCAACCAATCATGTTAAATTCCTAGCAGCATCGCTTACATGATTCCCTAGATATCAAATGATAGTGCCTGCAAGAACCATTCAATTATGGTTAGCGTACAGTACGGTCCCTTCAACTCATATATCCCGACCGATTCGACAACCATTGGTTTATCGAGAGTTGTCAATGAATCGATACTATGTGTCATGTTGTAGTTGCATCGATGGTGTAATCTATGAAACCCCTTTCATAATTACCACCATACTCTGATCAGAGATTTCAAACTACATATGCATGAAAACACATAGGATATCCATACCCGTAGGTAAGCGGTGAATCCCCGACTACCATCCATCGACTCCTATATGTTTCGACAGAACACCCAACCTTGCCACCTGATGACCCCATAAGAGTCGGTAAACAAGTCAAAGTGTAATTCTAGCACATAGAGTCTCAATGTTGCCCCGGGTCATAAGGACTAATGGTTTACAACCGTAAACTAGGACTTTTCCACTCGATAAGTGAGAACCACTTGGAAAGTCCTTTTATGGAGGGTTGTTCAGTGCACTCTCTACAAGGAGCACCTATCTGCATGTTCGGACATCTCAATGTCCCCTACCAATGAAACACGGTACTCACGTCGCAGATACTAGTCTCGAACTCGAGCGGCCTATATCCTTCTTAGTGGCGGCTGAATCGACTAGGAACCGTTTAAAATATACAGTATTACAAATATGAGTTTCATGATACTCATCATATGAGCATCTCATATTCTTTCTACTATTGTATATTCAAGGGCTTTATCTATGCAACTAGCATGGGTATACAGATAAAGAAGTGCCAAAACGATAAATTCAAATATTATTAAAATAAAGACTGTTTATACATAGAGTTTAATCATGAACCCTCGGCCAACACTTGGCTCGACGGACACCTACTCTAACATAAGTACGATAAAGAATCGGTCAAAAAAATATCGAAATACATGATTCATTAGATCCATAAAGACAGCAGGATCATTAGTGAGACCGAAAGGCATAACCAACAACTCATAGTGGTCATACCTGATACGGAATGCAGTTTTAGGCACATCTTCTTCTCGAACTCGTACTTGATGATAACCAGAACGAAGATCAATCTTAGAGTATACAAAAGTACCCTGAAGATGATCAAATAAGTCATCAATACGAGGAAGTGGATACTTATTTTCACAGTAGCCCGATTCAGTTGCCTGTAATCAATAAAAATTCGCATAGTATCATCTTTATTTCGAAAAAATAAAACTGAAGGTTCCCAAGGCTATACACTCGATCAAATATATCCCTTATCAAGAAGATTCTGCAATTGTTCTTTTAATTCTTTCTATTCCAAAGGTGACCTGCGATATGGAGCTTTGGAAATAGGCTCAGTCCCCAGCATAAGATCAATACTAAATTTGACTTCTCGATGAGGACGAAAATCAAGAATCTCATCGGGAAATACATCACGGAATTCTTTCGCAACAGGAATATCAGATAAAGAGAGCTCCTGTAATGCCCGAGAATTAATCACTGTTAATCAAGGATTATTGACTTATAATTTAACGTGATTACGAAAGGGCCAACTGAGACACGATTTAAGAGAATGTGCAGCTATTTATTTTGAATTTCAGCAGGTGTTGCCGAAGCAACACCGCACCCGCGCTCAGGAATACACCGCACCCGCGGTGCAATTCCAGTAGGGTAGCAATTTTTGAAAAAACTGAGACCGCACCCGCGGTGAGAACAATACCGCACTCGCGGTGCAGGACCGCACCCGCGTTGCTAACGAGACCGCACCCGCGGTGCGACGTGTTTTGCGAAAATTGTGACACCTCATTACATGCATGCAATGATATATATAGGGTAGGATGCCTTCGGAAATTCAGCAGAAATCGAGAAAAGGTCTGAAGGAATTTGCTGAAAATCTTTACGCCTTTTGCGAGAAATCCGTCCGTCTGATTTTGAATCCGACTTCGGTATTGAGTTCCTGGCAAATTAGGCTACAACTAGACGTAAGTTTTACTACGTTTTGACATGTTTTAGAATTATGATATTGTCAGAATTGAATGGAACTCATATATGTTGTTCTTGACATGTTAGACATCGTAGAATCGAAGTCAGACTAAGAAACGGACTGATTATGGAATTTTTATGAATTTTTTGGGTATATTGATTTATACCAGACAGATTTGAATTGTGACTGGATTACGGATTGTATTGGATATGGGTTATGGATTGTAACTATTATCTGGTGATATGGTATTGACGGGGATACTGAGTTTGTACCGTTATGCCGTTGATTTTGAATTAAATCAAGATTGATCAGATTGTTATTGATTTGAAAGGTATATTGACATGAGATTATTGATATTGTCATTGCCAGACATATTGTGAGTTCAGGACTTCGACTGAGCCAGAAACCGACGAAAGAAAGGTATAAGTCAATGTGGTATTGGGAGATCGACTTGAGTCGGATTAGACTTGAGTTTCCCTAAATCACATATTTTACTTTATTGCATTGATATTTGCATTTAGTTGACTGATGTACTTGTTTTCTTGATTATAGATAGCATGTATCAGATGAGTAATCTTGTGACATAAGTTCCTGATAGTGGTGGAATCACCACGGGAACATTGCACGATGTCTCAAGATAATGATATTAGCGATAGAGCTACAGTCCATGACGGATAGGTCAGGACACCGGATGTTGGTTATATCGAGTAATTAGGATTGGAATTCTTCTATTACGGAATTCGATATAGGAACACCGGATATGGTTATATCGAGTAATAGGAACAGAGTTCCTTCTATTACGGAATTCGATATAGGAATACCACATTTGGAAACCGGGATCCCTAGACTAGGATTGAGTCTAGTCTGAATGATTGTTTATGTTTCAGATTTTGATACATATATCTGTTACCTGATTACATGGTTTATATTTGTTTATATGATTGCATGTTTCGTTGATTTATTCTCACCGGAGTTATCCGGCTGTTGTCTTGTCTGTATGTGTACATGACAACAGGTGGGACAGGATCAGGGTCCAGGAGATGAGGAGAGATCGTGATTAGAGTGGAGGCTCCGGACTTGGATTAGAGATAGGGTTGGACACTTGACATTAGTTGTTAAACCTTAGTTTATTTTGAATGCATGCAGTACAGGACTTGTATTGTATTTTATACTGATATGTATATGAGTTTGATCTCACTACGTTCCGCATTTTAAAAAAAAATTAGACCCTGTTTTAATTGATTAATTAGTCCCAATTATGATTAAGAACTTGATTAGCGTCCGGGTCCCCACAAGAGGTGGTATCAGAGCTATAGATCCTTGAGATTGAGATAGGAGCTAGTGAGCGGGGTAGATTGAGATTTTCTTTCCTGCTTTTGATTGCTAGCATGATTTACTGCTTTATAGTACATGTTTATCTGTTTATCTGACTTGATTTGAAAACATGTATTATTGAGAACAAATCAGAGCCGATTCTGGATCAGCAGTAAGATGATCGGAGGAGGACTGAAATAGAACTTTGGGTTGGTGTTGCTAATCCTTTTGATTTCAGATATGCCTCCGAGAAGAATACCAGAACAGGGGAGTACATCGAATCCTCCCATGGATGTGACTCCTACACCAATGGAGAAACTATTGAAAAGATTTCAGTCATTTCATCCACCGACTTTGAAAGGTACGGAGAATTCCGTGGAATGTGAAAGTTGGTTGGATGATATTGAAGCGATGTTCGAATCCTTGGAATATACGGAGGAAAAGAGGGTGAAATTGATAGGACACCAACTGCATGATGTTGCTACACATTGGTGGATCACGACGAAACGGGCATTGGAACAACGAGGTACGACCATTACCTGGAATGTGTTTAAGTCTGAATTTTATCTACGGTTCTTTCCAGTATCTTATAGGAAGGACAAGGGAGCCGAGTTTGCGAACTTTAGACAAGACCAGTTAAACATTGAGGACTATGTGGCTAAGTTCTCTACACTGTTGAGATTTGCTCCCCACGTAGCTGAACATGATGAGGCCGTTGCGGACCAGTTTATAAATGGCCTGAATCCAGAAATCTTTACCTTGGTGAATACCGGGAGGCCAAACAATTTCACCGATGCCTTGAATAGAGCCAAGGGAGCCGAAGCAGGTCTGATGAGACAGATAGAGGCTTCGTTTGTGCTTCCAGTATCGGGACAGCAACAACCACCTCCTCGATTTGAAGGTGGCAGCAGCAGTAGCAGGAAGAGGGATTTCTTGAAGGCTAGAGGGAAGCAATTCAAGAAATCAGGAACTAGCTCGTCCACTTCGAGTGGCTCTAGACAGACCGGTCAGGGCCAAAGTTATACAGGACCATACTGTGGTACATGTGGGGGGAGGCATTCCACAGATCAGTGCCGAGGAGTGGTTGACAGCTGTCGTATTTGTGGACAGCAAGGACACTTTGCTCGAGTGTGTCCCCAGAGGACGATAGCTGAGTCATCGGGATCAGTGGCTCAGGCAGGTAGACGACCATCTGTCGTGCATACTTTTCAGCCAGCACCGCCTACTCAGTCACAGCAGAGGCCAGGAGGGGGCCAGACAGTGAGCCAGCCTCCGAGACAGCAGGCCAGAGTTTTTGCTTTGACCAAGGAGCAGGCACAGGATGCACCTGATGATGTTGTGGCAGGTAACTGTTTTATTTCTGGTTATCCTGCATATGTATTGATTGATACTGGTGCATCTCATACATTTATATCTGAGCGATTTGCGTTGATGCATTCTTTGCCTATTGAGTCATTGTCTGCGGTAGTGTCTGTTTCTTCCCCGTTAGGAACATGTTTGATATCGGTGAAATCTGTGAAACCTTGTATACTGCAGTACGATGGACATACGATTGAGTTAGACTGTATTGTGCTTGGTTTATCTAATTTTGATTGTATTGTCGGTATCGTTATGTTGACCAAGTACCGAGCTACAGTCGATTGTTTCCACAAGATAGTTCGATTCAGACCTGAAATGGCTGAGGAGTGGAAATTTTATGGTAAAGGTTCTCGTGACAGAATTCCTTTGATATCTACAATGAATATGACTCGATTATTGCAGAAGGGAGCGGATGGATTCCTGGTATATTCAGTTGATTTACTGAAGTCGAGCCCATCATTGGAGGATTTGCCAGTGGTGTGTGAGTTTGCTGATGTCTTTCCAGATGAGATTCCTGGATTGCCTCCGATTCGAGAAATAAACTTCAGCATCGAATTGATGCCAGGAACAGTTCCGATCTCGAGGGCTCCTTACAGGATGGCACCGATCGAATTTAAAGAACTGAAAGAACAGTTGGAGGATTTACTAGCCAAGGGGTGTATCAGACCGAGTGTATCTCCTTGGGGTGCTCCAGTACTGTTTGTAAGGAAGAAAGACGGGTCGATGAGACTTTGTATCGACTATCGGCAACTAAACAAGGCAACGGTAAAGAATAAATATCCATTGCCTCGTATTGATGATTTATTTGATCAGTTGCAGGGTTCTTCAGTGTATTCCAAGATCGATCTGAGATCTGGATACCATCAACTGAGAGTCAGGGACTCTGATATCTCTAAGACAGCATTCCGAACCAGGTATGGACACTATGAGTTTATTGTCATGCCTTTTGGTTTGACGAATGCACCTGCGGTATTTATGGGATTGATGAACCGCGTCTTTCAGAAATATTTGGATGATTTTGTTATCATATTCATTGATGATATATTGATTTATTCAAAGAATATGATTGAGCATGCTAATCATCTGAGGACTGTGTTGAGAATTTTGAGGGCGGAGAAATTATATGCGAAATTGTCGAAATGCGAGTTTTGGCTGAAACAAGTTGTGTTTTTGGGTCACATTATATCGGGAGACGGTATATCAGTTGATCCCAGTAAGGTTGAAGCCGTGATTAGTTGGCCGAGACCTATATCTGTGCCGGAAATTCGCAGTTTTATGGGTTTGGCAGGATATTATCGCCGATTCATTAAATATTTTTCGAGTATTGCCAAACCGATTACGCAGTTAACTCAGAAGAATGCTCCGTTTGCTTGGTCAGAAGACTGTGAATCCAGTTTTCTGGAATTGAAAAAGAGATTGACCAGTGCGCCTGTATTGACAATTCCTTCAGGTACTGGTGACTTTGTTGTTTATTGTGATGCATCTCACCGAGGATTGGGTTGTGTTTTGATGTAGCGGGGGCATGTGATTGCTTATGCCTCGAGACAGCTGAAACCCCATGAATCTCGATATCCAATTCATGATCTTGAATTGGCAGCCATAGTCTTTGCTTTGAAGATATGGCGACATTACCTCTACGGTGAGAAATTCGAAATATATTCTGATCACAAGAGCTTGAAATATCTGTTTTCGCAATCAGAGCTGAATATGAGACAGCGGAGATGGCTGGATTTACTGAAAGACTTTGATTGTGAGATCAAATACTATCCAGGGAAGTCCAATGCAGCAGCAGATGCGCTAAGTCGAAAGGTATGTGCACTATCCTTATCGACGATAGGTGTTTCGAATTTGATAGAAGACTGCTGTTTGTCTGGATTAGCTTTTGAAACAGATTGTCAGCCTCTGAGATTATGTGCGATTCGAGCTGAACCGGCATTGATACTGAGAATCAAAGAGGCACAGAAGGTTGATCAGAACATACAGAATTCGATTGCTATGGTCAGAGCGGGACATCGATCGGAATATCAGGTGAGAAATAGTATTTAGTATGTGAATAATCGTCTTTTTGTGCCAAATGTTTCAGAATTGAGACAGCGAATACTGTCAGAAGCGCACAATAGCCGTTTTAGCATTCATCCTGGTGGCAGGAAAATGTATAACGATTTAAAGACACAGTATTGGTGGAAACAAATGAAATATGATGTGACTGAATTTGTAGCCAAGTGTCTGAATTGCCAACAGGTGAAGGCTGAAAGAAAGAAGCCAGGAGGATTGTTGCAGAGTTTGTCCATTCTTGAATGGAAATGGGACCACATTTCCATGGACTTTGTGACACAGTTACCACGTTCCTCCCGAGGTTGTGATGCGATTTGGGTCGTGATTGACAGATTGACCAAATCCGCATGTTTTATTCCATACAAAATGACGTATAGGTATGACCAGATGGCCGATATTTATGTTCGGGAAGTAGTTAGACTGCACGGAGTGCCGAAGTCGATTGTTTCAGACCGTGATCCTCGGTTCACTTCGCACTTCTGGCAGAGTTTGCAGCAAGCTCTCGGTACGAAATTACATTTGAGTACCGTATATCATCCACAGACTGACGGACAGTCAGAGCGGACGATTCAGATATTGGAGGATATGCTGAGAGCCATAGTACTTGATTTTAGCACTAATTGGCAAGATGCATTGCCACTTTGCGAGTTTTCGTACAACAACAGCTATCAAACGAGTATTGAGATAGCTCCTTTTGAAGCATTGTACGGAAAGAAATGTAGATCTCCTCTTTACTGGGATGATATCTCTGAAGTTCCTGAGACTGGACCTGATATGATCAGAGATATGACCGAGAAAGTGAAATTGATTCAGAAGAAAATGAAGGCAGCTCAGGACCGACAAGCCAAATATGCCAAGCTCAGACGACTGTTGGTATTTGAGACTGGAGACCGAGTATTTTTGAAGATTTCTCCTTTCAGAGGTGTTGTCAGATTTGGCAAGAAAGGGAAATTGTCTCCGAGATATGTTGGTCCTTATGAGATTCTTGAAAAGATAGGAGATCGTGCCTATCGACTCGCATTGCCGTCTTCATTATCTGGAATACATGATGTCTTTCATGTATCGATGCTGCGGAAGTATCTACCTGATGATTCTAATGTGATTCAGCCAGACGAGAGTGATCTGGATGAGACATTGAGTTATGTCGAGAAACCGATCCGGATTATCGATTGTAAAGAAAAACAGCTCAGAACAAAGATGATTCCTCTTGTGAAAGTTCAATGGACTCGTCATGGTGTTGAAGAAGCCACTTGAGAGACTGAATCTGATATGAGACAAGAATTCCCAACATTGTTTCACTGATGTAAAAGTTTATTACATTTCTTGGACAGTTTCTGAATATACTCCTTATTGATACGAATGAGATGCCTGTGATTTCGAGGACGAAATCGTATCTTAGGGGGGGAGAAATGTAATGCCCGAGAATTAATCACTGTTAATCAAGGATTATTGACTTATAATTTAACGTGATTACGAAAGGGCCAAGTGAGACACGATTTAAGATAATGTGCGGCTATTTATTTTGAATTTCAGCAGGTGTTGCCGAAGCAACACCGCACCCGCGCTCAAGAATACACCGCACCCGCGGTGCAATTCCAGTAGGGTAGCAATTTTTGAAAAAACTGAGACCGTACCCGCGGTGCTAACGAGACCGCACCCGCGGTGCGACGTGTTTTGCGAAAATTGTGACACCTCATGACATGCATGCAATGATATATATGGGGTAGGATGCCTTCGAAAATTCAGCAGAAATCGAGAAAAGGTCTGAAGGAATTTGCTGAGAAATCCGTCCGTCTGATTTTGAATCCGACTTCGGTATTGAGTTCCTGGCAACGTAGGCTACAAGTGGACGTAAGTTTTACTACGTTTTGACATGTTTTAGAATTATGATATTGTCAGAATTGAATGGAACTCATATATGTTGTTCTTGACATGTTAGACATCGTAGAATCGAAGTCAGACTAAGAAACGGACTGATTATGGAATTGTTATGAATTTTTAGGGTATATTGATTTATACCAGACAGATTTGAATTGTGATTGGATTACGGATTGTATGGATATGGGTTATGGATTGTAACTGTTATCTGGTGATATGGTATTGACGGGGATACTGAGTTTGTACCGTTATGCCGTTGATTTTGAATTAAATCAAGATTGATCAGATTGTTATTGATTTGAAAGGTATATTGACATGAGATTATTGATATTGTCATTGCCAGACAGATTGTGAGTTCAGGACTTCGACTGAGCCAGAAACCGACGAAAGAAAGGTATAAGTCAATGTGGTATTGGGAGATCGACTTGAGTCGGATTAGACTTGAGTTTCCCTAAATCACATACTTTACTTTATTGCATTGATATTTGCATTTAGTTGACTGATGTACTTGTTTTCTTGATTATAGATAGCATGTATCAGATGAGTAATCTTGTGACAGAAGTTCCTGATAGTGGTGGAATCACCACGGGAACATTGCACGATGTCTCAAGATAATGATATTAGCGATAGAGCTACAGTCCATGAAGGATAGGTCAGGACACCGGATGTTGGTTATATCGAGTAATTAGGATTGGAATTCTTCTATTACGGAATTCGATATAGGAACACCGGATATGGTTATATCGAGTAATAGGAACAGAGTTCCTTCTATTACGGAATTCGATATAGGAATACCACATTTGGAAACCGGGATCCCAAGACTAGGATTGAGTCTAGTGTGAATGATTGTTTATGTTTCAGATTTTGATACATATATCTGTTACCTGATTACATGGTTTATATTTGTTTATATGATTGCATGTTTCGTTGATTTATACTGGGATTTATTTTCACCGGAGTTATCCGGCTGTTGTCTTGTCTGTATGTGTACATGACAACAGGTGGGACAGGATCAGGTTCCAGGAGAGATCGTGATTAGAGTGGAGGCTCCGGACTTGGATTAGAGATGGGGTTGGACACTTGACATTAGTTGTTAAACCTTAGTTTATTTTGAATGCATGCAGTACAGGACTTGTATTGTATTTTATACTGATATGTATATGAGTTTGATATCACTACGTTCCGCAATTAAAAAAAAAATTAGACCCTGTTTTAATTGATTAATTAGTCCCAATTATGATTAAGAACTTGATTAGCGTCCGGGTCCCCACAGCTCCTTCTTAGAAATATCAACAACATAGACAAGATAACCCTCATCCCGCTAAACAAAAGTCGGGACATTTCTAAAGAGGATACCAAAGGAATTTTTGTTAGAGTAGGTGCCCATCGAGCCAAGTGTTGGCCGAGTGTACACAATGAAACTCTATGTATAAACAATCTTTATTTTAATAATATTTGAAATTATTGTTTTGGCACTTCTTTATCTGTATACTCATGCTAGTTGCATAGATAAAGCCCTTGAATATACAAATATTAAAAAGAATATGAGATGCTCATATGATGAGTATCATGAAACTCATATTTGGAATACTGTATATTCTAAACAGTTCCTAGTCGATTCAGCCGCCGCTAAGAAGGATATAGGCCGCTCGAGTTCGAGACTAGTATCTGCGATGTGAGTACCATGTTTCATTGGTAGGGGACATTGTGATGTCCGAACATGCAGATAGGTGGTCCTTGTAGAGTGCACTGAACACCCTCCATAAAGGACTTTCCAAGTGGTTCTCACTTATCGAGTGGAAACGTCCTAGTTTATGGTTGTACACCATTAGTCCTTATGACCCGGGACAACATTGAGACTCTATATGCTAGCATTGCATTTTGACTCGTTTACCGACTCCCATGAGGTCATCAGGTGGCAAGGTTGGGTGTTTTGTCGAAACGTATAGGAGTCGATGCATTGTAGTCGTGGATTCACCGCTTACCTTCGGGTATGGATATCCTATGTGATCTCATGTGTATGTAGTTTGAAATCTCTGATCAGAGTATGTTGGTAATTATGAAAGGAGTTTCCTAGATTACACCATCGATGCAACTACGACATGACACATATTATCGATTCATTGACAACTACGACATGTGAACCCACGGCTAGTTGTATCATTGAACCATTGAGGGTCACACAAGTGCTAACTTTTTAGATCCCGTTGAGAAGTAAAATAGTTCAATGTGTTGAACGGCTTATAAAGGAGTTTATAAGCGTAAGGAAAAATAGAAGTATGACTTCTATAAGGAGAATGTAACTTTAATTTGAGGAAGTGTTCCTAAATTAAAAGTTGGTCATACAAATAATGTATTTGAAAATTGTGATTTTCATAAACATTATTATGGACTAAATTAAATTAATTCAAGTGTTGAATTAATTAAACACTAGTGGACCTAGTAGAGTCCAAATAATTAAATTAATTCAAGTGTTGGATTAATTAAACAATATTGGGCCTAGTAGAACCCAATTAGAAATAATTATTAAACTAGTGGACTTGAATAAAATCAAGTAAATGTTAAATGGTCTCAAATGTGTTTGAGGGTATTTAAATAAAGTTCATGGGCTTTGTAAATGTTACAAGCCCCCTTAAAAAGCATGCTAGGGAGGTGAAGAGTTGGGGATTACTTTTTCATTAAAAAATTGAATGGCATGCTCATGCACCTTTAACACTTTTTCAAGGACCAAGAAAAGTCTTTGCTTCTCTCCTCCCCACCCTCTTTGGCCGAAATTTTCATGATTCTCCTCCAATTTTTCTTCATTTTTGGTTGAGGAAATCCTACACTTCTCAATGAAAAATATCCTAATTTTTCTAGTGCAAAATTAGGGTGGTTCTACCTTGTTAGTGGTGGACCTAATTTGAAGAAAGGAGTCCAAAAGAAAGGTGAAGCTTGTAGATTGTCTACCTTTAAGAGCTAAGTTGTTTACAACTTAGTTGGAGCCAAAATCAATCTTTGTGGTTGATAGGTATATTTTCTAAAACACCCTTTGTATGACATTTTGGTGTTTTCGTATTTGCTACACATCATAGTTGAGGGTGTTCGAATTTTTGCTTGTAAAATCGAATTTTTGAAACTTCCGTTGCGCATTAGAATACTTATTCGATCCCCTTTCAATTTTATCTTGTGAACCCTTGTCAAAAAAATTCACTTTGGTCCATCAACAAGTCGAAATCGAACCAACCCATTGAAACAATCAATAGTAGCTCGATTGGTTTTCAGGATATCCATGCCAACAATAAAATCAAAGTCGTGTATTGGAAGGACAATCAGATTCAAAAATATCACATTATCCTCATTTATCAACACACAATTATGCACAACTTGCTCAGACAAAATAATTTTTCCTACTATTGTGGCTATCAATAAAGTATCAGACAATGGAGTACACATAATATAAAGAGATGCAACAAATGAATGAGATGTGAATGAGTGAGATGCTCCTATATCAAATAAAACACGTGCATGATAATCTCAAAGCAAGGAGATACCTGCAATAACACCACCAGGAGCTTCTTTTGCCTGATCCTCGGTCATGAAATACACTCTAACTTGGGGAAGGCCTTGGATAGCCTGACCACCAGGTCCTCCATATCATGGAACATTCGACTGCTGGAAAGATGGACTAGGAACAACAGGTCTCATCAAATTATGGCCACCTATAAATCCTGGCTAGGTTTGGGAAAAAGTAATACCCCTATTCGGACATACAGAAGAGAAATTGCCTTCATTCCCACAAAGATAACAAGTACCAAACATACTCCGACACTCCTCAATAGTATGCTTGCCTCCACAATGGCTACAATTCGGAGCAATAACGGGACTCCCTCGCTGGGATAAACTAGAACTAGAAGAGGATGAGGACGCAGTAGAACCAGTCCTTTTAAACTTCTTGCCTTTTGGGCGCAAGGTAGGCTACTGAGCTGATACTGGAGGTGAAGGAACATACTGAGGACCTCCTCAATTTAATCCAGATTTGGCTGCCTTTTCTTGTTCAACTGCATCTGCGTAGCTGATAGGAAAACCAGAAATTACACAAGTATATATAGCTGAATGTAACTCATTCACAAACCTGTTATATTTCGCTTTTGCATTTGCAACTACATGAGGTGCATATTTCAACAAAGTAGAAAATTTCGAACCATATTCAGCAACACTCATCGTTCCCTGCTGTAGACTATTGAATTCATTTTCTTGGGCATTATATTAAGAAGGAGGAGAGTACTGCTCCAGAAAATGGGCCTTGAAGACATCCCATGTGACTTCAATACCGGCCTCTTTCAATCCAATCTCAGCGGCTTCCCACCAAGATTTTGCTCGGTCCTTTAATTGATAAAAAGGCAAGTTTCATTTTTTGAGGCTTGGAATATTCAACAATATTAAACAAATGCTCGATATCCTTTAACCACACCCCTGCTCTTTCTGCACTCTCGATGCCAAAGAACCTCGGTGGTTTCAGATCCTGGAATCGAGCCATAACCAAATCCAAGGACATCCCTTCGAATTGTACAGCCATCCTCTCTGTACTACTACTCATAGCAGTTTCATTTGTGGGATTCATCTATAAAATATATTATGAATATCACAATAAATATCAATTATACATCATCATCATATCAAATCATTAATCTCATCAACAATAAATATCAATTATACATCAAATCCAATTATATAAAGGTATCTGAGGATCATAGCTCAACGTGCATGTCATGTATCGATGTATGAATAAAATGATGTGTTAACAAAATATTTATGTTATACATCCATATCCAATCATGAATGTCATGTATGCCACATCAACTCAACAAATAAGGAATGTAGACACATATTCTCAGTCAAATCAATCTAACATATATCATATGACACAGATACCTGTCGTATGTTACTCGATCGCAATATACCTCAATTATTCGTCTCCAGTCGATGTAGCTTTAAGATTTCAGTATAGAAATGCTATCTACATAATCAACATCTTCATTTCACTCAATTAGTTCAATGAAAATCAACAATTCAAGTCCAAAAATCTTTTGATACTTTGAAAATTCATATCAAATTGAAATCATAACATAATTCAATTTCGACTTTGGACAGAAGTTTCTTGTCAGTGATTCTATCGCATATTTTGATCTCGACTTCAAATACATGTTATTTCAGTGATTCAAGAAATAAAGCTACTGAAACCAAAAAGAAATTTACCTCAAAAGAACGCTCTCGACGCGAGGATTCCGAATATATAATTTGTTTCGAGTTTTGACAACTTTTCAAGGTAGATTCAGACGATAGAATTCGATTTCTCTTTCTTTCTCTCTCTGAACAGTAATGAAAATTATGAAATGAATCATTCTTATGAACTTGCACCTGAATAATTCGCACTGGGGCAGTTAAGAACTTGCGCCCGAGCGCGCCAAGTTCTGTCCGGGCGAGTTTATCATGCCGCGCTGGGGCGGTCAAGAAGTAGTGCTCTAGCGCGCCATGCTCTGTGTAACATGTGCTTCAATGCGAGCTGTGGTGGAAATGAAGTGGCGCCCTAGCGCATAGGGTTCTGTCCACAATCCTTGATAATGCCGCACTAGGGCGCACAGGAAGTAAAGCCCTAGCACGCCATATTCTTTCGAGAATGCTAGATTTAGAATTAGCAAAAGTGATCAACATGAAAGTTGTAAATCTATGTCTTGGATGTCATTTTCCACTGACCGCATTCAATTTGGATATCTGACACAAGATTTAAACTCAGTATTCCAAAATGTGTCAGTGCAGAAACTTCAATGCACGCGATACACTTCGCGATGATTTTTGCATTATTTTCAAATGGATTTGGACAAAACTCAAAACGTGAAAATTTTAATACTATGTATTAGCTTTTTAATTAAAATGATTTCATTTCATTTGAACTAATAATCAGATAATTATGCTGAAAACCGTAATATGTGCCACTTTTATATTACAGTTTAGCATATTCCTCAAACACAATTCAATTACTACTACAATCATTCATTATCAAGACATATTTTCTCTAATAATTTAAAAATATCATAAATCATCGATAATCAAGGTATGATTTACGATAATACGATACGCGGTCCTTACACGTTTGCTCTTACGTATTTCAAAACTATACCCAACCTCGCCACCTGATGACCCTCAATGGAGTCGGTAAACGGATCAAAGTGTATGCTAGTACGTATAGCACCTACATTGTCCCGGGTCAAATGACTAATGATATACAACCTTAACTTCGGACTATTCCACTCGATAAGTGAGAACCACTTGGATAGTCTGAGAGAGGGTTGTTCAGTGAATCATCATATGATCATCCATCTGTGTGAATGGATATCTACATGCCCTTATCAATGAAACATGACGTTTACATCATATATGCTAGTTTTAAGCTCGAGCGACCTTTATCCTTGTTTTAGGCGGATGATTCTACTAGGAAGCTATTTAGAATATACAGTACACTTCATAATGAGTTCCATGATCTTACTTTGCGACGTAGACCTCATGGTACATATTTATATTCAAGGACTTTATCTATGCAGCTTACATGCGTGTACAGATAAAGTATAATGCCATAATCGAATAAAATCATAAAATATTATTAAAATAAATATTGTTTTATATTAGAGTCAATAAAGCTCTGATAGGATCGGTTGTCGTAAAGAGTGTTTAGAAGGGGGGGTTGAATAAACACTCAAACTTAAATTTGTTCTTTAACGATACTTGAGTTCAGTTTAGTGACAAACTGAATCTCGGAATCTTGTTGGTCAATAACAAGCAGTTAAAATGGAGTAGTTGCGGAAAGTAACTGACTGAGAGATAGAATACGAAACTGAAAGAAATATGCAAGAGTTGTTTCTGGATGTTCGGAGAATTTAATTACTCCTACGTCACCCCTTCTATCACAAGGATAGTATATTCACTAAAAGACTTTGATCAAGTACAACACTTGTACAGACCCACTTCAGTTTGGACTTACAACTGCCAAAACTGAAACTCTTAGTTCTACACAATATTCTCAGTACGTAACTGATATTAGCACAATTGAATCTAACAGCTTTTAGAGAGTGCTAACAAGCTCAGATTGTAGCCTTGATTGCTACAAGTAATTCAAATGAAAGTGAGCTGATATTTTGACAGAGTAATAGCAAGCTTAAGATTGAGTAATCGTCTCACTTCTTCTTCTGCTGTTCTTCAGTCATATTTATACTTCTCTTTCAACGGTCACTTCGATATAAATTTGAAATCTAGTATCCGTTGATTGCCACTTCATGATTTGTTGGACAATGTTCTCTTCATTGATTGTCATACGGCGTCTTAATTGCAATAGCCGAAATATGTTGTTCTATGCTGTGATGATTGAGGTGTGGCTTTCCATATTCATTTGCTGTTTACTATGTCCTTTTGTCGATTGATTGTTCTTTCCCGAGAACCATTCAGTTGAGATATGTTTGCGGCTGAGTATATTAACTGATCGGTTTCCATCTGATCAGTTTTCTTCATTTGTTCAGCTGCTTTCAGTTGTTAAATGTTCAGTTGTCTCATAGTCCAGTTAATTTCTTTAGTTTGTCAAACTCCGAAATTTGGTTTCCAACAATTTCCCCCTTTTTGGTGTTTGACAAAACTAAGCATATATTAACTGAAGGATTGAACTTTTATAGACTGCTTCTTAAAAAAAACTGTCTCAAAATAAACTGCTAAATCTGAGTCATACTACACTTCCCCCTTTTTGTCAAACTGAGCCATGTGAAGAGATAATTGTCGAACTTCAGTAGATAAGATGCCGACATCGGCTGAAATACTGGGGATGGCAGTAAGAACTGAGGTTTGCAGTGAGTCTATTTTGTTTCAACAGATGTTTCTAGTCTTTCAACTCGGTTGTTGATCACATCTTGAGCAACGAAAAGAGCAGCAGTTGTTGCTTTGTTCGGCTTGTGTTCTATGACAACTGAAAGTTCAGTTACAACTTCTTGAATATTCTTCAGCTTTGCAAAAACAAAATCTTTGGATCTATTCAGCTTTACAGAATGATAGTATTGGGTTGACTGAATGGATTTGATGGAATTCATTATTTGATTCATATTTGTCTTGATGGTGTTGATTTCATTAAACAGTGCTTCTGAATTTGAGATTTCAGGAGACATGACTCCTATATCTTCCTGATCTGGCACTTGTTCTGGAGGAGTGAAAATTATCATAGTGTGATCAACTGTCTCTTCTTGACCTTGAGATGAAGAAGGTTGCTTTGAGCATCAGAAACACTTTGTTCTATAATAACAGGGTTATCTGTGGGAACTGCTGTTGAAGAGTCATGGCCTTGTTCTTCTGTTTGATCAACAGCTGAAACTTGGGGGGGTTCTTTAGTTTGAAGGTTTCCAACATTAGGCAATTGCTCTTCCACAACATTAGGCAATTGCTCTTCAACAGCTGAAACTTGGGGACGGTTCTGAGTGAGCACTTCAGTTTCCTCTTCAGTTTCAGATGTTACTTGCTGAATTGTTTCTGGATCAACAAAAAATTGAGTTGGCTCTGCATTATCAGAGAATTGAATATGTTCTTCAGTAATAAAAGTTTGAACTGGGTCTTCAGATGTAACCAGAACTTCTTGTTCTTTTTGTTCAGTCAGAGGATCAACTGATTCAAGATTATGTGCTTCAGTTTGAGCTTCCTGAGCAACTGACTGAATGATTTCATCGATGTTGGCGAAGGTAAGTTCAGTCTCAGAGTACAGATGTTGATCCCCGGCTGTTGTTTGTGGAACCTCCTGGGCTGATTTTTCAGCAATGAGTTCTTCAGAAGATTCATTCTTCTGAGGTGATGAAGATTTGTATTCCTCTATTCCTGAAGATTTTTCTGGAAAAACAAGTTCTTGATCTTGTTCCCAAAACCTTATTTCCCTTTGTAGACCACTAAGATCTACATCCAGTTGAGTGAACACAACTTTATCTTGATATGCAGTTGGCCCTGTGGGGTTGTAGTTTTCTTTCAACTGTCTAACCATCTTAGTCAGTTGATTAGCCCGTATTTGATCAAAGAAATAATGTCTCCTTTCCAGTGCTTGAAGAATGGCAGCAGTTTTAACTACCCTCAAAACTATCTTTACTAGTTTAATAAACATCTTCAATTTGGATTTGTGCTTCAGTTTCTTGGCAAAAATTTCGGTCCTGAAGCTTTTCCAACGGTCAAAAGCTGTGAGTTTTGATGTGGCAAATGTATTTACCTCATCTCAAATTAGATCGATATGAGCTTGAATGGAGTGAGATGGCCTTGGTTCCTCCTCAAGCTTGCATTTTCCCTTCTCCGTGGTTAGAATATGAGGAATTTGTAAGCCAGATTTTGTAGACTCCGCTGGTTCCTTCAATGTGACGCCTTTTGGTCTAGCTTGAGGTAAAATAGTGGGTTGATTTACACGAGTGAAGGGAGCTTTTACTCTCGTGGGTATCTTTTCAGTTGGAATTGTATCATCAGGAGGGATGACCTGCAATGGAATAGCCTGAATAGGTTTTTCAGCAGTTGACTGAGACAGTTTCTCAGTAATGGTTGGTTCCACTGCTGATATTGTTTTGGTTCTTTGTGTTCTCGGTTTCTTGATAAGTTTGGGAGATGGAGTTTTTTCAGAATCTGTTTCACTGAGAATCAGTTATCGCTTTGTAGCCTTCAGTTGGGCCAGCGTCTTGGCTTTCTTGACTGATTTAGGAGCAGCTTGCTGTATCCCAATCTCCTTCTTGACTTTTAAGAATTGTTTAGGCGAGAGATCCATCTTGGTTTTTGGTGGCAATATATTCTTGGCAGTGAATATCTTGAATTTGGAGAATTTTTCGGCATTGTTAGCTACCAGTCCTTTGAGTTTCAGAATATAACTGATTGGAATAGCAAACCCCCTGGACTGTTTTGTTGATTGAAGCATATTCTTTAGAATGCTGAAAATAATGTACCTCCAGTTGGCTTTCTTCTCACCCATGATGATTGTCATCACCTGGAATTTCTCAAGAGTGAGAGCTGCATATGAGCCAGCTTTAGCTAGAATTCCTTTTGCTACAATATCAGCCAACAACTGAATTTCTGGTTTCAGTTCTTTCTTTGGGTCGGAGACTTTGATTTTCCGCCCATCAGCAGATAATGAGGATTGCATTTGCTCAATATCAAATGTTTTAACTTCAGAGAAACTGACATATCCATCAGTCGGCAAGGAAAATATTTCTCCAAAGTTTTCTTCAGATAATATCAGCAACTGATCATTGATAATGACAGCGATGTTTCCTTCAACAGTAACATACCCTTTCAGATAGAATTCATTCACTTCCTTCGAGTATATTTCTTGTGAAGATTGTCCCAAGAACATCCTGAGTCCAGCAGATTCAATCTTCAGAAAGACATTTTTGATATCATCTTCTTGAATTGATAAAACTGAGTCAAAATCGATTGCCATGGCATTCATCACGTGAGCAGGGATCTGATTAGCCATTTCGGAAGGTAAGATGATCTGAAATTCGTAGAAAATAAGCTTTGGAAATTAGTATGCTCTTAGAACTGGTTGTATGCGTGAAGGAAAAGAACTGTATTGAAGCGGGCATAGTACATTTGAGCGTGACTGTTCAAATTCTGGACACGTGTCAGTCCATGAAAATTTTGAATAAAAAATAGGTGTACGTGTGCTGTAATCGTGTGTACAAAGATTAGCGGTTTTAGAGTAAGCCACGTCGTCAATCTGCAGTCACGTCAATTGATTTAGAATATAATAAATTTTATTTTGTTAATGTATGTGAGAAGATTTGTAAACAATCCAACTGAACGATCAGTTGGGAAACTGATTCATTTCAGTTGAGAAGTTACAAACAACTGTCTTCTCAGTTAACCTTTTAAAATTAATATTCCCCCTAAATTGGTGCATAACGTAATTAAAATAGTGCTACAAAATAATTTTAAGAATGCGAGAAGTGATGGTCTTGCTGAACCATTGACGACTCTTCAGCTTTCTTGATATTCTCCTATAAATAGAAATCACTCAGTTAGTTTTAGACATATCATTCAAAATATTCAAAGATGTCTGATACTGGTGACTCAAGTCTTTCTCCCTTTTCTGTAGAGGCCAGGAAGGCTGAGATTGAAGACGAAGTCTTCTATAAAAGTTTGCATTACTGGGAGCGATTGCAAAAGCTTTAGCTCTTGTACAATTCTGGCGAGGCCACTACTCCTGAATTGGTGGCAAAACTGAATCAAGTGCGAGAACACTTGAATATTGCTGTGTGGGTGGACGTCTTCAAGGATGGTCGCATGTATCAGCTGATGCTCCGCAAGGAATTGAAGATCCTGAGGCGCATAGCTCATTCTCACAGCTTTCTCATGACTGCTCCTTCTTCTTTATCTGTTTGGCTGAAATTTTGGATAATTGTTGTGGAGAATATGTATGATGATGTAATCCAGGCAAACATTTATAAGTAATGAAATATTTATCTGATTTTCACTCTGTTTTTCTGCAAGTGATATACTTTATCAGTTGTGACATAAACTGATGAGAAACTAACTGTCATTTGTTGATTATGAACTGGGACTATTTAAACAATTATTAACAGAATTCGAACTGGTGTCAGTTGACTATGAACAACTGACAACTTAAAATCCTCGGTACATGTGAAAGACACATTAATTGTCGTGAGACTCTTCAGTTTCTCCAACGTTATTTTCCTATAAATAAGATGATAGTGATAAAGATGTGATGCAACATCAGTTCAAAAATATTTCAATATGTCTGATTCTGATGCATGCAGCAGCACTCATGTTCATGTTATTGAGCAGTCAACCCCTCGTTTAACAAATATCAAGAGAAAGATGGAGATTTATGTCTTTCAGAAGGTGTTGTCAACATGGGAAAAAATTCATGTGTTGAAGAGGGTGAGTGACAGTGGTGCTATTCCTACTCGTGCTCAGGAGGCAAGAGCGTTTTGAGGTTAGACATGTTAGGGATTTGGTTGAAGACAAATGTCTTTTGGAGGCGATGCTATTGAAGGAGTGACATGTTGTTGATAAGATTTCAAAATATAGGGCATTTGCTAGTGTTAGAGTAGGTGCACGTCGAGCCAAGTGTTGGCCGACTGTTCACAATGAAACTCTTTGTATAAACGATCTTTATTTTAATAATATTTCAATTTATTAATTTGGCGCATCTTTATCTTTATACCCATGCTAGTTGCATAGATAAAGTCCTTGAATATACAAATAGTAGAAAGAATATGAGATGCTCATATGATGAGTATCATGAAACTCATATTTGGAATACTGTATATTCTAAACCGTTCCTAGTCGATTCAGCCGCCACTAAGAAGGATAAAGGCCGCTCGAGTTAGAGACTAGTATCTGCGATGTGAGTACCATGTTTCATTGGTAGGGGACATTGTGATGTCCGAACATGCAGATAGGTGCTCCTTGTAGAGTGCACTGAACAACCCTCCATAAAAGGACTTTCCAAGTGGTTCTCACTTATCGAGTGGAAAAGTCCTAGTTTGTGGTTGTACAGAATTAGTCCTTATGACCCGGGACAACATTGAGACTCTATGTGCTAGCGTTTCACTTTGACTTGTTTACCGACTCTTATGGGGTCATTAGGTGGCAAGGTTGGGTGTTACGGCGAAACATATAGGAGTCGATGCATTGTAGTCGGGGATTCACCGCTTACCTACGGGTATGGATATCCTATGTGTTTTTCATGTATATGTGGGTTGAAATCTCTGATCAGAGTATGGTGGTAATTATGAAAGGGGTTTCATAGATTACACCATCGATGCAACCACAACATGACACATAGTATCGATTCATTGACAACTCTCGATAGACCAATAGTTGTCGAATCGGTCGGGATATATGAGTTGAAGGGACCGTACTGTACGCTAACCATAATTGAATGGTTCTTGCAGGCACTATCATGTGATACCTAGGGAATCACGTAAGCGATGCTGCTAGACGTTTAACGTGATTGGTTGGGTACTATCAGACTTGAGTTCTGACGTTCTTACTATCAAGGAGTTGATAAGTAAGAATGGAGCAATTGGGGTATGCTCGAATAAGGACATGTTTAGTCCGAATCACATTGAGATGTGAACCCACGGCTAGTTGTATCAATGAACCATTGAGGGCCACACAAGTACTTGCTTAGTAAATCCCGAAGAGAAGTAAAATAGTTCAATGTGTTGAACGGCTTATAAATGTGTTTATAAGCGTTAAGAAAAATAGAAGTATGACTTCTAAGAGAGAAATACAAATTTTAATTTATGGAAGTGTTCCTAAGATTAAAATTTGGCCGAGTAAATAATGTAGTTGAAAATTGTGATTTTCATGAACATTATTGGAGACTAAATTAAATTAATTCAAGTGTTGAATTAATTAATTACTAGTGGACCTAGTAGAGTCTAAATAATTAAATTAATTCAAGTGTTGGATTAATTAAATAATATTAAGTCTAGTAGAGCTTAATTTAAATAATTATTTAACTAGTGGGACTTGAGTAAAATCAAGTAATATTTAATTAATCTCAAATGTGTTTGAGATAATAAAATTTAGTCTATGGTTTTTAATGTGTTAAAAACCATATAATATATGTGAGACATGCTAGGGTTTGCATGCTTGGGAGGTGAAAGGTTGTTGATTACTTTTTAATAAAAAAATTCCAAAGACATGCAACTTTTGAGAGACAACTTTCACAACTACCTAGGCTAGTCTCCCACTCACTAACACACTCACTTGGCCGATTTTTCTTGTTCTAACACACACAAGATTTTTCTCTCCTTTTTGTTCTTCATTTTTTGGAGACAAATTTCTCTTTGAAAAATCCTCAAAAATTTTCTAGTGCAATTTTTGAGGGGATTTGCCTTGCTAAGTGGTGGGCTTGATTTAGGAGCAAGAAGGGAAGCTTGTAGACTCTTCATTCCTTTCAAGAGCTTGGTTGTTCTACAATCAAGTTGGTGCCATTCATCAACTTCTTTAAGTTGATAGGTATATCTTCTTAAACCTCCTATGTATGGTTTAATTTTTGTAAATATTGCACAATGTTCTTGTGGGGGCCGAAATTTTGCTCTTAAAATTTAATTTTTCGCTTCCGTTGCGTTTCCGGCCTCCGTAACCGGTCCGCTTTCAAGTGGTATCCGAGCTAAGGTTACGGATTTTGTGCTATATTTACATAATATTATGTTGAGATTCGATTTCTAACCGCTTGAAATTTTATGTGCAAGAATATGAGCAAGGCCGAAAATTTTTGAAGGAAAACAAAAAAAAAAAAAAAAAAATTATTTTCGGGCAGCTTGTTGCTGCCCGTGAGTTTCGGGCTGCCCGAATTATTTCGGGCAGCATGTTTGGGCAGCCTACGGGCTGCCCGGAAATTCCTGTTTTAAATAAAAAAAAAAATTTTTGTTGCCGGAATCCGACGACGGAGCTCCGGCGACGGCGATGACGGCTAGGGTTTCCAAAAGTGTTTTGGACAATCTTAGTGTCATGGGCCTTGAGTTGTTGGGCCATTGGATGGCCAACATAATTTGTGAAATTTAAATGGGCCAAAATATTTTTGGTGAAAAATGAGTTTTGGGCCCTTAAGTTTAAATTTACAAATGTTGCACATATTTTCTCATAAAATAAATAATTGGAGTAGGACTTTAATTATTTATAGTAAATTGTGATTTGCAAGAAATTCGATTATAAATAAATTAATTTGAAAGTAGACAAAGGTGTTTGTATACTTTGTTAATTTAATTTATAATTGTGGCGGTTAGTGATTGGATCAAGATATATAATATTGGATCAATTAATTATAGTGATAATTAATTGATGGTGTATGATATGTGATATTATGCATGAAGGATGATCAAAAGCCCAAGCCCAATTTGCTAGGTGTATGCTAGGATATTTGTGTTGAATGATTGTAATAATTATCAATTTATAAAGTGGGCTTGGTTTATGGCCCGTTCCCACCCCCATGAGATGTATCCCTATGTGACATGGATATTTAATTGTAAATATTAGAATAGGGGAAGATCAAGATTGGAAGATGGTGGCCTTGGTGATTATGAAGATCGAAGACATGTAATATAGGATGCTAATGTAATAGTATAGTTGCATTGCATCCCGTGCATTTACCCTAGGATTGGACCTAGGCCCGTGTTTGGCTCACACGGGCCATTAGAGTTTGGGGCAATTGATCATCCTTGTATTGTTTTCTATTTATAATATATGCATGATATGTTATAAATAATGAGTATGTGCGTTATTATTATTATAATAACAAAGTTGCATGAATCCGGCAAACATACGATCATACATGGCGAGCTTTTAAAATAAAATTAATGATGAGGCTCCGACTGACTGCAGTCCCGAGGAACTGCAGACCTACAAGGATTGGTGCGACCATGACTTGAAGGCCAAGTGTTACATGCAAGCTTCAATGAACGATGAGCTGCAAAGGCGATTCGAGGATGCAAAGAATGCTGCTGACATTCATATGCACCTCAAGGAGCTCTTCGGAGAGCAGACTCGGCCTTTGAGGCATGCCACAGTAAAGGAGCTCATCACTTTACGCATGCGAGATGGGACTTCGGTCCATGAGCATGGCCTAAAGTTGATTGGGCTCGTGGATAAACTCGTAGGCATGGATTTGATCTTGCCATCGGAGTTGACCACGGATGTGTTGCTGTTGTCATTGCCCAGCTCTTTCGATCCTTTTGTCGTGAACTTCAATATGAACAAGCTTGAGCCCAGCCTTGAAGAGTTGGTGAACATGCTTGTGACCTTTGAGTCCACGATCAAGAAGGAGAAGCCGGTTCTTTATGTGGGCTCTTCATCTGGCACGAAGACTGGTCCACCTGGGAAGGGAAAGAAGCGTTCTTTCCAGCGTACCAAGAAGAGCGAGCCCTTGAAGAGGCAGACTTCGAGTCCCGTTGTGGCAGCCGCGCCAGTAAAGGCTGAAAAGACTGTTGACATCTGTCACCACTGCAAGAAGCCTGGACATTGGAGGCGTAACTGCAGGGAATATCTTGCGCAGAAGGGTTCTGCCAAGGGTATGTTCTATATTGAAGTAAATATCTCGATTAATTCTACTTCTTGGGTATTAGATACCGGCTGTGGCTCACATCTCTGTAATGATTTGCAGGTGATGGGAAGAAGTAGGAAGCTCCGAGAGGGTGAGACCTTCTTGAGGATGGGCAATGGAGCAAGGGTTGCTGCCAAAGCCGTAGGAGATGTTTGTTTAATTTTGAACAATGATTTTAAGTTTGTATTAAGAGATGTTTTATTCGTACCAGACTTGATTAAAAACATTATTTCCATTCCTATGCTTGATATTGATGGATATTCTTGTTTATTTGGCAAAGGTGTTTGCAATATTTACAAGAATGAATGTTTAGTTGGTACTGGTGAACTTGAAAACAATCTCTACACCTTAAAATTAAAAGATATTCCACTTAACAATGTCCAAACGATAACAACAACAAATAAGCGCAAACAAGATACTCTTAATTCGGCACAACTATGGCATGCTCGATTAGGTCATATTTCCCTAAGAAGGATGAACAAGCTAGTGGGAGTTGGCATGTTTGATATGTCTGATATTAACGCTCTCACGACTTGTGAATCCTGTCTGAAAGGAAAGATGACCAAAATTCCCTTTAAGGGCCATGCGGAGCGAGCCAAAGGGTTATTGGATTTGATCCATACCGATGTGTGCGGTCCGCTTAGCATCACCACTAAGCATGGACATGCCTACTTCATCACCTTTACCGATGACCATTCGAGGTATGGGTATGTGTATTTGATGAAATACAAGTCTGAAGCCTTTGAAAGGTTCAAAGAATTCAGAAGTGAAGTAGAGAAACAATTGGGACGAAGCATCAAGACACTTCGATCGGATCGAGGTGGTGAGTACTTGAGTGCCGAGTTCCAAGAGTATCTAAGGGAGAATGGGATTCTCTCGCAGTGGACTCCGCCCGCTACACCACAGTTGAATGGTGTTTCGGAGCGTCGTAACCGGACTTTGATGGACATGGTTCGGTCTATGATGGGGTTCACGGAGTTGCCGCCATCCTTTTGGGGATATGCGCTTGAAACAGCGGCACTGTTGTTGAACAATGTCCATACAAAGGCAGTTGACAAGACTCCATATGAGATATGGATGGGTAAGCCTCCCAAGTATTCTTATCTAAGAATATGGGGGTGTCCTGCTTATGTGAAGCAGACAGTGGGAGATAAACTGGATAGTCGATCCATTTTATGCTACTTTGTGGGATATCCAAGAAATTCCATTGGATATTATTTCTATCATCCCCAAGAAACAAAGGTGTTTGTTTCTAGGAACGCAACCTTTTTGGAAAAGGAATTTCTATTAGATAGAAAAGGCGAGATGATAGAACTCAAAGAGGTTCGAGAGACACCCACAGTTGTAGAACCCACACCCGAGAAGCCAAGTGAGGAGATACAAGCTCCTAGGAGATCCGAGAGGATCTCGAGACCACCTATGAGGTATGGTCTACTTCTTGAAGAGGGCCATGATGAGCCTAATCTTGGATGTGATCCAAGGACCTTCAAGGAAGCGTTATCGGATGCTGATTCATCCAAGTGGCTTGAAGCAATGGAATCTGAGATGAATTCCATGCATTCGAACCAAGTGTGGAATCTTGTGGATCCACCTGAGGGAACTGTTCCCATAGGGTGTAAATGGATTTACAAGAGGAAACTTGGGGCGGATGGGAAGGTATTGACCTTCAAAGCGCGATTGGTAGCAAAAGGGTATACTCAAAGACAAGGTGTTGACTATGAGGAAACCTTTTCTCCAGTTGCGATGTTCAAGTCCATTAGGATATTGCTAGCCATAGCTGCATGGTTTGACTATGAGATATGGCAGATGGATGTGAAGACAGCCTTCCTTAATGGGGATATTAAGGAAGAAATTTACATGTCTCAACCTGAAGGGTTTACATCCATCGGAAGTGAGCATATGGTATGCAAACTTCAAAGATCTATTTATGGTCTTAAGCAGGCATCGAGGAGCTGGAACCTCAGATTCGATAGTACAATCAAAGAGTTTGGTTTTACTAAGAATCCTGAGGAACCCTGTGTGTATAAGAAGGTCAGTGGGAGTGCTGTGACATTCCTTGTTCTTTATGTTGATGACATTCTACTCATTGGGAATGATGTAGGAATGTTGCAATCAACAAAGATATGGTTAGCAAGTAAGTTCTCAATGCAGGACTTGGGTGAAGCATCTTTTGTATTGGGAATACAGATCTATCGAGATAGATCAAGAAGATTGCTTGGTCTCACCCAGTCCACATACATTGATACCATCGTGAAGCGGTTCTCGATGGATGAGTCCAAGAGAGGACATCTACCAATGTGTCATGGCGTGTCCCTATCCAAGTCTATGTCTCCCAAGACTGATGCAGAGATAGCGGCGATGACACGAATTCCGTATGCTTCGGCTATTGGTAGTATCATGTATGGGATGATATCTACACGTCCTGACGTGGCATTTGCACTAAGTGTAGTGAGTAGATATCAATCCAACCCTGGTCTTCCACATTGGAAAGCTGTGAAAGACATCCTCAAGTATTTGAGAAGGACCAATAAGTTGTTCTTGGTCTATGGGGGTGGAGAACTAAAATTGGAAGGCTATACCGACTCTAGCTTCCAAAGCGATGTTGATGACTCGAAGTCAACCTCCGGATTCATATTCATGCTCAATGGTGGTGCTGTCTCTTGGAAGAGTTCCAAGCAAGACAGTACTGCGGATTCCACCACTGAGGCAGAATACATTGCTGCATCGGCTGCAGCAAAGGAGGCTGTTTGGATTAGGAATTTCGTCCAAGAGTTGGGCGTCATTCCAAATGGAGTTGCTCCTATCCCGGTGATGTGCGACAACACGGGAGCCATAGCTCAGGCGAAGGAGCCAAGGTCTCATCAGAAGTCCAAACACGTATTGAGAAAGTACCACATCCTCAGAGAGATCGTGGAAAGAGGAGATGTCGTGATTGACAAAGTCGGCTCCGCAGATAATGTTGCTGATCCACTAACTAAGCCTTTACCAGGGCCATCGTTCGAGAAGCATCGCGAATCAATGGGTCTAAAGTATATAGGTAGTTGGCTCTAGTGCAAGTGGGAGATTGTTAGAGTAGGTGCACGTCGAGCCAAGTGTTGGCCGACTGTTCACAATGAAACTCTTTGTATAAACGATCTTTATTTTAATAATATTTCAATTTATTAATTTGGCGCATCTTTATCTTTATACCCATGCTAGTTGCATAGATAAAGTCCTTGAATATACAAATAGTAGAAAGAATATGAGATGCTCATATGATGAGTATCATGAAACTCATATTTGGAATACTGTATATTCTAAACCGTTCCTAGTCGATTCAGCCGCCACTAAGAAGGATAAAGGCCGCTCGAGTTAGAGACTAGTATCTGCGATGTGAGTACCATGTTTCATTGGTAGGGGACATTGTGATGTCCGAACATGCAGATAGGTGCTCCTTGTAGAGTGCACTGAACAACCCTCCATAAAAGGACTTTCCAAGTGGTTCTCACTTATCGAGTGGAAAAGTCCTGGTTTGTGGTTGTACAGAATTAGTCCTTATGACCCGGGACAACATTGAGACTCTATGTGCTAGCGTTTCACTTTGACTTGTTTACCGACTCTTATGGGGTCATTAGGTGGCAAGGTTGGGTGTTACGGCGAAACATATAGGAGTCGATGCATTGTAGTCGGGGATTCACCGCTTACCTACGGGTATGGATATCCTATGTGTTTTTCATGTATATGTGGGTTGAAATCTCTGATCAGAGTATGGTGGTAATTATGAAAGGGGTTTCATAGATTACACCATCGATGCAACCACAACATGACACATAGTATCGATTCATTGACAACTCTCGATAGACCAATAGTTGTCGAATCGGTCGGGATATATGAGTTGAAGGGACCGTACTGTACGCTAACCATAATTGAATGGTTCTTGCAGGCACTATCATGTGATACCTAGGGAATCACGTAAGCGATGCTGCTAGACGTTTAACGTGATTGGTTGGGTACTATCAGACTTGAGTTCTGACGTTCTTACTATCAAGGAGTTGATAAGTAAGAATGGAGCAATTGGGGTATGCTCGAATAAGGACATGTTTAGTCCGAATCACATTGAGATGTGAACCCACGGCTAGTTGTATCAATGAACCATTGAGGGCCACACAAGTACTTGCTTAGTAAATCCCGAAGAGAAGTAAAATAGTTCAATGTGTTGAACGGCTTATAAATGTGTTTATAAGCGTTAAGAAAAATAGAAGTATGACTTCTAAGAGAGAAATACAAATTTTAATTTATGGAAGTGTTCCTAAGATTAAAATTTGGCCGAGTAAATAATGTAGTTGAAAATTGTGATTTTCATGAACATTATTGGAGACTAAATTAAATTAATTCAAGTGTTGAATTAATTAATTACTAGTGGACCTAGTAGAGTCTAAATAATTAAATTAATTCAAGTGTTGGATTAATTAAATAATATTAAGTCTAGTAGAGCTTAATTTAAATAATTATTTAACTAGTGGGACTTGAGTAAAATCAAGTAATATTTAATTAATCTCAAATGTGTTTGAGATAATAAAATTTAGTCTATGGTTTTTAATGTGTTAAAAACCATATAATATATGTGAGACATGCTAGGGTTTGCATGCTTGGGAGGTGAAAGGTTGTTGATTACTTTTTAATAAAAAAATTCCAAAGACATGCAACTTTTGAGAGACAACTTTCACAACTACCTAGGCTAGTCTCCCACTCACTAACACACTCACTTGGCCGATTTTTCTTGTTCTAACACACACAAGATTTTTCTCTCCTTTTTGTTCTTCATTTTTTGGAGACAAATTTCTCTTTGAAAAATCCTCAAAAATTTTCTAGTGCAATTTTTGAGGGGATTTGCCTTGCTAAGTGGTGGGCTTGATTTAGGAGCAAGAAGGGAAGCTTGTAGACTCTTCATTCCTTTCAAGAGCTTGGTTGTTCTACAATCAAGTTGGTGCCATTCATCAACTTCTTTAAGTTGATAGGTATATCTTCTTAAACCTCCTATGTATGGTTTAATTTTTGTAAATATTGCACAATGTTCTTGTGGGGGCCGAAATTTTGCTCTTAAAATTTAATTTTTCGCTTCCGTTGCGTTTCCGGCCTCCGTAACCGGTCCGCTTTCAGCTAGAATTCGAATTAATGAGTTAAATGATTGGGTTAGGGCTTGGCTAGATTCGGTTGGTTCTATGATATCTTCTGTAAACTGGGAACGTTGGTATTCTTAATGAAGTGTTATTTTTTAATTTGTTGTGTTCTTATTTTCTTCGTATAATTCTGTTAGTGAAGCAAAATTACTAATAATTTCTAAGATAAATCAATTAACCCAAGAATATTTCGAAAATAAGAAAACTTAGCCTCGGGCAATGGTTTTGTGAAGATGTCAGCTGCTTGATGTTCAGTTGAAATATATTCTAGTGGAATATCCTTCTTTAACGCATGATCCCTGATGAAGTGATGCCTGACATCTATATGCTTGGTCCTTGAGTGAAGAACTGGATTGTAGGTGATGGCAATTGTGCTGGTATTATCACAAAATATGGGCGATTCAGTTGATGTTACTCCATAATCCTTCAGTTGTTGCTGAATCCAGATCAGTTGTGCACAACAGCTACTAGCAGCAAGATATTCTGCTTCTGTTGTTGAGGTAGCTATGGATGTCTGCTTCTTGCTGAACCAAGAGATCAGTCTATCTCCTAAGAACTGACAAGATCCACTTGTACTTTTGCGATCAAGCTTACATCCTTCATAATCTGCATCTGAGTATCCAACTAAATTGAAGGTGGAGTCTTTGGAATACCATAGCCCAACATTTTGTGTGTCCTTAAGATATCTCAGAATTCTTTTAGCTGCTGAGAAATGTGATTGCTTAGGGTTTGCTTGAAATCTGGCACACATACAGACAGCAAAAACAATATCAGGGCGACTGGCTGTTAGGTATAACAATGAACCTATTAACCCTCTGTATAATGTCGCTTCTACTGATATTCCCCCTTCTTCAGTGTCTAGTTTAACTGATGAGCTCATGGGAGTTGTTGCGGCTGAACATGATTCCATACCAAATTTCTTTAGCAGCTCCTTTGTATATTTTGTTTGACTAATGAATATACCAGTTTCCAGTTGCTTCACTTGCAGTCCAAGAAAGAATGTCAGTTCACCCATCATGCTCATTTCAAACTTATCCTTCATTAACTTAGCAAACATTTCGCACAATTTGGGGTTAGTTGACCCAAAAATTATATCATCAACATAAATTTGAACTAATAGAATATGATTATTTTTAATGAATTTGAACAAGGTCTTATCAACTGATCCGACTGAAAAGTCATGATCAGTTAGGAATTTTGAAAGAGTTTCGTACCAATCCCTGGGAGCTTGTTTAAGACCATATAATGCTTTGTTCAAATAGTATACATGATCATGAAGTTTATGATTTACTAAACCTGGAGGTTGTTCAACATATACTTCTTCTTGTAACTGACCATTTAGGAATGCACTCTTCACATCCATCTGGTAAACTTTGAAGTTTTTGTGAGATGCGTAAGCAAGAAATATTCTGATTGCTTCCAATCTTGCAACTGGAGCATACGTCTCATCGTAGTCAATTCCTTCTTCTTGCTTATATCCTTGTGCTACTATTCTTGCTTTGTTGCGTATAACTGAACCGTCCTCGTTTAGTTTATTCCTGTACACCCATTTTGTACCTATAATGGTTTTTGAAGTTGGTCTTGGAACTAAGTTCCAGACATTATTGTGAGTGAACTGATTCAGCTCTTCTTGCATAGCATTTACCTAGTTAGGATCAGCAAGAGCTTCATCAATTTTCTTTGGTTCCAGTTGTGAAACAAAGGCTGAATGAATAAATAAATTTAACATTTGATTGCGAGTTCTTACTGGATCAGATGTATTTCCTATTACCAGATGTGGTGGATGTGATTTTCTCCATCTGTACTCTGCATTTGTTTCATCAGCAACTGCTTCAGTTGGTAACTGAATGCAATTTTCAGCTTCAGTTGATGCCTCGTCAGCTGGTATTTGAATGTTATCAGTTTGCTTTAATAACTGATTCTCATCATTGACTTCCTGCTCATTTAATTGATCCAATATTTCTTGTTCTGGTGTTTGAAAGATGTCTTGATTGTTATGACTTTCTTCTTTGTCATCATCTTCCAAACTGATATCTTAAATCGATCAGCTAGCTCAACTTGATCAGTTGGCTTATCAGTTAGTACAGTTTCATCAAAATCAACATGCGCAGATTTTTCAACATTTAAAGTTTTCTTATTAAAGACTCTATAAGCTATACTAACTGATGAATATCCAAGGAATATTCCTTCTGCAGATTTGGCATTAAATGTTTTTAAGTAATTTTTACCATTATCGTGAATAAAGCATCTACAGCCGAATATTTTGAAATAAGTGATTATACTTTTTCTTCCATGTCAGATCTCATATGGTGTTTTCATATGATTCTTATTAATCATTGATCTGTTATGAGTATAACATGCAATGTTTACTGCCTCTGCCCAAAATCTTTGAGAAATGCCAGAATCAGCAAGCATTGTTCTAGTAGCTTCTTCAAGGTTTCGATTTCTTCTCTCAGCTACACCATTTTGCTGAGGAGTTCTTGCTGCTGAGAGCTCATGCTTGATTCCAGCATTTTCTAGAAAACTTGAAAGTGTTTGATTGATGAATTCAGTTCCTCGATCAGATCTGATTCGATCAATCCCAACTTATTTTTCATTTAAAAGTCTTTTGAAGAGTTTAATCAGTTGTGCAGCCGTATGGTCTTTGGATTTAAGAAATATAACCCCAGTAAATCTTGAAAAATCATCTACGACCACCAGGGTGTATTTCATTCCCCCTAAGCTCATGACTGGTATTGGACCGAAGAGATCCATGTGCAATAGTTCTAAGCATCGGGATGAAGATTTACAGCCCTTGTTTTTGAAAGAAGATCGTACTTGTTTTCCATACTGACATGCTGAGCAATGTTTTTCTTTTGAAAAATTTATTTTGGGCAAACCAGTTACAATTCATGTTTACTCAGATAAGCAATGGATTTAAAATTTAAATGATTTAACCTTTTATGCCATAACCAGTTTTGACATTATTTTGAAGCAATGAAGCAGACTGGTGCATGAGGCTGTTCATTCCAACTGACTTTATATGTGTTTCCACATCGTTTGCCAGTTAGTATGATTTCATCAGTTGATGTTTTAACTAAGCATGAGTTTTTATCAAATTGTACCGAGAATCTATTGTCACATAACTGACTGATACTAATCAAGTTATACTTCAGATTCTCTACTAATAGAACATCTTAAATAGTAACCATGGATAATCTTACCCTTACCCACGGTTTTACCTTTGGAATTATCTCCGAAACTGATGTTTGGACCACTATATTTGATTAGTTGAGATAGCATACTTGCATCTCCTGTCATATGTCGTGAACAACCGCTGTCCAAATACCATATTGAACTTTTATTTGTACCTGTTACCTGCAAGCACACACATAATTTGATTTGGTACCCATATCTATTTGGGTCCAAAGCTTATTAGTCCCTTTGGAACCCATACTTGGATTAGTCTAACAGACTTTCCAGTAGCTGTATTCCAAATGGTTTTTCTCGGTCTTTGTGTGCTTGGTGAATAGTGTACAGATGATACGGTATGTATTTTAGCTTGGTTCAACTGATTGTTTAGTCTGTATCTTTTCTGGACTGGTTTGCAGTTATAATAATTTGAATATCTCTTGCTGAATCTCTTTGATGAATGATTTTCTGAGTCAGTAGAGATTTTTGGACTGTAACCAACTCCATGTCTTCTGGCTTTATACATATTCTCAATAGGTTTTTCATTCAGTTTGTTGGGCTCAAATTTCTCTTGTTCTACTGTTGATCTGACAAATTGAATGTACTTCTCTTTGTTCATTGTCAGCTTTGGTTGAGTATCATTTGAAAACGTTTCTCCTTGATTACTGAACCCTAAACCAGTTTTATCAGAAACTGATTTTTGTGAATTATGCATCTCATTCAATGCAGTAGACGACTTATTCCAGGATTGAATGAGTTCAGTTTGTTTTGAATTTTCAAGGATCAATTTCTGGATCAGTGACGGATCTTTCTTTCTCTCTGCTTTTAGCTCAGCAATTTCCCTTTCTAGACTCAACCTATCAACTGATTTATCAGTTTTAATTTTGTTGTCCATGGGATCATTTTGCTTTGACTTTATTTCCTCAAATGATGATGCAAGTTTCTGGTACTCATTACCATTTCATGCAATGTTAAAATGAGTTCTTCTCGTGTAAAATCAGTTGAACTGAAATCAAATACCTGTTGACTTGTAGATTCTGCTTCAGTATCATTTGCCATTAGACATTTGACTTCCTCTTCATCACTTGAGCTATATGAGCTTTCTGGTTCTAATTCGTCACTATCAGTTTCTGCCCATTTGGATTTGTTCTCTTCAGCTAATAAAACTTCGTGTTTCTTTCTGTAGGTTTTCTTATCATCTCTGGGTCTTCTCTTATGCTCATATGGTTTCTTTCTTCTATCAGTTGATCCTTGACTGTCATTTTTAGGTTTAGGACAGTCAGCAATGTAATGACATGTTTTGCCACAATTGTAGCAAGCATTTGTTTCTTCTTTAGAATTATTTCTCTGGTATTGCTTCTGAAGGTTTCCTTGGTTCTTTCTCATGAACCTCCCAAACTTTTTGATGAATAATGACATAGCATCATTGCTTAACTGATCATCAGATTTCTCAACTGAACTAGTTGGTTCAGTTCTGACAGCTGCTAAAACAGTTGTAGTTGTAGGAGTAGATGGTTCTCCTTCTCTGTTTTGCAATTCAAATTCATAAGCTTTTAAGTCAGCAAATAGTTCATGAAGTTCGATCTGGTTCAAGTCTTTAGATTCTCTCATATCCATAGTTTTGACATCCCATTCCTTTAGAAGACCTCTCATCACTTTTAGTGTAACCTCTTTGTTGGTATACACTTTTCCGAGTGCATTTAATTCATTCACAATTCTGCTCAACCTTTCATCATGCTCGTTCATTGATTCTCCAACCTTCATTTTGATATTGTCAAATTTCTGGACAACAACTGAGAGTTTATTTTCTTTTTTTTGGTCATTTCCTTCATATAACTGAATCAACTTCTCCCAAATTTCTTTTGCTGTTTTGCACATCTTTATTTGTTGAAGGTTGCTTTGTCCAGTGTTTTGTATAGAGTATCTATGGTCACATTGTCAAGATTAGCATTCCTTTTGTCATCAGTTGTCCACTCTTCTCTGGGCTTTTGAATTCTCTGTGGTGCCCCTTCAGTTATGACTATTGTTGTGTTTTCTTTTAGAATCTTCACGGGTCCGTCTGTTATGACATACCACATATCATCATCTTGTGCAGCTAAGTGAGCCTGCATTCTGATTTTCCAGTCATCGAAATCTTCTCTTGAGAACATAGGAATTTTATTGAATGAAGTCATGCTAGCATATTTATAGATCGGAAGTATTCAAGAACAAGATTCAACCGCTCTGATACCACTTGATAGGATCGGTTGTCGTAACAAGAGTGTTTAAAAGGGGGGGGGGGGGGTTGAATAAACACTCACACTTAAATTTGTTCTTTAACGATACTTGAGTTCAGTTTAGTGACAAACTGAATCTCGGAATCCTGTTGGTCAATAATAATCAGTTAAACTGGAGTAGTTGCGGAAAGTAACTGACTGAGAGATAGAATACGAAACTGAAAGAAATATGCAAGAGTTGTTTCTGGATGTTCGGAGAATTTCATTACTCCTACGTCACCCCTTCTATCACAAGGATAGTATATTCACTAAAAGACTTTGATCAAGTACAACACTTGTACAGACCCACTTCAGTTTGGACTTACAACTGCCAAAACTGAAACTCTTAGTTCTACACAATATTCTCAGTACATAACTGATATTAGCACAATTGAATCTAACAGCTTTTAGAGAGTGCTAACAAGCTCAGATTGTAGCCTTGATTGCTACAAGTAATTCAAATGAAAGTGAGCTGAGATTTTGACAGAGTAACAGCAAGCTTAAGATTGAGTAATCGTCTCACTTCTTCTTCTGCTGTTCTTCAGTCATATTTATACTTCTCTTTCAACGGTCACTTCGATATAAATTTGAAATCTAGTATCCGTTGATTGCCACTTCATGATTTGTTGGACAATGTTCTCTTCATTGATTGTCATACGGCGTCTTAATTGCAATAGCCGAAATATGTTGTTCTATGCTGTGATGATTGAGGTGTGGCTTTCCATATTCATTTGCTGTTTACTATGTCCTTTTGTCGATTGATTGTTCTTTCCCGAGAACCATTCAGTTGAGATATGTTTGCGGCTGAGTATAATAACTGATCGGTTTCCATCTGATCAGTTTTCTTCATTTGTTCAGCTGCTTTCAGTTGTTAAATGTTCAGTTGCTTCATAGTCCAGTTAATTTCTTCAGTTTGTCAAACTCCGAAATTTGGTTTCCAACAAGCTCTAACCACAAGTTAGCTTGTTGGGTACCTACTCTAACATTAACAATCTTCGTTGGCATCAAAACAACAAAAATGCATCATAAATTTGACATTCTGATATTTTAAAAAAATCACGGAAACTCAAGAGCAATTCCCCAGAAATTCCAGTTATATCACAAAAATTAATGTAACTATGAAACTTGTTACCTCGTAATACTTGCAAGAGTGATGCTCAATACAAATTTTATGTTCTTCTTCGTTTTACTTCCTCAAGCAAACTGCAAATTGCTATAATAAATTGAATAAATTATCTATAACATATTTAAAGAAAATTCCACAGTTCTTATATCAATTTCACTTTTATCTAAGAAAATTTTGTTATAAAAATTGAAAACTCTCATCAACAATGAAGAGATTTATCTATCTATCAGATGGAGAAAGCAAAAATATGCCAAGTAATCGAAGTAAATTTCATGCTCTCTTCTCAGCGACGGACACAATGTTAATATCTATTGAGTTTTGACAGATTGAAAAGTAGCAAGCTCAGATAATGGGATGCTTTTGTACGTCGATAAATGAACTAAGGATGGGATGTTGTTGGATTGTTAATTCATATTTGACCTAATCCAACGCACCAATCATTACCTCTTTTTATCCACCACAAGCATCCCATTATGTGGACCAAGTGGTTCCTAATAATACCATTCAACCAAATAAATTTAAAATATGACTCATCTTTCCATTACGACGTCGTTAAGATTACCCTCCCTCCCGTTTTTGTTGGATCAACAAAAAATATACGATCTATTTAAAATTTAATTAAATAAAAGGAATTTTGACTTTTTTAAATCGAGAAAGAGAGTTGAATATGTTAGTTAGATAAAATCATTAATTAGCTCGTTAAAAAAATTGAATAGTGGTCCACTTTTTTCTACTTCTAATTTTTTTTAGTTTTTTAAAAATAATTTTTTTAAAAAAAATGGAAGAGTGGGTCGAGAAGAGCACGACCCACTCTTCTGCTTCTATTTTTTTTAAAAAATAAATTTTAAAAAAAGGAAGAGTGGGTCGAGAAGAGCACGATCCACTCTTCTACTTCTAATATTTTTTTTAAATTAAAAAAATGAAGAGTGCTCGACCCATTCTTATAATTTTTTTTTTATTTTTTTATGTTTTTTAAATAAAAAAATAAAAAGAGTGAGTCGAGTGATAATATTAGAGGTTTGGTTTAGGGTTTTGTTTAGGGTTTAGGGTTTGGGTAGAGTTTGGGTCGAGATGGGTCGAGTGGGTAGAAATTTTTGATATTTTTGAGTTTTGATCATTTTATAATATATAACTCACTTTTTATATGATTAAAATGTAAATATATATAAAAATTTTATTTGTGTAAACATTAGTTATATGTTATAATTTAAGTATGTTAGTTAAAAAATTTATAAAAAGTAGAAGAATGTATCTCTTATTCTAACAATGTGTGTTGAATTTATACTAGACTAAAAATTTTAAATTTTTTTATAATTCACTAAAATTCATAACAAATTTTATAATAATAGAACTAAAAAAATTCATAACAAATTTCGTTACATATTCACTTTAATTAATGTATATCGAAGCATATGAAATTAATGTTTATTGTATATAAACATTAACAAATTTTATAATTCTACTAAAATTCTTAACAAATTTTATAATAATAGAACTAAAAAAATTCATAACAAATTTCATTATATATATATATATATATATATATATATATATATATATATATATATATATATATATATATATATATATAACTAACTAACTTTATGGGTCCAGAAGCCAAAATTATGCTTCTCGACCCATCTCGACCCAATTTTGTGACGAGTCATAACCCTCGACTTAGTTTTGATTGAAATTGTTATAATCCTTAGCACATAAAATTAAATTATCAAATTGAGTGTACTGCACCAAATATTTTATCTCATTTAAAAATGATACAATCTTCTTACATATCTCAATGTATCTTGATCTAAAGTTAACTTGCATTCAAAAAATTGATTCCTTCCAAGTTTAACGAGAAAATAAACATATAAAAAAAACAAACATAAGATTATTAGTTATATAAATTTAAAACAAAACAAAAATTATTAATTATAAAAATTTAAAATTAATAGGTTGTGTCACGATCCATAGATCGTGAAATATTCGCGTTACGCCCCGGGATCGTGAAGTCACGACCCTGGGTCTTGTGCTTCACTGTGAAGCACTTGTGCTTCACGACCCAACAAAGTATGGGTCGTGAAGCCATGAAGCACAAGTGCTTCACAGCACAAGACCCAACAGTGAAGCACAAGTGTGCTTCAGGACTCATGGGTCATGAAGACTTGTGCTTCACGAGGGTCGTGGGCGGGTCTTGTGCTTCACGACCCAACAAATGCTTCACGACCCAGGGTCATAAAGCTGTGGGTCGTGACACAACCCAGGGCGAATCTCTTCACTCTGGGTTATGAGCACTGATGAAACTCAATAAATTTCATACCTCAAAATAAATTTCTTTTCAATATATGGTTTTTTTAGATTTATTGTTCATAGTTAATCATTAGTCAAAAAATGAGAGGATGAAAGATTGAGAAGAAAAGTATTTTTTGTGAAGATAAAGAATGAAATGAAATCTAAGATTGAGTCGAAAAAGATATAAAAATTGAGTCGAGTAAGTTTTTTTATTTAATTAAATTATAAATTTTATTATATATAAAATTAAAATACACTAATGAAAAAATTAATTTTTAAACAAATTTTAAACCGAGGATAAAAAAAGAAATTACATTCACTCTTTTTTCTTAATAAACTCTTCTGTGACTCCTTTTTCCCTCATTTTCCCGGTTTTTGTTGGCCCTAGGCCAATTTTATTCATCTCCGTTACATCCTTGATTCCCAGGTTTTGTATTCAATTGATCTGAAAAATTTTTTTGTTTTAATCTTCATTTTCTGATAATTTTTCCATATAGGCAGAAATTCGAGCAAGGTGCAGCTGGAGAAGGAAAGATGAGTGCTTTCAACGCATTCAAAGCTAATGTCCCAGTTGCGTGGAGCCCTAATCTGTACATAACATTGGTGAGGGGCATTCCGGGTACGAGGAGGCTCCACCGGCGCACATTAGAAGCCTTGCGCCTCACCAAATGCAACCGTACCGTCATGAGATGGAATACGCCTACTGTCCGGGGAATGCTTCAACAGGTAATCTGGTTTGAATTACCTTGTAGCTCGATGAGTTTCTTGTACAACGAATGCCAATTCAGCGCATGTGGCTACTGGTTGAGTAAATTGAATCAGTGAAAAAGTTTTGATGTTTTGTCTTTTCATCTAGGGGGGTGGGGTGAGATTGATTGGGGATGCGAAAATTAAAATCCAATTCTTTTCTTTGGGGTTTTTATTTGGAGTGTAGGTGAAAAGGTTGGTTGTGATTGAGACAGAGGAAATGTACAATGCTCGGAAGCAGAAGCAAGCCAATCATCAAGCTCTGCGCTCGCCTTTGGTTGTGAATCATCATCAGAATCAGATGCCAATTACAAGCCCTTCAACTCAAACTGCTAGCTAAATCTCTTTTTAAGGATGTAAATTGCCATACTCAATCATGTACTTTTGGAGATGTTCTCTGTTGTTTTCTGAATAAATTGGTCTCAACCTTGTTAAATTTTGTGGTTTCAAGTTCAGATGCTGATTGCTGAAGTATACTGTATTTGGGCTCCATCCTTTTTCATTAGATATTCTAATCTATATGTAACTTTTTTTGGATCTGTTTTTTAATATTCGTGCATTTGTTTACTCGGTTACATTTTGGAGGAATTTTAGTTTCTTAGGTACACAGGAGGAAGTCGCAATGACATCTTTCATAACTATAAATCTTCACTTTATAGTGGGAACCAAGTCACAGCATTGTATTTTTATGAAATAATATTTTCTTTGATGTTACGTGGGAGAAGAAAGATGAATTAAGACCAATCCCCATGTATTTTTGATAGCTGATTTGGATGCTGACTGGCATCCTTCTGGATGTGGGCTGTGTTGGATATCGGTTTTTTCGTGCCCCAAACGCAGCGGAAGTTTAAAATTTTTATTTTATTTTGACAATCAAAATATGTTTTGCTTTGAGCACTCGTATGGTTTTATGATTAAACAATTATAGGGAGTTAAAGAATATTTTACCTTTGATGATTTAATTCACTTGGCTCCAACAACTCCAGTATTAGCGGACATAGCTTTTGTTGTAAATCTCTATAAACGTTCTTCGTCTCCGAATCAGGTCCACGACCGGATTATTTGTTCCTCTTCTAATTTGCACTAGAAAAATTAGAAGATATTTTTCGTTGAGATTGAACACGAAAAAAATCCGACTCAATAATATAAGCCAAATTTTCTTTCAAAAGAAAAAAAAAATTCGAGAGAAGCTTTACGTTGATATTGGAAGAGCCGAAAGTTTATATAAATCTTTCCCAAAAGATTTTGGATGCACTTCACGTAAGATAAGGATCAAATCCTTATAATTATGTCTAATCTTCAATTTACATTATTAATTAGATAATTAAATCAATTAAAGATTCTACAAATATTTTCACGCCAAATCATGAAACTCTCGGATGCATGTATATATAAGCTTAGGGCCTATTAAATATTTAATGAGCTTAATCAATTAATTATTCTAGTCAACTATTTTAATTAATTAATTTTTTAAAGTCCAATTAAGAACCTTAATAATATGTATGTTGGTATTGTACTCCTACAAGCCCATTATACATATACCCATTATATTTAATTTAATTCCCTTATAAATTCAATATTTGAATTTAATATTTAAATTATAAATTCAACTACTTGAATTTATCACCTCCAAAATTTAATTTTTAATAAACTCAACTTTTGAGCTTAATAAATTAAATCCTCAAATTTTATAAATTCAACTCCTTGAATTTATTCTCTCTAAATTTCATAATTTCAACTTCTTGAATTTACTATCTTATAAATTCAACTCTTTGAATTTATTTTCTCAAAATTTAATTATCATAAATTCAACTCATTGAATTTAATATATCATAATATAAATTCAACTCCTTGAATTTATTCTCTCGAGGAAAAAAATGATCCAGTCCTTGTGTGACCCTCAATGGTTCAGGGATACAGCTAGCCTTGGGTTCACAACTCTTTGTGATTCAGGACATAATCTTTTATTCGGGCTTGCCCTAGTTAGCCTCATTCTTTTCATCAACACTTTGATCAAGAATGTCATAACTCATTTCTGATTGCACCCATCGGATCATGGTAAGAACGTCTATACCATCGCCCCATGATCCCCTAGGTATCACTGATAGTGCCTACAAGAACGAGTAGATTATGATTAACGTAAAGTTCGGTCCCTTCATCTCATATATCCCGATCGAATCTACAACCATTGGTTCATCGAGGGTTGCATATTAATTCAATAACTATGTGATAACTATAATAGTGGCATCGCGTGTACTATTGGAGAACTCCTTCTCCAACGTACATCTCGTACTCTGACCAGAGATTCCATGCACTATTATTATATCAGATCACATAGGATATCCACACCCGTAGGTGAGCGGTGAATCCCCGACTACAATGCACTGGCTCCTATATGTGTCGCAACTGTACCCAACCTCGCCACCTGATGACTCTCCTGGAGCCGGTAAACGAGTCAAAGCACAGCCCTATAATATAGAACCTCAGAGTTGTCCTGAGTCGTAAGGACTAATGGTGTACGATCATAACCATGGACTTATCCTCTCGATGAATGATAACAACTTGGAAAGTCCGAGGGAGGGTTGTTCGGTATAATCATCATATGACTACCCATCTGCATGTTTGGACATCTCCATGCCCTTACCAAGAACGCAGTACACAACATCACATATGCTAGTCTCGAGCTCAAGCGTCATTTATCCATGTTTTAGGCGGCTGAATCGACTAGGAACGAATTTAGAATATGTAGTGTTTACAAATGAGCTTCAACATCGAATTACGATTCATTTGTATTACAATATAATCAAGGATTTTATCTATGCTGATTGCATGTGTATACAGATAAAGCATAACGAAACCATTAAAAAGTTAAATTATATTAAAATAAAGATTGTTTATTTAATTTGAGTCAATAAATTCTCTAGCCAACCGTTGGTTTGCAGGACATCTATACTAACAGGCTGAACCATGCGGACTATTCTTGGTGACATGTTAAAGACTTTTCCCTTGTGATAGGTCTTTTGTTTTTCTGGATGATACTATACTGGATTTTCCCTGAGGTCAGGACCTTCTGTAAGCTTATTTATCTATGCAATTGCATGCAGAATAATGTTCATCTGTTGCTGGTAAATATTCTTAAAGTTTGTCCTTTAGGCTTTAGCTGCTGTTTAGAGATGCGGATTTTGTCTTGGCTGGATTATTTTAGTGTTCAAGAATCTGATACTTTATTCTGATGCTCAAATGAAATGGCACTTAATTTAACCTCGTGATTCGTTTTTGTTTTGCATGAATAGTTTGCAATCTGTTGTGTTGTAATCGAATTCCACTTTTTTGAGACGATACATACATAAGTTTGGATGATACTATAATTAAGGATATTATTATTCCAATTTGCAATCTGTTGTGTTGTAATCGAGTGGTTTATTCGATTGCACTAACCGGATTATTTGTTCTTCTTCTAATTTGCACTAGAAAATTAGAAGATATTTTTCGTTGAGATTGAATACGAAGAAAAAATTCGACTCAATAATATAAGCCAAATTTTTCTTGCATAAGAATTCCTTGAAACTCTCGAAAAGAATCTTATGCAAATTGGAATAATAATATCCTTAATTATTCTTTCATCACCTTTTACTTAATTAATTTAATTAATTAAGTAAACTAAAGATTTTGGAGGAATTGTGGTATTTAACTTTCGAAAATCACACAATTTCAAAATTAGTGGAGACCATGATTTTAGGTTAAAAATTTTAAAATAAAAAAATTCCATGACCTAATTTCCATAATTAACATTAATGGGCTTGATTAATTAATTGGGCTAGTCCAACTAGTTTAATTAATTAATCAAAGTCCATTAAGAACTTTAATGGAGTACTTGTGTGACCCTCAATGGTTCAGGGATACAGCTAACCGTGAGTTCACAACTCTTTGTGATTCAGGACACAATCCTTTATTCGGGCTTACCCTAGTTAGCCCCATTCTTGTCATCAACACCTTGATCAAGAATGTCAGAACTCATTTCTGATTGTACCCATCGGATCATGGTAAGAGCGTCTAGTAGCATCGCCCCATGGTCCCCTAGGTATCACTGATAGTGCCTGCAAGAACCAGTAGATTATGATTAACGTACAGTACGGTCCCTTCATCTCATATATCCCGATCGAATCTGCAACCATTGGTTCATCGAGGGTTGCATAATTATTCGATAACTATGTGATAACTATAATAGTGGCATCGCGTGTACTATTGGAGAACTCTTTCTCCAACGTACATCTTATACTCTGGCCAGAGATTCCATGCACTATTATTACATTAGATCACATAGGATATCCACACCCGTAGGTGAGCGGTGAATCCCTGACTGCAATGCACTGGCTCCTATATGTGTCGCAACTGTATCCAACCTCGCCACCTGATGACTCTCCTGGAGCCGGTAAACGAGTCAAAGCACAACCCTAGCATATAGAGCCTTAGTGTTGTCCCGGGTCGTAAGGACTAATGATGTACAATCATAATCACGGACTTATCCTCTCGATGAATGATAACCACTTGGAAAGTCTGAGGGAGGGTTGTTCGGTATAATCATCATATGACTACCCATCTGCATGTTTGCACATCTCTATGCCATTACCAAGAAACGCAGTACACAACATCACAGATGCTAGTCTCGAGCTCAAGCGGCCTTTATCCCTGTTTTAGGCGGCTGAATCGACTAGGAACGATTTAGAATATGCAGTGTTTACAAATGAGTTTCAACATCGAAGTACGATTCATTTGTATTAAAGCATAATCAAGGACTTTATCTATGCTGTTTGCATGGGTATACAGATAAAGTATAACAAGACCATAAAAAGTTAAATTATATTAAAATAAAGATTTTTTATTTCACTTGAGTCAATAAATTCCCTAGCCAACCGTTGGCTTGCAGGGCATCTACTCTTACAATCTCCCACTTGCCCTAGAGCCAACTACCCTTAATCTCATTGCTTCGTGTTGCTTTTCAAACAATGGTCCTGGCAATGGCTTTGTAAGTGGATCAGCAACATTATCTGCAGAGGGGACTCTTTCAACTGATATGTCTCCTCTTCCCACCATCTCCCGTATAATGTGGAACTTCCTCAGTACATGTTTGGATCACTGATGAGACCTTGGTTCCTTTGCTTGCTCAATGGCACCAGTGTTGTTCCTGTACAACGGGACTGGATCAACTACATTAGGAATAATACCCAACTCTTGGACAAAATTCCTCATCCAAACTACCTCTTTGGCTGCATCAGATGCAACAATGTATTCAGCTTCAGTGGTGGAATCCGCAACGGTGTCTTGCTTGGAACCTTTCCAAGAGACAGCCGCACCATATAGTATGAATACAAAGCCAGAGGTCGATTTCGAATCATCTACGTCACATTGGAAGCTAGAATCAGTGTAGCCTTCCAATTTCAATTCTCCACCTATAGACCATGAACAAATTCTTAGTCCTTCTCAAACACTTAAGAATATCTTTCACGGCCTTCCAATGCATTGGACCATGGTTCGCCTGATATCTGCTTGTAACACTCAAAGCGTAAGCAACATCAGGACGTGTCGATATCATACCATACATGATACTACCAATAGCTGACACATATAAAATACGTGTCATCATCTCTATCTCTTCATCAGTTTTGGGACACATAACTACAGATAGAGTAATACCATGACACATTGGTAAGTATCTTCTCTTGGACTCTTCCATAGAGAATCGTTTTATAATGGTATCAATATAGGTGGCTTGGGTGAGCTCCAACATCCCTTTTTATCTATCTCTTTAGATTTGTATTCTCAATACATAGGATGCTTCACCCATGTCCTTCATGGAGAATTTACTTGCTAACCATACTTTAGTCGATTGCAATAATCCTACATCATTTCCAATGAGCAGGATATCATCAACATAAAGTACTAGGAATGTCACTACACTCCCACTAACCTTCTTGTACACGCACGGTTCCTCAGGATTCTTAGCAAAACCAAACTCTTTGATAGTGCTATCAAATCTGAGGTTCCAACTCCTTGACTCCTGCTTGAGACCATATATTGATCTCTGAAATTTGCATACCTTATGCTAACTTCTTACTGATGAGTATCCCTCAGGTTGAGACATATAAATTTCCTTTTTGATGTCTCCATTGAGGAATGCAGTCTTTACATCCATTTGATATATCTCATAGTCATACCATGATGCTATGGCTAGTAGTAATCTAATGGACTTAAACATAGAAACTGGTGAAAAAGTTTCCTCATAGTCAACTCCTTGCCTTTGAGTATAATCTTTTGCAACCAGCCTTGCTTTGAAGGTCACTACCTTCCCATTCGCTCCAAGCTTTCTTTTGTAGATCCATTTTCACCCTATGGGAACGATTCCCTCATGTTGATCCACCAATGTCCGGACTTGGTTTGAATACATAGAGTCCATTTTTGACTGCATGGCTTCAAGCCATTTGGTTGAATCAGTATCAGATATTGCTTCCTCAAAGTTCATTGGATCATATCCAACACAAGACTTATCAATGCCTTGTTCATAAAGAAGCGTATATCTTGAAGGTGGTCTAATAACCCTATCAGACCTTCTAGGAGCTTGTACTTCAACTACTGGTTCTTGGGAATTGGGTTCAACTTCTTTAGTTGAGAGAGTATCTTGAATTTCTTCAAGTTCTATCATCTTTCCTTTTCTATCTAATAGAAATTCCCTTTCCAAAAAGGTGGCATTTCTTGAAACAAATACTTTTACTTCATTGAGATGATAGAAATAATATCCAACAAAATTCTTTGGATATCCTACAAAGTAGCACAAAGTGGATCTACTATCCAATTTGTCTCCAACTGTCTGCTTCACGTAAGCAAGACATCTCCAAATTCTCATGTAAGAATATTTGAGAGTTTTTCCCATCCATATCTCATATGGTGTTTTATCCACTGCTTTAGTATAAACATTATTCAACAACATTGCCGCAGTTTCAAGCGCAAAGCCTCAAAACGATATAGGTAATTCAGTGAATCTCATCATTGATCGAACCTTGTCCAACAAGGTTCGCTTACAATATTCAGAAACACCATTCAATTGTGGTGTTACTGGTGGAGTCCACTGTGTGAGAATCTCGTTCTCTTTTAGATAACCCAAAATTCAGCACTTAAATATTCTACACCTCGATCAGATCGAAGTGTCTTAATACTTCTTTCCAGCTGATTTTCTACTTCAAATCTGAAATTTTGAACTTTTTAAATGCTTCAGATTTGTGTTTCATCATATAAACATACCAATACCTCGAATGGTCATCAGTAAAGGTAATGAAGTAGGATTGCCCATATTTTGTGCTAACACTTAGCGGGCCACAAACGTCTGTGTGGATCAAATCCAGTAGACCATGTGCACGTTCCACGTTTCCATTGAATAGAGTCTTGGTCAATTTTCCTTTTAGACAGGACTTACAAGTAGGTAGAGAATTTATGTCTGACAAGTCAAACATGATTTCTCCCACTAGCTTGTGCATCCTTCTTTGGGAAATATGACATAGTCTAGCGTGTCATACTTGTGTGGATTTGGATCATCTAACTTTCTTTTGGTTTTTGTTGAAATCATGTTTACTTGGACATTCAATTATCATTTCCAGAACATTTCTGGCACATATAATTTCTTATGTCCGGACTTCTTGCAGTGAAATAAATATGTTCTGACTTATCGGGCTTTGTAGGCCTTTTAAGTGTCCTTCAGAATTTGCCTCTTATTGGGATTGTTTTTCTTGTGAAGGGCGGAACATTTCTTTCCCTTACCTTGTGGGCTATTTTCGTCCGACGAGAGGCCCATTATAAAAACAACAATTTTAATATTTTATGGTGATCTCACAAGTCAGAAGCATATTGACTAGCTCTTCAAGGCTATCAAATATCTTATTAAACTTTAAATTCACCATAACCCCGTCAAATGAGGAAGAGAAAGACAACAAATTGATGTTATCAATTAACTCGTTAGGAATCACATATTCCAAGTCCACCACATTCTCAATCAGCCCAGTCATACGTACACTACGCTCATGGACTTTTAAAAAAAAATGGTGTGCATCACTGTACGAGTTTCATGTACTATGCAACTCTTGCATGTGTATTCGAATGTCAGCAACATTCAACATTTCCTCAAACTGTCCCCACAGTTCATTTGACATAAAAGCGAGCATGTTACACTTTAGCTTGCATACTATGGTCCTACCATCTTGCATGCTTTGTCAGTTCAACAGGACTGACATTAGTGAGTATGCCATTTTCTCTGAATTCAGAACAATTTCCCAACCAGTCTTGAATATTAGATTTGATTAGCTTGTTAATAATAAAAATTTATCACGCGACGAAATCGAAAAATACTGATACGGAAACAAAATAATAGTTGCTGATTATTTTAAAATAATTTTAAGATATAAAATATGGATTTTATTTTATAAATTACCCTCCTACTATTTTGACAATTCCACCACCCTCTGATGAAAAAGGAAAATCGTATTTCCTTAGTAGGCACGTAGAGTCCAATTAGCCAATTATAATCCCGAATAATATCAGCCAATTATAATTTCTAAAAGGCAGAGTCCGATTGCATCTCTATGCAACCTCCGTGTGTTTTGCCTCACGTTTAATAAGGACCCAATAATATGACGTCGTTTATTTTCATGTGTCAAACCAACCCATCAATATTGAATTGTAGTAGACGGTCGCCATGAGTTCCCCCAATAATATGAGCCGAATTCATGGGAGTTCCACTCAATTCACATCATATGTCCGATGGAAGTCACAGCATTCCGGCGTACAGACCTTCCCAATAATATGAGCCAGACACTGTCCGCAGGTAGCGATCAACATGCAACCACGGTTGATGGAAGGCAATGAAAAATTAAACTATTTTAATTTTTACTTTTTCGGTTTGATATAAATTTTGAATCATATTCAAAATGAGGGATTTTAATTTTAAAATTGTCTCATTATTTTAATTTAAAAATCGCGTGACATGAGTTTGTATGTTTGCCGGATTCATGCAACTATATTATATAATAATATTCATACATGCATACTACTATATATCACATATATCATAATATGACATTCAACAATTAATAAGGATGATCGATCGCCAACACTATTAGATCCTTGTGAGCCATACATGGATCCAGGTCCAAACCTAGGTGAATGCAGGGATGCAAATGCAACTATTACAAGAGCTTCCAATATTTTACATGTCTTCATCTCGTTCATCGGACCCACCATCTTCCAGTCTTGATCTCCCACTATTTCTAATAAATACATTTAAATAGCCATGACACATAAGGGATACATCTCATGGGGGAGGGAACGGGCCATAAACCAGGCCCACTTTAATAATATCAAATATTAAAAATTGAATAAAACAGTAAAATATCCTAACATACACCTAACACATTGGTCAAGGCTCTCGATCATCCTTCATGCATTTAATATCGAATATTAACATCAATTTAATTATTTGATAAATCATATATCTAATAATTTTATCACTAACCACCACAATTATTAAAAGATTTAATAAATTAAATAAACTCCTTTATTTAATTTCACATTAAATCAATAATAATTGATTTCTTGTAAAAACTCATTTTTACCATAAATAATTAAAATCATATTCTAATTATTTATTTCACAAGAAAATTATTAATCTTCCAAAAATTAATTTCCAAAATAAAAATTCAACCAATTTTCAAAAATATCAAATTTACCCAAAAATTTGAAAAATCAGAAAATCGCACCCTAGGCCCAAACAATTCAAGCCCATTATTCAACGCGCTTCCCGAGACGCTCCCGGGCAGCCGCCCGCCCACTGCCCGCCTACTGCCCGCCCGCTGCCCGAACGTTTCGGGCAGCGACGCCTGCGCGTGCGCTAGCGCAGAGACGCGCAGGCATCGACGCCTGCGCTAGCGCGGGGCGCGCAGGCGTCCGGCACCTGCGCGCGAGCGGTGCGAGCAGGCGTCCGGCGCCTGCGAGCACGCTGCGCGCTGCCGTGCGCGGCCCTGCGTGCACGGACTGTCCGGAACAGTTCCGGAAAGATTTAATTTTTTTTTTAATTTCGAAAATCTGGAAAAAATAAATTTTCGTTGTGCTAAATTTTCTGAAAAATTTTCTTGTGTGGTTAGAAATAAATTATTCAATATCAAAACCATACGATTTAGAAAAAACCTGGCTCTGATACCACTGTTGGATCTCAGTTTTCTATACGCCCAAACGCAGCGGAAGTTTTAAAAATTTTTAGATCTTGACATTCAAGATGTATTTGTTTGAACGCTCGTATGATTTTATCATGAACATGCATTGGACGTTTAGAAAATACCTTTGGTGAATAATTTCATTTGGCTCCAACTATTCCGGTGTTAGCGGATATAGCTCTTGTTGAAAATCTCTACGAACGTTCTTCGATCTCCGAATCAGGTCCACGACCGGATTATTTGTTCTTCTTCTAATTTGCACTAGAAAATTAGAAGATATTTTTCGTTGAGATTGAATACGAAGAAAAAATTCGACTCAATAATATAAGCCAAATTTTTCTTGCATAAGAAAAAGTTTTTGAGAGTAGCCGCACAAGAAAAATAAATAGCCGAAAAGGAATTCTCTCAATTCCTTGAAACTCTCGAAAAGAATCTTATGCAAATTGGAATAATAATATCCTTAATTATTCTTTCATCACCTTTTACTTAATTAATTTAATTAATTAAGTAAACTAAAGATTTTAGAGGAATTGTGGTATTTAACTTTCGAAAATCACACAATTTCAAAATTAGTGGAGACCATGATTTTAGGTTAAAAATTTTAAAATAAAAAAATTCCATGACCTAATTTCCATAATTAACATTAATGGGCTTGATTAATTAATTGGGCTAGTCCAACTAGTTTAATTAATTAATCAAAGTCCATTAAGAACTTTAATTATTTAGTATGTTGGACTTGTACTCCTACAAGCCCATTAAACATACTTCCCACTATATTTAATTTAATATTTAATAAACTCAACTTTTGAGCTTAATAAATTAAATCGATTATAAATTCAACATTTGAATTTATTATTTAAATTATAAATTCAACTCCTTGAATTTTATCACCTCCAAAATTTAATATTTAATAAACTTAACTTTTGAGTTTAATAAATTAAATTATCAAATTTTATAAATTCAAATCCTTGAATTTATTCTCTCCAAATTTCATAAATTCAACTTTTTGAATTACTATATCATAAATTCAACTCCTTGAATTTATTTTCTCAAAATTTAATTATCATAAATTCAACTCCTTGAATTTACTATATTATAATATAAATTCAACTCCTTTAATTTATTCTCTCAACGGGAACAAACGATCCAGTACTTGTGTGACCCTCAATGGTTCAGGGATACAGCTAGCCGTGGGTTCACAACTCTTTGTGATTTAGGACATAATCTTTTATTCGGACTTACCCTAGTTAGCCCCATTCTTTTCATCAACACCTTGATCAAGAATGTCAAAACTCATTTCTGATTGTACCCATCGGATCATGGTAAGAGCGTCTAGTAGCATCGCCCCATGATCCCCTAGGTATCACTGATAGTACCTGCACGAACCAGTAGATTATGATTAACGTACAGTACGGTCCCTTCATCTCATATATCTCGATCGAATCTGCAACCATTGGTTCATCGAGGGTTGCATAATTATTCAATACCTATGTGATAACTATAATAGTGGCATCGCGTGTACTATTGGAGAACTCCTTCTCCAACGTACATCTTATACTCTGGCCAGAGATTCCATGCACTATTATTACATTAGATCACATAGGATATCCACACCCGTAGGTGAGCGGTGAATCCCCGACTACAATGCACTGGCTCCTATATGTGTCGCAACTGTACCCAATCTCGCCACCTGATGATTCTCCTGGAGCCGGTAAACGAGTCAAAGCACAACCCTAGCATATAGAGCCTCAGTGTTATCCCGGGTCGTAAGGACTAATGATGTACAATCATATCACGGACTTATCCTCTCGATGAATGATAACTACTTGGAAAGTCCAAGGGAGGGTTGTTCGGTATAATTATCATATGACTACCCATCTGCATGTTTGGACATCTTCATACCCTTACCAAGAAACGCAGTACACAAAATCAGAGATGGTAGTCTCGAGCTCAAGCGGCCTTTATCCCTGTTTTAGGCAGCTGAATCGACTAGGAACGATTTAGAATATGCAGTGTTTACAAATGAGTTTCAACATCGAAGTACGATTCATTTGTATTAAAGCATAATCAAGGACTTTATCTATGCTGTTTGCATGGGTATACAGATAAAGTATAACAAGACCATAAAAAGTTAAATTATATTAAAATAAATATTGTTTATTTCACTTGAGTCAATAAATTCCCTTGCCAACCGTTGGCTTGCAGAGCATCTACTCTTACAGGCCATCCCTTATTTTTATGATTGGCTTGGAAAGTAAAATGATACTCCTGGGATTGGGCGACTCGGTTCTTGCTGCATGCTATTTAATCATGGATGCTTTATCAGTGTCTTTGTACTTTTCATTTAAAAAATAGTTTAAGTTAACAAATCTATTTATGATATATGAATGTTACGACAGATTGTGTGTGTCGCATGCTAGGGATTTAGGACATATTACTTGAAAACGCCTTTTATCCTGATTGCGTTTGATCCGGGCGAAGCACATCCGGCCTAAAATTTCTAAATGACAAAACCTTCTAAAAACAATTTTAAGCAATTAAACCTAACAGTTAAAAAATTTTCTCGATTGAACTTTTTGATCCGCTGCTTATTAAGCATCATTAATTTTTTGAGTCTAATAGAACATTAGACAAAACAAGTAGAAGAAAATATATCACCAATTAAATTTAATAATAGATTTCTTAAATTTTATTTTTCATTGTAGATTTATATTAGAGAAATAGAATAAGAATGTTTCTGGGCAGTTTCACATACAAAACTAGCACTACAAGAAAAATGATTTTGCGCAGCACGTCATCAACAGCGTGCATTAAACGCACGCTGCGAATACTACTTTTCACGGCGTGCATTAAAAGTTACTGTCCGCATCATGCATTTATGTATGCTGTTAATAAATTATATAGACGAAAGCGCACAATAAAGGCACGTCGTTAATAGTATTATTAACGGCGTGCAAATTTATGTGTGCTGCTAAAAGTAAATCATTTTTTTAAAAAATTAAAATCGTGTTCAGACATTAACGGCGTACATTAATCGCAAGCCGTCAATAGTATTATTATCGGCAAGCATATTATTAGCACGCTGCGGACAATGAGTTCGAATTTTAAAGTAGCGACGGCTTTAGTAAACCCGTCGCTAATTTTGAAGTTGCAACGATATTAAGGCCACATTTAGCTACGGTTTACAAGAAACTGTCGCCGATTAAGGCCACATTTAGCGACAGTTAAGAAAAAATAGTCGCCGATTTAAATCGGCGACGGTTAATAAATAACTGGCACTAATAGACTTACATTGGCGACCGTTTAGTAACAAACCGTCGCTAAAAAATCGTAAATTCTCTATTTATTCCCGATCTCCATTCCATTTTTCTCCACACCACTTCAGAACACTTAAAATTTTTCTCTACTTACATGATTTTAGTTTGAATTTAGATACCTGTTATTGTTTCAATTTTTGGTTAATTTTTTAATTGTTAATTAAGATCATGGGCATTATTATTATAGTTGTATTGTATTTTTTATAAAAATTTATTCAATTATAAAAGTAATTTTTTTAAAAAAATTTACGCAAAATTTAGCGATGGTTTTGGAACTGTCGCGAAATTTTAACACCGTCGCTAAATTTTAAGACCGTCGCTAAAGTAGCGACGGTTTTGCACTGTCGCCGAGTTGCGAAGGTTTTGTCGAAAACCGTCGCTAATATTTTTTTATTTTATGACTATTAACGGCGTACACGTGCACGCTACGGAACATTGTATTAACAGCGTACATATGCACGCCGTTGATAATATTATTAACAGCGTGCACATGTACGCCCCGGATAATCTTGAACTTTTAACCGCTTGCAACTTTGCAGCATGCAATGCCGCTGTGGAAAGCCCATATGCGCTCTGCGGAAAGCCATTTTTGTTGTAGTGTAGACATTGTCATGCAATTTAGACCAACAGTAAATTCTCCCTTCCAATGGAAATAGGCGCATGAGAGAACCAACATCGACACAATTCACACATTATGGGCGATTGATTGTTCAAAATGAAACTTCATCTATGTACATGAACAATGGACATAATCCTGAAAAACCTAGGAACAAGTAGAATTCTGAAGAAACCCAAGTCAGTCTATGTACATGACCAATGGGAGCATCATCCTCGATTATGCACGAGCGCCTCCAGTCTGGTGCAGCATAGCATCTATCTTGCCACCATCTTCCATTTCCAACAGTGAAAACGAACGAGAAAGAAAATACGAAATTATACAGAGTACTGGCCATCAAAGACTAAAAGGCATCAACATCATAATGTTGCATCTCGGTTTTCTCATGCCCAAATGCAGCGGAAGTTTTAAAAATTTTCGATATTGACATTCAAGATATATTTTAGCACCCGTAAAGTTTTAATAATTAAAAATACATATGGTGTTTAAATTTTTACCTTTAGTGAATTTTCAATTGGCTTCAATTATGTCGGTACAAGCGAACGTAGCTCTTGTTATAAATCCTATACGTACGTTCTTCAAATCTTCTTCTTCAACCTTCAAATCAGGTTCATGACTGAATTACTTGTTCCTCTTCCAAATTCCACTTGAAATTATAGAATGATTTTTCTTTTGAGATTAAAAAACGAGAGGCGGCTCAAAACCAAACTTTCTTTGGTGGAGGCCGAAAATTGAGAGAATGGGAGGAGGATTTTGGAAAACCTTGGCTTGGAGGCTAGGGTTTCGAAAATTGCATTAGTTAATTGTTTTTAACCCTAAGCCTAATACACATATATATCATCTTATGGCCCATTAATTAAATTACATGATTAATGAGCTTAATCAATTAATTATTCTAGTCCAACAAGTTTATTTAATTAATTAATCTTTTAAAATCCAATTAAGAACCATAAAAATATGTATATTGGTCTTGTACTCCTACAAGCCCATTGTACATATACCTATTGCATTTAATTTAAATCTTTTATAAATTCAAATTTTGAATTTAATATTTAAATTATAAATTCAACTCCTTGAATTTATCACATCAAAAATTTAATAGTAATAAATTCAACTCCTTGAATTTAATTCTCTCCAAATTTTAAATATCATAAATTCAACTCATTGAATTTATTCTCTCCAATTTTAACTATCATAAATTCAACTCCTTGAATTTACTATATAATAATTTTTTATATAAATTCAACTACTTGAAAATAATCCAGTACTTGTGTGAGCCTCAATGGTTCAGGGATTCAGCTAGCCGTGGGTTCACAACTCTTTGTGATTCAGGACATAAACCTTAATTCGGGCTTACCCTAATTTTCCCCATTCTATGTATCAAAAATTGATCATGAGAATTTCAGGAATCATATTTATGATTAAACCCATCGTGAAACACCCCACTCCCATGACAATAACATTTAAAAGAAATGACATACGCGGAAGCCTTAACATTGAAAGGGAAAGAACAATATATCATATGTATCATAAACATTTTCAAAAACTAGTATGCCTAACCATTCACAAAATATCTTCCAAAATAAATCCATAAGACAAATTTTTTTTTTTCCCATTATTCATTTGCAAAATACAAAATTATTAACACTCTCAATGTTCAATATACCCCAAAATAAAAGTTTCATGACAAATGTTCAAAAGTCCTTTCCATGAGCCATATGACTTTTTCCGCCTCGGACAATCCATTTCATTTCTTTTTATCACCTGCATCACATGACATTAACTGGAATGAGATAAAACTCAGTAAGCAGAAAGCTATACATAACAAGTATACATTGGCTTGGCTTGAAAAATGGATATAGCAATGGCAATTAAACACTGAATCAATGGCAATGAACAATGAATAATACCATCTTCAATGAACAATATGAAGCAAATTACTATAGATGGTATTTCATTGCATGAATTAAAGAAAAGGAAATTATAGTTCTGTGACCTGTGGATAGTATCTCTTTGATATATAAATATATCAAAATTGTGAGAGATACCCATAATCATGTGATTGGCCATGACATGCATGAATTGCTATCATTCATTAGCTTTAATCATAGGAAATTTCATTGAGGCATTTTCACAAACACTTGGTGGAAACAATGAAATATTAGCTCTTTTGTCAATGAAATCAATGATAATCTTTGAACAATGAATACATAACAACATAAATAACAAGTAATTACCAATGAAAGGAGCTAATTATCAATAAACATGGCTTATATTGTAACGCCCCAGATTTGACGACTGTCCTCACTGTACCAAGACGAGTCTTTCCAGCGTGCTTATGTCCTCACTCACACGCACCCTGGGAAACTTCCCAGTAGGTCACCCATCCCAAAATTGCCCAAAGTCAAGCACGCTTAACTTTGGAGTTCTTATGTGATACCGAAAAGAAGATGCACCTTCGTGATATGAGTAGTACAAATCAAATCTTTTTAAGCCCTCTTCAACTGTACAGTCCATTACATTGAACAGTCTCGGAATCCCTCTCATTCCCGTGTGGGTCGGTTCATTCATGTTCCCTCCACCTAGAAGCATGCCAGGAGCCGCTCATTGTCCGTGCAACTGATGGCACCGGCGATCACCCCCCGCCCTCTTCGGCCCCGGGCCTCACATGTAGTGCCCAAATTCAGTACACGTATGACCCATGCAATTATTTAATTATTAAAGCATTTATTTAATTTTTAAAACGAGTTTTAGTAGTGCATGATTTATTTAAATGCATTATTTTAAATTAATTATGTTTATGTGATGCACGTTAAAATGTTTTTCGAGTTTCATGTTTCAAGCGATTATTCGAGGCGGGATCGAGGAAAAGACCGGGAACGATTCTTGGCAATTTAAAATGCAGTATTTTATTTTAAGTTAAAGATCTGACATTTTAAATATATTATAAAGTTTTAGTATTTTAAAAGCCTAATATAATTATTAAGTGATTTTGATTTTTAAGTTTTTAGGGAGTTAGCACTTGTATACTTTATTTTCAATTAAGGATTTTTATTTTTAGTTAGGGGAATGTTAGCACTTTAATTAGTGGTAATGATTTTATAAAGCCAAAAATTATTCCCCTAATTAAACACACAGCGGAAAATGGTTTGGATCAGTTTTGAGATAATTTTAGATCTGAAAACTCGTTTTTGCTGTCATTTTTAAAACTGCGATTTTTCGGTCGTAATTCTCTGAGGCCCGAGGCCGAAGAGGGCGGGGGGTGATCGCCGGTGCCATGAAGTTGCACGGACAATGAGCGACTCCTGGCAGGCTTCTAGGCGGAGGGAACATGAATGAACCGATCTTACACCGGAAGAAGAGGGATTCCGAGACTGTTCAATGTAATGGACTGTACAGTTGAAGAGAGCTTAATTTGATTTGTACTACTCATATCACAAAGGTGCATCTTATTTTTGGTAGCTCATCAAATAAGAACTCCAAAGTTAAGCGTGCTTGACTTGGGAAATTTTGGGATGTGTGACCTCATGGGAAGTTTCCTAGGGTGCCAGTGAGTGAGGACATAAGAACGCTGGAAAGACTCGTCTTGGTACAGTGAGGACAATCATCGAATCTGGGGCGTTATAGTTGGTATCAGAGCCGACCTCTCCTAGTACGGTGTGGGTTCGAGGACGAACAAGCGGAAGCTGGTGGGCATGTGAGGCCCGGGGCCGAAGAGGGCGGAGGGTGATCGCCGGTGCCATGAGGTTGCACGGACAAGGAGCGACTCCTGACAGGCTTCTAGGCGGAGGGAACATGAATGAACCGATCTTACACCGGAAGAAGAGAGATTCCGAGACTGTTCAATGTAATGGACTGTACAGTTGAAGAAGGCTTAAAAGATTTGATTTGTACTACTCATATCACGAAGGTGCATCTTCTTTTCGGTAGCTCATCACATAAGAACTCCAAAGTTAAACGTGCTTGACTTGGGGAAATTTTGGAATGGGTGACCTCCTGGTAAGTTACCTAGGGTGCGTCTGAGTGACGACATTGTGGGGACCCAGACGCTAATCAAGTTCTTAATCATCATTGGGACTAATTAATCAATTATAAAACAGGGTCTAATTTTTTTTTTAAAAAAATGCGGAAGGTAATGGAATCAAACTCCTATACATATCAGTATAAAATACAATACAAGTCATGTACTGCATGCATTCAATTAAACTAAGGTTTAACAACTAATGTCAAGTGTCCAACCCTATCTCTAATCCAAGTCCGGAGCCTCCACTCTAATCACGATCTTTCCTCATCTCCTGGACTCTGATCCTGTCCCACCTGTTGTCATGTACATATATAGACAAGACAACAGCCGGATAACTCCGGTGAGAATAAATCCCAGCATAAATCAACAAAACATGCAATCATATAAACAAATATAAAGCATGTAATCAGGTAACAGTAATATGTATCAAAATCTGAAACATAATTACAATTCTACAATTCAGACTAGACTCAATCCTAGTCTAGGGATCCCGGTTTCCAAATGTGGTGTTCCTATATCGAATTCCGTAATAGAAGGGACTCTGTTCCTATTACTCGATATAACCATATCCGGTGTTCCTATATCGAATTCCGTAATAGAAGAATTACAATCCTAAATACTCAATATAACCAACATCCGGTGTCCTGACCAATCCGTCATGGACTGTAGCTCTATCGCTAATATCATTATCTTGAGACATCGTGCAATGTTCCCGTGGCGATTCCACCACTATCAGGAACTTCTGTCACAAGATTACTCCTCTGATACCTGCTATCTATAATCAAGAAAACAAGTACATCAATCAAATCAATGCAAATATCAATGCAATAAAGTAAAGTATGTGATTTAGGGAAACTCAAGTCTAATCCGACTCAAGTCGATCTCCCAATACCACATTGACTTATACCTTTCTTTCGTCGGTTTCGGGCTCAGTCGATGTCCTGAACTCACAGCCTGTCTGGCAATGACAATATCAATAATCTCATATCAATATACCTTTCAACCAACAATAATCTGATCAATCTTGATTTAATTCCAAATCAACGGCATAACGGTACAATCTCAGAGTCCCCGTCAATACCAAATCAACAGACATCAATTACAAATCATAACTCATATCCATTATAATCTGTAATTCATTCATCATCCAAATCTGTCCGATTTCAAATCAATATAATCAGAAAATCATAATAATTCCATAATCAGTCCGTTTCTTAATCTGACTTCGATTCTACGATGTCTAACATGTCAAGAACATCGTATATGAATTCCATTCAATTCTGACAATAGCATAATTTCAAAGCATGTCAAAACGTAGTAAAACTTACGTCAATTTGTAGCCTACGTCGATAGGATTGCAGTACTGGAGTCAGATTACAATTCGGACGGACGGATTTCACACAAAAGGCGCAAGAATTTTCAACAACTTTCTCCTGACCTTTTTCTCGGTTTTTCCCTTCTGAATCTTCAAAAAATGAAGGATATACGTATATATATATACTTAGTTGCTCGGTTAGTGATACGCGTCACTTTTTCATGAATTTCGGTCTCGCTCGGGCGGTGGTAATTTACCGCTCGGGCGCTTGCTCGGCGCTCGGGCGGTTAAAACTTACCGCCCGAGCGCGGGAGGATCTGTCCTCCACAATCGTCGTTGGCGCTCGGGCGGTCAAAAACTACCGCCCGGGCACCACATCCTCTGTCCAAGACGTGTTCTATTGAACTTTGGCGCTCGGGCGGTCATTTCTTACCGCTCGGGCGCCACTAGTTCTGCCCAAAAATTGCACCCTTCAAATGAAATCTTATTTCGTGTCCCGATTAATCCTTTCATAATCATATCAATTATAAATCAATAATTACAGATTACTAGGATTAACGTTCCGGGCATTACATTTCTCCCCCCCTAAGATATGATTTCGTCCCCGAAATCACAGGCAATCTATCATATCAAGAAGGAGTATGTACAGAAACTGTATAAGGAATGCAATAGAAATTTACATCAGTAAAACAATGCTGGGAATTCCTGTCTCATATCTGATTCAGTCTCCCAAGTGGCTTCTTCCACGCGTTGACGAGTCCTTTGAACTTTTACAAGTGGAATTGTCTTTGTTCTGAGTTGTTTTTCATTACGATCGATAATCCGGATCGGTTTCTCGACATAACTCAAAGTCTCATCCAGCTCGGTCTCGTCTGGATGAATCACGTGAGAATCATCAGTGAGATATTTCCTCAGCATTGATACATTAAAGACATCATGTATTCCAGATAAGGAAGGCGGCAAGGCAAGTCGATAGGCACGATCTCCTATCTTTTCGAGAATTTCATAAGGACCTACATATCTTGGAGACAATTTCCCTTTCTTGCCAAATCTGACAACACCTCTGAAAGGAGAAATCTTCAGGAATACTCTGTCTCCTGCCTCAAATACCAACGGTCTACGTCGAAGGTTGGCATATTTGGCTTGTCTATCCTGGGCTGCCTTCATTTTCTTCTGAATCAACTTTACTTTTTCAGACATATCTCTGATCATATTAGGTCCAGTTTCAGGAACTTCAGAGATATCACCCCAGTAAAGAGGGGATCTGCATTTCCTTCCGTACAACGCTTCAAATGGGGCCATCTCAATACTCGTTTGATAGCTATTGTTGTACGAAAACTCGCAAAGTGGCAATGCATCTTGCCAATTAGTGCTAAAATCAAGCACTACAGCTCTCAACATATCTTCCAACGTCTGAATCGTCCGCTCTGACTGTCCGTCAGTCTGTGGATGATATGCGGTACTCAGATGTAGCTTCGTACCGAGAGCTTGCTGTAGACTCTGCCAGAAGTGCGAAGTAAACCGAGGATCACGGTCTGAAACAATCGACTTCGGCACTCCGTGCAGTCTAACCACTTCTCGCACATAGATATCGGCCATCTGATCATATCTATAGGTCATTTTGTATGGAATAAAACATGCAGATTTGGTCAATCTGTCAATCACGACCCAAATCGCATCACAACCTCGGAGGAACGTGGTAACTGTGTCACAAAATCCATGGAAATGTGATCTCATTTCCATTTAGGAATGGACAAACTCTGTAACAATCCTCCTGGCTTCTTTCTTTCAGCTTTCACCTGTTGGCAATTCAGACACTTGGCTACAAATTCGGTCACATCAGATTTCATTTTTTTCCACCAATACTGTGTCTTTAAATCATTGTACATTTTCCTGCCACCAGGATGAACGCTAAAACGACTGTTGTGCGCTTCTGACAGTATTCGCTGTCTCAATTCTGAAACATTCGGCACAACAATACGATTATTCACATACAAAATACCATTTTGAACCTGGTATTCCGATCGATGTCCAGCTCTAACCATATCAATCGAATTCTGTACGTTCTGATCAATCTTCTGTGCCTCTTTGATTCTCACTATCAATGCCGGTTCAGCTCGAATCGCACATAATCTCAGAGGCTGACGATCTGTTTCAAAAGCTAATCCAGACAAACAGCAGTCTTCTATCAAATTCGAAACACCTATCGTCGATAAGGATAGTGCACATACCTTTCGACTCAGCGCATCTGCTGCTGCATTGGACTTCCCTGGATGGTATTTGATCTCGCAATCAAAGTCTTTCAGTAAATCCAGCCATCTTCGCTGTCTCATATTCAACTCTGATTGGGAAAACAAATACTTCAAGCTTTTATGATCAGAATATATATCAAATTTTTCACCGTACAAATAATGCCGCCATATCTTCAATGCAAAGACTATGGCTGCCAATTCAAGATCATGAATTGGATATCGAGATTCATGGGGTTTCAGCTGTCTCGAGGCATAAGCAATCACATGCCCTCGCTGCATCAAAACACAACCCAATCCTCGGTGAGATGCGTCACAATAAACAACAAAGTCACCAGTACCTGAAGGAATCGTTAACACAGGCGCGCTGGTCAATCTCTTTTTCAATTCCAGAAAACTGGATTCACAGTCTTCTGACCAAACAAATGGAGCATTCTTCTGAGTTAACTGCGTAATCGGTTTGGCAATACTCGAAAAATCTTTAATGAATCGACGATAATATCCTGCCAAACCCATAAAACTGCGAATCTCTGGCACAGATGTAGGTCTTGGCCAACTAATCACGGCTTCAACCTTACTGGGATCCACTGATATACCGTCTCCAGATATAATATGACCCAGAAATATCACCTGTTTCAACCAGAACTCACATTTCGACAGTTTAGCATATAATTTCTCCGCCCTCAAAATGCTCAACACAGTCCTCAGATGATTAGCATGCTCAATCATATTCTTTGAATAAATCAATATATCATCAATGAATATGATAACAAAATCATCCAAATATTTCTGAAAGACACGGTTCATCAATCCCATAAATACCGCCGGTGCATTCGTCAAACCAAATGGCATAACAATAAATTCATAGTGTCTATACCTGGTTCTGAACGCTGTCTTAGAGATATCAGAGTCCCTGACTCTCAATTGATGGTATCCAGATCTCAAGTCGATCTTGGAATACACAGATGAACCCTGCAACTGATCAAACAAATCATCAATACGAGGCAATGGATATTTATTCTTTACCGTCGCCTTATTCAGTTGCCGATAGTCGATACAAAGTCTCATCGACCCGTCTTTCTTCCTCACGAACAGTACTGGAGCACCCCAAGGAGATACACTCGGTCTGATATACCCCTTGGCCAGTAAATCCTCCAACTGTTCTTTCAATTCTTTCAATTCGATCGGTGCCATCCTGTATGGAGCCCTAGAAATCGGAACTGTTCCTGGCATCAACTCAATGCTGAAGTCTATCTCTCGAATCGGAGGTAATCTAGGAATCTCATCTGGAAAGACATCAACAAATTCGCACACCACTGGCAAATCCGCCAATGATGGGCTCGATTTCAGTAAGTCAACTGAATATACCAGGAATCCATCCGCTCCCTTCTGCAATAATCGAGTCATATTCATTGTAGATATCAAAGGAATTCTAGCATGAGAACCCTTACCATAAAATTTCCACTCCTCAGCCATTTCAGGTCTGAATCGAACAATCTTGTGGAAACAATCGACTGTAGCTCGGTACTAGGTCAACATATCGATACCGACAATACAATCAAAATCAGATAAACCAAGCACAATACAGTCTAACTCAATCGTATGTCCATCGTACTGCAATATACACGATTTAACAGATTTTACTGATATCAAACATGTTCCTAACGGAGACGTGACAGACACTACTGCAGACAATGACTCAATAGGCAAAGAGTGCATCAACGCAAATCGCTCAGATATAAATGTATGAGATGCACCAGTATCAATCAGTACATATGCAGGATAACCAGAAATAAAACAGTTACCTGCCACAACATCATCAGGTGCATCCTGTGCCTGCTCCTCGGTCAAAGCAAAAACTCTGGCCTGCTGTCTCGGAGGCTGGCTTGCTGTCTGGCCCCTTCCTGGCCTCTGCTGTGACTGAGTAGGCGGTGCTGGCTGAAAAGTATGCACGGGAGATGGTCGTCTACCTGCCTGAGCTACAGATCCCGATGACTCAGCTGCCTGTGATCCCTGGGCACTCCTTTGGGGACACACTCGGGCAATGTGTCCCTGTTGTCTACAGATACGACAGCTACCAACCACTCCTCGGCACTGATCTGTGGAATGCCTCCCTCCACAAGTACCACAGTACAGTCCTGCATAACTCTGGCCCTGACCGGTCTGTCTAGAGCCACTCGAACTGGACGAGCTAGTTCCAGATTTCTTGAATTGCTTCTCTCTAGCCTTCAAGAAATCCCTCTTCCTGCTACTGCTGCTGCCACCTTCAAATCGAGGAGGTGGTTGTTGCTGTCCCGATACTGGAAGCACAAACGAAGCCTCTCTCTGTCTCATCAGACCTGCTTCGGCTCCCTTAGCTAGGTTCAAGGCATCGGTGAAATTGTTTGGCCTCCCGGTATTCACCAGGGTAAAGATTTCAGGATTTAGGCCATTTATGAACTGATCCGCAACGGTCTCGTCATGTTCAGCTACATGGGGAGCAAATCGGAGCAATGTAGAGAACTTAGCCACATAATCCTCAATGTTTAACTGGCCTTGTCTCAAATTTGCGAACTCGGCTCCCTTGTCCTTCCTATAAGATACTGGAAAGAACCGTAGATAAAATTCAGACTTAAACACATTCCAGATAATGGCCGTACCTCGTTGTTCCAATGCCCGTTTCGTCGTGATCCACCAATGTTTAGCAACCTCATGCAGTTGGTGTCCTATCAGTTTCACCCTCTTTTCCTCCGTATATTTTAAAGATTCAAACATCGATTCAATATCGTCCAACCAACTTTCACATTCCACGGAATTCTCCGTACCTTTCAAAGTCGGTGGATGAAATGACTGAAACCTTTTCAACAGTTTCTCCATTGGTGTAGGAGTCACATCCATGGGAGGATTCGATGTACTCCCATGTTCTGGTATTATTCTCGGAGGCATATATGAAATCCAAAGGATTAGCAACCCCAAACCAAAGTTCTATTTCAGTCCTCCTCCGATCATCTTACTGCTGATCCAGAATCGGCTCTGATTTGTTCTCAATAATACATGTTTTCAAATCAAATCAGATAAACAGATAAACATGCATCATAAAGCAGTAAATCATGCTAGCAATCAAAAGCAGGAAAGAAAACACATTCTACCCCGCTCACTAGCTCCTATCTCAATCTCAAGGATCTATCGCTCTGATACCACCTGTTGTGGGGACCCGGACGCTAATCAAGTTCTTAATCATCATTGGGACTAATTAATCAATTATAAAACATGGTCTAATTTTTTTTTTTAAAAAAATGCAGAAGGTAATGGAATCAAACTCCTATACATATCAGTATAAAATACAATACAAGTCATGTACTGCATGTATTCAATTAAACTAAGGTTTAACAACTAATGTCAAGTGTCCAACCCTATCTCTAATCCAAGTCCGGAGCCTCCACTCTAATCACGATCTTTCCTCATCTCCTGGACCCTGATCCTGTCCCACCTGTTGTCATGTACACATACAGAAAAGACAACAGCCGGATAACTCCGGTGAGAATAAATCCCAGCATAAATCAACGAAACATGCAATCATATAAACAAATATAAAGCATGTAATCAGGTAACAGTAATATGTATCAAAATCTGAAACATAATTACAATTCTACAATTCAGACTAGACTCAATCCTAGTCTAGGGATCCCGGTTTCCAAATGTGGTGTTCCTATATCGAATTCCGTAATAGAAGGAACTCTGTTCCTATTACTCGATATAACCATATCCGGTGTTCCTATATCGAATTCCGTAATAGAAGAATTCCAATCCTAATTACTCGATATAACCAACATCCGGTGTCCTGACCTATCCGTCATGGACTGTAGCTCTATCGCTAATATCATTATCTTGAGACATCGTGCAATGTTCCCGTGGCGATTCCACCACTATCAGGAACTTCTGTCACAAGATTACTCCTCTGATACCTACTATCTATAATCAAGAAAACAAGTACATCAATCAAATAAATGGAAATACCAATGCAATAAAGTAAAGTATGTGATTTAGGGAAACTCAAGCCTAATCCGACTCAAGTCGATCTCCCAATACCACATTGACTTATACCTTTCTTTCGTCGGTTTCGGGCTCAGTCGATGTCCTGAACTCACAGCCTGTCTGGCAATGACAATATCAATAATCTCATATCAATATACCTTTCAATCAACAATAATCTGATCAATCTTGATTTAATTCCAAATCAACGGCATAACGGTACAATCTCAGTGTCCCCGTCAATACCAAATCAACAGACATCAATTACAAATCATAACTCATATCCATTATAATCTGTAATTCATTCATCATCCTAATCCGTCCGATTTCAAATCAATATAATCAGAAAATCATAATAATTCCATAATCAGTCCGTTTCTTGATCTGACTTCGATTCTACGATGTCTAACATGTCAAGAACATCGTATATGAATTCCATTCAATTCTGACAATAGCATAATTTCAAAGCATGTCAAAACGTAGTAAAACTTACGTCAATTTGTAGCCTACGTCGTTAGGATTGCAGTACTGAAGTCAGATTACAATTCGGACGGATGGATTTCACACAAAAGGCGTAAGAATTTTCAACAACTTTCTCCTGACCCTTTTCTCGGTTTTTCCCTTCTGAATCTTCAAAAAATGAAGGATATACGTATATATTTATACTTAGATGCTCGGTTAGTGATACGCGTCACTTTTTCATGAATTTCGGTCTCGCTCGGGCGGTGGTAATTTACCGCTCGGGCGCTTGCTCGGCGCTCGGGCGGTTAAAACTTACCGCCCGAGCGCGGGAGGATCTGTCCTCCACAATCTTCGTTGGCGCTCGGGCGGTCAAAAACTACCGCCCGGGCGCCACATCCTCTGTCCAAGACGTGTTCTATTGAACTTTGGCGCTCGGGCGGTCATTTCTTACCGCTCGGGCGCCACTAGTTCTGCCCAAAAATTGCACCCTTCAAATGAAATCTTATTTCGTGTCCCGATTAATCCTTTCATAATCATAACAATTATAAATCAATAATTACAGATTACTAGGATTAACGTTCCGGGCATTACAATAAGCATGCTAGAAAGACTCGTCTTGGTCCAGTGAGGACAGTCGTCGAATCTGAGGCGTTACAGATTCTGAGAAAACTTTCAACGTGAAAATTGTAGAACTTTTTGATACCTTCGATTTGACAGTAAATTCGAAATATTTGGATAAAAATTGAGTGAGTTATGGCGTTTTTCGTGGGACTGCTCAAACTGCGTTTTTCAGAAAATTATGTATTGATGCGTTTTTGAGATTTTATTGTTGCAGGCTTCGTTGTGAATTGCCAGGTAGTCTTTGCTGTGTCTAGGTATGATAAGTATGATGTTGGGTTGTTATTTGACATGTCGTTTGGTATTGATAGGCACTCGAATATATTAGAAGTCGTAGGAACCGATTTGGTGTCAATTGCCACGTTTTTGAATTGTATGTGTCGTAAGGTGGACTTCATTGATTTGGGTGCTTGTATGAAGTGAAAAGGATAGATTTTAGGTGCCCGAATGCGCAACGGAAGTTCAAAAATTAATTTTCAACAAGAAAATTTCGGCCACCTATGTACTAGTGTTATAGCATATACAAAACACAACTATGACATTTATAGGGTGTTTAGAAGTTTTACCTATCAACCTCTTGAGGTTGATGATGGCTCCAACCAAATTGTAAACAACTTGACTCTTCAAAGGCAAGACAATCTACAAGCTCTCCTTGTCCTTCTTTCAAAATCAAGCCCACCAATTGCTAACAAGAACCACCCTAATTTTGCACTAGAAAAATTAGGGTATTTTTCAAGGAGAAGTGTATGTATTATTCAACAATTGAAGAACAAAAAATTGAGAGAAAAAGAGAGTGAAGTTTCGGCCACTAAGTGATGGAATGGGAGGAGGATGAGTTTCCTTGGTTGTGGGAAAAGTTGAAGCAAAAAAGTTGCAAGCCATGCAATATTTTAATCAAAAGTATTCCACAACCCTTCACCTCCCAAACAAGCATATCAAATGGGCTTGTAACATTTACAAAGGGCCCATGGACTTTTAAATTGTCTCAAACATATTTGATCTCAATTAAACTTTACTTGATTTTACACAAGCCTACTAGTTAAATAATTATTTCTAATTGGGATCTACAAGGCCCAATGTTATTTAATTAATTCAACACTTGAATTAATTTAATTATTTGGACTCTACTAGGCCCACTAATGTTTAATTAATTCAACACTTGAATTAATTTAATTTAGTCCATTATAATGTTTATGAAGATCACAATTTTCAAATACAATATTCAATTGGCCTACTTTTAATTTAGGAACATATTCATAAATTAGAAATTACATTTCTCTCATAGAAGTCATACTTCTATTTTTCTTTAAGCTTATAAACTCATTTATAAGCCGTTTAATACATTGAACTATTTTACTTCTCAACGGGATCTAGAAAGTTAGTACTTGTGTGGCCCTCAATGGTCCACTGATACAACTAGCCGTGGGTTCACATCTCCTTGTGATTCGGACTAAACATGTCCTTAAACGAGCATACCCAAATTGCTCCATTTTTACTTATCAACTCCTTGATAACAAGAACGTCATAACTCAAGTCTGATAATACCTAACCAATCATGTTAAACGCCTAGCACCATCGCTCACATGATTCCCTAGGTATCAAATGATAGTGTCTGCAAGAACCATTCTATTATGGTTAGCGTACAGTACGGTCCCTTCAACTCATATATCCCGACCGATTCGACAACCATTGGTTTATCGAGAGTTGTCAATGAATCGATACTATGTGTCATGTCGTAGTTGCATCGATGGTGTAATCTATGACACCCCTTTCATAATTACCACCATACTCTGATCAGAGATTTCAACCCACATACACATGAGAACACATAGGATATCCATACCCGAAGGTAAGCGGTGAATCCCCGACTACAATGTATCGACTCCTATATGTTTCGACAGAACACCCAACCTTGTCACCTGATGACCCCATGAGAGTCGGTAAACACGTCAAAGTGTTGTCTCGGGTCATAAGGACTAATGTTGTAAAACCATAAACTAGGACTTTTCCACTCGATAAGTGAGAACCACTTGGAAAGTCTTTTATGGAGGGTTGTTCAGTGCACTCTACAAGGAGCACCTATCTGCATGTTCGGACATCACAATGTCCCCAACCAATGAAACATGGTATTCACATCGCATATACTAGTCTCGAACTAGAGCTGCCTATATCCTTCTTAGCGGCGGCTGAATAGACTAGGAACCGTTTAGAATATACAGTATTACAAATATGAGTTTCATGATACTCATAATATGAGCATTTCGTATTCTTTCTACTATTTGTATATTCAAGGTCTTTATCTTTGCAACTAGCATGGGTATACAGATAAAGAAGTGCCAAAACAATAAAATTCAAATATTATTAAAATAAAGATTGTTTATACATCGAGTTTCATTGTGAACACTCGGACAACACTTGGCTTGACGTTCACCTACTCTAACAATCTCCCACTTGCACTAGAGCCAACTACCCATATGCTTCAAACCCATCGATTTGCGATGCTTCTCGAACAATGGTCCAGGTAAAGGCTTGGTTAGCGTATCAGCAACATTATCTGCGGAGTCGACTTTGTCAATCGTGACATCTCCTCTTTCCACGATCTCTCTGAGGATGTGGTACTTTATCAATACGTGTTTGGACTTCTGATGAGACCTCGGCTCCTTTGCTTGAGCAATGGCTCCCGTGTTGTCACAAAAAACCGGGACAGGAGCAACTCCATTAGGAAATGACGCCCAACTCTTGGACGAAATTCCTTATCCAAACTGCCTCTTTTGCTGCAGCTGATGCAACAATATATTCTGCCTCAGTGGTGGAATCTGCAGTACTGTCTTGCTTGGAACTCTTCCAAGAGACAGCAGGACCATTGAGCATGAATATGAACCCAGAGGTTGACTTCGAGTCATCGATATCGCTTTGGAGGCTAGAGTCGGTATAGCCTTCCAATTTCAGTTCTCCACCCCCATAGACCAAGAACAACTTATTGGTCCTTCTCAAACACTTGAGGATGTCTTTCACAGCTTTCCAGTGTGGAAGACCAGGGTTGGATTGATATCTACTCACTACACTTAGTGCAAAAGCCACGTCAGGACGTGTAGATATCATCACATACATGATGCTACCAATCGAAGATGCATAAGGAATGCTTGTCATCGCCGCTATCTTTGCATCAGTCTTGGGAGACATAGACTTGGATAAGGGACACTCCATGACACATTGGTAGATGTCCTCTCTTGGACTCATCCATCGAGAACCACTTCACGATGGTATCAATGTATGTGGACTGGGTGAAACCAAGTAATCTTTTTTATCTATCTCTATAGATCTGTATTCTCAATACAAAAGATGCTTCACCCAAGTCCTGAATCGAGAACTTACTCGCTAACCATATCTTAGTTGATTGCAACATCCCTACATCATTCCTGATGAGTAGGATGTCATCAACATAAAGCACAAGGAATGTCACAGCACTCCCACTGACCTTCTTATACACACAAGGTTCCTCACGATTCTTAGTAAAACCAAACTCTTTGATTGTACTATCGAATCTAAGGTTCCAACTCCTAGATTTCTGCTTTAGACCATAAATAGATCTATGAAGTTTGCATACCATATGCTCACTTCCGACAGATATAAACCCTTCAGGTTGAGACATGTAAATCTCTTCCTTAATATCCCCATTAAGAAAGGATGTCTTGACATCCATCTGCCATATCTCATAGCCATACCATGCAGCTATGGCTAGCAATATCCTTATGGACTTGAACATCGCAACTGGAGAAAAGGTTTCCTCAAAGTCAACTCCTTGTCTTTTAGTATATCCTTTTGCTACCAATCGCGCCTTGAAGGTAATACCTTCCCATCCGCCCCAAGTTTCCTCTTGTAAATCCATTTATACCCTATGGGAACAAGTCCCTCAGGTGGATCCACGAGATTCCACACTTGGTTCGAATGCATGGAATTCATATCAGATTCCATTGCTTCAAGCCATTTGGATGAATCGGCATCAGATAATGCTTCCTTGAAGGTCCTTGGATCACATCTATGGATAGGCTCATCATGGCCCTCTTCAAGAAGCAGACCATACCTCATAGGTGGTCTCGAGACTCTCTCGGATCTTCTAGGAGCTTGTATCTCATCTCTTCGCTCTTCGGGTGTGGGTTCTATAATTGTCGGTGTCTCTCGAACCTCTTCGAGTTCTATCATCTCGCCTTTTCTATCCAATAGAAATTACTTTTCCAAAAAGGTTGCATTCCTAGAAACAAACACCTTTGTTTCTTTGGGATGATAGAAGTAGTATCCAACCGAATTCTTTGGATATCCCACAAAGTAACATAAAATGGATCGACTATCAAATTTATCTCCCACTACCTTCTTCACATAAGCAAGGCACCCCCATATTCTAAGAAAAGAATATTTGGGTGGCTTACCCATCCATATCTCATATGGTGTCTTGTCAACTGCCTTTGAATGAACATTGTGCAACAACAGTGCCGCTGTCTCAAGCGCATATCCCCAAAAGGATGGCGGCAACTCTGTGAACCCCATCATAGACCGACCATGTCCATCAAAGTCGGGTTACGACGCTCCGAAACACCATTCAATTGTGGTGTAGCGGGCAGAGTCCACTGCGAGAGAATCCCATTCTCCCTTAGATACTCTTGGAACTCGGCACTCAAGTACTCACCACCTCGATCCGATCGAAGTGTCTTGATGCTTCGTCCCAACTGTTTCTCTACTTCACTTCTGAATTCTTTGAAATTTTCAAAGGCTTCAGACTTGTGTTTCATCAAATACACATACCCATACCTCGAAAAGTCATCGATAAAGGTGATGAAGTAGGCATGTCCATGCTTAGTGGTGATGCGAAGCAGACCACACAGATCGGTATGGATCAAATCCAATAACCCTTTGGCTCGCTCCACATGGCCCTTAAAGGGAATCTTGGTCATCTTTCCTTTTAGACAGGATTCACAAGTCGTGAGAGCATTAATATCAGACATATGAAACATGCCTACTCCCACTAACTTGTTTATCCTTCTTAGGGAAATATGTCTTAATCGAGCATGCCATAATTGTGCCGAATTTAGAATATCTTGTTTGCGCTTGTTTGTTTTTGTTATAGCTTGGACGTTGTTAAGTGGAATATTGTAACGCCCTGAAAATTTTAAGGTCTACGCAAACCACGTTCATGCAATGATTAAATTTTCTTGTATTTTAAATAATTGTTTTAATTGCATTAATTAATTATGTTGTGCATATTTGCATATTTAAAATATATTTTTCTACATGATTGCATTAAAATGTAATTTTAAGGGATATTCTAGTTGCGATCGAGGAACGGAGACCGATGGCTGAAAAATAGAAAATGTTTTTATTAAATAATTGTTTTTTATTATTTAAAATATGGATGATGTTTTTTCTTATTTTTGAAAATAAGGGGTTTTGAGGTGATTTTTTACGCCGGGACGTAAATTTTATCGGTGTTGGATTTTCAACTAAAATACGAACTTTTAAGCAACCCGGCTATTTAATTCACGAACTTATTTTATCAAAACCATTTTTATGATTTAATTAAAACTTAATTGAGACTTATGGGCCTAAACTTGGCTAATAGTCCTAAGCCTTAATTTGGGTTGTTATTAGTGTATAAAAATATGAAAAACCCTCTCCATAACCCTGGTAACTCACGCCACACAATTTGAAAGATTCAAAACTCTTCCTAAGCGCACACCACACACACGAAACATCACACAAAAAAATCAGAGAAGGTTTCAAAGGGATTTTAGAAGGGTTCTATCGTGAGCAAGCCTTGGTTTGATCCGTTCTTCGTCGCCAACGTATTTCCATGCGTATATAACGCAAAAGCACGCCATACATCTCCTTTTCTCGTCTATCACATCGTATTAGTGTTTTAAATTATGTTTGCATGAAAAGTTTGAACTTCATATGAAATTTTCGTATTATTGCATAACCATGTGTAAAACTCATGATTTAAAGTTTCAAAATCATGTTTTTATGTGCTTCAAAGGGCTGCCATGATTAGGACATGATCAAGCCAAGTTTTTACATGAGTTGGAGTCCTGGAACCTCACCCTAAACACTTCATAATCGAGGGAAACCTGCTGGTGCGAAATTCTATGCATGATCGCAAGGCCAGGTTTCACGAGGGAGGGGTCGACCAGGGTTTTGGCTTGAGCCAAGGCTCGGTCAGGCCCTGTCATGGGTCAAAGCGAGAGTCCTAGCCAAGCTAGGACTCACGTTAAGGGCTGGGGAAGGAGTCCTAGCCATGCTAGGACTCTCACCCGAGAAACACACTTCATGAGCGTGGCAGAGTCTAGGTGTCCAGGAGTTGAGGGGCTTGGTTCGGGGGTCATGGGCTGGGTTAGAAGGAGTCCCTAGGGTCCTAAGTAAGTGCACATGGGTTGGGTCCAAGGGTTGGGGCGTTGGCTGGAGCCAGAAGCTCCATAAAGTAGAGTCCCTCCTAGGTGAAATTCTCGGCCAAGCTTAGGGGATTTTGGGCTGCACATTTTTGTAGTTTAGATAGGTTTCTTGGTGAACCTAGGGTCTAGTAGGCTAATTTGGGAGGTTGGTCAGGTTTTGGACCAATATGGTTCGGGGGTAACTCGTGTAAATCAGAAGTTGGCTCGGGCGTGGATTGAGTAAATAGAGATGGCTCGGTGCGTTCAGTAGGGTGTCAAAACGAAAATTAAAAGGCTAAAAATGAAATATTGGGTCCACGGGGGTGGCTCATGACTTGGAAGGGTAGAATAAATCTTAAAAATGCTATGTGTAAGGGATCAAAATAACAAGTTTTGGATTTATTCGGGATTTAATCGCCACACGAAACGCTAATTAACAAGTTAATTGAAAAGTCTAGTTTTAGGCTTCATAAAATTATAAAAATTAGGGTTAAGCTTAAATAATTATTATAAGTCTATATTTTTAATTTGGGAGTTTTATATTAAGGTTTGGTTTAATTCGAGATTAAAATGCGTTAATACGACTTATTTAAAGATTAAATTAAAAGTTCTCGATTAAGCTAAATAAAAATATGGGAAAATTCATGTAGGCTTAAATAATTATTTGGGACATGTTAGTGTCAATGAATTCAACAAAAAGTCAAAAACGGGGAATTTTATGTCTAGGGGTAAAACAGCCTTTTTACACCTAAAACTTAGTAAACGTCATGGCAGAGCCCTAAATGCTATTTTATGATATTATAACTATTTTTGAATGTTTATGAAATGTTCATGATTAAATTGTGATTTTTAATGTCTAAGAAATTTTATGATTTAAGGAAGACATTTAAAATTCTTGTTGCATGCTTGGTTTTCAAAATGAAAAATGTAAATATTATTCATGATTTTTATAAAGTGATGTGAATGAAATACGTTGAAGGAAGTGAAGTGATTGTGACTAGTTCGTTAATAATGGCGATGTCGTGAGGGTGATGGTCCCAGTGGGAGCCCGACGATCGTGTTTCCATTATTACGAACATGAGGTTATGAGGATATGAGGTTTGAGGTAAGAATGAGAATATCGTGAGGGGAGAAGGCCCCAGAGGGAGCCCATTTATGGGAGAAGGCCCCAGAGGGAGCCCCGACGATCGTATTTTTATTCGATAATGCTTGGCCAAGGCCTAGTTGACCGGTGAGAGTGTTGCTGGTGTCCCCCGCCGCCCAGTACTGTGGTTACATGTAGATGGATCCATCGACTTTTGAGGATTGAGGAAAGTCACAATTAACGATCTGAATTCAACAAAGGATAAAGGAAAATGAAAAATGTTTATGATCATGAATATGTTTTATGTCATGTCATGTTGAGGAAAAAGGAAAAAGGTTCATGTTTATGAAATGCATCATGAAAATATTTATGAAAATATTTATGTTTAAATTTATGCATCTTCACGAAAACGATATTTTAAGTACAAGTATTTTTCACCGTTATATGTTGACTGTATTACGTATTACTTGTTATCAAGATTATGGTGTGTTGAGTCTTTAGACTCACTAGGTGTGATGGATGCAGGTGAGGTTGAGGGAGGGCTTGACAGATGATTTGACTTGACTGATGGCGCACACAACCCGAGGACCAACGCTTCTACTTTTTCCGCATTATGATTTACGACTCATGATTTACTTTAAAGATTTTTAAGACTATTTATTTGTGATTTTTGAGAGATTTTTGAGAGGTTTAGTATGTGCTATACTTTTCAAATAATGTTATTAGGTTGGTAAAATGTTTGACGATTTTATGCTTTAAAATATTTTCTTTTGGATTTTTAAATGACAGTTGGATGTTTATTTTTAAAATGATGTCAGAAATATTTTATGGTTCGGCCGATGCTAAGTGAGGTTTTTTAAAAAAAATTCTAGTACTTTTAAAGCAATAAAAAGGGTAGGACGTTTCAAATATATTTAAATTTTAAGGTGTAGAGATCGTTTTCAAGTTCTCCAGTACCAATTAAACATTCATTCATGTAAATATTGCAAACACCTTTGCTAAATAAACAAGAAAATCCATCTTTATCTAACATAGAAATGGAAATAATGTTCTTCACCAAGTCTGGTACAAACAAAACATCTCTAAAAAATAACTTAAAATCATTGTTCAAATTCAAGCAAACATCTCCTACGGCCTTGGCAGCAACCCTTGATTAATTGCCCATCCTCAAGAAGGTCTCACCTTCCCTGAGCCTCCTACTTCTTCCCATCGCCTGCAAATCATTACAGAGATGTGAGCCACAGCCGGTATCCAATACCCGAGAAGTAGAGTTAATTGAAATGTTTACTTCAATATAGAACATACCGTTTCCAGAACTCTTCTGGGCAAGATATTCCCTGCAGTTACGCCTCCAATGTCCAGGCTTCTTGCAGTGTTGACAGATGTCAACAGTCTTGTCAGCCTTCACTAGTGTGGTTGCCACAACGGGACTCGGAGTCTGCCTCTTCAAGGGCTCGTTCTTCTTGGGACGTTGGAAAGAACGCTTCTTTCCCTTCCCAGGTGGACCGGTCTTCGTACCAGATTAAGAGCCCACAAAAAGAACCGGCTTCTAACGCCCTAGATTCGATGACTATCCTCACTATATCAAGACGGGTCTTTCCAGCGTGCTTATGTCCTCACTCACACGCACCCTGGAAAACTTCCCAGGAGGTCACCCATCTCAAAATTGCCCCAAGTCAAGAACGCTTAATTTTAATGTTCTTATGTGATGAGCCACCGAAAAGAAGATGCACCTTCGTGATATGAGTAGTACAAATCAAATCTTTTAAGCCATCTTCAACTGTTCAGTCCATTACATTGAACAGTCTCAGAATCCCTCTCATTCCCGTGTGGGTCGGTTCATTCATGTTCCCTCCACCTAGAAGCCTGCCAGGAACCGCTCATTGTCCGTGCAACTGATGGCACCGGCGATCACCGCCCGCCCTCTTCTGTCCCGGGCCTCACACGGCTTCTCTTTCTTGATAGTGGACTCAAAAGTCACAAGCATATTCACCAACTCCTCAAGGGTCGGCTCCATCTTGTTCATGTTGAAGTTCACCACAAAAGGATCAAATGAGCTAGGCAAAGGCAACAGCAACACGTCGGTGGTCAGCTCTGAAGGCAATATCAAATTCATGCCAACGAGCATGTCCATGAGCCCAATCATCTTCAGGCCATGCTCATGGACCGAGGCCCCATCTCGCATGTGCATAGTGACCAGCTCCTGTACGGTAGCATGCCTAAGAGGTCGAGTCTTCTCACCAAAGAGCTCTTTGAGGTGCATATGAATGTCAGCAGCATTCTTTGCATCCTCAAAACGCCTCTGCAGCTCATCATTCATAGAAGCCTGCATATAACACCTGGCCTTCAAGTCATGGTCACACCAATCCTTGTAGGTCTTTAATTCCTCAGGAGTGCAGCTAGTCGGAGCCTCAGCACTGGGCGACTCAGTCAGTGTATATGCAATCTTTTCCCAGTTCAAGACGATTTTTAGGTTTCTTAGCCAAGTGAGGTAATTAGGTCCGGTTAAAACGTGTTTTTCGAGTATGGCAGAAAGCGGATTGCGAATTGAAGACATTGTCAAATTTTGTACTGAAAAGTAAAACAGATATATGTTAATGAATATTTTAAAATATTGAGTAAGATATAAATTATGGACTTTTACTTTATAAATTTTCGCTCCCATTGGTTTTACATTTTCACTACCCTCTAGTGAAGATGGGAAACTCCTTTCCTCAGTAGGTACGTAAGGTCCAATTAGCGAATTATGATCCCGAATAATATCAGCGAATCATAATTCCTAAAAGATAGTTTCCAATTGCATCACCATGCAACCCTTTACGTAAACTTTTGTCTCACGTTTGATTAGGACCCAATAATATGACGTCGTTCATCTTCACGTGTCAAGCCTTACCCATCGATGTTGAACCTTAATGGACGGTCGCCATGAGTTCCCTCAATAATATGAGCCGAAATCGTGGGAGTTCCACGTAGTTCATTTCACCATGTCAATGGATGTCACAACTTTCCAGCTCCCAGGGCTCCCCCAATAATATGAGCCGAGCCCCGAGCACGGGTAGCGTTCATCACGCGCCCATTGTCGATGGAAGACATGGAAATTATAAACAAATTTATAATTTCCCTTTCCGGGCTTGATATTAATTTTGAAAATCTTATTCAAAATGAGGGTTTTTAATTTTGAAAGGTTTCATCATTAATTTTATTTAAAAGCTTGCCATGTTTGATCGTATGTTTGCCGGATTCATGCAAATTTGTTATTATCATAATAATAACGCACATACTCATTATTTATAACATATCATGCATATATTATAAAAAGTAAACAAAACAAGGATGATCAATCGCACCAAAACTAATGGCCCGTGTGGGCTAAACACGGGCCTATGTCCAATCCTAGGGAAATGCAAGGGATGCAAATGCAACTATTACATTAGTTTCCAATATTTGCATGTCTTCGATCTTCATAATCATCATGACCACCATCTTCCAATCTTGATCATACACTATACTAATATTTACAAATAAATATCCATGACAAATAAAGATACATCTCATGGGGTTGGGAACGGGCCATAAACCAAGCCCACTTTATAAATTGATAATTATTACAATCATTCAACAAAAAATATCCTAGCATATACCTAGCAAATTGGGCTTGGGCTTTTGATCATCCTTCATGCATAATATCATATATCATACACCATTAATTAATTATCACAATAATTAATTGATCCAATATTATATATCTTGAACCAATCACTAACCGCCACGATTATAAACTAAATTAACAAAGTATACAAACACCTTTGTCTACCTTCCAATTAATTTATTTATAACCGAATTTCTTGTAAATCACAATTTACTATAAATAATTAAAGTTCAACTTCAATTATTTATTTTATGAGAAAAATTTGCAACTTTTGTAATTTTAAACTTAAGTGCCCCAAAAAAATCATTTTTCACCAAAAAATTTTGGCCCATTTAAAATTCACAAATATGTTAGCCATACAATGGCCCAACAACTCAAGGCCCATGACACTTTGATATTTCAAAACACCTTTTGAAAACCATAGTCATCATCGCCGTCGCCGGAGCTCCGTCGCCGGATTCCGACCAACATGCCAAATTTTTTTTTTTGAAGGGGGGGGATTCGAGGGGCTGTCCTAGCTGCCTGAAATGGGCTTTTCAGGCAGCAAGTTGCTGACCGAAAAATCCCTTGCATTGCCTTGATTTTTGTTGCAAATTTTCATCTCAATCGGTTAGAAATTTCCCTCAATATAATATTATGTATATGCTACACAAAAAATAGTACCTTTAGCTCATGATACAACTCGAAAGGGATCGATTTTAGGTGCCCGAATGCGTAACGGAAGTTCAAAAATTAATTTTCAACAAGAAAATTTCGGCCACCTATGTACTAGTGTTGCAGCATATACAAAACACAACTATGACATTCATAGGGTGTGTAGAAATTTTACCTATCAACCTCTTGAGGTTGATGATGGCTCCAATCAAGTTGTAAACAAATTGGCTCTTCAAAGGCAAGACAATCTACAAGCTCTCCTTGTCCTTCCTTCAAAATCAAGCCCACCACTTGCTAACTAGAACCACCCTAATTTTGCACTAGAAAAATTAGGGTATTTTTTTCAAGGAGAAGTGTATGTGTTCTTCAACAATTGAAGAACACAAAATTGAGAGAAAAAGAGTGTGAAGTTTCGGCCACTTAGTGATAGAATGGGAGGAGGATGAGTTGCCTCGGTTGTGGGAAAAGTTGAAGAAAAAAGTTGCATGCCATGCAATATTTTAATCAAAAGTATTCCACAACCCTTTACCTCCCAAGCATGCATATCAAATGGGCTTGTAACATTTATAAAGGGCCCATGGACTTTTAAATTGTCTCAAACATATTTGAGCCCAATTAAACTTTACTTGATTTTACTCAAGCCCACTAGTTAAATAATTATTTCCAATTGAGATCTACAAGGCCCAATGTTATTTAACTAATTAAACACTTGAATTAATTTAATTATTTGGACTCTACTAGGCCCACTAGTGTTTAATTAATTCAACACTTGAATTAATTTAATTCAGTCCATAATAATGTTTATGAAGATCACAATTTTCAAATACATTATTCACTTGGCCTACTTTTAATTTAGGAACATATTCATAAATTAAAAATTACATTTCTCTCATAGAAGTCATACTTCTATTTTTCTTTACGCTTATAAACTCATTTATAAACCGTTCAACACATTGAACTATTTTACTTCTCAACGGGATCTAGAAAGCTAGTACTTGTGTGGCCCTCAATGGTTCACTGATACAACTAGCCATGGGTTCACATCTCCATGTGATTCGGACTAAACATGTCCTTATACGAGCATACCCCAATTGCTCCATTCTTACTTATCAACTCCTCGATAACAAGAACGTCAGAACTCAAGTCTGATAATACCCAACTAATCATGTTAAACGCCTAGCAGCATCGTTCACATGATTCCCTAGGTATCAAATGATAGTGCCTGCAAGAACCATTCTATTATGGTTTGCGTACAGTACGGTCCCTTCTATGAAACCCTTTCATAATTACCACCATACTCTGATCAGAGATTTCAACCCACATACACATGAGAACACATAGGATATCCATACCCGAAGGTAAGCGGTGAATCCCCGACTACAATGCATCGACTCCTATATGTTTCGACAGAACACCCAACCTTGCCATCTGATGACCCCATGAGAGTCGGTAAACAAGTCAAAGTGTAATTCTAGCACATAGAGTTTGAATGTTGTCTCGGGTCATAAGGACTAATGGTGTACAACCATAAACTAGGACTTTTACAATCGATAAGTGAGAACCACTTGGAAAGTCCTTTATGGAGGGTTGTTCAGTGCACTCTACAAGGAGCACCTATCTGCATGTTCGGACATCACAATGTCCCCTACCAATGAAACATGGTACTCACATCGCAGATACTAGTCTCGAACTCGAGCGGCCTATATCCTTCTTAGCGGCGGCTGAATCGACTAGGAACCGTTTAGAATATACAGTATTACAAATATGAGTTTCATGATACTCATCATATGAGCATCTCATATTCTTTCTACTATTTGTATATTAGAGGTCTTTATCTATGCAACTAGCATGAGTATACAGATAAAGAAGTGCCAAAACAATAAAATTCAAAAATTATTAAAATAAAGATTGTTTATACATAGAGTTTCATTGTGAACACTTGGCCAACACTTGGCTTGACGTGCACCTACTCTAACATGAAGTTGGTCCTATGTCTTGGCATGTTAGGATGTGTCTCGAGGTGTCGGTTCATAGTCCGTACGAACAAGTCTAGAATGTAAGCATGACATGTACATGATTTTCGTGAGTTCGTGTCCAACGAAAGTACAAGGACCCGAACACGGACCCTGGCACGGGGTCCGTGTTTTTGTTTCTTCTTGACCGTCCTTTTTGCGAGAGTACACGGACCCCCACCCGGACCAGGGCACGGTGTCCGTGCCTTTCTTTCCTTCGAAGTGTATTTTTATCGAGTCTACACGGACCCGGAGCCGGACTAGGGCACGGGGTTCGAGTCCATTCTTTTTTTTGTACTTTCTTTGCGTACAGACACGGACCCATACACAGACCCGGACCCGGGGTCCGTGTACTTCATGTTTTGGGAAAAACATAATGGTTTGTTTTGGGATTTCATGTGATGGTTTAGTACACTGATTTAAAAGAGGACAATTCCCGAGTGTTTTAGAATGTCTTATGTTATTTATGGGGTTTGGTGGTGAGCATGTGTACCTACGTCTAAGCAATGCTAGTTAAGTTCTGTAAATTCATGATTAGTATGTGCAGCAACGGCCCCGATCGAAGTCCAACGAATCCCTCAACGTCAAGTAAGTATGTTGACGTGCAAGAAAAATATTTTCAAGTTTTTGAGATATGCTAAATGTCTTGTGACCAATTTATGAATGGGTTTGGAAGTCGGTGATGGGGGAACTCACTTTGTTAATAAACCATTTGCTTCATTAATGAAAAAATATGGTATTACTCATAATGTAACTACTCCTTATCATCCTCAAACAAATGGACAAGTTGAATTAGCTAATAGGGAGATAAAGCAAATTTTGGAAAAAACTGTTAACTCAAATAGAAAAGATTGGTCTATGCGAATTAGTGATGCACTTTGGGCATATCGAACAACTTTTAAAATATCATTGAATATGTCTCCCTATAGGTTGGTTTATGGAAAACATTGTCATTTTCCTGTGGAATTAGAACATAAAGCTTATTGGGCGATCAAAACTTTAAATTCAAGCATGGATGATGCAAAAAAATTGCGTAAATTGCAACTTAATGAACTTGATGAACTCAGAAATGACGCGTATGAGAATTCAAGGATTTATAAAGCAAAAATCAAGTCATTTCATGATAAAACAATTCTTAGAAAATCTTTTGAGATTGGTAAAAAAGTTTTGCTTTATAATTCTCGACTTCACATATTCCAAGTAAAATTACGATCAAGATGAACAGGCCCATATGTTGTAAAGCATGTATATCCTTATGGAGCTGTGGATATTGAAAATCCTAAAAATGGTGATGTTTTTAAAGTGAATGGACAAAGGCTTATGCAGGAAGGTGTGAAAGATTGAGATTGCTAATGCAAAAAGGAATTCCAGAAGATATTCGTCTTGTAATAGAAGCTAAGGTCCGATTAGGAGGAGAAGTTCCACAATCATTGCTCATTCGGTATTTGCCTGGATTAGGAAAAAGCACTTATGCGAAAAAATGAAGGGCCAAAAGTTTAGGGGTTTGTCATAAGTGTGCAAGATGGACTTGTGACAAACGATGTAGATCTTCGGGATGTGTTTCCAATAACAGAGAAGATAAAATTTGTTTCATTAAGAATAGGCTGAGTAAAGAGTCTTTAGATAACATCTTATTGACTCTTGAGACGCATTCTAGTGGACATGTGCATATTGAACTTCTCCGTTTATGGAAACAATTCCAAGATGAGCGTCATAGTCTTGGGAATCCGACTAAAAAAGACCCTGTTTGCCAATTTATAAGAAAATTGGATGGGAATCATAACCTCGACTCATAGAAGGCGTTGAAGCCGTTTCTGGACATAAAACCAGAGGAAAATTGTGAGCCACAATCACACTACTGTTTATATGCATGTGAGTCATTATTGTTTTTAATATTTATTCTGTTTACCGCTGTGACCCATAGTATTGTTATGATAACATATTACCCCTATAAAATCTCTCATATTTCTCTCTATTTTCGCAGACCAAAAAAGAAAGTACAAACATGGCTGGATCCTCTACACAAACATTGAAAAATATTTGTGTATTTTGTGGGTCGAGTCCTGGAAAAAATGAAGTGTTTGTAGAAGCAGCGAATAATCTTGGAAAGTTATTGGCTGAGAGAAAAATTCACTAGGTATATGGGGGAGGTAATATTGGGTTAATGGGATCTGTTTCAACATCTGCTCATCTTGGAGGTAGTCAGGTTTTGGGTATTATTCCTACAGCTTTAGCTGAAGGAAATATTACAGGTGTTACGATTGGGGAGGAATTAAAAGTTTCTTCTATGTATGAAAGAATCACTCAAATGATTGAAAATTCTGATGCTTTTATCGCACTACCAGGTGGTTTTGGTACATTAGAAGAAATTTTTCACACTGTTTCTTGGGCACAACTTAATATCCATAATAAACCTGTGGGCTTGTTGAATATCAATAATTATTATGACAGTTTGTTGACATTTCTTGATAAAGCTGTGGAACAGAATTTCATTTCAGAAAATTCACGACGGATGCTCATCTGTGCTTCGAATGCCGACCAATTAATTAATGATTTGGAAGCTTTTGTTCATAAGCCTGATCCGATGATAACAAAGATCAATTGGTCGCAATCAAGCAGTAAGAAAAGAAAGTTGGATCATTGATTCAAAAGTCGTGGATTGGTTTGCGTTTGTTTCAGTTTGTTATCTTCAATGAAATTCCATGTGATATCTCTTTCCTTATGTATATTTATTAATAGTTATTTCAACATTAAGGACAATGTCATATAATAAAATCACGTTTATTGCTTGTATCTTTGTAATTTTTGCAAAAATATCATACATTACATATTTGAAAGGTTTAAATTAGAAAATGTATTAATCTATCTAAGGATGTTTAATTTTTATTTGGAAAAAAAAAGTCAATTTTTATATTCTGATCACTATACAAATATGATTTATGAAATCTTTTTGAGTGATTAACCATTGTGATAAAATCAGATATTAAATTATATGGCCCAAGATATACCTTATAAGAGTGCCTAAAATTTTAAACTCACACATATTTTGTGAGTGAGTGGAGAGGACTGAGAAAACAGCTTTCGAGCCTTTATTGATCATGAAAGAGACTATCTATTGTTAAGATCTTGAGTTCTTATTTTGAAAAAAAATTGATATTTCCTGAAAAAAAAAGAAAATTACAAAAAGAAAGATATTGAAGATCTATGTAATTTTTAAGTTAAATGCTACGACTCATATATCTCTCATAAAAAAAAAATAAAGAGAGAAATTTATTGTACAAATTAAATAAATCTGTGGTCAAGAAGCATAAACTTAGTCTGATTCCATGATGTTATGAAGAAAAAAAAATATATCAGGAAAAAAATATAAAATAAGAACAAATAGATTTTTGAATCAATAGATTTTCTATCTTTTGATTAGTTTAGCTCGTTTGTCTGTCTGCATTCTATAAACCATTTTTCTGAGCATTTATCTGTATTCCAACTCCATGAGAGAATTCGTTGTCATAAATTGAAACATTTATTAACCTGTGAGGATATGAAGTTGAGACTCTTATTAGGAATTTCTGAAGGCCGTGTACATTTAACTACCTGAAATAAGCTTTGAATTGATCATCTCAAATTATTTCATAAATTATAATTATGATGATCCTGATATAACTTTGACAGTTTTCAAATTTAATTTAAACACTTAGATAGTTCTGATTACATTTCTATTTAAATTAATCAATATGTTTTGTATTGCTATTAACGCTTAAATTGCTAGGGACTAGCAATAAGCTGGTTGGGAGGTGTGATAAGCATAAAAATTGTACATTAATTAAATGTTTTATTATATAAATATATAGTTTTTGTTTTATTAAATGTTTAAATATTATATGTTTTATAATAAATTGTATAAAATATAAGTTGTTGTGTAATTACAAGTTTTTACTATTTTTACAGGTTCGATAAAACAAGAATAAACTTGACGTTGCAAATGAGATTAAGATGATTCTTGGACCTGTAGAAAGTTGATGTTAATATCTACAATATTGATGGCAAGCATGGGATAAAAATCCTCTCACAATTGGGATCAAATTAAGCAACAAATAAAGTTACCAAAAGAGTGGGAGTTTTACCATGCTCTAGTATTTCGACCATATCTCTCAAATTACTTGGTCAAATGGTTTGAAAAAAATACCACAACTAGACAACTCAATTATCCACATGTTTTTTTTTTTTATGTGAAGAAGCAAATTCGAAGAAGAAGATTTTCAAAAGTGATGTGTAATATAATATAATATCTTGGAACACCAATGAAGACTTATATGTAAAAAAATAATATTTTATTTGTGGTTGTCTCCCCAAATTTGGCTATAAATAGGAGTGCATTGTAATGTATTGAGATATCCCTCATTCTATGAACAAACCTTTGAGTTCATAATATTTCTCTCTATATTTTTCATTTATTTCTTCATTTAAATATAATTAGCATGATAATTTCATATTCAAAGTTTTACACTTTGAATAATGAATAACTAACTTCCTAAAGTTGAGATGAAAAGGTGAAACTTTTGGCATGATAATAAGGTTACTAAAAGGTAAGAATCTATGTTTTATATTATTTAATCATTTTTTATTATTTATGTTATATTTATTTCTTTAAGTATTTTTATACCCTACTTATAAATGAGAGTTTTGATTTATTGTTGCTATATGTTACACAATTCTTTGAACCATTTAAATGTTAGTTTGGTATTACCAACCACCTTGATTTATTATATATGAATATATGATAATATTAATTTCTTGGTACCACTTAAATGTTAGTTTGGTTTTACCAACCATTTAAAGTGGGAACCTTGATTTACTATATATAAATATATCATAATATTAATTTCTTGGTACTATTTAAATGTTAGTTTGGTTTTACCAACCATTTAAAGTGGAAACCTTGATTTAGTGTTTACAAATATATATAGGACAATAAATATTTGACCACATTTATAAGTTTTAGTATATATTATATACTTATAAGATAATAATATATAACATAATATAAATATGATTATTTAATATATTGGAACCATTTTATTAAGTGAATTTCAATATTGTTCGTTAATGTTAACTTTATTAAAATATCAAGAGTGGATCCTTTAATCTCAACTACTTAAATTAAAATTTGAACAATTAAAAATTACCAATTAAAGATTCAAACCTTTCAAAGAAATAAAAAACAAAAACAAAAAGACATTGTAGTGGACTTGTAATTACCTTAGCTTCCCTGTGGATACGATATTCGGACTAACCGAATTATACTACTTGTGGACAACCTGCTCTTGGGAGTGCAACAATCAAAGTCGCACCTTCATGTCTAGTTTTACAAAACATGGCGGAAGAACCCATCCAAGAAAATAAAGATGAAATTCAATCTCAACATGATCATGATAGACGAAGAACACTTAGAGATCACATGAATCCTACACGTACTAGTGCACCTTCATGTCTAGTTTTTCCCCCTGATGCATCTCATTTCAATTTTAAGCCCGGTATTATCCAACTTTTACCCAACTTTCATGGCTTAGATTCTGAAAATCCATACATGCATTTACGAGAGTCTGAAGAAATGTGCAACACATATAATGATTTAAATTGTAGCATGAACATCATTCGACTTAAGCTTTTTCCTTTTTCTTTAAAAGATAAAGCTAAAACTTGGCTACAAAATCTTCGATCGGGATCCATTCGAACTTGGGATGAATTACAACAACAATTTTTGAAAAAGTTTTTTCCATCGCATAGAACAAATTCTTTCAAAAGGCAAATCATCAATTTCACTCAAAAACAAGGAGAAACTTTTTATCAGTGTTGGGATAGATACAAAGAATTTCTTAATCTTTGTCCACATCATGGTTTTGAAATTTGGAGGGTTGTTTCTCAAATTTATGAAGGCTTAACACCTAAAGATAGGCAAATGGTTGAATTTATGTGTAATGGAATATTTGAAGATAAAGATCCAAACGAGACAATTGAGTATCTCGATTCATTAGCTGAAAATGCTCAAAATTGGGACACTATAGGTACAATCGAACCATCAAACAAGATTCAATCTCCTACATCTGGTGGAGGTATGTACACTCACAAAGATGAACATGATCTTCAAGCTAGATTTACCTCTTTGGCAAAAAAAGTTGAGGCACTTGAATTGAAAAAGAATGGTCAATTAAAATCTGTTCAAGAAATTGTGTGTCACATCTGTGATACAAGTGATCAATTTACAAAAGATTGTCCCACTTTGCCCTCTTTTAAAGAATGTCTCCATGAACAAGTCAATGTTTTGAACAATTTCAAAAGGCCAAATTTTGAACCATTTTCTCAAAATTAAAATCCAGGTTGGCGAAATCATCCAAATTTTAGCTGGAGGAATGATAATGCTGCACAATTTCCGCAACCACATTTTCAAAATCAACAAAATTTTCAAAATTATGCACCTTATGTTCCTCCACCTAAAAGGAATTTGGAAGATTTATTGAATTCTTTCATTGCAAAGCAAGAGTCTATCAATACTAAAACTGCTCAAACCATGACATATTTGAAAGATACTCTTACTAAATTTGCATCTGCACTTAATGTTCATGAAAAAGGTAGATTTCCTTCACAACCTCTGCCTAATCCCAAGGATCATCATTCACAAATTGGAACTTCTGGAACTCAACCGATGGATCAGGTTAAATCTGTTATTACCCTTCGAAGTGGTAAGGTTGTGGAAAAATCCATTCTTGAACCTTGTGAAGATGATGATAAATCAACTTCAAAGGGTAAGGAAGTGGAACCCATAACTTGCGAAGATGAGGTTCAACAGACAGTGTCACCACCATTCCCTTATGCATTGAAAAATTCAAAAAATCAAATTTGAATTCTGATATATATGATATTTTTAAACAAGTAAAAGTTAATATTCCTTTATTAGATGCAATAAAACAGGTACCATCATATGCAAAATTTTCGAAAGACTTGTGCACTGTGAAAAGAAAATTGAATGTGAAAAATAAAGCATTTTTAGCCGAACAAGTAAGTGCAATCATTCAAAATAATAATACTTTGAAATACAAAGACCCAGGTTGTCCTACTATTTCTTGTATTATTGGAGAACGAAAAATTTAAAAAGCATTGCTTGACCTTGGAGCTAGTGTGAATTTACATCCATATTCTGTTTATCAAGAACTCAATCTAGGCGAGTTAAAACCTACTTCGGTAACACTTTTACTTGCTGATAGATCTGTTAAAGTGCCAAGAGGTATGATAGAAGACGTGTTGGTCCAAGTTGATAACTTTGTATATCCTGTCGATTTTATAGTTTTAGATACACAACCTACTGAAGCTTGTAATGCAATTCCTGTAATTTTAGGTCGTCCATTTTTAGCAACTTCTAATGCTCTTATAAATTGCAGGAATGGAATAATGAAGTTGTCATTTGGTAACATGACCTTGGAGCTTAATGTGTTTAATCTTTGTAAGCAACCACATGACAAAGGAGATGAAAGTGAAGATGAAAATCTTATTGAAACTCTTGTGGAAGAAAACATTCAAGAAGGGAGTAATCGTGATCAATTAGATATTTGTTCAATTGAAACTGTTAAAGAAAATGCTGAAATTTATCTTGATGATTTTATCAGGTATCACTCGTTACCAAGATCAGAGAAAGAATTTGATGCAAAATATGAGAACAAAGACGAACCACCCATATTGGAGTTAAAACCCTTTCCAGAAGAATTGAAGTATGCATTTCTTGGAGAAGATGAAACATATCTGGTGGTAATTTCTTCCAAACTATCAAGTAATCAAGAAGGTAAATTAGTTGATATGCTTAAAAGACATAAAAATGCAATTGGTTGGACACTAAAAGATCTTAAGGGCATTAATCCACTAATTTGCACTAACAAAATTCACTTAGAAGAAAATGCTAAAACATCTCAACAACTACAAAGGAGATTAAATCCACACATAAAAGATGTTGTGAAAACTGAAGTTCTCAAACTACTCGATGTTGGGATTATCTACCCTATTTCTGATAGTAAGTGGGTAAGCCCAACACAAGTAGTTCCAAAAAAATCTGGCATCACAGTGATAAAAAATAAAAAAAGTGAATTGTTAACAAGTCGAGTCCCATCTAGTTGGCGGATGTGTATTGATTATAGAAAATTAAATGATGCCACTAGAAAAGATCATTTTCCATTACCATTTTTGGATCAAATTTTAGAAAGAGTAGCAGGTCATCCATACTACTGTTTTCTTGATGGATATTTAGGTTATTATCAAATTCCCATTGCACTCGAAGATCAAGAAAAAACTACATTCACATGTCTTTTTGGAACATTTGCATTTAGAAGGATGCCATTTGGATTATGCAATGCCCTAGCAACATTTCAAAGATGTATGCTAAGCATTTTTTGCGACATGGTTGAAAATTGTTTGGAAATTTTTATGGATGATTTAACTGTCTTTGGGAATATATTTGATAATTGTCTTGAAAATTTGGAAAAGTTTTAAAAAGATGCGAGGAAAAAGGTCTTATTTTAAATTGGGAAAAATGTCATTACATGATTACTTCTGGAATTGTTTTGGGACATGTCGTGTCATCTCATGGAATTGAAGTTGATAAAGCAAAAATTGATGTCATTGCCAATTTACCCCCTCCAAAAACCATTAAAGAAATTCGCTCATTTTTGGGACATGCTGGATTTTATAGGAGGTTTATAAAAGACTTTAGTTTAATCTCTAAACCCATTTGTAACCTCTTAACAAAAGACACTGCATTTGAGTGGACTCAAGAATGTCAAAATGCTTTTGATAAAATCATTCGACATTTAACATCAGCTCCTATCATGCAACCTCCTGACTGATCTTTACCATTTGAAATCATGTGCGATGCGAGTGATTATGCAGTCGGTGCAGTACTGGGTCAAAGAAGAAACGGTAAGCCTTATGTGATATATTATGCAAGTAGAACTTTAAACAATGCTCAAATAAATTACTCCACAATTGAAAAAGAACTACTTGCTGTAATATTTGAAAAAGGGATCAGTTACGGTGACCGGAAGCGCAACGGAAGTTTAAAAATCGAATTTTTCATGAATATTTTCGGCCACCATGATTTAATGTGTAGCAAATACAATAAACACAAAATATGACATTCATAGTGTGTTTAGAAATTACCTATCAATCTCTTGAGATTGATGATGACTCCAACTTAGTTGATATACAACTAAGCTCTTGTTGGCAAGACAATCTACAAGCTTCACCTTGTTCTTGAATCTTTCCTTCAAAATTAGGCCCACCACCAACTAGCTAGAACCACCCTAATTTTGCACTAGAAAAATTAGAGTATTTTTCATGGAGAAGTGTAGGCTTTCCTCAATCATTGAAGAAGGAAAAAAAATGAGGGAGAATGAATAGTAATTTCGGCCACTATTCATGCTAGGAGAGAAGGAGAGACATTTTTTTGGTTGTGGGACAAGTTAAAGTAAAAAGGTTGCATGCCAAGCCTAGATAATAGAAAAATTTTTCTCCCAAACCTTTCACCTCCCTTGCATGCCTTTCTATTTGGGTTTGTAACAATTACAAAGCCCATGGACTTTTATTTAAATGTCTCAAACACATTTGAGACCATTTAACCATTGCTTGATTTTACTGAAGCCCACTAGTCTAATAATTATTTTTAATTGGGCTCTACAAGACCCAATATTGTTTAATTAATTCAACACTTGAATTAATTTAATTATTTGGACTCCACTAGGCCCTCAACACTTGAATTAATTTAATTTAGTCCATAATAATGTTTATGAAAATCACAATTTTCAAATACATTATTTGTTTGACCAACTTTTAATTTAGGAACACTTCCATAAATCAAAATTTACATTTCTCTATTTGAATATTCAAGGGCTTTATCTATGCAACTAGCATGGGTATACATATAAAGATTTGCCAAAACAATAATTTCAAATATTATTAAAATAAAGACTGCTTATACATAGAGTTTCTTTGTGAACACACGGCTAACACTTGGCTCGACGGACACCTACTCTAACAATCTCCCACTTGCACTAGAGCCAACTACCCGTATGCTTCAAACACATTGATTCGCGTTGCATCTCGAATAATGGTCCAGGTAAAGGCTTAGCTAGTGGATCAGCAACATTTATTGCGGAGCCGACTGTGTCAAAAGACACTTCTCCTCTTTCCACAATCTCTCCGAGGATGTGGTACTTTCTCAATACATGTTTGGACTTCTGATGAGACATGGGCTCCTTTGCTTGAGCTATAGCTCCCGTGTTGTCACACAACACCGGGACATGAGCAACTCCATTAGGAATGACGTCCAACTCTTAAACAAAATTCCTTATCCAAACAACCTCCCTTGCTGCATCTGATGCAGCAATGTATTCGGGCTCTGTGCTGGAATCCGCAGTATTGTCTTGCTTGGAACTCTTCCAAGAGACAGCAGTACCATTGAGCATGAATACAAACACAGAGGTTGAATTCGAGTAATTGATATCGCTTTGGAAGCTAGAGTCGGTATAGCCTTTCAATTTCAGTTCTCCACCCCATAGACCAAGAACAATTTATTGGTCCTTCTCAACTACTTGAGGATGTCTTTCACAGCTTTCCAGTGTGGAAGACCAGGGTTCGATTGATATCTACTCAATACACTTAGTGCGATAGCACGTCAGGACGTGTAGATATCATCCCATACATGTTGCTACCAATCGCAGATGCATATGGAATGCTTGTCATCGCCGCTATCTCTGCATTAGTCTTGGGAGACAGACTTGGATAGGGACACGCCATGACACATTGGTAGATGTCCTCTCTTGGACTCATCCATCGAGAACCGCTTCACGATGTTATCAACGTATGTGGACTAGGTGAGACCAAGCAATCTTCTTGATCTATCTCTATAGATATGTATTCCTAATACAAAAGTTGCTTCACCCAAGTCTTGTATCGAGAACTTACTTACTAACCATATTTTAGTTGATTGCAACATTCCTACATCATTCCCAATGATTAGAATGTCATCAACATAAAACACCAGGAATGTCACAACACTCCCACTGACCTTCTTATACACACAGGGTTCCTCAGGATTCTTAGCAAAACCAAACTCTTTGATTGTACTGTCGAATATGAGGTTCCAACTCCTAGATGCCTGCTTTAGACCATAAATAGATCTTTGAAGTTTGCATACCATATGCTCACTTCCGATAGATGTAAACCCTTCGGGTTGAGACATGTAAATCTCTTCCTTAATATCCCCATCAAGAAAGGCTGTCTTAACATCCATCTGCCATATCTCATAGTCATACCATGCAGCTATGGCTAGCAAAATCCTTATGGACTTGAACATTGCAACTGGAGAAAAAGTTTTCTCAAAGGAAACTCCTTGTCTTTGAGTTATATCCTTTTGCCACCAATCGCACCTTGGAGGTCAATACCTTCCCATCTGCCCCAAGTTTCCTCTTGTAAATCCATTTACACCCTATGGGAACAATTCCCTCAAGTGGATCCACGAGATTCCACACTTGGTTCGAATGCATGGAATTCATCTCAGATTCCATCGCTTCAAGACACTTGGATGAATCGTCATCAGATAATACTTCCTTGAAGGTCCTTGGATCATATCCATGGTTAGGCTCATCATGGCCCTCTTCAAGAAGCAGACCATACCTCATAGGTGGTCTCGAGACTCTCTCGGATCTTCTAGGAGCTTATATCTCCTTTCTTGGCTCTTCGGGTGTGGGTTCTATAATTGTGGGTGTCTCTCGAACCTCTTCGAGTTCTATCATCTCCCCTTTTCTATCCAATAGAAATTCCTTTTCCTAAAAGGTTGCATTCATAGAAACAAACACCTTTGTTTCTTGGGGATGATAGAAGTAGTATCCAACCGAATTCTTTGGATATCCCACAAAGTAACATAAAATGGATCAGCTATCCAATTTATCTCCCACTACCTGCTTCACATAAGCAGGGCTCCCCATATTCTAAGATAAGAATATTTGGGAGGCTTACCCATCCATATCTCATATGGTGTCTGCCTTTGAATGGACATTTAATGGAATATCTTTCAATTTTTAGTTATAGAGATCATTTTCAAGTTCACCAGTACCAATCAAACATTCATTCATGTAAATGTTACAAACACCTTTGCAAAATAAACAAGAACATCCATTTTTATCAGCATAGAAATGGAAACAATGTTTTTCACCAAATCCGGTACAAACAAAACATCTCTTGAAATTAACTTAAATATATTGTTCAACAATAAGTAAAAATATTCAATAGCCTTGGCAGCAACTCTTGCCCCATTGCCCATCCTCTAGAAGGTCACACCTTCCTTAAGCTTCCCATCACCTGTAACTCATTACAGAGATGTGAGTCACAACCGGTATCTAATACCCAAGAAGTAGAGTTAATTGAAATGTTTACTTCAATTTAGAACATACCGTTTCCAGAAATCTTCTGGGCCAGATATTCCTTGCAATTTCGCCTCCAATGTCCAGGCTTCTTGCAGTCATGACAAACATCACTAGTCTTGTCAGCCTTAACTGGTGTGGCTGCCACAACGGGATTCGGAGATTGCCTCAACAAGGGAACATTCTTCTTGGGACGTTGGAAAGAACGCTTCTTTCCCTTCCCATGTGGATTAATCTTCGTACCAGATGAAGAACCCACATAAAGAACCAACTTCTCTATCTTGATGGTTGATTCAAACGTAACAAGCATATTCACCAACTCCTCAAGGGTCGGCTCCATCTTTTTCATGTTGAAGTTCACCACAAAAGGATCAAATGAGCTAGGCAATGATAACAGCAACACGTCGGTTGTCAACTCCGAAGGCAAGATCAGATCCATGCCAACGAGCTTGTCCACGAGCCCAATCATCTTCAGGCCATGCTCATGGACCGAGGCCTCATCTCGCATGCGCATAGTGATCAGCTCCTTGACGGTAGCATGCCTAAGAGGTCGTGTTTGCTCACCAAAGAGCTCCTTGAGATGCAAATGAATGTCAATAGCACTCTTTGCATCCTCAAAACGCCTCTGCAGCTCATCATTTATAGAAGTCAGCATATAAAACCTGGCTATCAAGTCATGGTCACACCATTCCTTGTAAGCCTGCAATTCCTCAGGAGTGCAGTCAGTCAGAGCCTCAACAGGGGGTGACTCAGTCAGTGTATATGCTACCCTTTCCGAATTCAAGACGATTTTCAGGTTTCTTAGCCAAGTGAGGTAATTAGGTCTAGTTAATATGTGTTTGTCGAGTATTACGGATATCGGATTGCGAATCGAAGACATTGTCAATTTGTATTGAAAAGTAAAAACAGATAAATGTTGATGACTATTTTAAAATATTTAGTAAGATATGAAGTTTGGACTTTTACTTCATAAATATTTGCTCCCAATGTTTTGACATCTTTCACTACCCTCTAGTGAAAACGGGAGACTCCTTTCCTCAGTAGGTACGTAAGGTCCAATTAGCGAATTATGATCCCGAATAATATCAGCCAATCACAATTCCTAAAAGGTAGTTTCCAATTGCATCACAATGCAACCCTCTACGTAAACTTTTGTCTCACGTTTGATTAGGACCCAATAATATGACGTCGTTCATCTTCACGTGTCAAGCCTTACCCATCGATGTTGAACCTTAATAGACGGTCGCCATGAGTTCCCCCAATAATATGAGCCGAAATCATGAGAGTTCCACGTAGTTCACATCACCATGTCAATGGATGTCACAGCTTTCCGGCACCCAGAGCTCCCCCAATAATATGAGCCGAGCCCCGAGTATGGGCAGCTTTTATCATGCACCCATTGTCAATGGAAGACAAGGAAATTATAAACAGATTTATAATTCCCCTTTTCGGGCTTGATATTAATTTTGAATGTTATTCAAAATGAGGGTTTTTAATTTTGAAAGGTCTCATCATTAATTTTATTTTAAAAGCTCGCCATGTTTGATCGTATGTTTGCCGGATTCATGCAACTTTGTTATTATCATAATAATAACGCACATACTCATTATTTATAACATATCATGCATATATTATAAACAGTAAACAAACAAGGATGATCAATCGCCCCAATACTAACAGACCGTGTGAGCTAAACACGGGCCTAGATCCAATCCTAGGGAAATACACGGCATGCAAATGCAACTATTACATAAGCTTCCAATATTTACATGTCTTCGATCTTCATAATCATCATGGCCACCATCTTCCAATCTTGATCATCCACTATACTAATATTTACAAATAAATATCCATGGCAAATAGGGATACATCTCATGGGGTGGGAACGGGCCATAAACCAAGCCCACTTTATAAATTGATAATTATTACAATCATTCAACACAAAATATCCTAGCATACACCTAGCAAATTGGGCTTGGGCTTTTGATCATCCTTCATGCACAATATCACATATCATACACCATCAATTAATCATCACAATAATTAATTGATCCAATATTATATATCTTGATCCAATCACTAACCGCCACGATTATAAACTAAATTAACAAATTATATAAACACCTTTGTCTACTTTCCAATTAATTTATTTATAACCGAATTTCTTGTAAATCATCATTTACTATAAATATTTAAAGTCCAACTTAAAATATTTATTTCATGAGAAAATATTTGCAACTTTTGTAATTTTAAACTTAAGGGCCGAAAAACTCATTTTTCACCAAAAACATTTTAGCTCATTTAAAATTCACAAATATGTTAACCATCTAATGGCACAACAACATCAAGGCCCATGACACTTTGATTATCCAAAACATTTTTGAAAACCCTAGTCGTCATCGCCGTCGCCGGATTCCGGCCAACTTGGCAAATTTTTTTTTAAAACATGGGGCTGTTCGGGCAGCCTCTTGGGCTTCCCTGGCTGCCCGTTTCGGGCAGCCCAAGCTGCCTTAAATGGGCAGCAACTTGCTGCCCAAAATTCCCCCCGAAACCGGCCTTGATTCGATGCAAAATTTTGTTCTCATGCGGTTAGAAATCGATCTCAACATAATATCTTGTAAATGCTACACAAAATCATAACCATAGCTCAGATACCACTTGAAAGGGGATCGGTTACGGTGACCGGAAGCACAACGGAAGTTTAAAAATCGAATTTTTCATGAATATTTTCGGCCACCTTGATTTAATGTGTAGCAAATACAATAAACACAAAATATGACATTCATAGTGTGTTTAGAAATTACCTATCAATCTCTTGAGATTGATGATGAATCCAACTTAGTTGATATACAACTAAGCTCTTGATGGCAAGACAATCTACAAGCTTCACCTTGTTCTTGAATCTTTCCTTCAAAATTAGGCGCACCACCAACTAGCTAGAACCACCCTAATTTTGCACTAGAAAAATTAGAGTATTTTTCATTGAGAAGTGTAGGCTTTCCTCAACCATTGAAGAAATAAAAAAATTGAGGGAGAATGAATAGTAATTTCGGCCACTATTCATGCTAGGAGAGAAGGAGAGACATTTTTTTGGTTGTGGGAAAAGTTAAAGTAAAAAGGTTGCATGCCATGCCTAGATAATAGAAAAATTTGTCTCCCAACCTTTTACCTCCCTTACATGCCTTTCTATTTTGGTTTGTAACAATTACAAAGCCCATGGACTTTTATTTAAATGTCCCAAACACATTTGAGATCATTTAACCATTGCTTGATTTTACTGAAGCCCACTAGTCTAATAATTATTTTTAATTGGGCTTTACAAGACCCAATATTGTTTAATTAATTCAACTCTTGAATTAATTTAATTATTTGGACTCTACTAGGCCCACTAGTGTTTAATTAGTTCAACACTTGAATTAATTTAATTTTGTCCATAATAATGTTTATGAAAATCACAATTTTCAAATATATTATTTGTTTGGCCAACTTTTAATTTAGGAACACTTTCATAAATCAAAATTTACATTTCTCTCATAGAAGTCATACTTCAATTTTTCCTTTACGCTTATAAACTCATTTATAAGCCGTTCAACACATTGAACTAATTTCTCCTTTATAGAAGTCATACTTCTAATTTTCCTTACACTTATAAACTCCTTTATAAGCCGTTCAACACATTGAACTATTTCTTTTCTCAACGGGATCTAGAAATAATGTTTATGAAGATCACAATTTTCAAATACATTATTCACTTGGCCTACTTTTAATTTAGGAACATATTCATAAATTAAAAATTACATTTCTCTCATAGAAGTCATACTTCTATTTTTCTTTACGTTTATAAACTCATTTATAAGCCGTTCAACACATTGAACTATTTTACTTCTCAACGGGATCTAGAAAGCTAGTACTTGTGTGGCCCTCAATGGTTCACTGATACAACTAGCCATGGGTTCACATCTCCATGTGATTCGGACTAAACATGTCCTTATACGAGCATACCCCAATTGCTCCATTCTCACTTATCAACTCCTCGATAACAAGAACGTCAGAACTCAAGTCTGATAGTACCCAACCAACCATGTTAAACGCCTAGCAGCATCGCTTACATGATTCCCTAGGTATCAAATGATAGTGCCTGCAAGAACCATTCAATTATGGTTAGCGTACAGTACGGTCCCTTCAACTCATATATCCCGACCGATTCGATAACCATTGGTTTATCGAGAGTTGTCAATGAATCGATACTATGTGTCATGTCGTAGTTGCATCGATGGTGTAATCTATGAAACCTCTTTCATAATTACCACCATACACTGATCAGAGATTTCAACCTACACACACATGAGAACACACATGATATCCATACCCGAAGGTAAGTGGTGAATCCCCGACTACAATGCATCGACTCCTATATGTTTCGACAGAACACCCAACCTTGCCACCTGATGACCCCATGAGAGTCGGTAAACAAGTCAAAGTGTAATTCTAGCACATATAGTCTCAATGTTGTCCCGGGTCATAAGGACTAATGGTGTACAACCATAAACCAGGACGTTTCCACTCGATAAGTGAGAACCACTTGGAAAGTCCTTTATAGAGGGTTGTTCAGTGCACTCTACCAGGAGCACCTATCTGCATGCTCGGACATCACAATGTCCCCTACCAATGAAACATGGTACTCACATTGCAGATACTAGTCTCGAGCTCTAGCGGCCTATATCCTTCTTAGTGGCAGCTGAATCGACTAGGAACTGTTTAGAATATACAGTATTCCAAATATGAGTTTCATGATACTCATTATATGAGCATCTCATATTCTTTCTACTATTTGTATATTCAAGGGCTTTATCTATGCAACTAGCATGGGTATACAGATAAAGATTTGCCAAAACAATAATTTCAAATATTATTAAAATAAAGACTGCTTATACATAGAGTTTCATTGTGAACACTCGGCCAACACTTGGCTCGACGGGCACCTACTCTAACAATATTTGCATTAGATAAATTTCGTTCTTATTTGATTGGATCAACGACTATTGTTTTTACTGATCATTCTGCTATTAGATATTTGTTGACCAAACAGGATGCAAAGCCACAACTGATACGATGGATTTTGTTGCTCCAAGAATTTGACATTGTGATCAAAGATAAAAAAAGGAATCGAGAATGTCGTAGCTGATCATTTATCGAGACTAGTAACAGGATCATCTTGTGAAATGACACCAATTAACGAAAATTTTCCTGATGAACATCTATTTTTAGTTACTACTACACCTTGGTTTGCTAACATAGTAAATTTTCTTGTGACAGGAAAAATGCCACCGCAATGGAGTTCCCAAGATAAAAGAAAATTTTTGAATGAGGTAAAAAACTTTTATTGGGATGATCCGTATCTGTTCAAGTATTGTCCACATCAAATTTTTCGACGTTGAATACCCGACAATAAGGTAAGTAGTGTCATTAAATTTTGTCATTCAGAAGCATGCGGAGGACATTTTTCTTCAAAGAAAACGGCTGCAAAAATCTTGCAGTGTGGATTTTATTGGCCCACTTTGTTTAAAGACACCCACGAAATCTGCAAGATCTGTGAAAATTGTCAAAAATTGGGTGCGATTTCAAAAAGAAACATGATGCCTTTGAATCCTATCATTGAAATTGAAAACTTTGACTGTTGGGGAATTGATTTTATGGGACCTTTTCCACTGTCGTTTGGATACTTGTATATTTTAGTTGCAGTTGATTATGTTTCCAAATGGATAGAGGCAATTCCATGTCGAACAAATGATCATAAAATCGTCATCAAATTTTTAAAAGAAAATATTTTTAGTAGATTTGGAATTCCTCGAGCCATGATAAGTGATGGGAGAACTCACTTTGTTAATAAACCATTTGCTTCATTAATGAAAAAATATGGTATTACTCATAAAGTAACTACTCCTTATCATCCTCAAACAAATGGACAAGTTGAATTAGTTAATAGGGAGATAAAGCAAATTTTGGAAAAAAATGTTAACTCAAATAGAAAATATTGGTCTTTGCGACTTAGTGACGCACTTTGGGCATATCGAATAGCTTTTAAAACATCATTGAATATGTCTCTCTATAGGTTGGTTTATGGAAAAATTGTCATTTGCTTGTGGAATTGGAACATAAAGCTTATTGGGCGATCAAAACTTTAAATTCAAGCATGGATGATGCTAGCAAATTTCTTAAATTGCAACTTAATGAACTTGATGAACTTAGAAATGACGCGTATGAGTATTCAAGGATTTTTTAAAGCAAAAATCAAGTCATTTCATGATAAAATAATTCTAAGAAAATCTTTTGAGATTGGTAAAAAAGTTTTGCTTTATAATTATCAACTTCACATATTCCCAGGGAAATTACGATCAAGATGGACAGGCCCATATGTTGTAAAGCATGTATATCCTTATGGAGCTGTGGATATTGAAAATCCTAAAAATGATGATGTTTTTAAAGTGAATGGACAAAGGCTTAAACCATTTTTGGAAAATGAAATCTTTCAAGAAGAGTTTATTTCCCTTTCTGATCCTTAAATTTTTATGTTGCATTTAATTTTGTTTGTTTTTATTTCAGGTTTCTTTAATCTTTTTATTTCCCAGTTAAATGGCGGATAACGGTACTCCGTGACTCTCATAGTTGGTTAAATCAGTTTCCCACAATTGCTGATACAAAAATAAAAAAAAATCATTTCTTTTCTTTCCAAAATGGATGAAATTCTCTCAAAAATATGTAAATATTTTCCCTCTGTTTCTGAAAATGTTCTAAGAAAAATTTATGCAGGAAGGCGTGAAAGATTGAGATTGCTAATGCAAAAAGGAATTTCAGAAGATATTCATCTTGTAATAGAAGCTAAGATCCGATTAGGAGGAGAAGTTCCACAATCATTGCTCATTCGGTATTTGCCTGGATTAGGAAAAAACACTTATGCGAAAAAACGAAGGGCCAAAAGTTTAGGGGTTTGTCATAAGTGTGCAAGATGGACTTGTGACAAACGATGCAAATCTTTGGGATGTGTTTCCAATAACAGAGAAGATAAAATTGGTTTAATTAAGAATGGGCTGAGTAAAGAGTCTTTAGATAACATCTTATTGACTCTTGAGACGCATTCTAGTGGACATGTGCATATTGAACTTCTCCGTTTATGGAAACAATTCCAAGATGAGCGTCATAGTCTTGGGAATCCAATCTAAAAAAGACCCTGTTTGCCAATTTATAAGAAAATTGGATGGGAAGCATATCCTCGACTCATAGAAGGCGTTGAAGCCGTTTCTGGACGTAAAACCAGAGGAAAATTGTGAGCCACTGATAAGTGCAATTTATTGTACTTTTATTACTTGTTTTTAACTTGGAATTTTGTGATTTTTTAGCAGGTTTTATTTGATATGTTGTTGTTTTTGTTATTGTAGTTTGGAAGCTTAGAAATGAGAGTTTGGAGTGATATATTGATGAATTAGAAGGTGTAAAGGACAAAGAGACACAAAGCAAGAGACCGCACCCGCGCTTCTTACAATGCCGCACCCGCGCTGATTTACGAGGCATGACCGCACCCGCGGTCATGCAAGCGCCGCACCCGCGGTATCACCAGTTGCACATGAGAATTTCTGCCGAGAAGACACCGCACCCGCGCTCCTTAGATTACCGCACCCGCGGTCATGCACAGACAACTTCCGGAAATTGTGAAACTATGGTGTGCTGCGCATGGGACTTGAAGACTTTGGTGTTTTGCGTGCAAGACTTGTTGAGGACTATAAAAAGCCTCCATTATTCATCATCTAGGGGATCTTAGAGCAAAAGGAAAGGATTGGAGGCTACAACAAAGGGATTAAAGATCAAGTGCATCCTTGGGAAAGTTCTTGCACATCTTTGGATAAAAGCTTCATTTGAACTCCAAAACTCTTGTTCTAAGTTCTTCTTTCTTTACTTTCATTGTTATTTACTATGTTTTGTTTAAGATTTGTGTGTTGTGTTATTTTTATTATGAACTAATTTTTATTTCTAGAGGAACGATGGATCAAAACTAGAAACCATGTGTGATGATTTATTATTTATGCTATATGAGATTTCCTTATTGTTCATTTGTATGTTTCCAATTTTAAAGCTTTCAATTTATTGGCCATATCTTGAATGATGCTTATGTTTATAAATTATCACTTGGAAAAGGGAATTTATAAACAAGAAAGGGAAAAATACATCGATTGTATTTTTATAGTTCGGGAGGACATATAATGCTTTTGAAGCCATTAAAAGACTTGAGTGCTTATTGTGTTATTTAATTATAGGTTGTTGATGGGGACATTACAATCTTTTATTAGATAATTAGTATCTGCTTAACACTCGAGAGAGGGAGTAGATGATTTTAGAATTCTTGGCTAATGAATAAGAAGGATAAATATAATATAGCTACACAAAAATACACATGGTGGATAGTTGCGTGAAATCGGACCTCTAGATCTTTTATTCCATTGTTGTTCAACTCTGTTTGGTATTACAATTAAATTTATTTTCAATTCAGTTATTGATGCGAACAAATCTGTTATTTGATTATTCTAAATAAAATCAAGACTATTTTAATTACAAGCATTAATATAAATTTAGAAATACATTCCTCGTGGGATCGACACTTGTACTCAAAATTACATTTTACTATAACTTGACGTTGTGCACTTGCAAGCAATTAAGAAAACACGCAACAAGTTTTTGGCGCCGTTGCCGGGGAGTGTAAAATTTGAATTTATATTAGTATTGTTACCAATTAGTCTAGATTTTAATTTAGAGCTATTTTTATTATACTACATTAAACACTGATTTGTTTATTGTTTTTGTTTGACAGTGCATGCGAAGATCGCAAAATCCTGACTTGCTTATCTTTGATCCTGAAATCGAAAGAACCGCAAGACGATTAAGAAAGGCAAGAAGAGAAGAGATTCGAGCAATGGCTGAAAACAGAGACAATGAAAATCCACCCCCTGCAATACCCATCAGAGATCATTTTAGGCCAGTATTGAATGCTCATTATTCTGGTATAGCACGAGGAACAATTAATGCAAACAACTTTGAGCTCAAGCCTGCATTGATAAACATGGTTCAACAGAATCAGTTTAATGGAGCCGCTACTGCAGATCCTCATCTACATCTCAGAACATTCCTTGAAATTACTGATACGGTAAAAATAAATGGTGTTTCTGATGATATAATTCGAATGCGTTTGTTTCCTTTTTCTCTTAGGGACCAAGCAAGAGGATGGCTCCAATCGCTTCCTTTGGGGAGTATCACTACATGGCAGGAGTTATCAACCAAGTTTCTTGCAAAATATTTCCCACCTGCAAAGTCTGCACAGTTGAAAATCGAGATAAGTACTTTTAGGCAGACTGATTTTGAGCAACTATATGAGGCATGGGAACGGTATAAGGAGTTGTTAAGAAGATGTCCAAACCATGGTTTCGAAGATTGGGTACAAATTGAATTATTTTACAATGGTTTGAATGGACAAACAAGAGGTACTGTGGATGCAGCAGCTGGTGGCACGATATTTGCAAAATCACCTGATCAAGCATATGATTTGCTTGAACAGATGACCATTAACAGTTATCAGTGGCCGTCTGAAAGGTCAGGAGTAAAGAAGCAAGCTGGAATTTATGCCATAGATCCTATTACCTCACTTACTGCTCAAGTTTCAGCTTTGACAAATCAAATTGCAGCAATGAATAAGACTGGTACATCAGAGGTTGAAAATGCATCGGTTGTTACTGAAGAACCACAAATTCCTGATGAAGCTCATTATATCAACAATAGAAATTTTGGTGGCTACGGAGGATATCGAGGTAACCCTCCCTCTAACACTTATCATCCTGGATTGAGAAATCATGAAAATTTTTCATATGCTAATAATAAGAATGTGTTGAATCCTCCACCGGGGTTCAATACATCAAAAGGGGAAGGAAAACCTTCACTTGAGGATCTTGTTGGAACATTTGTTGTTGAATCAAGTAAAATGATGGCTAGGACTGAATCTCGTCTTGATGGCATGGAAACTCACATGGGAAATATGGGAGCAACTATGAAATCATTGGAGACACAGATTGGTCAATTGGCTAATGCATTGAAAGATCAAAATAAAGGTCAGTTCCCAAGTAACACTGAAGTGAATCCAAAGGAGCAATGCAAAGATGTAATTTTGAGAAGTGGAAAAGAACTTGAGGGTAAAAATTCCAATGAGAAAGATGAAAATGAGGTGATTGTTGAAGAAGTTGAAACTGAGGGATCTAATACCAAAGCTGAAGCTGAAGTTGAACAACCTCCGGTATTTAAGCCGACTCTTCCATATCCGCTGAGGTTCAAGAAGAAGAAATTGGATGATCAATTTGCCAAATTTTTGGAGATTTTCAAGAAGATTCATATCAACATTCCATTTGCTGATGCTTTAGAGCAAATGCCAAACTATGCAAAATTCATAAAAGATGTGATGTCAAAGAAGAGAAAGTTGCATGAGTTTGAGACAGTGAAATTGACAGAAGAGTGTAGCGCCATACTTCAAAGAAAACTACCACAGAAACTCAAAGATCCAGGGAGTTTTACTATCCTTTGTGTTATTGGTGGTTCTAGAATAAATAAAGCTTTGTGTGATTTAGGTGCCAGTATTAATTTAATGCCTTTTTCTATTTACAGGACTTTAGAGCTTGGCGAGGTGAAGCCTAGCACTATTACCTTGCAGCTGGCGGATAGATCACTTACATATCCACGGGGTATAGTGGAGGATGTTCTGGTAAAGGTAGACAAATTTATATTTCCTGCTGATTTTGTCATTCTAGATATGGAAGAAGACAAGGACACCCCACTTATCTTTGGAAGGCCATTTTTGGCCACTGGAAAAGCTTTGATCGATGTGCACAAGGGTGAGCTTACATTGAGAGTAGGTGGAGAAGAAGTCATGTTCAACATCTACAACACAATCAAAGAACCAAATGAGGTAAGTACTTGTAATAGCATTGATGTAATTGACTCATGTATATCTCATGTTGGTGCAGGAAGATTGACAAAAGATTCCTTGGAGAGATGCTTGTTGGAATCGGCGTCTATACTGGATGAAGATGATTGGGATGTCCAATAGGAGTTACTTGCTCTCGATACATTGCCTAGAGAAAAGAGTGATGTGCATAATGTAGAATTACTTGAAGATGCAAATATAGAGGTACCAAAAGTATCCCCTGAATTGAAGGAACTTCCAAGTCACCTTTGTTATGCATTTTTAGGTGAAAATTCAACATATCCGGTAATCATCTCTTCTTTTCTTACTTGTACTGAAAAAGAAAAATTGTTGAGGGTGTTGAGAGAATTTAAATCTGCTTTGGGATGGACAATTGCTGATATAAGGGGAATTAGTCCTACTGTTTGTATGCATAAAATTTTGATGCAGGAATCATATTCACCTTATGTTGATCATCAGAGAAGGCTTAATCCTGCAATGAAAGAAGTTGTAGGGCTGAGGTGTTAAAATTGTTAAATGCTGGTGTTATTTATGCTATATCTGATAGCTCATGGGTTTCACCAGTACAAGTAGTGCCTAAGAAGGGAGGAATAACTGTAGTGAAAAATGAGAACAATGAATTGATTTCAACTCGCCCAGTGACTGGTTGGCGAGTATGCATAGACTACAGAAAATTGAATGATGCTACTAGGAAAGATCATTTCCCACTTCCATTTATTGACCAGATGCTTGATAGAGTTGGTGGTTATCATTATTATTGTTTTCTAGATGGTTATTCAGGTTACAATCAGATTGTCATAGCACCGGAGGATCAGGAGAAGACTACTTTCACTTGCCCTTACGGTACATTTGCTTTCAGGAGAATGCCATTTGGACTATGCAATGCACCTGCTACTTTTCAGAGGTGTATGATGGCCATATTTTCTGACATGGTTGAGGAAATAATGGAGGTTTTTATGGATGACATTTCTGTATTTGGTACATCTTTTGATCATTGTTTGCAAAATTTAATGCTCGTTTTGCAGAGATGTCAAGCTAAGAATCTAGTTCTGAATTGGGAAAAATGTCACTTCATGGTTCCCGAAGGTATTGTGCTTGGCCACAAAATTTCAGCTAAAGGAATAGAAGTTGACAGGGCCAAAGTTGTGGCAATTGAAAATCTTCCACCGCCAAAGAATGTGAAAGGGATCAGAAGTTTCTTAGGACATGCCGGGTTCTATCGTCGTTATATCAAAGATTTCTCTAAAATTACTAGACCTTTGTGTAATTTGTTAGAGAAAGATTCAACATTTATTTTTGACGATGATTGTTTGCAGGCATTTAACAAGATCAAGAAAGCACTGATTTCTGCTCCCATTATGATAGTGCCTGATTGGAAGGAGCCTTTTGAGCTCATGTGCGATGCTAGCGACTATGCTGTGGGAGCAGCATTGGGACAGAGGAGAGATAAGATGTTCAAGGCCATATACTATGCAAGTCGTACACTTAATGCAGCTCAACAGAACTATACAACTACTGAGAAAGAGATGCTAGCAGTAGTGTTCGCATTTGACAAGTTCAGAACATATCTTATTGGCACCAAGGTAACTGTTTTCACTGACCATGCAGCGCTTCGCTACTTGTTTGCAAAAAAGGATGCCAAGCCCAGGTTGATACGATGGATACTCCTACTTCAAGAATTCGATTTTGAAGTAAAAGACAAGAAAGGTTGTGAAAATCAGGTGGCAGATCACTTATCACGACTAGAGTTAGAAGAAAGAACGGAAAGTGGAGTTATAAATGAGTTGTTCCCAGACGAACAACTGTTTGAGGTAAGTTCTAAACTCCCGTGGTTTGCTGATATAGCTAACTTCTTGTCTTGTGGCACTTTTCCTCCAGATCTTAATCATCACCAGAAAAAGATGTTCTTCCATGATATCAAATTTTTCTTTTGGGATGATCCTTGTGTGTATAAGAGATGTGCTGACCAAGTGATCAGGAGATGTGTTGATGGAGAAGATGCACACAAAATTCTGGAACAATGTCATTCATCACCGTATGGTGGACATTTTGGGGTAACACGAACAGCAGCTAAGGTATTGCAATCAGGTTTTTACTGGCCTACTTTGTTCAAGGATAGCTATACCTTAGTGAAATCATGTGATAGGTGCCAAAGGTTAGGGAACATTTCTAGGCGTCACGAATTACCACTGACGAATATTTTGGAAGTGGAACTTTTTGATGTCTGGGGTATAGATTTCATGGGACCTTTTCCCCCTTCTTTTGGTCAATCTTACATATTATTAGCTGTGGATTATGTTTCGAAATGGGTGGAAGCAATCGCCACCAGTACTAACGATGCTCGTGTTGTAGTTAAATTTGTGCACAAGAACATTTTCACAAGGTTTGGAACACCAAGAGCTATCATAAGTGACGAAGGTACGCACTTTTGCAATAAAATTTTCAATTCACTGATGGCTAAATACAATGTGAAGCACAGAGTGGCATTGGCTTATCATCCTCAGTCAAACGGACAAGCTGAAATATCCAACCGGGAAATCAAACAAATCTTAGAAAAGACTGTCAATACAAACCGGAAGGATTGGGCTATAAAGTTGAATGATGCACTGTGGGCTTATAGGACAGCATTCAAGACACCTATAGGGATGTCTCCCTATAGGTTGGTTTTTGGTAAAGCCTGTCACTTGCCGCTGGAATTGGAGCATCGAGCATTCTGGGCAGTTAAGAAGTTGAATTTTGACTTGAAAGCCGCTGGTGATGAAAGAAAATTACAGTTAAATGAAATGGAGGAGTTCCGCAATGAAGCCTACGAAAATGCCAAGATTTATAAAGAACAGACCAAAAAGTGGCATGATAAGCTCATTATACGAAAGGAACTAAAACCAGGACAACAAGTACTCTTGTTCAATTCCCGTCTTAAGTTGTTTCCTGGTAAGTTGAAATCGCGTTGGTCAGGCCCATTTTTGGTGGAGACAGTGTATTCTCATGGGGCCATCGAGTTGAAGTGCAATGATGGACGAATTTTCAAGGTGAACGGGTAAAGAGTTAAGCCATACTATGGGAATGAAGTAAGGCACCTCGACAACATTCTTTTGGGCGGGTCAACTTGATATCGATTCATGGTAGTCAGGCTGATGACGTTAAAACAAGCGCTTATTGGGAGGCAACCCAATTCTTTGTTTCTTGTTTGCATTGTGATTTCAGTTTTTATTTTATTTTAATCATGTTATTTTTAGTTGTGTATTTCTAATATAGTGTATGTTTATATCGTCCCAAATTTAATGAATCCCAATTGTTTTCTTTTCAGGACTGAAAATTTGAGAAGAAAATATTTTGACGAAACAAGAGTGCCCCTACAGTCTCATGAGCACTGCACCTATGCTTGAGGTGCATTCAAACACAGAAAATTCGAAGCAGGAGTGCACCCGCAGCACAAAGACAGCGCCCCCGCGCTAGGAATGTCGAACAAACACCGCACCCGCGGTGTGTACACTACCGCACCCGCGGTAGTGCCTTATGGAGATGGAGATATGCGCGTATATGCCGAACACACAGTGCACCCGCGCTCTTAAGCTACCGCCCCTGCGCTAAACTGCCGAGACAAGAGCGCACCAGCGCTGCTTAGCGTAGCGCCCCCGCGCTGTATCGATGAAAAAAAAAAAATTCATGCAAATGCCGAACAGGCACCGCACCTGCGGTGCTTGCACTACCGCCTCCGCGGTAATTTTACAAGAAAAATTTCAAAAGTTGCCGAACATGTACCGCACCCGCGGTATCCTAACGCCGCTCCCGCGCTTCATTTTCGCACAAACACCGCACCCGCGGTCTTTCAAACAGCGCCCCCGCGGTCATACGTTTTTAAGGCAAAAAATTGGGCATTTCTAGACAATCGAAAAATTCCTTCTCAAGAACACCTCTTCCATTTTCGAAATCTTCTTTCAACCAAACTCTTTTCACACTAATTTTTTTGTGATTCCTTCCTCAAATTTACTACTCCCAACCAAAATATCTTAACCCATTCCATCAAATATCATTTCCTTTCAAGAAAATTTCAAATCCAAGCCTAGGGTTTGAAAAAGGGGTTCGAAATTTCTTCAAGATTTGAGTGGAAATTTGTTTTTGATCTTCAAGAAACAATTCAACACATCCAAGATGAGCATATTCATCCCATATTTGTTGAAAAAAAAAAAAATCGAAATTTGTTGCTTTGGAAGGAAATTTCATTTGGTGAATAATATTGTGATTTAGGGAATAATGTTGGTTGATTATTGTATACATTGTTGTGGTGTGTATATTGTGAGTTGAGAAGTAGTTTGGGGAAGTGCAAGAAGTCTTTTATTTTGAGAAGAAGGTTGAATTGAAGTTGTGTAAACAAGGTGTTTGACAAAATGCCACTGAAAAGAAAGTCATCAAAGGGTGCTTCTTCATCAACAGCAGTGAACTATGATGCGAGTAGATTTTTTAATGAAAAAGCGGAGGAACAATATGGGAAAATTTTGAATCGAAGCATTATCAAGGAGAGGGGTTTTGATCTTAGTGATCCTAATACTCAAATAGAACAAATGCTTAGGGATTGACAGTGGGAGGAGTTTGGAAGACAGCCACAGGATGCTGTCATATCATTGGTGAGAGAGTTCTATGCAAACTTGAAGGTGAGACATGATCGGTTAGTGGTGTTTGTGAGAGGTAAAGAGGTCGCTTTTGATGCGCAGACAATCAACACTGTATATGGCTTTCCTGAAATAATGCACGATGAGTACGAAGAATACAAAAATGGGTATGTTGATTATGACAATATTCTTCAAACTATTTGTACACAGGGAGCCGAATGGCGAATGAGAGACAATGTGCACTTAAGCCTTGCAAAGTCTGACCTCAGGGAAATGGCAAAATATTGGTATTCATTCATTGCTGCCAGAATAAAGCCTACAGAACACACAACTACTGTGATTAAGGAGAGGGCCATCCTCATATTCTGCATTATGACAGGGAAGACAATCGATCTAGGTCGATTGCTTAAAAATTCAATTTATGATTATGCATGTGGCAACTCTCCGAGTGGACTTCTCCACCCCTCTCTCATCACTGTTTTATGCCAACATGTGGGGGTTACTTGGGCACCAAATGAAGAAGTTCTGAAGCCTAAAAATCCTATTGTGATAGCTCAGGCATTTATGGGATTCAGAAATGAGCAAGCTGCAGCACGAAGAGCTGAAAGGGAATTTAATCGGAGAGCTGCAGAGAGGCGTGACCAAGCCCAAGCTCAAGAGCCACAGCCACAGCAAAGGCATAGGAGAAATAGGCTGAATCAGTTGGAGGAGGATATGAGGGTATCACGCCAAGAGATGGATGCTTTTCGGTATCGGACCGATACATTCATGGATTACATGATGGATTTCACATCAGCCTTGCCTCATCAATTTCCCTCTGCTGCCACTTCGGGACATCCATTTCCACCTCCTCCACAGTGGCCACCTGTCTACCACCCGCCAGAGTTCCAACAACAACCCAACCCTAATGACGATGAAGAGGATGATGGCAATGACCACTGACGGTCGTTGCCCAGTGTATGTGCATTTTCCTATTTTTCATGCCTATTTACATCGAGGACGATGCACATGATTAAGTTTGGGGGAGAGTTATTTTATTCTATCTTTGTGTGTTTTGTTTTAATTTATTTAGAGTGTTTATTTGTTTATTTGCTTTTGTGTGTTTATTTACTTAGTGTATTTTTTTGTGTGTTTAATTTTTTTGTTTATTTTATGTGTTTGTAGTATTTTAGTCATGAAATGTTTAATGAATTGGCCAATGATAAAAATATTTTTTGGAAAAGCAATGTCATGCATCAAATTCATGTTAATTGACCACTTTGAAAATTTAGAGAATAATCATGAGATTTGGTGAATTTGAGACTTAAAATTTCTATAAAACTTTGTGATTTTTATTTGACATTGAAATAAAATTTTTACAAACATATAAAATCAATCTTTGAATTTATTTGGGCCATGTATATTATTCATAAACATTCATTTGAAGCCCTTTTGAGCCTATATGAGAAAAGAGTTGTGTTTTTAAATTCCTTGGAAGCCAAGCACATTTCTTTTTGAATATATATGTATTTGGTTGATGCATTTTCACGATGATTAGAATTCTACTCTTTGATGGTGAATTGAGATTTTGTCTAGAACTATCCAAACATCACTCGAGGCGAAATACGGACAAATTATGATTTAGGAATGATTTAGGTGATTTTTGGATCGATTGAGCCTTTCAAGCTACCAAATAAACTAATTTATCATTTGTCACCTCTTTGAGCTTATATGAATTTGAATGGCACACATAAATATGTGTAAAAGACCCCATTCAAATAATTTTTCAAGTATCCCACAATTACCAACCTTTTGAATATCTTATACAATTAATTCCTACCTTCTCAAGGGAGTAAGAATTTGAAAGAAATTGATTTTCTCCTACAAAAGAAAAATGACTAATGATACATTGTTGAAAATTGGAGAAAAAGGGGAGAAAAAGAGATGAGATGAATAAAGAAAAGAAAAAGATAAAAATTGGAGATTGAAAGAAATAGTGGAGTGTGCAAAAGAGAAGAAAGTCAATTTACTCCCTTATTTGAACTCCTAGACTTTATTTGTAGCCATGAACCGAGGCCTAACATTATAACCATTGAAAATCCTATTAACCTAGTCATAGTTGTCCAATATACTAGTGGAGAGTGATTGGGAGGATCTAGCCTATGGACAATCAATAAACACTGTCATTGAATAAGAATTTTGATCAATTTTTCACACACCTCATTGCATCAAATATTTATTGGGTATCCATTTCTTGAATGAAAATTGCTTTGAACCCAATTTTTACCGAAAAAGACCTTGTGATATGTGTTTGTAAAAATTTGAAATCAATTGCTAATGATTTGAAACATGGTTGAAGAGATTTGAAGTTAGAGAACGAACCAATCACATAATTTTATCCGGATGAACAAGTGGTTGAAGTGATTTGAATTATAAATGCATGATGGATTTTGAATTTATATTGAGGCCAAGTTCTTTAAAATATTTCATGACTTGTTTGTTTGTTTGTTGTTTTGTTTTGCTCGGGACTAGCAAAATCTTAAGTTTGGGGGAGTTTGATAAGTGCAATTTATTGTACTTTTATTACTTGTTTTTAACTTGGAATTTTGTGATTTTTTAGCAGGTTTTATTTGATATGTTGTTGTTTTTGTTATTGTAGTTTGGAAGCTTAGAAATGAGAGTTTGGAGTGATATAGTGATGAATTAGAAGGTGTAAAGGACAAAGAGACACAAAGCAAGAGACCGCACCCGCGCTTCTTACAATGCCGCACCCGCGCTGATTTACGAGGCATGACCGCACCCGCGGTCATGCAAGCGCCGCACCCGCGGTATCACCAGTTGCACATGAGAATTTCTGCCGAGAAGACACCGCACCCGCGCTCCTTAGATTACCGCACCCGCGGTCATGCACAGACAACTTCCGGAAATTGTGAAACTATGGTGTGCTGCGCATGGGACTTGAAGACTTTGGTGTTTTGCGTGCAAGACTTGTTGAGGACTATAAAAAGCCTCCATTATTCATCATCTAGGGGATCTTAGAGCAAAAGGAAAGGATTGGAGGCTACAACAAAGGGATTAAAGATCAAGTGCATCCTTGGGAAAGTTCTTGCACATCTTTGGATAAAAGCTTCATTTGAACTCCAAAACTCTTGTTCTAAGTTCTTCTTTCTTTACTTTCATTGTTATTTACTATGTTTTGTTTAAGATTTGTGTGTTGTGTTATTTTTATTATGAACTAATTTTTATTTCTAGAGGAACGATGGATCAAAACTAGAAACCATGTGTGATGATTTATTATTTATGCTATATGAGATTTCCTTATTGTTCATTTGTATGTTTCCAATTTTAATGCTTTCAATTTATTGGCCATATCTTGAATGATGCTTATGTTTATAAATTATCACTTGGAAAAGGGAATTTATAAACAAGAAAGGGAAAAATACATCGATTGTATTTTTATAGTTCGGGAGGACATATAATGCTATTGAAGCCATTAAAAGACTTGAGTGCTTATTGTGTTATTTAATTATAGGTTGTTGATGGGGACATTACAATCTTTTATTAGATAATTAGTATCTGCTTAACACTCGGGAGAGGAGTAGATGATTTTAGAATTCTTGGCTAATGAATAAGAAGGATAAATATAATATAGCTACACAAAAATACACATGGTGGATAGTTGCGTGAAATCGGACCTCTAGATCTTTTATTCCATTGTTGTTCAACTCTGTTTGGTATTACAATTAAATTTATTTTCAATTCAGTTATTGATGCGAACAAATCTGTTATTTGATTATTCTAAATAAAATCAAGACTATTTTAATTACAAGCATTAATATAAATTTAGAAATACATTCCTCGTGGGATCGACACTTGTACTCAAAATTACATTTTACTATAACTTGACGTTGTGCACTTGCAAGCAATTAAGAAAACACGCAACAGCCACAATCACACTACTGTTTATATGCATGTGTGTCATTATTGTTTTTAATATTTATTCTGTTTACAGCTGTGACCCATAGTTTTGTTATGATAACATATCACCCCAATAAAATCTCTCATCTTTCTCTCTATTTTCGCAGACCAAAAAAGAAAGTAAAAACATGGCTGGATCCTCTACACAAACATTGAAAAATATTTGCGTATTTTGTGGGTCGAGTCCTGGAAAAAATGAAGTGTTTGTAGAAGCAGCGAATAATCTTGGAAAGATATTGGCTGAGAGAAAAATTCACTTGGTATATGGGGGAGGTAATATTGGGTAAATGGGATCTGTTTCAACATCTGCTCATCTTGGAGGTAGTCAGGTTTTGGGTATTATTCCTACAGCTTTAGCTGAAGGAAATATTACATGTGTTACGATTGGGGAGGAATTAAAATTTTCTTCTATGTATGAAAGAATTACTCAAATGATTGAAAATTCTGATGCTTTTATCGCACTACCAGGTGGTTTTGGTACATTAGAAGAAATTTTTCACACTGTTTCTTGGGCACAACTTAATATCCATAATAAACCTGTGGGCTTGTTGAATATCAATAATTATTATGACAGTTTGTTGACATTTCTTGATAAAGCTGTGTAACAGAATTTCATTTCAGAAAATTCACGACGGATGCTCATCTGTGCTTCGACTGCCGACCAATTAATTAATGATTTGGAAGATTTTGTTCATAAGCCTGATCCGATGATAACAAAAATCAATTGGTCGCAATCAAGCAGTAAGAAAAGAAAGTTGGATCATTGATTCAAAAGTCGTGGATTGGTTTGCGTTTGTTTCAGTTTGTTATCTTCAATAAAATTCCAGGTGATATCTCTTTCATTTTGTACTCTTTATTAATAGTTATTTCGACATTAGGGACAATGTCATATTCTGATTGGGGGGAGAAAAAATGAAAAAAAAAATTATATATATATTATAATAAAATCATGTTTATTGCTTGTATCTTTGTATTTTTTGCAAAAATATTATACATTACATATTTAAAAGGTTTAAATTAGAAAATGTATTAATCTATCTAAGGATGTTTAATTTTTATTTAGAAAAAAAAGTCAATTTTTATATTCTGATCACTATAAAAATATGATTTATGAAATCTTTTTGAGTGATTAACCATTGTGGTAAAATCAGGTATTAAAGTATATGGCCCAAGATATACCTTATTAGAGTGCCTAAAATTTTAAACTCACACATATTTTGTGAGTGAGTGGAGAGGACTGAGAAAACAGCTTTCGAGCCTTTATTGATCATGAGAGAGACTATCTATTGTTTAGATCTTGAGTTCTTATTTTGAAAAAAAATTGATATTTCCTGAAAAAAAGAAAAATACAAAAAGAAAGATATTGAAGATCTATGTAATTTTTAAGTTATATGCTACGACCCATATATCTCTCATAAAAAAAAAGAAAGAGAGAAATTTATTGTACACGTTAAATAAATATGTGGTCAAGAAGCATAAACTTAGTCTGATTCCATGATGTTATGAAAAAAAAATATATCAGGAAAAAAAAATATAATAAGAACAAATAGATTTGAATCAATGGATTTTCTATCTTTTGATTAGTTTGGCTCGTTTGTCTGTCTGCATTCTGTAAACCATTTTTCTGAGCATTTATCTGTATTCAAACTCCATGAGAGAATTCGTTGCCATAAATTGAAACATTTATTAACCTGTGAGGATATGGAGTTGAGACTCTTATTAGGAATTTCTGAAGGCCGTGTACATTTAACTACCTGAAATAAGCTTTGAATTGATCATCTCAAATTATTTCATAAATTATAATTATGATGATCCTGATATAACTTTGACAGTTTTCAAATTTAATTTAAACACTTAGATAGTTCTGATTACATTTCTATTTAAATTAATCAATATGTTTTGTATTGCTATTAACTCTTAAATTGCTAGGGACTAGCAATAAGCTGGTTGGGAGGTGTGATAAGCATAAAAATTATACATTAATTAAATGTTTTATAATATAAATATATAGTTTTTGTTTTATTAAATGTTTAAATATTATATGTTTTATAATAAATTGTATAAAATATAAGTTGTTGTGTAATTACAAGTTTTAACTATTTTTACAGGTTCGATAAAACAAAAATAAACTTGGCGTTGCAAATGGGATTAAGATGATTCTTGGACCTGTAGAAAGTTGATGTTAATATCTACAATATTGATGGCAAGCATGAGATAAAAATCCTTTCACAATTGGAATCAAATTAAGCAACAAATAAAGTTACCAAAGGAGTGGGAGTTTTACCAAGCTCTAGTATTTCGACCATATCTCTCAAATTACTTGGTCAAATGGTTTGAAAAAAATACCACAACTAGACAACTCAATTATCCACATGTTTCTTTTTATGTGAAGAAGCAAATTCGGAGAAGAAGATTTTCAAAAGTGATGTGTAATATAATATAATATTTTGGAACACCAATGAAGACTTATGTGTAAAAAAATAATATTTTATTTGTGGTTGTCTCCCCAAATTTGGCTATAAATAGAAGTGCATTGTAATGTATTGAGATATCCCTCTTTCTATGAACAAACCTTTGAGTTCATAATATTTCTCTCTATATTTTTCCTTTATTTCTTCATTTAAATATAATTAGTATGATAATTTCATTTCAAAGTTTTACACTTTGAATAATGAATAGCTAACTTCCTAAAGTTGAGATGAAAAGGTGAAACTCTTGGCATGATAATAAGGTTACTAAAATGTAAGAATCTATGTTTTATATTATTTAATCATTTTTTATTGTTTATGTTATATTTATTTCTTTAAGTATTTTATACCCTACTTATAAGTGAGAGTTTTGATTTATTGTTGCTATATGTTACACTAAATTCTTGGAACCATTTAAATGTTAGTTTGGTATTACCAACCATTTAAAGTGGATGTCTTGATTTATTAGATATGAATATATTATAATATTAATTTCTTGGTACCATTTAAATGTTAGTTTGGTATTACCAACCATTTAAAGTGGATGTCTTGATTTATTAGATATGAATATATTATAATATTAATTTCTTGGTACCATTTAAATGTTAGTTTGATTTTACCAACCATTTAAAGTGGGATCTTTGATTTACTATATATAAATATATCATAATATTAATTTCTTGGTACCATTAAAATGTTAGTTTGGTTTACCAACCATTTAAAGTTGGAACCTTGATTTAGTGTTTACAAATATATATAGCACAATAAATACTTGACCACATTTAAAAGTTTTAGCATATATTATATATTTATAAGATAATAATATATAACATAATATAAATATGATTATTTAATATATTGGAACCATTTTATTAAGTGGATTTCAATATTGTTCGTTAATGTTAACTTTATTAAAATACCAAGAGTGGATCCTTTAATCTCAACTACTTAAATTAAAATTTGAACAATTAAAAATTACCAATTAAAGATTCAAACCATTCAAAGAAATAAAAAACAAAAACAAAAAGACATTGTAGTGGACTTGTAATTACCTTAGCTTTCCTGTGGATACGATATTCGGACTCACCGAATTATACTACTTGTGGACAACCTGCTCTTGGGAGTGCAACAATCAGAGTCGCAACAGAAAGCGTTAAATCATAAACGTTGACCAATCAGCCCGTTAGATTATGAATGGGGATCTCATGTATGTGGCAGTGGATACGTCCCTGTCAGCCCAGTACTGTGGTTTAATCTGATCAGGCGAAATATGTTATGGGTCACTTGCTTTGAAACATTCTCTACGCAAAATGATGAAGTTGATGTTTGTTCAAGTATGTACAAGTCTGCAAGCATGTTATGAAAAGTTTTCACGTTATGGCACGTCTATGTTATGTATGTATGTTCAAGTTTATGACAAGTTCAAGTTTCAAGTATGTAAATTCTATTTTGAAGCTGCATGTGGTTTTATTATGTATTATTCGTTATTCTCAGTTTATATGTGTTGAGTCTTTAGACTCACTAGACTTGATCGATGCAGGTGAGGATGTTTGTGAGGAGACAAGAGGTGGCGACCAAGGAGCAAGCTTTGACTGAGTGGGAGGCTAAACCCGAGGACCGCCCATGTTTTAAGTCTTTATGAAAATGTTCAAACTTTATATTTGATCTTTCGTTGCGACAAGTTGAGACGTATAGTTATTTTATCGAACTTTGAACGTTCATGTTTATTTAAGAAAATTTTTAATTTTTCCGCAAATTTTAAATAGTAAAAGTATGGTACGTTACAGTTGGTATCAGAGTGGTGTTCCTGTAAAGGGTTACGCTTACTGCCAGTCGCAAGAAGCTCACGAAGTCACACCTCAAGTCTGTAAGTTTTAAAGTTTTGAATTATGTTATGTATTAAGCAATAAGCCATGATTTCAGCATGCCACTGTTTTTAGTTCAATGTACGTGCATTTTATGTTGTTTATATCATGTTCATGCATATTGGGTTTACGTATTGGGTAAATTGTAGGAACAGAATGTCTCCTAGACGTGTGGTTGACCGTGAAGCGAGGGAAGAGGACAGAGTCCCGAAATGAGGAGAGGGCCAATTTTCCACCTCCACCTCCACCTCCGGATATGCAAGCTCAGATGATTGCAGGTATGACGCAGTTCTTCGCACAGTTTGTGAGGAACCAGACTGCAGTAGATGCGGGGGAGAAGCCCAGACCGGAAGCAGTTTACGAGAGGTTCAGACGTATGAGCCCAAAGGAGTTTTCGGCTACCACTGACCCGATGGTAGCTGAAGGATGAATTAAGTCCATCGAGGTAATCTTCGACTTCATGGAACTGACTGAGGCAGACAAGGTCAGGTGTGCCACGTTCCTTCTGACAGGGGACGCCAGACTATGGTGGGAGAGCGCATCAGTGGCAGTCAACTTGCAGGTGCTGCCTTGGAATGGTTTCAAGGAGGTCTTTTATTCCAAGTACTTCACTGAGGAAGTACGCTCTCGCCTAACATGCGAGTTTATGACACTGCGTCAGGGTGACAATAGTTTTGCAGAATTTGTTAGGAAGTTTGAGAGAGGGTGTCACTTTGTACCCCTCATTGCGAATGATGTCCAGGCAAAGTTGAGGCATTTCCTGAATGGTTTGTGGCCGATCTTGCGCCGTGACGTTCGAGTAGCCTGTCCTACTAGCTATGCAGTTGCAGTATCTAGAGCATTGGCTGCAGAGAAAGATCTGAGAGATATCGAGATGGACAGGCAGGGCAAGAGGCCCTATCAGGCACCACCGCAACACCAGCAGCAGCAACAGCAGAGACCTCAGTTTAAGAGGCCGTTTCAGGGACCGTCGGCGAAGAAACCCTATCAGGGACCACCGAAAGGCAAGGGTCCGATACAGCAGCATGTGGCGCCTCAGAAACCCGAGAATTTCCCAGTGTGTCAGAAATGCAATCGCCAGCATCCCGGACCATGCTTATGGGGATCCGAAAAATGTTTCAAATGTGGGGCCAGTGACCACATGCTGAAGGAGTGCCCACAGTGGAAGCAGCCTCCTCAGGGCAGGGTATTCGCCATGCATGCACAAGAGGCGAACCAAGACACGACTTCACTGAAAGATAAATTTTTCTACCTAAGCTCAGTATTAATTTTGCCTTGCATGTGGAAGTTTGTTTGGAATTATTAAGGTGCTGGTAATATTTTGAGTAATTTGGGGCAATAATTTTCTACTATGTTTGAGGTTAATATTAGAATTTTTGGGATATAAGTTTGTGTTGTGCTAACGTCTCTCAGGAAATATTTTCATTAAGAGGTTAGTCACTCAGGCCTTGATAGATTCAGGAGCCACCCATTCTTTCGTTTCAGAAACATTTGCTAGTCACTTGGATATCAAGACCATTGGACTTGACGCTAATTATTCCGTGACAGTCCCATCAGGGGAAGAGCTGTCAGCTACTAGTGTGGTCAGGGACATTGATCTAGAATTGCATGGCCACCTGGTGTATGGTGATTTGATCGTCTTACCGATGCCATAATTCGACATTATTTTAGGGATGGACTGGCTGACGAGGAACAAAGTTCTGATTGACTTTCAGAAGAGGTCAGTATTGGTTAGACCGCCGGAGATGGAGCAGTTTCTTTTTGAACCAGCCAGATGGAGAAGTCTTCCTCGCATGATCTCTTGCATGCAGGCTAGGAGACTTATTTCCAAGGGGTGTCAGGCCTTCTTGGCCAGCATTATTTCTGCACCTGATATACCCACTCCGTCTTTATCATAGGTGCCAGTAGTTAGAGACTTCCCAGACGTCTTTCCTAATAACGTCACAGGCCTTCCACCAGAGAGAGAAGTGGAGTTTGCAATCGATCTTATGCCGGGCACTGTGCCAGTCTCTAAGGCACCGTATCGATTAGCTCTTGCTGAAATGTTAGAACTCAAGAAGCTGATTCAGGAGCTCCTCGACAAAGAGTTTATCCGCCCAAGTTTCTCACCATGGGGCGCGCCAGTGCTCTTTGTGAAGAAGAAAGATGGGAGTATGAGGCTGTGCATCGATTACCGAGGGTTGAACAAAGTAACGATAAAGAACAAGCACCCTCTTCCTAGGATTGAAGACTTGTTTGATCAGTTGCAGGGAGCTACAGTGTTCTATAAGATAGATCTTCGATCAGGGTATCTCCAACTGAAGGTGAAAGATGCAGATGTGCACAAAACAGCTTTCAGAACCAGATATGGGCATTACAAGTTCTTAGCAATGCCATTTGGACTGACGAATGCTCCAGCAATTTTCATGGACTTGATGAATCGAGTATTTCAGCCTTACCTTGATCAGTTCATCATAGTGTTTATTGACGACATTCTTATTTACTCGAAGGGCAGTGAGGAGCACAGTCAACACTTGAAGACAGTTTTGCAGATCTTGCAGAGTCGCAAGTAATTTGCGAACAGTAAGTGCGAGTTTTGGTTGGAAAAGGTAGCGTTTTTGGGTCATATTATTTATAGCAGTGGAATTGAGGTGGATCCAACCAAGGTAGCGGCAGTTAAGGATTGGGTTGAACCGAAGAATGCATCGGAAATCCGCATTTTTCTGGGTTTAGCCGGTTACTACCGTAAGTTCATCCAAGGATTTTCGTCGATAGCAGTGCCACTCACTTCACTGACCAAAAAAAATGCTAAGTTTTTGTGGAGTGATGAATGTCAGAAAAGCTTTGATACGTTGAAGCAAGCCCTTATTTCAGCGCCAGTGTTAGCCATGCCATCAGGGCAAGAGAATTTTGTGTTATACACCGATGCATCTAAGCTCGGTTTAGGCACAGTCTTGATGCAGCAGGGTCGGGTGATAGCTTATGCTTCCAGACATTAAAAGGTGCATGAGAAGAATTATCCGACACATGACTTAGAATTAGCCGCCGTCGTCTTTGCATTGAAGATTTGGAGACACTACTTGTACGGTTAGAAGTGTCAAATATTCACGGATCACAAGAGTCTCAAGTATTTCTTCACGCAGAAAGAACTGAACATGAGACAGAGACGGTGGTTAGAGTTGGTGAAAGACTACGACTGCGAGATTAGCTACCTTCCGGGGAAAGCAAATGTAGTGGCAGATGCCTTGAGCCGGAAAGTTTCAGTCATAGCTCAGTTGTCAGTGCAGAAACCTCTTCAATCTGAGATTCAAATGTTTGATTTAGAAGTTTACCGCAAGGGAAAAGCTCCGAGGTTGTCTAATCTGACAGTCCAATATTCTCTGCTAGACCGTATTCGTGCAGGCCAGTCTTCAGATGAGCAATTACAGAAATGGAGACTGAAGGATGAAGCTAAGGGCAGTGTTCTTTACACAGTGTCAGATGGTATTTTGAGGTACAGAGATAGAATGTGGGTGCCTAGTGTTGATTCGATCAGAGAGGATATTCTGACAGAGGCACACACATCTCCGTATTCTATTCACCCAGGAGGTACCAAGATGTATAAGGACCTACAAATTCTGTATTGGTGGACAGCAATGAAGAGAGACATCCGCAGATTTGTGTCTGAATGCCTCACTTGTCAGCAGGTGAAGGCAGAGCATCAGAGGCCAGCAGGATTGGTTAAGCCACTCCCCATCCCAGAGTGGAAATGGGAGAATGTTACCATGGACTTTGTGGTTGGGTTGCCAAGGTCAGTCAGGGGATCCAATTCTATTTGTGTTATAGTAGATCGACTCACTAAGTCGGCACACTTCTTGCCAGTGAAGACAACTTTCTCCGTGACGCAGTATGCGGAGCTCTATATCAAGGAGATAGTCCGATTGAATGGAGTCCCAGTTTCTATTGTGTCCGACAGGGACCCGAGATTTACATCATCCTTCTGGAAGAGCCTACATGGAGCCATGGGGACGAAGTTGCTTTTCAACAAAGCTTTTCACCCGCAGACGGATGGCCAATCTGAGCGAGTGATTCAAATTTTGGAGGATTTACTGCGAGCGTGTATGATCGATTTCCAGGGTACTTGGGAATCAAACTTACCTCTAGTGGAGTTTACCTATAACAACAGTTTCCAAGCATCTATAGGTATGGCCCCCTACGAGGCGTTGTACGGGAGGAAGTGCATATCACCAGTTCATTGGGATGAGGATGGTGAAAGAGCAGAACTTGGTCCGGAGATAGTTCAGCAGACTGCAGATGTGGTGGTCAAAATCCGAGACAGAATGAAGACCGCCCAGAGTTGCCAAAAAAGCTATGCTGATAAGAGAAGGATATATCTCGAGTTTGCCATAGGCGATCACGTTTTTGTAAAGCTAGCGCCCATGAAGGGTGTTATGAGATTCGGGAAAAGAGGCAAGCTGAGTCCGAGGTTTATTGGACCGTTCGAGATTCTCGACAGAGTTGGGACACTAGCTTACCGTGTTGCCCTTCCGTCGAATCTGGCCGGGGTATACAATGTGTTCCACGTCTCGATGTTAAGGAAGTATCTAGCTAATCCTTCGCATGTTCTGAGCTACGAGCCGTTGCAGTTGGCTCCAGACCTGTCTTATGAGGAAAGACCCGTCCAAATCCTAGACAGACAGGAGCGCAGTCTTCGGAACAAGGTGACTAAGCTAGTCAAAGTCTGGTGGATAAACCAATCAGTGGAGGAGGCCACTTGGGAGACAGAATCAGATATGAGGAGTCGCTACCCGGAGTTGTTCGGTAAGACTTAATTTCGAGGGCGAAATTTTTTTAAGTGGGGGAGGAACTGTAGTGCCAAATTCAGTACACGTATAACCCATGCAATTATTTAATTATTAAAGCATTTATTTAATTTTTAAAACGAGTCTTAGTAGTTCATGATTTATTTAAATGCATTATTTTAAATTAATTATGTTTATGTGATGCACGTTAAAATGTTTTTCGAGTTTCATATTTCAGGCGATTATTCGAGGCGTGATCGAGGAAAAGACCGGGAACGATTCTTGGCAATTTAAAATGCAGTATCTTATTTTAAGTTAAAGATGGGACATTTTAAATAAATTATAAAGTTTTAGTATTTTATAATCCTAATTTAATTATTAAGTGATTTTGATTTTTAAGTTTTTATGGAATTAGCACTTGTATACTTTATTTTCAATTAAGGATTTTTATTTTTAGTTAGGGGAATGTTAGCACTTTAATTAGTGGTAATGATTTTATTAAGCCAAAAATTATTCCCCTAATTAAACACACACACACGTTTTCACCACCTAAACACACTTTTACACACACCTAGAACCGATCAAAACACACACACACTTATTTCATTCAGTTTTTATTACTTTTGAGAGGAGAATTACTAGGGTTCTTACTCCTAGAAGCAGCCGCCCCATCCCTCTATATTTCCTAGCGAGTTTTCGTTGGTTTTCTTCAAGATTTTAGCTTCACATTCGTCCCGGATCAATCCTCACGTCATCTCCGCTTCGGTATCGTCGTCACAGTATTTTTGAATATCAAAAGGCACGTATAATCTTTCTTTTGCTGGATCGATCATGTCATATTATGTGTTGCGTTGTTTATGCGTAAAAAAATATATGTGTGACGTTCGTCGTTTGAGCGGAAAATGGTTTGGATCAGTTTTGAAATAATTTTATATCTGAAAACTCGTTTTTTCTGTCATTTTTAAAACTGCGATTTTTCGATCGTGATTCTGAGAAAACTTTCAACGTGACAATTGTAGAACTTTTTGATATCTTCGATTTGACAGTAAATTCGAAATATTTAGATAAAAATTGAGTGAGTTATGGCGTTTTTCGTGGGAATGCTCAAACTGCGTTTTTTGAAAATTATGTATTGTTGCGTTTTTGAGATTTTATTGTTGCAGGCTTCGTTGAGAATCGACAGGTGGTCGTTGCTGCATCTAGGTATGATCAGTATCATGTTGGGTTGTTATTTGACATGTCGTTCGGTGTTGATAGGCACTCGAATGTACTAGAAGTCGTAGGAACCGATTTGGTGTCAATTGCCACGTTTCTTAATTGTATGTGTCGTAAGGTGGACGTCATTGCTTTGGGTGCTTGTATGAAGTTGGTCCTATGTCTTGGCACGTTAGAATGTGTCTCGAGGTGTCGGTTCATGGTCCGTACCAACAAGTCTAGAATGTAAGCATGACATGTACAGAATTTTCGTCAGTTCGCGTCCAACGAGAGTACACGGACCCGAACTGTCTTTGTTTCTTCTTGACCGTCCTTTTTGCGAGAGTACACGAACTCCCACACGGACCAGGGCACGGGGTCCGTGCCTTTCTATCCTTCGAAGTGTATTTTTACCGAGTCTACACGGACCCTGAGCCGGACCAAGGCACGGGGTCCGTGTCCCTTCTTTTTTTTTTACTTTATTTGGGTACACACACGGACCCATATGCGGACCCGGACCTGGGGTCGTGTACTTCATGTTTTGGGAAAGACATAATGGTTTGTTTTGGGATTTCATGTGATGGTTTAGTACACCGATTTAAAAGAGGTCAATTCCCGAGTGTTTTAGAATGTCTTAAGTTATTTATGGGGTTTGGTGGTGAGCATGTGTACCTACGTCTAAGCAATGCAAGTTAAGTTATGTAAATTCATGATTAATATGTGCAGCAACGGCCCCGATCGAAGTCCAACGAATCCCTCAACGACAAGTAAATATGTTGACGTGCAAGAAAAATATTTTCAAGTTTTTGACATATGCTAAATGTCTTGTGACCAATTTATGAATGCGTTTGGAAGTCGGTGAACGTTGTCGAGGACCTCTCCACCCTGTTAAATCATGAACCGGTTTAGATCGTGATTGGAAAGCGTTAAATCATGAACGTTGACCAATCAGCCCGTTAAATTATGAACGGGGATCTCATGTATGTGGCAGTGGATACGTCCCTGTCAGCCCATTACTGTGGTTTAGTCTGATCAGGCGAAATATGTTATGGATCACTTGCTTTGAAACATTCTCTACGCAAAATGATGAAGTTGATGTATGTTCAAGTCATCAAGCATCTTATGAAAAGTTTTCACGTTATGACACGTCTATGTTATGTATGTATGTTCAAGTTTATGGCAAGTTCAAGTTTCAAGTATGTAAGTTCTATTTTAAAGTTGCATGTGGTTTTATTATGTATTATTCGTTATTCTCAGTTTATACGTGTTGAGTCTTTAGACTCACTAGACTTGATCGATGCAGGTGTGGATGTTTATGAAACAAGAGGTGGGGACCAAGGAGCATGCTTGGACTGAGTGGGAGGCTAAACCCGAGGACCGCTCATGTTTTAAGTCTTTATGAAAATGTTCAAACTTTATTTTTGATCTTTCATTGCGACAAGTTCAGACGTACAGTTCTTTTATCGAACTTTGAACGTTCATGTTTATTTAAGAAAATTTTTAATTTTTCCGCAAATTTTAAATAGTAAAAGTACGGTACGTTACATATATACATATATATCATGTGAGCATTTGAAAGGAAGCTTCTACTTACAACCCACAAGCACTATGGTTGCTGTGATGATTTTGAATGATTCCTAAAACAATAATAACCATAGCTCATTACCAATAATTCAAGGAATCAATCAATTCAACTTAACCCTTCAATATAAACCTCAATATCTCAAACCCTTCCAACTCCAATAATAGAAATCTTACCTTGTAGCTCGAAATCTTAGTGGTATAATATAAGAAATCAACTATGAGCTTGGCACTTGAAGTAGGAAATTGAAGGAGAGAAAACTAGAAGGAAAAGGAATAAGAAACGATGGAGGAGAAAGGAGAAAAGTAGAAATGAGTAGAATAGTCTAGAACCATGTTGATAAGCCACCAATACCTCCAAAAACGTGTTTTATTTTATTTATACAGGCTGCCAGGTGCATATGCGTGACTTTCCAGGCGCATATGTGCGGCCCGTTCTACCCACCCGGTGCATATGCGCGAGTTCTGGCGCATATGCACGCCACATTCTGCCGAAAAACTCATTTTTAGCTTCTGAATTTTTAAATGTGGTCAACATAAAAGTTGTAGCTCTATGTGTTTTCTGGCATCTCCAATTGGCCTCATGTCATTTGAAGGTCTGAGTAAAGTGTTATGCTCATTCTCCCAACGTGTGTTATTGCAGGAACAACGATACACACGACACACTTCGGGCCACTTTTGGCTCGTCTTCCCTAATGATTTGAACAAAACTCAAAACATGAAATTTATAGCCTTATATCTTATCTTTCTAATGAAAATGGTCTCATATCAATTTCATCAATGTACAAAACATTATACAAAAAACCACAACTTCTGCCATATTTTTCATACCGTTTCTGCACTTTTATTTCTTATTTGACTCAAAATCAACTTTCTATTCTACCTATGCATTTCCTTAATCATCACCAATTATGAACATAATACCAAAACAATAACCATATACAATGACCATATTTTAATCATTCCAATAAACATAACCATTACACATAATCTCAACAATCAAACCATATGAAATATCCATTACCATAATAAACCATGAATATCCAATAACCATATTTCCTAAACACCCAACCAAAACTAATATCATAAACAATAAAATTCTAAAATGTTTGGATATTACAATCTCCCCTCCTTATAAAAATTTTGTCCCCGAAATTTGCTTACCGTCAAATAAATTCGGATAACGATGTTTCATCTCCTCTTCTGGTTCCCATGTGGCCTCTTCAATAACATGATTCCTCCAAAGAACTTTGACAAGGCCAATTTCTTTATTCCTCAACACTTTAACTTTGTGATCAAGAATTTGAACCGGCTGTCTGCATTCTGTAAACCATTTTTCTGAGCATTTATCTGTATTCAAACTCCATGAGAGAATTCGTTGCCATAAATTGAAACATTTATTAACCTGTGAGGATATGGAGTTGAGACTCTTATTAGGAATTTCTGAAGGCCGTGTACATTTAACTACCTGAAATAAGCTTTGAATTGATCATCTCAAATTATTTCATAAATTATAATTATGATGATCCTGATATAACTTTGACAGTTTTCAAATTTAATTTAAACACTTAGATAGTTCTGATTACATTTCTATTTAAATTAATCAATATGTTTTGTATTGCTATTAACTCTTAAATTGCTAGGGACTAGCAATAAGCTGGTTGGGAGGTGTGATAAGCATAAAAATTATACATTAATTAAATGTTTTATAATATAAATATATAGTTTTTGTTTTATTAAATGTTTAAATATTATATGTTTTATAATAAATTGTATAAAATATAAGTTGTTGTGTAATTACAAGTTTTAACTATTTTTACAGGTTCGATAAAACAAAAATAAACTTGGCGTTGCAAATGGGATTAAGATGATTCTTGGACCTGTAGAAAGTTGATGTTAATATCTACAATATTGATGGCAAGCATGAGATAAAAATCCTTTCACAATTGGAATCAAATTAAGCAACAAATAAAGTTACCAAAGGAGTGGGAGTTTTACCATGCTCTAGTATTTCGACCATATCTCTCAAATTACTTGGTCAAATGGTTTGAAAAAAATACCACAACTAGACAACTCAATTATCCACATGTTTCTTTTTATGTGAAGAAGCAAATTCGGAGAAGAAGATTTTCAAAAGTGATGTGTAATATAATATAATATCTTGGAACACCAATGAAGACTTATGTGTAAAAAAATAATATTTTATTTGTGGTTGTCTCCCCAAATTTGGCTATAAATAGAAGTGCATTGTAATGTATTGAGATATCCCTCTTTCTATGAACAAACCTTTGAGTTCATAATATTTCTCTCTATATTTTTCTTTTATTTCTTCATTTAAATATAATTAGTATGATAATTTCATTTCAAAGTTTTACACTTTGAATAATGAATAGCTAACTTCCTAAAGTTGAGATGAAAAGGTGAAACTCTTGGCATGATAATAAGGTTACTAAAATGTAAGAATCTATGTTTTATATTATTTAATCATTTTTTATTGTTTATGTTATATTTATTTCTTTAAGTATTTTATACCCTACTTATAAGTGAGAGTTTTGATTTATTGTTGCTATATGTTACACTAAATTCTTGGAACCATTTAAATGTTAGTTTGGTATTACCAACCATTTAAAGTGGATGTCTTGATTTATTAGATATGAATATATTATAATATTAATTTCTTGGTACCATTTAAATGTTAGTTTGGTATTACCAACCATTTAAAGTGGATGTCTTGATTTATTAGATATGAATATATTATAATATTAATTTCTTGGTACCATTTAAATGTTAGTTTGGTTTTACCAACCATTTAAAGTGGGATCTTTGATTTACTATATATAAATATATCATAATATTAATTTCTTGGTACCATTAAAATGTTAGTTTGGTTTACCAACCATTTAAAGTTGGAACCTTGATTTAGTGTTTACAAATATATATAGCACAATAAATACTTGACCACATTTAAAAGTTTTAGCATATATTATATATTTATAAGATAATAATATATAACATAATATAAATATGATTATTTAATATATTGGAACCATTTTATTAAGTGGATTTCAATATTGTTCGTTAATGTTAACTTTATTAAAATACCAAGAGTGGATCCTTTAATCTCAACTACTTAAATTAAAATTTGAACAATTAAAAATTACCAATTAAAGATTCAAACCATTCAAAGAAATAAAAAACAAAAACAAAAAGACATTGTAGTGGACTTGTAATTACCTTAGCTTCCCTGTGGATACGATATTCGGACTCACCGAATTATACTACTTGTGGACAACCTGCTCTTGGGAGTGCAACAATCAGAGTCGCAACAGAAAGCGTTAAATCATAAACGTTGACCAATCAGCCCGTTAGATTATGAATGGGGATCTCATGTATGTGGCAGTGGATACGTCCCTGTCAGCCCAGTACTGTGGTTTAATCTGATCAGGCGAAATATGTTATGGGTCACTTGCTTTGAAACATTCTCTACGCAAAATGATGAAGTTGATGTTTGTTCAAGTATGTACAAGTCTGCAAGCATGTTATGAAAAGTTTTCACGTTATGGCACGTCTATGTTATGTATGTATGTTCAAGTTTATGGCAAGTTCAAGTTTCAAGTATATAAATTCTATTTTGAAGCTGCATGTGGTTTTATTATGTATTATTCGTTATTCTCAGTTTATACGTGTTGAGTCTTTAGACTCACTAGACTTGATCGATGCAGGTGAGGATGTTTGTGAGGAGACAAGAGGTGGGGACCAAGGAGCAAGCTTTGACTGAGTGGGAGGCTAAACCCGAGGACCGCCCATGTTTTAAGTCTTTATGAAAATGTTCAAACTTTATATTTGATCTTTCGTTGCGACAAGTTGAGACGTATAGTTATTTTATCGAACTTTGAACGTTCATGTTTATTTAAGAAAATTTTTAATTTTTCCGCAAATTTTAAATAGTAAAAGTATGGTACGTTACAGTTGGTATCAGAGTGGTGTTCCTGTAAAGGGTTACGCTTACTGCCAGTCGCAAGAAGCTCACGAAGTCACACCTCAAGTCTGTAAGTTTTAAAGTTTTGAATTATGTTATGTATTAAGCAATAAGCCATGATTTCAGCATGCCACTGTTTTTAGTTCAATGTACGTGCATTTTATGTTGTTTATATCATGTTCATGCATATTGGGTTTACGTATTGGGTAAATTGTAGGAACAGAATGTCTCCTAGACGTGTGGTTGACCGTGAAGCGAGGGAAGAGGACAGAGTCCCGAAATGAGGAGAGGGCCAATTTTCCACCTCCACCTCCACCTCCGGATATGCAAGCTCAGATGATTGCAGGTATGACGCAGTTCTTCGCACAGTTTGCGAGGAACCAGACTGCAGTAGATGCGGGGGAGAAGCCCAGACCGGAAGCAGTTTACGAGAGGTTCAGACGTATGAGCCCAAAGGAGTTTTCGGCTACCACTGACCCGATGGTAGCTGAAGGATGAATTAAGTCCATCGAGGTAATCTTCGACTTCATGGAACTGACTGAGGCAGACAAGGTCAGGTGTGCCACGTTCCTTCTGACAGGGGACGCCAGACTATGGTGGGAGAGCGCATCAGTGGCAGTCAACTTGCAGGTGCTGCCTTGGAATGGTTTCAAGGAGGTCTTTTATTCCAAGTACTTCACTGAGGAAGTACGCTCTCGCCTAACATGCGAGTTTATGACACTGCGTCAGGGTGACAATAGTTTTGCAGAATTTGTTAGGAAGTTTGAGAGAGGGTGTCACTTTGTACCCCTCATTGCGAATGATGTCCAGGCAAAGTTGAGGCATTTCCTGAATGGTTTGTGGCCGATCTTGCGCCGTGACGTTCGAGTAGCCTGTCCTACTAGCTATGCAGTTGCAGTATCTAGAGCATTGGCTGCAGAGAAAGATCTGAGAGATATCGAGATGGACAGGCAGGGCAAGAGGCCCTATCAGGCACCACCGCAACACCAGCAGCAGCAACAGCAGAGACCTCAGTTTAAGAGGCCGTTTCAGGGACCGTCGGCGAAGAAACCCTATCAGGGACCACCGAAAGGCAAGGGTCCGATACAGCAGCATGTGGCGCCTCAGAAACCCGAGAATTTCCCAGTGTGTCAGAAATGCAATCGCCAGCATCCCGGACCATGCTTATGGGGATCCGAAAAATGTTTCAAATGTGGGGCCAGTGACCACATGCTGAAGGAGTGCCCACAGTGGAAGCAGCCTCCTCAGGGCAGGGTATTCGCCATGCATGCACAAGAGGCGAACCAAGACACGACTTCACTGAAAGATAAATTTTTCTACCTAAGCTCAGTATTAATTTTGCCTTGCATGTGGAAGTTTGTTTGGAATTATTAAGGTGCTGGTAATATTTTGAGTAATTTGGGGCAATAATTTTCTACTATGTTTGAGGTTAATATTAGAATTTTTGGGATATAAGTTTGTGTTGTGCTAACGTCTCTCAGGAAATATTTTCATTAAGAGGTTAGTCACTCAGGCCTTGATAGATTCAGGAGCCACCCATTCTTTCGTTTCAGAAACATTTGCTAGTCACTTGGATATCAAGACCATTGGACTTGACGCTAATTATTCCGTGACAGTCCCATCAGGGGAAGAGCTGTCAGCTACTAGTGTGGTCAGGGACATTGATCTAGAATTGCATGGCCACCTGGTGTATGGTGATTTGATCGTCTTACCGATGCCATAATTCGACATTATTTTAGGGATGGACTGGCTGACGAGGAACAAAGTTCTGATTGACTTTCAGAAGAGGTCAGTATTGGTTAGACCGCCGGAGATGGAGCAGTTTCTTTTTGAACCAGCCAGATGGAGAAGTCTTCCTCGCATGATCTCTTGCATGCAGGCTAGGAGACTTATTTCCAAGGGGTGTCAGGCCTTCTTGGCCAGCATTATTTCTGCACCTGATATACCCACTCCGTCTTTATCATAGGTGCCAGTAGTTAGAGACTTCCCAGACGTCTTTCCTAATAACGTCACAGGCCTTCCACCAGAGAGAGAAGTGGAGTTTGCAATCGATCTTATGCCGGGCACTGTGCCAATCTCTAAGGCACCGTATCGATTAGCTCTTGCTGAAATGTTAGAACTCAAGAAGCTGATTCAGGAGCTCCTCGACAAAGAGTTTATCCGCCCAAGTTTCTCACCATGGGGCGCGCCAGTGCTCTTTGTGAAGAAGAAAGATGGGAGTATGAGGCTGTGCATCGATTACCGATGGTTGAACAAAGTAACGATAAAGAACAAGCACCCTCTTCCTAGGATTGAAGACTTGTTTGATCAGTTGCAGGGAGCTACAGTGTTCTATAAGATAGATCTTCGATCAGGGTATCTCCAACTGAAGGTGAAAGATGCAGATGTGCACAAAACAGCTTTCAGAACCAGATATGGGCATTACAAGTTCTTAGCAATGCCATTTGGACTGACGAATGCTCCAGCAATTTTCATGGACTTGATGAATCGAGTATTTCAGCCTTACCTTGATCAGTTCATCATAGTGTTTATTGACGACATTCTTATTTACTCGAAGGGCAGTGAGGAGCACAGTCAACACTTGAAGACAGTTTTGCAGATCTTGCAGAGTCGCAAGTAATTTGCGAACAGTAAGTGCGAGTTTTGGTTGGAAAAGGTAGCGTTTTTGGGTCATATTATTTCTAGCAGTGGAATTGAGGTGGATCCAACCAAGGTAGCGGCAGTTAAGGATTGGGTTGAACCGAAGAATGCATCGGAAATCCGCATTTTTCTGGGTTTAGCCGGTTACTACCGTAAGTTCATCCAAGGATTTTCGTCGATAGCAGTGCCACTCACTTCACTGACCAAAAAAAATGCTAAGTTTTTGTGGAGTGATGAATGTCAGAAAAGCTTTGATACGTTGAAGCAAGCCCTTATTTCAGCGCCAGTGTTAGCCATGCCATCAGGGCAAGAGAATTTTGTGTTATACACCGATGCATCTAAGCTCGGTTTAGGCACAGTCTTGATGCAGCAGGGTCGGGTGATAGCTTATGCTTCCAGACATTAAAAGGTGCATGAGAAGAATTATCCGACACATGACTTAGAATTAGCCGCCGTCGTCTTTGCATTGAAGATTTGGAGACACTACTTGTACGGTTAGAAGTGTCAAATATTCACGGATCACAAGAGTCTCAAGTATTTCTTCACGCAGAAAGAACTGAACATGAGACAGAGACGGTGGTTAGAGTTGGTGAAAGACTACGACTGCGAGATTAGCTACCTTCCGGGGAAAGCAAATGTAGTGGCAGATGCCTTGAGCCGGAAAGTTTCAGTCATAGCTCAGTTGTCAGTGCAGAAACCTCTTCAATCTGAGATTCAAATGTTTGATTTAGAAGTTTACCGCAAGGGAAAAGCTCCGAGGTTGTCTAATCTGACAGTCCAATATTCTCTGCTAGACCGTATTCGTGCAGGCCAGTCTTCAGATGAGCAATTACAGAAATGGAGACTGAAGGATGAAGCTAAGGGCAGTGTTCTTTACACAGTGTCAGATGGTATTTTGAGGTACAGAGATAGAATGTGGGTGCCTAGTGTTGATTCGATCAGAGAGGATATTCTGACAGAGGCACACACATCTCCGTATTCTATTCACCCAGGAGGTACCAAGATGTATAAGGACCTACAAATTCTGTATTGGTGGACAGCAATGAAGAGAGACATCCGCAGATTTGTGTCTGAATGCCTCACTTGTCAGCAGGTGAAGGCAGAGCATCAGAGGCCAGCAGGATTGGTTAAGCCACTCCCCATCCCAGAGTGGAAATGGGAGAATGTTACCATGGACTTTGTGGTTGGGTTGCCAAGGTCAGTCAGGGGATCCAATTCTATTTGTGTTATATTAGATCGACTCACTAAGTCGGCACACTTCTTGCCAGTGAAGACAACTTTCTCCGTGACGCAGTATGCGGAGCTCTATATCAAGGAGATAGTCCGATTGAATGGAGTCCCAGTTTCTATTGTGTCCGACAGGGACCCGAGATTTACATCATCCTTCTGGAAGAGCCTACATGGAGCCATGGGGACGAAGTTGCTTTTCAACAAAGCTTTTCACCCGCAGACGGATGGCCAATCTGAGCGAGTGATTCAAATTTTGGAGGATTTACTGCGAGCGTGTATGATCGATTTCCAGGGTACTTGGGAATCAAACTTACCTCTAGTGGAGTTTACCTATAACAACAGTTTACAAGCATCTATAGGTATGGCCCCCTACGAGGCGTTGTACGGGAGGAAGTGCATATCACCAGTTCATTGGGATGAGGATGGTGAAAGAGCAGAACTTGGTCCGGAGATAGTTCAGCAGACTGCAGATGTGGTGGTCAAAATCCGAGACAGAATGAAGACCGCCCAGAGTTGCCAAAAAAGCTATGCTGATAAGAGAAGGATATAACTCGAGTTTGCCATAGGCGATCACGTTTTTGTAAAGCTAGCGCCCATGAAGGGTGTTATGAGATTCGGGAAAAGAGGCAAGCTGAGTCCGAGGTTTATTGGACCGTTCGAGATTCTCGACAGAGTTGGGACACTAGCTTACCGTGTTGCCCTTCCGTCGAATCTGGCCGGGGTATACAATGTGTTCCACGTCTCGATGTTAAGGAAGTATCTAGCTAATCCTTCGCATGTTCTGAGCTACGAGCCGTTGCAGTTGGCTCTAGACCTGTCTTATGAGGAAAGACCCGTCCAAATCCTAGACAGACAGGAGCGCAGTCTTCGGAACAAGGTGACTAAGCTAGTCAAAGTCTGGTGGATAAACCAATCAGTGGAGGAGGCCACTTGGGAGACAGAATCAGATATGAGGAGTCGCTACCCGGAGTTGTTCGGTAAGACTTAATTTCGAGGGCGAAATTTTTTTAAGTGGGGGAGGAACTGTAGTGCCAAATTCAGTACACGTATAACCCATGCAATTATTTAATTATTAAAGCATTTATTTAATTTTTAAAACGAGTCTTAGTAGTTCATGATTTATTTAAATGCATTATTTTAAATTAATTATGTTTATGTGATGCACGTTAAAATGTTTTTCGAGTTTCATATTTCAGGCGATTATTCGAGGCGTGATCGAGGAAAAGACCGGGAACGATTCTTGGCAATTTAAAATGCAGTATCTTATTTTAAGTTAAAGATGGGACATTTTAAATAAATTATAAAGTTTTAGTATTTTATAATCCTAATTTAATTATTAAGTGATTTTGATTTTTAAGTTTTTATGGAATTAGCACTTGTATACTTTATTTTCAATTAAGGATTTTTATTTTTAGTTAGGGGAATGTTAGCACTTTAATTAGTGGTAATGATTTTATTAAGCCAAAAATTATTCCCCTAATTAAACACACACACACGTTTTCACCACCTAAACACACTTTTACACACACCTAGAACCGATCAAAACACACACACACTTATTTCATTCAGTTTTTATTACTTTTGAGAGGAGAATTACTAGGGTTCTTACTCCTAGAAGCAGCCGCCCCATCCCTCTATATTTCCTAGCGAGTTTTCGTTGGTTTTCTTCAAGATTTTAGCTTCACATTCGTCCCGGATCAATCCTCACGTCATCTCCGCTTCGGTATCGTCGTCACAGTATTTTTGAATATCAAAAGGCACGTATAATCTTTCTTTTGCTGGATCGATCATGTCATATTATGTGTTGCGTTGTTTATGCGTAAAAAAATATATGTGTGACGTTCGTCGTTTGAGCGGAAAATGGTTTGGATCAGTTTTGAAATAATTTTATATCTGAAAACTCGTTTTTTCTGTCATTTTTAAAACTGCGATTTTTCGATCGTGATTCTGAGAAAACTTTCAACGTGACAATTGTATAACTTTTTGATATCTTCGATTTGACAGTAAATTCGAAATATTTAGATAAAAATTGAGTGAGTTATGGCGTTTTTCGTGGGAATGCTCAAACTGCGTTTTTTGAAAATTATGTATTGTTGCGTTTTTGAGATTTTATTGTTGCAGGCTTCGTTGAGAATCGACAGGTGGTCGTTGCTGCATCTAGGTATGATCAGTATCATGTTGGGTTGTTATTTGACATGTCGTTCGGTGTTGATAGGCACTCGAATGTACTAGAAGTCGTAGGAACCGATTTGGTGTCAATTGCCACGTTTCTTAATTGTATGTGTCGTAAGGTGGACGTCATTGCTTTGGGTGCTTGTATGAAGTTGGTCCTATGTCTTGGCACGTTAGAATGTGTCTCGAGGTGTCGGTTCATGGTCCGTACCAACAAGTCTAGAATGTAAGCATGACATGTACAGAATTTTCGTCAGTTCGCGTCCAACGAGAGTACACGGACCCGAACTGTCTTTGTTTCTTCTTGACCGTCCTTTTTGCGAGATTACACGAACTCCCACACGGACCAGGGCACGGGGTCCGTGCCTTTCTATCCTTCGAAGTGTATTTTTACCGAGTCTACACGGACCCTGAGCCGGACCAAGGCACGGGGTCCGTGTCCCTTCTTTTTTTTTTTACTTTATTTGGGTACACACACGGACCCATATGCGGACCCGGACCTGGGGTCGTGTACTTCATGTTTTGGGAAAGACATAATGGTTTGTTTTGGGATTTCATGTGATGGTTTAGTACACCGATTTAAAAGAGGTCAATTCCCGAGTGTTTTAGAATGTCTTAAGTTATTTATGGGGTTTGGTGGTGAGCATGTGTACCTACGTCTAAGCAATGCAAGTTAAGTTATGTAAATTCATGATTAATATGTGCAGCAACGGCCCCGATCGAAGTCCAACGAATCCCTCAACGACAAGTAAATATGTTGACGTGCAAGAAAAATATTTTCAAGTTTTTGACATATGCTAAATGTCTTGTGACCAATTTATGAATGCGTTTGGAAGTCGGTGAACGTTGTCGAGGACCTCTCCACCCTGTTAAATCATGAACCGGTTTAGATCGTGATTGGAAAGCGTTAAATCATGAACGTTGACCAATCAGCCCGTTAAATTATGAACGGGAATCTCATGTATGTGGCAGTGGATACGTCCCTGTCAGCCCATTACTGTGGTTTAGTCTGATCAGGCGAAATATGTTATGGATCACTTGCTTTGAAACATTCTCTACGCAAAATGATGAAGTTGATGTATGTTCAAGTCATCAAGCATCTTATGAAAAGTTTTCACGTTATGACACGTCTATGTTATGTATGTATGTTCAAGTTTATGGCAAGTTCAAGTTTCAAGTATGTAAGTTCTATTTTAAAGTTGCATGTGGTTTTATTATGTATTATTCGTTATTCTCAGTTTATACGTGTTGAGTCTTTAGACTCACTAGACTTGATCGATGCAGGTGTGGATGTTTATGAAACAAGAGGTGGGGACCAAGGAGCATGCTTGGACTGAGTGGGAGGCTAAACCCGAGGACCGCTCATGTTTTAAGTCTTTATGAAAATGTTCAAACTTTATTTTTGATCTTTCATTGCGACAAGTTCAGACGTACAGTTCTTTTATCGAACTTTGAACGTTCATGTTTATTTAAGAAAATTTTTAATTTTTCCGCAAATTTTAAATAGTAAAAGTACGGTACGTTACATATATACATATATATCATGTGAGCATTTGAAAGGAAGCTTCTACTTACAACCCACAAGCACTATGGTTGCTGTGATGATTTTGAATGATTCCTAAAACAATAATAACCATAGCTCATTACCAATAATTCAAGGAATCAATCAATTCAACTTAACCCTTCAATATAAACCTCAATATCTCAAACCCTTCCAACTCCAATAATAGAAATCTTACCTTGTAGCTCGAAATCTTAGTGGTATAATATAAGAAATCAACTATGAGCTTGGCACTTGAAGTAGGAAATTGAAGGAGAGAAAACTAGAAGGAAAAGGAATAAGAAACGATGGAGGAGAAAGGAGAAAAGTAGAAATGAGTAGAATAGTCTAGAACCATGTTGATAAGCCACCAATACCTCCAAAAACGTGTTTTATTTTATTTATACAGGCTGCCAGGTGCATATGCGCGACTTTCCGGGCGCATATGTGCGGCCCGTTCTACCCACCCGGTGCATATGCGCGAGTTCTGGCGCATATGCACGCCACATTCTGCCGAAAAACTCATTTTTAGCTTCTGAATTTTTAAATGTGGTCAACATAAAAGTTGTAGCTCTATGTGTTTTCTGGCATCTCCAATTGGCCTCATGTCATTTGAAGGTCTGAGTAAAGTGTTATGCTCATTCTCCCAACGTGTGTTATTGCAGGAACAACGATACACACGACACACTTCGGGCCACTTTTGGCTCGTCTTCCCTAATGATTTGAACAAAACTCAAAACATGAAATTTATAGCCTTATATCTTATCTTTCTAATGAAAATGGTCTCATATCAATTTCATCAATGTACAAAACATTATACAAAAAACCACAACTTCTGCCATATTTTTCATACCGTTTCTGCATTTTTATTTCTTATTTGACTCAAAATCAACTTTCTATTCTACCTATGCATTTCCTTAATCATCACCAATTATGAACATAATACCAAAACAATAACCATATACAATGACCATATTTTAATCATTCCAATAAACATAACCATTACACATAATCTCAACAATCAAACCATATGAAATATCCATTACCATAATAAACCATGAATATCCAATAACCATATTTCCTAAACACCCAACCAAAACTAATATCATAAACAATAAAATTCTAAAATGTTTGGATATTACAATCTCCCCTCCTTATAAAAATTTTGTCCCCGAAATTTGCTTACCGTCAAATAAATTCGGATAACGATGTTTCATCTCCTCTTCTGGTTCCCATGTGGCCTCTTCAATAACATGATTCCTCCAAAGAACTTTGACAAGGCCAATTTCTTTATTCCTCAACACTTTAACTTTGTGATCAAGAATTTGAACCGGCATTACCTCGTAGCTTAGGTTAGGCAAAATATCCAATGAGTCGTACCGAAGGACATGAGATTGATTAGAAAGGTACTTACGTAGCATAGAAACATTAAATACGTTGTGAACTCGATCCAAGTCCGGTGGCAATGCAAGACGATAGGTTCGGTCTCCAATCTTATCAAGAATCTCGAATGGTCCAATGTATCGAGGACTTAACTTATCTTTCTTACCAAATCGCATAACTCCCTTGAGAGGAACTATTTTGATAAATACATGATCACCAACCTCGAATGCCAAAGGCCGCCGACGAACATTATCCTAACTCTTCTGTCAAAACCGAGCTTTGTCTTCATTTTTTCTTTGATCAATGCCACAACATCTGTTGTCTGTTGAACCAGCTCTAGGCCCAACATCTTTCTTTGACCTACATCTTCCCAATACAAAGGAGAGCGGCACTTTCTTCCGTATAAAGCTTCATAAGGTACCATGCCGATTGAAGACTGGAAACTGTTATTATATGTGAACTCTACCAAAAGCAACTTAAAATCCCAATTTCCCGGGAAATCAATCGTGCAAGCTCTTAACATATCCTCCAAAATTTGGATTACATTTTCTGATTGACCGTCTCTTTGAGGATGATATGCAGTACTGAAAGCCAATTTCGTTCCCAAGGCTCAATACAAACTCTTCCAAAACTCTAATGTAATCCTTGGATCACGATCAGAAACTATTGATACCGGTATCCCATGAAGTCTCACAATATCCTGAATATAAGCCTCGGCATACCGATTCATAGAATACGTCGTCTTGACAGGAAGAAAATGTGATGACTTGGTCAATCGATCCACGATCAACCAAATAGAATTGAAGCCTTTCTACGTCCTTGGTAACCCAACAACAAAATCCATAGTCATGTGCTCCTACTTCCATTGCGGTATAGGCAAGGATTGCAACAATTCCGCCGATCTTTGGTGCTCAATCTTAACGTGTTGACATGTTAGACATTCAGAAACAAAGAACATGATATATTTCTTCACACCTGGCCACCAATAAAGACCTCGAAGATCTTGGTACATCTTGGTACTACCGGGATTTACAGAATATGACGCTGTATGAGCTTCAAGAAGTACCTCTTTCCGAATGTCATCCCCCAATGGAACACATATTATACCTCGAAAGGTCAGTAACCCATCACGATTCGACCCAAACTCAAAAACTCCTGTCAGATCGCTTTTCCTCTTCAACTCTAATAACTGAGCATCCAGCTATTGTTCCTTCAAAATTCGATCAAATAAGGTTGAGTGGAGAACCAATGCAGATAATCGAGCCACTGTACCAGGAGATACCAAATTGATCTCATTTATTTGCAAATCAATCAACAAAGGTTTAGAAATCATAGAACCCAATAAAGAACTCGACTTGCGACTCAAAGCATCCGCAACCACATTACTTTACCAGGATGATAGCTAATGGTGCAATCATAGTCTTTCACAAGTTCCAACCATCTCCGCTGCTGCATATTCAATTCCTTCTGTGAAAACTAATATGTGAAGGCCCGAAAATCCTTACTTGAAAATTTGCGGAAAATTAAAAATTTTCTTTGTAAAGTAAGTAAAATTGCCTCGTTCATAAAATCAACTGATGAATCAAGTTCAATTTTTAAAAATATAGCAGCGGAAGAAAATAAAGTTTGCCAAAAATAACAATTTAAGAATATCCAACAACTGATAAAAATTGTTTGCGGAATAAAATAATAAATGCTGAACTGAGGTCCTCGGGTGCCACTACTGCCGACCCAAGCTGGCTCACTGGTCCCCGCCCTCGGCCCTGACCTCATCGGTATCTACAACAATCAAGTCTAGTGAGCCTAAAGACTCAGCATGCATATATCGTAGGTAACGAGTAAAACATAATTTGCATGGTTAAAAGATCATGTCATGAGGCATGCTGAAAATACTTGTACTGAGCAATTATAATACGTGCATAACTGAACTGAAAATCATAGTAAAAATGTTTGCTCCTTGGAGCCCTGTACTGAAATAATTGGTAATAATTTTCTGTTGAGATTATGGTCTACGCTTAGACTCGAGTGCTTTTCCACTACGCAATTCCACCGCCTTCACATGTTCTCTTGGGTTAGTTTCCGTGTTGCTTGGCAAAGCTCCTTGCTCCCTGTTAGCAATCAACTTAGCCAATTGTCCAATTTGATTCTCTAACCCCTTTATAGATGCATCTTGGTTCTGAAATCTCGTCTCTGTTGCAGAAATAAATTTAGTCATCATTTGCTCTAAATTGGACTTCTCCTCCCGAGACGGTTCTGGCTTGAATCCTTGGTGCATCCCATATGGTGGACCTCTTTGTTGACGATTTTGGTTGTTTTGACCTCCCCATGAAAAGTTTGGGTGATTCCTCCATCCCGGATTATATGTGTTCGAGTAAGGGTCATTTCTAGGACGGTTCTGGAATCCCACTTGTTTTACCGGTGCTCCCCCTCAGGGGAGGATTTGAAGGTACGTTTGTAAAATTAATTAAGGATTCACCAAATTGATTGCAAATTATTTAGTAAAGAGCTAGATTATTAATTAAATAAATAAATAAATAAATAGTGATATATATATATATATATATATATATATATATATATATATATATATATATATATATTGTTAAATAAAAATCCAACGCATATTCATTTTTACAAAAATAATTATTTTTTAAAATCTCACTCATTTATAGGAAAATTAAATTTAAGCATTTTTATATTTAATCTTATAAAAATTAGTTGCTTTATAATTTGTTTAATTAAAGTATATATCTACCAACCATTTACACACAATATTATAGGAACGTCAAAAGTGTATATCATTAAATAATCTCAGTTGTGATTCAATTTCAACTATACTCTCTAATTTTGTCGGACGGGTTAGATAATAGATATATCATATCAGGTAAACAAATTCCTTGATTTATGAGACCTTTTTTTTTTTTTTTTTTTACAATATTTTCATATGATATAGATACACACACACATGAAGGGTAATTTTCGAAAAGGTCTTAGTGTGTGTATTTTTTTTTAAAAAAAAATAGAGTGTCTCACGTCTCAATTTTGTGAGATATATCTCCGATCCAAACCGGTTCATTAAAAAATATTATTTTTTAATGTCAAATTTTTTTTTCATTATAAATATGATCAATTTACATATAATTCCAATATTAGGATCTATATAAAAATTTAGAAGATTATATACGTGAAAATAATGATCACGCATAAAAGGCAAATGATATTCCAATCCATATTCATCCGGAAGAGTGTCAGGCTAGCGATTAAATTTGCTTTGAGCAAGATCCAGCCCGTTCAAGTGTGACTACACAATGAGTTTTCAAAACAATTAAACGATAACCATAATTTTGTTAACGAAAATGACTAATTCAAGTTGTCGTTAGAGTGTTATATTCTAACAGACTTGGGATAGAGGTGTCATACAGTTTGATGGATTTTTTTTATTCAGTTGTAAATTTTACGCAAGAAAATCACGTGGTGATTTTGCAGAGCTAGGAACTCCTAGCATCTGGTACATGTTGTAGTGTATATAAATTAATTATGTAAGTTAAATGTTGTTGTTTTACCATATGCCACACTAATTAACATCATCAAGCCTTAATTTTTATCCGCCTCATCTAGTTATCGGCGACTGATCCGTGTATCTCTAGGTGATGATCATGATTAAATAATATTACTCGTATCTCTTAGCGTTAGAGCTGTCAAAATGAGTCGATTTGTTCCGATTCGTCTCAGCTTGCCAAAATTTGGTAGAAAATGTAGAACCTATTTTAAAAAAAATGGTTGAAAAAATTCATTTTCAGTTCATTTTAGTTTCTCTTCAAAATTAAAATAAATACATTCTTTTACTATTTATATATAAAACATTAAAACTTAATTTATAATATTTTGAAAATTAAATTTAATAAATGGTAACAAAAATGGTGGTGTCTCGCCATTTTCCCAAACAAAATCCTACAAGGATTTGGTGAATTAATTTTGCTTTTTCAATAATCGTTCCATGGAATATTACACGAGGCCCATCGAAGATGAGAAGCTCTACTACATTCCTGCTCGCCTGTTTGAGTCCAATGTTACCACCAGATATATATTCTGGTGGCAAAAACTCATATCAGGTGCCGGAAAAAGGCCTGTCTGCAGTGATCATCCTCCTGGTTTTCAGCCAAAAAATAAGAGACCGCATGACTTGGAAACCGAGTCGAGAGAAAATGGCAATGGAGGAAATGATTCAGAGGGTGCAGTTGGTCCAAAATCTCTACTGGAAGATATATCCAACGTGGAAAAGAAATTCATCGATCTTGAGAGAAATATAGCTCTCTATAAAGAAGCCGATTCCTCCTTTGCTTTGCATGAAGAAGGGGATTCCTCTTCTGAATGAAATGATACTCCTCGTTCCATTAAACTTTGTCGAATAAAAGCAAAATTGATATCACTATAAGAAAAAACAGTGCTGACTGTTTTTTTTTTTAAATCTAACGACGGTTTTTTAAAACCATCACAAATTCAATTTTGCGACGGTTTATGTACCATTGACATATAAAATGTCGTTGCAAGGTAAATCATTGCATTGCAATGCATAGCGACAGTTTTCAAATGAACCTTTGATAATTATATACACCACAATAAATAATTCGTATTCTTATATGTTACGTTAGATTTTTCTTTTCAAAAAACGTTGCTAATATGTAGCAATGGTTTTTTCAGACAAGACCGTGGCAATTATATTTGCAATGATTTTCTCAAAAACCGCCGTTGGAGCCAGCGACGATGACAATTGGAACGCTTCGTTTTTGCCATAAACAAATTTATTGCAGTATGTATATACGAAAACTAACATTGGATGCCAGAAAAAGGCCCGTAAGTGATCATCCAAATTTTTGAATAGTGCTATTCTCTTTTAAAATAATAATCCATTGGATTGAGGCTACTTTTCATGGTCAGAAAATACCTGCAGACAACAAATTTGAAGTTTATATCGGTTTGAACATGACTTCTTGGATCATTAATGAACGAAAAACTTGATTCTTCATTACCTCATTCACTTGGAAGTATGTGCCATTTAGAGGAAAACTTCCTCTCATGACGGTCCTGCATGGTACCTGTTATGCTTTCTAATGTTAGGTTTGCTAAATTGGCTTCGGAATTTTGTTTATCAATTTTATTATGCCGCAGATATTGTTTTATCATAGTATTGTTCATACCAGAAGAGTTCCCCTAACAGTTTGAGAGTCTGCTTCACGTTATACTATTGCATGATGAACAAGTTTCTTCAGTGCATAGTTTCTTGGAGTCTCGGAAGCTACACCGCCTCTTTGGTGGTTCAATAGAGTCTAGAGTTTCGCCTGATATGAAATATTTGTAGACCTATTCAGATTATAATGCAACTCTCGATGACTTCAAAATCAATTTACCTTTTATCGGAAATTGCTCATTAGACAAGATATGTGATCACATTTCTTACATTGCAGGCTGGAAGTTTTTAATCGGTTTATTGTTTTTCATACCTGGTGTCCATATTGCAAGTAAGTAAGGGGAAGGATCATCTTGTTCTCGTTTGTCCATCTGTATATTCAGAAATTATAATTAGTCAAGGAAGGAAGGTGTACTGATTACACGTCTTTTGTGTTGAAACAAACTCATAGAATATCACTAACCCCTTCAAGGAGAGGGTGTGAATCTGGAAGCTCGTAGCTGTAAAAAGACTTAAGGGGTCAGTCAACTCATAGCATACAAGAATTGTTTCAAAAATCCCACATGACTGATTCGTGAATTTTTATGGTGGTCTAATGTGGTGCAAGCACGTTAATCAATTTATAATAATGAGAGTCTTACTTACACTGGATGTTCTGTTCTTAGTTGGCTCACATTTTTAAGTTTGGGAAAGGGGATGGAAGCATCTTGCAAATTTAAAGCTACCAAGGCTTTTGACATATATTTCTCCTGAAGTTCTGCATTTTGCTGCATTATTTTCTGCAAATTATGATTGAACTCTTCCATATTGAGTTGGATAGTAGGGATTTCACCAAGATCTTCGAGGAAAGGGTTCTCGATGTCAAATTCTGGAACTTGCACATGCTCTGGTTCTGGAGTTACTGGCACTTCAATAATAGGCTCTAGTGTAGTTGGTTCTTCAATAATGGGTTGAGTGTTGCTAACTTTCAATTCAGCATAGTTCTGATTAACTTGAAGTGAAGGCAATTGCAAGGTATCCATTCCTCCAGTTGACTTTTGATCTGCTCCTTTGTTTTTTGCTGCACTCACAATGTTTTTCTCTTCTGGTGCTGGTAAACCAAGTCTCGCACTGCATCATTCATCAGATTCCACCAATTGGCGTTATATGTCAAAAACATCATAATTATATTACCTACTTACAAGTACAGATGCAAACAAGTTGAGTTGGGGCCGAGCTCGTAAAGTTCCTTGACAAGAGTTCTAGTTGGTTGTTACAAAATCATATTTGATCTTTTTGTTTTCTTTGTTTAAGAATGCATTGCCTTGACAAAATAAATGTACATTGATTTTACATTTTATGTTGAATGCTATATAACATGGTTATGAGTTTGTTTTTCTGATAATTGTTACTCTTTATTCTATGTTATCATATCATAAAAATATAAAACGTGCTTATAAGCGTCTGTTTTACTAATAAATATGAATCTTACTTTATATTAGTATATTATTAAAAAGAGTAAAATGAATCATTAAAGCCTTGTGAATCTAAGTTGTGACCGTTTGAATTCTCGTGATTTGTCTAGAGCTGAACAATCGACTTAAGCTTGTAACACCGGATCATCTTAGGTTGCACTTTCACTTTTGAAGGGGTCTAACATTTATGTTTGATGAAAGTTCAACGCAGTTTCAATTGCTTATCTACATTTATTTTGTCACCCGTTTTTAATTATTAAAAAGAGATTTAAATTTATTTTGATGCTATGCATGTGATCCTTGTCCCAAATACATAACTTCAAGAAGATCAATTATCACAGTCAAATAAATATAGTGGTTCGGCTGAAATAAGTATTAAATGATGGATAACCTTGCAAATGCACTAGCAAAATGTCTGCATTCTCCCCTCATTGGACATGCATTGCAATTTGGCTTATTCTTTGTGCAGAATACCTGACAAAACATGTTTTTAGCTTCAGATTTGCATGCCACATCAGCTTTCTGGTCAAATGTAGTACCTAAGACATATCTGAACAATAATGCCATACCTTTCCAAAAGTAATCATTTGGTAATGCAGCTCATATCTGTAATGAAAAAGCTAAATTAGATCATAGAAATGATGATGACCTGGAATATTTGGTGAGTACAAATTTTTTTTGGTGCATTCATGTACATAAATTTTATTTACAGTGTTCTTTGATCAAGTTTGCATAGCCTAGGCCACAAATATTTTTGTATGGACTCCAGCACCGGGTACCTACACAAGGAAACAACATATCAATTCCGTAAAGCTAGTCATCGCTATCGGAAGGTAAAACAGACGTGCTTACAGTTCTAGTAGGTGCAGCTGAAGTGACTCAGGCAATGGCTGAAGAGGAACCCACCCTAGTCGTACTGATATACGCCCGACATTGGTGTCAACCTTTGTGAGGGCAGAAGAGGCACCGTGTCAGTAAATCCATATCAAGGAAAAGAACTATAAGCAAATTTAATCTTACAGGAAAGGCAAGTTGATGAAGTGTCAGAAGCCTCACACACTCTACACTCTTCAAACCTAATCCCTGAATGCTCAGCAGATACTCTCTGTAGAAAGTGAAAAAATGCGTTATACCTAAGACTTGAAACTTGTAAATGCTAGTTGGGAGCTCTCGTGGCTTACTTTGCTTTGTCTGGTGGAATGTCCCTCAGCCATTCCAGATCAGTGCTTCCATGATCCTTAACAATGCGATTGAGGAATCCCTACACAGTCATTACAAACGATCATCATTTGGTGGCAAGGGATCTCTGGATGCCTGAGGAATAAATATGTAATCATATTAAATTAAAAGATCTGAAGTTCTGTAGAAAACTCAACCGCAGACCTTGATTCTTTGTGCTAGCATGTTGTTCATTCCTCTGTCTTTGATAATTGTGGCTCATCGACCAAGAAAATTTATAAATATATTTCGAAATAAATGTTTATTTTCACTTTTTGGGATTTTCAAATAGAGGAATCAGATGAATTTGTTGTGCCTAGCTATTTTAAATTTATGAGATGACATTAATAAGGAATATTTTTGTGATAAAGAATATTGAATGTATTTGAATCATATATGGCAACTAATATTCTTGATTTATTGTTTGAATCGTATTTAATATTTATGGTAATTAATTAATTTTTTTGAGAACTCCAATTAATTAACATTAATGAATGCTCAGCTCGTGTAGAAAAAGTAACTAGGAGAATTATGGAATCTTGGCGATTTTGCAAACATGACCTTGATCAATCTATTTAAATCATAATAAATAAGGTAACCAAAATATATTGTATCCTAATAGTAATGATTTCTTCTTTGAATCATATATATTTATAGTAACTACTTTAAAAAGATTAATGGATGGTCGTCGAGAAAAACTAGGAGAATTATATATATATATAAATATTTAGTGCATATATATATGAATTAATCTTAGCTTGCTCAAACGTTATTCATAGAACAACGTACGTATATACGATATGAGCTTCGGACGTTTCAAAGAATACACTCCTCCATATTTCATCACACAATACACAACAAACGTAGTCCCAGTACCCCATTATTCTTCTTCTATATCAGTATACCATGAGTTTCAAGTAATCTTCAGGTTTACTGGTAGACACCACTATCGTCAATGGATTATACGGGAAAATTCGACGGCGTTAGATCCATGGGTATGGAGTTGGAACGAATTAAGTCCGAAAATGATCAAGTTCAACCCCTCATCAATTACCTCCACCCAAAAAGAGAGAATGTTCCGTGCACTGAATCGAGGTCTCGTAGGTTTTCGTTTATCGATTTCGGATCGAAAAACCCTGGCCATGAAGGCAGTAGAAGAGGCCTGGAACACTCTCGTCACCAGACCCATGTCCAACATGAAGTTGCACCTTCACATCGATTTTACTCTCATCCACAAACAAATTGTTAATAGGAATACAAACCATCGTGTAGATATCCGAGATTTGGAGCGTGACCCCGTCTATCATGGGACTTTTTTTAGCCGTGCAGATATTAGCCGCCAAGCATCCATCGAATCTTTGAAGCATTCATCGATTCTTAAGAATGAGATTATTGTTGATACAAGTCGTGGGACAAGCTGCTCAATCTGTTTGGAAGACTTCGTGATCGGTTGCGACAAGGGTGTATGTATGCCGTGCTCCCATATGTTTCACGGGGATTGCATCACAAGATGGCTCAGCACTAGTCCCTATTGCCCCCTCTGCCGCTTTGAGATGCCAATTCCCTCGGCTCGACCTACAATTGATCGCATATTTTAGTTTCGTTTGCTACCTATGCATGCTGTGTCTGTGTGTGTGTGTGTGTTGCAAATTTTGGAATTCCTTGTTGATCGATCGATCTCAAATATATATAAAATTGTGATGGTTAATTTTTATTTTTTTTATATATAGAGTTTTGAAATCCTTGTTGATCTCTTAATTATTAGATATAGGTTTTTTTTATGGAGTTTGATCGAATCCCTGTACGTACTCTAAGAGTTGCGTTACGGTAAGGGATTTGGGTTACTTAACATGAAATTAAGGTTTTATTTACAAGTTCTATGTTTTACTTAATTGGCCAGAATACTCGCTGTTACCCTATGCATGCCTAATTTTTAGACGAGCAATGCATGAATCATATAATTTCCAAATTAATTAATGACGACAAGTCTCATATCATGCAATGTAACTATGACGACAACCATGTGCGATATAGAATATATGCAAAGGATTATTCTAGATTAATTATTATGCCCAAATTTTGGAAAGCATTTTCAAATTAATATCTAGATATATGTGTTTCAGTTGTATGATTTTAAAATTCATTTATTGAAAACTAAAAAAAAATAACAATCCGTGAATCACTCTTCAAACAATACATAAAGTATCATTTTTAGAAAAATAATTATATTATTCGATTGTATTGCATTTTTGCATATAATTATAAACAGGAAATAAATAAAATATTAAGTGTGATAATTTTTTATTATTATAAAATTTCAATTTAGTCATAATATTAAAAATTACAACTGTTTATATTTAAAAATTTCGAATATTCAAGAATTTGGATGAGTTTATAAACAATATTAATGGATATTTAAGGATATAAGTTTTAGGGAAGGTTAAAAGGAGTATTTGAAATTACGTTTGTAAAATTAATTAAGGATTCACCAAATTGATTGCAAATTATTTAGTAAAGAGCTAGATTATTAATTAAATATATATATATATATATATATATATTTATATATATATATATATATATATGTATATATATATATATATATATATATTTATATATATATATATATATTGTTAAAGAAAAATCCAACGCATATTCATTTTTAGAAAAATAATGATTTTTTTTTAAATCTAACTCATTTATAGAAAATTAAATTTAAATTTTTTTATATTTAATCTTTAGTTGCTTTATAATTTGTTTAATTAAAGTATCTACCAAAATGATATTTTATATTTAAATCATATATGAATCATTACTGTTTTTTTCCCAATTAAAAGTTTGTACATATAAAATAATCATAAATATTACCGATGAACCGCTGATGATTTCACATATCCAATGTACATATTTGTTACCAACATATACAGATTCTATTAATTAATTCGCATTACAAATTTCATAAATATCAAGTGAATTTGTAATTTAAAAATCAAATTATAAATTTTAATTCATTCCAGCACATATTTACTCATCATTCTAGATTTTTATATTATTACTGATATTTATATAGAGTACGAACAAAATTTGTTTCTATATATATATATATATATATTTTGGTAAATTTTGAACGAAAAATTTACACTTATTAGAAAAAAAAATGTAGAACCTATTTTAAAAAAATGGTTGAAAAATTCATTTTCAGTTCATTTTAGCTTCTCTTCAAAAGTAAAATAAATAAATTCTGTTACTATTTATATATAAAACATTAAAACTTTATTTATAATATTTTGAAAATTAAATTTAATAAATGGTAATAAAAATGGTGGTGTATCACCATTTTCCCAAACAAAATCCTACAAGGATTTGGTGAATTAATTTTGCTTTTTCAATAATCGTTCCATGGAATATTTCACTAATCGTCTATAAATACTCTCCTCAAATTCTTTCTTTTCATTGCAAAACTTTCAGTCTCATTCAAATCCATCATCCTTTTCTTGAAGAAAATTGTGTTCAACAATGGCGGGTGCATCATCGAGCTCTTCTTCATTGCAGGCAAACTTGATCGTGGAAGAGAGGGACGAGCTGATGAGTCCTCAGAAAACGGCCGGCAATTCTTTTCATAGAACCGCCCATTTTCTTCGGCCAACAGCGGCCTCCATTCATGGCTCCGGCTTTCCTCCTGTCATTCCACCTGCTGTGGATGAAAAATTAAATCACAAGAACCTCCATGTGGAGGTGCAGTTTCTTGGGTGGAATCACCCGCAGCAAAACTGGTCATATTCAGCTATTTCTGCGTGAAGAAATACTTGAGACTCCTGTGATCAGTAAATATCTGGCATTTCTTGCCGTACAAGTAGTGTCTCCATATCTTCAACGCAAAGACGACAGCGGCTAAGTCAAGATCATGAGTCGGGTAGTTCTTCTCATGCACCTTCAACTGCCTGGAAGAATAAGTTATCACCCGACCATGCTGCATCAAAACTGCACCTAAACCGAGCTTAGATGCATCGGTGTATGACACGAAGTTTCCTTGCCCCGATGGTATGGCTAACACTGGCGCAGAGATAAGAGCTTGCTTCAAATTATCGAAGCTCTTCTGGCACTCGCCACCCCACACGAACTTAGCATTCTTCTTTTTCATTGAGGTGAGCGTCACTGCTATTGACGAAAACCCCTGAATAAACTTACGGTAGTAACCTGCTAAACCCAGAAAACTACGGATCTCTGAAGCATTATTCGGCTCAACCCATTCCTTAACGGCTATCACCTTTGCTGGATCCAACTCAATACCACTGCTAGATATTATATGGCCCAAAAACACTACCTTCTCCTACCAAAATTCACACTTCCTGAACTTCGCAAATAACTTGCGACTCTGCAAGATCTGTAAAACTGTCCTCAAATGCTGACTGTGCTCCTCGTGGCTCTTCAAGTATATACGAATGTCGTCAATGAATACTATGACGAACTGGTCTAAGTAAGGCTGAAATACTCAGTTCATGAGGTCCATGAAAATTTCTGGAGTGTTCGTCAGTCTAAACAGCATCACCAAGAACTCGTAATACCCATACCTGGTTCTAAAGGATGTCTTGTGAACATGTGCATCTTTCACTTTCAGCTGATGATACCCCGATTGAAGGTCTATTTTTGAGAACATTGTGGCTCCCTGCAACTGATCAAACAAGTCCTCGATATTTGGAAGCCGGTATTTATTCTTGATCGTTATCTTGTTCAATTCTCGGTAATCGATACACTGCCTCATGCACTCATCCTTCTTCTTTACGAAGAGTACTGGTGCACCCCAAGGTGAGAACTAGGGCGGATAAATTCCTTGTCGAGAAGCTCTTGTATCTGCTGTTTGAGCTCTAACATCTCCGCTGGAGCTAGTCGGTACGGTGCCTTCGATATTGGCACAGTGCCTGGTATAAGATCAATGGCGAACTCCACCTGTCTCTCTGGTGGGAGACATGTGACGTCATCTAGAAAGACGTAAGGAAAATCTCTGACTACTGGTACTTCAGATATATACGGAGTGGGTACGTCAGGTGCAGAAACAACACTGGCCAAGAAAGCCTGACACCCTTTGTGAATGAGTCTCCACGCCTACATGCAAGAGATCATGCGAGGAAAACTCCTCCATCTAGCTGGCTCAAAGAGAAACTGCTCCATACCCAAAGTTCTTACTAACACTGACCTTTTCTGGAAGTCGATAAGAACTCTGTTCTTCGTCAGCCAGTCCATTCCCAGAATTCTGGCATCGGCAATACAATCAAATCGGCGTACACTAGGTGGCCCTGCAGTTCCAGATCGATGTCTCTGACCACGCTAGTAGCCGAGAATTCTTCCCCTGACGGGGCTGTCAATGAATAGCTCACGTCGAGTCCAATAAACTTGACGTCCAGGTGACTAGCGAATGTCTCCGAAATAAAGGAGCGGTGGCTCCTGAGTCTATCAGGGCCTTCGTGGCTAGTCTCTTTATTAATATATTTTCTGAGAGGCGTTAGCACAACACAAACTTATCTCCTCAAAATTCTAACCTTATTCTCAGGCATAGAAGAAATTTATATCCCATGACACCCAAAAAATATTACTAGAATACTAATAAACCCAAATGAAATTCCAACACATGCATGGCAAAGAAATATGGTGCTCAATTAAATAGTTTACCTGTCAACAATGTCGTGTCTGGGTTCGCCTCCTGAGCATGCATGACGAACACTCTTCCCTGTGTTGGTTGCATCCAATGTGGTCATTCTTATAACATGTGGTCACTAGCTCCACATTTAAAGCATTTCCTCGATCCCCATAGACACTGCCCCGGATGTTGGCGATTGCATTTCTGACACACTGGGAAATTACCAGGTCTCTGCGGAGCCTTCTACTGCGGGATAGGACCCTTGCCTTTAGGCGGTCCTTGGTCTGGCTTCTTCCCTGACTGTCCTTGGTAAGGCCTCTTGAACTGGGTTCTCTGTTGTTGCTGTTGCTGGTGAGGCGCCTGATAGGGCCTCTTGCCCTGTCTATCTGCCTCAATATCCTCTGATCTTGTTCTGCCACCAAAGCTCTAGACACGACAACTGCATATGTAGTAGGACCAGCTACTCGAACATATCGGCCGCAACCTATCCATGAATTACCTCAGCTTTTCCCGGGCATCATTAGCTATCACGGGTACAAAATGACACCCCCTCTCAAACTTTCGCACAAAATCTGCTACGCTGCTGTCTCCCTACCGCAGCGCCATGAACTCCCTGGTCAACCTGGATCGTACTTCCTCAGTGAAGTACTTGGAGAAGAACACCTCTTTGAATCCATTCCAGGTCAAAGCCTGCAGATTGACCGATATGGACGCGCTCTCCTACCACCGTCTGGCATCCCCTGCTAGAAAGAATATGGCATACCTGACCCGGTCTGTATCCTGCAGCTCCGTGAAGTCGAAAATCATTTCGATGGACGTAATACGTCCCCCTGCCACCATCGGGTCAGTCGTCCCCGCAAACTCCTTCGGATTCATTCTCTGAAATCTTTTACACCGCTTCTGGTCGGGGCCTCGCCCCTGCATTTGTTGTAGCCTGGTTCACCGCAAACTGTACGAAGAACTGCGTCATACATGCAAGCATCTGTGCCTGAATATCTGGCGGTGGAGGAGGAGGAGCGTCTCTCTCCCCATCGCGAGTCTCCCTGTTCTCCTCTCTCTATTCCCGGTTAATCAAGCTTCTAGGAGGCATACTGTTCCAATAATTTACCCAACACGTAAACCCAATATGCATGAACATAATATAAATAACATAAGATGCACGTACTTGAACTTTAAAATATGCACGTGCTGAAATCAGAACTAAATGCTTACTACATAACATAAATTTAAAACCTTAAAAATTACAGACTTTAGGTGTGACTTCGTGAGCTTCTTGCGACTAGCAGTAGGCAGAACCCTTTACAAGAACACGCTTTGATACCAACTGTAACGTACCGTACTTTAACTACTTAAAATTTGCGGAAAAATTAAAAATTTTCTTAAAATAAATCGTGAACCTTCAAAATTCGAGAAAACAACTGTTCAACTCCACAGAGTTGCAACCAAAGATCTCAAAATATAATTTGCCAAAAGTACTTGTTTAAAATCTCATAATCAGTAGCATAAATAATATTATTTTGAACATTTAATAAACTCTTAAAAACTGGGCGGTCCTCGGGTTTAGCCCCCTGCTCAGTCCAAGCCAGCTCCTTGGTCCCCACTTCTCGTCTCCTCAAATGCATCCGCACCTGTATCGATCAAGTCTAGTGAGTCAAAAGTTTCAACACGTATACATTGGGAGTAATGAGTAATACGTAATAAAATCACTTGCTACTTTAAATTAGGTCATACATACTGGAACTTTAACATGCGTATAAAAGAATGAACTCGCATACATAACATAGAAGTGCCATATTGTGAAACTTTTCTTAATCATGCTTGCATACTTGTGCATACTTTAACATACATAACTTCATCATTTTGCGTAGAGGAATGTTTCAAAGCAAGTGACCTATGCATAAAATGCCTGATCAGACTAAACCACAGTACTAGGCTGACATGGAAGATCAACTGCCACATACATGATAGCCCCGTTCATGCTTTACGGGTGGATTGGTCCCTGGTCATTCTTTACTGCGTTCCATTCCTGATCTAAACCCATTCTTGCTTTAACGGGGTGGAGAGGTCCTCGGCCACGTTCACCGACTTCCAAACCCATTCATAATTTGGCCACAAGATATTTAGCATACCTCAAAAACTTAAATATTTTCTTTTGCACGTCGAACATACTTACTTGGTGTTGAGGGATTCGTTGGATCTCGCTTGGGCCACTGCTGCAACATACTAATATGAGTTTCGACACTTAACCTGCATAACTTAGACGTAGGTATTCGTGCTCACCACAGAATCAAATCAAAATCTTATGACGTTCTAGATTGCTCAGGACTTGACCTCATTTAATCATCATACTAACCATGATCTCGAACTCCGAATCAATCCTAGAAGTGAAGCCTATAATATTCCCAACAAAACGCAGTACACGGACCCTGTGTCTAGGTCCGTGTACATACTGTAAGGGCATACTCGAAAAGAATGAAGGACACAGACCCCGTGTCAGGGTCGGTGGAAAGGTCCGTGTAGGCTCGATTTGCTGATACCAAGAATGTAAGGCTCGAGATTATTAGTTCTCATTGACATAATACTCGGAATATATGAGTATGCATATATATATAATGAGGAGTGTTAATTGAGATGAGAATAGGAAATACATGGACAAGAGGAGAAAATCTTCAAATTAGGACAGAACAGTTGGCGCATATGCGCGAAGATAAGTGGCGCATATGCACGACAATTCCAGTAGCATTGGCGCATATGCGCGGAAAGAAGTGGCGCATATGCGCGACACCTACAGTAGCATCGGCGCATATGCGCGGAAAGAAGCGGCGCATATGCGCGACACCTCCAGTAGCAATGGCGCATATGCGCGAGAAAAGTGGCGCATATGCGCGAGGTGATACATTCTGCATTGCCGAGACCACTAGGTCTCGCGCATATGCGCGAGTAGTGACCGCGCATATGCGCGAGACGTGTATGTCAAAGGATGAGCCATGTGTTGGTAACCATGCAAGATATATATAAGTTTGCTTCGATTCTTTCTTCATTTCAGCAGGATTCGACACTTTCAGAGAAAGGAAAATACATGTTCTTAGGTTCTTTAAATTGTGGTTTTACAATATTTAGATACCCAAACTTTAATCCGATTTCGGTTTTGAACTCCCCTCCGTATTAGCTACAAGGTGACGTAAGTTTTACTCAGTTTCTATATGATTTGAGATTGAGATGTGTGGGATATTGTAATATGATAGTTATATTGTGTTCTTGACATATTGAACATGATATATTCGCAAACGGATCAAAGAACGGATGCCATATGCTATTGTTGCTATTTTCTAGCATTTTTAGAAGTAAAATATGCAGATTGATGTGCTTCTAATGATGATTATGAATTGATGAGTTTAGATTGATAATGTGTTGATATATGTTGAGATTCGAATTTATTAGTATCGCGAGAACACGTTGTTGTGCCGTCAACTTGTATCAAGACTAGATATAGATTGTATAAATGTCTTGGTTAAGTTAGAGATTGATAGAATATGTATCAACATTGCCATTTCAGATTGATATCGGTAAGATTCGTCTTCGAGACTTCGACTACGACCGAGTTGTGCAACGAAAGGTATAATGCGTGTTTTGTTTGGGAAGATATAACTCAAATGAGAGCACATTTGAGTTTCCCAACCAAAATCACATACTAGATTTATTGTTTATCTTGAATTAGATTGTGATTTGTTTATAGACTTGTATTCCAATCTTTTGAAATGAATATGCATTGTTTACAGATTGTTATGCATTGCATTTAAGATAGGGAGTCTTGACAGATCCGTCAAACTTCTAGATGTTCGGTGATATCACAGCTTAGGGGAAGATTATTCTCCTATTGTAGATGTGGATACAGATCAGGCCGAAGTCTAGGAATAAGACATACCGTCACCCCGATTGGGAGGGTAGGTGATAGATCGTCTTATTCACACCGGGATCCCTAGAGTTCTAGTCGAGTCGAGTCCAGACATGGTTGATTCGCATTGCATGTTTATATGGATGACATTCATTATAGCATGTTTCATGTTTAGATTGATATATGCATGTACACATGTTTATACTGGGATTGTTCTCACCGGAATTTCCGGCTGTTGTTATGTCTATATGTGTGCATAACAACAGGTGGGGCAGGATCTGGGTTGAGACAGAGACGAGATTGATATAGCGTGGAGACTACGGGCACAGCAGAGGACTAGTGGTTGTTTTAGTAGACTTGGACTATTTTTATTTGCTCTTTTGTATTAAACACTAGTTGGATGAATGTACTAGAACCAGGTATGTTTGTCTGTTGTAATATAAATAAGACTTGTGCTTGTATGCATACATTAGAAGTAATGTTGTAAAGCAAAAATTTGACCCACTTTTTATATTAATGATCCATTTAATCCTAAAGAAAAGAGTTAGAGCCCGGGTCCCCACAACAGGTGGTATCAGAGCGTTAGATCCTTCAGATTAAGATAAGATAGATTGAGCGGGGTAGATCAAGTCTTCTTCCTTGCTTTATGATGTGCTAGCATGATTTATTGCTTTCATTATTGCATGTTGTATGATTATCTGACTTGAATTACAGTATGTATGAGTAAAGACTGAATCAGAACCAATTCTGGATCAGAGGTAAATGATCAGAGGAGGGCTGAGACAGTTTGTATAATTGTATACTAATTTGTTGAATAGCAGATACATGCCTCCTAGAAGAGCAGCAGTGCCTCTATGACCCACAGCACCAGAACAGGGTAGCACATCCGGGGATCCAATGGACGTTACTGCTACACCCATGGAGACTCTGTTAAAACGATTCCAGTCCTTCAGACCACCTACCTTACGGGGTACCGAAAACGCAATTGAATGTGAAAGCTGGTTGGAGGATATCGAGATGTTGTTTGAGTCTCTACAATACAGTGATGAGAAAAGAGTGAAACTCATTGGCCATCAACTGCAAGACGTGGCTAAGAATTGGTGGTTGAATATCAAAAGAGCATTGGAACAGCGTGGCACGGAGATTACATGGAAAGTGTTCAAGATAGAGTTTTATCAGCGATTCTTTCCTATATCCTACCGTAAAGATAAAGGCGCTGAATTTGCGAACTTGAGGCAAGGACAATTGAACATTGAAGAGTACGTCGCTAAATTTTCTTCCTTGCTTCGTTTTACACCTCATGTTTCAGGTAGTGATGAGGCCGTGGCAGATCAGTTTATAAATGGCTTAAATCCTGATATCTTTACGTTGGTAAATACTGGAAGACCCAACAATTTCGCTGAGGCATTGGACCGTGCCAAAGGAGCAGAAGCAGGACTGCTTAGGCAACGGAGTGTTCCGTATGTTGCCCCGAGTCCGAGACCACGACTACCTCCAGCACAACCTCCTCTTAGATTTGATAGCGGCGGTAGTAGCAGCGGGCAAAAGGATCAGTTGAAAGCAAAAAGGAAGCAGTTCAAAAGACCTGGGAGCAGTTCGTCGAGCTCCAGTGGATCCAGACAGAGTGGTTTTGATCCGAATACAAGGTATACAGGTGTCTACTGCAGTTCTTGTGGGGGTAGACATGCGACTGAACAGTGCCAGGGAGTGACAGGGAGATTCAACATATGTAGACAACAGGGGCACTTCGCCAAAGTATGTCCCCAGAGAAGCTCACAGAGATTTCAAGGTGCAGGGTCATCTGCATCCGTAGCTCAGCCTGAGAAGCAAGCTTCATCTGTTCACTCCTTTCAGCCACCACAGATGCAGACGCAGCCCAGAGCCAGAGGTAGCCAGACCGTGAGCCAACCTCCTCGACAACAGGCTCAAGTATTTGCATTAACAGAGGAACAAGCACAGGATGCCCCAGATGATGTTATAGCAGGTAACTGTTCTCTCTGCGGTTATCCTGCTTATATATTGATAGATACGGGTGCATCGCATACATTCATCTCAGAACGATTTGCATTATTGCATTCCCTACCTGTTGAGTCTTTGTTGGATGTAGTGTCCATTACTTCTCCGTTGGGAAGTGGTTTGATAGATGTGACTACGGTTAGACATTGCATCTTACAATTTGAGGGTCATGAAATTGATCTAGATTGCATTGTATTGGGGTTAGATGATTTTGATTGTATTGTTGGGATTGACATGTTAACCAAGTACAGAGCCACTGTGGATTGTTTCCACAAGATTGTCAGATTCAGACCAGAGATGGCAGAAGAGTGGAAATTCTACGGTAAGGATTCCAGATCTCGGATTCCCTTGATTTCGGCTTTGACTATGAATAGATTGTTGCAGAGAGGAGCAGATGGCTTCCTTGTGTATTCTGTAGACGTACAGAAATCGAGCCCGACATTGGCAGATTTGCCAGTAGTACGGGAGTTTGTAGATGTATTCCCAGATGAAATCCCAGGATTACCTCCAGCTCGAGAGGTAGATTTTAGCATATATCTTATGCCAGGTACTGTCCCTATATCCCGAGCCCCGTATAGGATGGCGCCTGTTGAACTGAAAGAACTGAAAGCACAGTTGGAAGATCTTCTAGCCAAGGGATATATCCGACCTAGTGTATCTCCTTGGGGCGCACCAGTGCTCTTTGGGCGGAAGAAAGATGGATCGATGCGATTGTGTATAGATTATCGGCAATTGAACAAAGCGACAGTGAAGAATAAATATCCATTGCCGCGCATCGACGATTTATTTGATCAATTACAAGGATCCTCTGTTTATTCTAAGATTGATTTTCGATCCGGATATCATTTGCTCCGAGTTCGAGATGTAGACATACCGAAGACAGCATTTCGAACCAGGTATGGGCATTACGAATTTATTGTCATGCCTTTTGGTTTAACAAATGCTCCGGCGGTATTTATGGGCTTGATGAATCAAATCTTTCAGAGGTATTTGGATGATTTTGTGATTGTCTTTATCGATGATATTCTGGTGTATTCTAAGAACAGGAATGAGCATCCAGAGCATCTCAGAATTGTGTTGCAGACATTGAGGAATGAGAGATTGTATGCTAAATTGTCAAAGTGTGAGTTTTGGTTGAATCGAGTTGTCTTTTTGGGACATATTATATCTGGAGATGGTATCGCTGTAGATCCAAGTAAAGTGGAAGCGGTGATCAGCTGGCCAAGACCGACTTCTGTGCCAGAAATACGCAGCTTCATGGGTCTGGCGGGATACTATCGACGATTTATCAAAGATTTCTCCAGTATTGCAAAACCAATAACCCAGTTGACACAAAAGAATGCACCATTTATATGGTCGGAAGATTGTGAGTTTAGCTTCATGGAATTGAAAAGAAGCTGACTAGTGCTCCAGTACTGACGATACCTTCAGGTACGGGCAATTTCGTTGTATATTGTGATGCCTCTCACAGAGGTTTGGGATGTGTTCTTATGCAGCAAGGTCATGTGGTCGCATACACCTCGAGACAATTGAAGCCACATGAAGTTCGATACCTCATTCACGATCTTGAATTGGCGGCTATCGTATTTGCATTAAAAATCTGGCGTCACTATCTCTACGGCGAGAAATTTGAGATTTACTCCGATCACAAAAGCCTGAAGTATCTATTTTCTCAATCAGAACTGAATATGCGGCAACGTAGATGGCTTGATCTACTGAAAGACTTTGATTGCGAGATCAAATACTATCCAGGGAAGTCAAATGCGGCAGCGGACGCCTTGAGTCGAAAGGTTTGTTCTTTATCCTTATCGACGATAGGTGTTACAAAGTTAGTTGAAAACTGCTGTTTGTCTGGATTAGAATTCGATACAGATAGTAGGCCACTACGACTTGCTTCCATTCATGTTGAACCTGATTTGATTTGGAGGATTAAAGAAGCACAAAGAACGGATCAGAATGTGCAGAGATCAATTCAGATGGTCAGATCAGGGCATTTTTCAGAATACCAGGTACGTGATCATGTATTGTATGTGAATAACCGTCTTGTAGTGCCAGATGTTTCAGATTTGAAACAACAGATCATGTTAGAGGCGCACTGTAGTCGGTTTAGCATTCACCTTGGTGGCCGAAAGATGTACAACGACTTGAAGACACAGTTCTGGTGGAAACAGATGAAGTCAGATATCGCAGAATTTGTGTCTAAGTGCTTGAATTGCCAACAGGTGAAAGCCGAGAGGAAGAAGCCCGGAGGTTTACTTCAGAGTTTAGCCATTCCAGAATGGAAATGGGATCACATTTCCATGGATTTCGTGACGAAGTTACCTCGATCATCTAGAGGTTGTGATGCGATTTGGGTCATTATTGACAGATTGACCAAATCAGCTTGCTTTATTCCGTATAAAATGACATATCGACATGATCAGATGGCGGAGATATATGTCCGAGAGGTAGTTAGATTACATAGTGTGCCGAAGTCTATCGTATCAGATCGTGATCCACGACTCACTTCACACTTCTGGCACAGTTTACAGCAGGCCTTAGGTACGACATTACACCTGAGTACTGCTTATCATCCTCAGACAGACGGACAGTCAGAGCGGACTACCCAGACTTTAGAGGATATGTTGAGAGCCGTAGTGCTAGATTTTGGCACTAGTTGGCAAGATTCTATACCTCTTTGTGAATTCTCTTACAATAATAACTATTAGACAAGCATTGAGATGGCACCGTTTGAAGCTTTATATGGCAAGAAGTGCAGATCTCCGCTGTACTGGGATGACGTCTCAGAAGTACCAGAACTTGGGCCAGATATGATTCGTGACATGACTGAGAAGGTGAAAGTCATTCAGAAGAGAATGAAGACGGCGCAAGATAGACAAGCCAAATACGCCAATGTCAGACGTAGACCGTTGGTATTCGAGCAAGGAGACCGAGTATTTCTAAAGATTTCCCCATTCAGAGGCATTGTCAGATTTGGTAAGCGTGGAAAGCTGTCTCCTAGATACGTCGGTCCTTACGAGATCTTAGAGAAGATTGGCGACCGAGCCTATCGACTTGCTCTTCCTCCTTCGTTATCCGGGATACATGATGTTTTTCATGTGTCAATGTTGCGTAAGTATATGCCAGATATTTCTCATGTCATTCAGCCTGACGGAGCGGAGCTTGATCAGACCTTGAGCTATGTCGAACAACCGATACAAATTCTTGATCGGAAAGAAAAGAAGCTCAGGACGAAGACTATTCCGTTAGTGAAAGTCCAATGGAGTCGTCATGGCATCGAAGAAGCGACTTGGGAAACAGAAGCGGATATGCAACAGAAACATCCTGAATTATTTACATGATGTAAGTAAATTTTCAGTATTGATTATATTACTTGTCATGTATGTTTGATAATTTGCCTGAGATTTCGAGGGCGAAATCATTTCTTAGAGGGGGAGAAATGTAAGGCTCGAGATTATTAGTTCTCATTGACATAATACTCGGAATATATGAGTATGCATATATATATAATGAGGAGTGTTAATTGAGATGAGAATAGGAAATACATGGACAAGAGGAGAAAATCTTCAAATTAGGACAGAACAGTTGGCGCATATGCGCGAAGATAAGTGGCGCATATGCTCGACAATTCCAGTAGCATTGGCGCATATGCGCGGAAAGAAGTGGCGTATATGCACGACACCTACAGTAGCATCGGCGCATATGCGCGGAAAGAAGCGGCGCATATGCTCGACACCTCCAGTAGCAATGGCGCATATGCGCAAGAAAAGTGGCGCATATGCACGAGGTGATACATTCTGCATTGCCGAGACCAGTAGGTCTCGCGCATATGCGCGAGACGTGTATGTCAAAGGATGAGCCATGTGTTGGTAACCATGCAAGATATATATAAGTTTGCTTCGATTCTTTCTTCATTTCAGCAGGATTCGACACTTTCAGAGACAGGAAAATACATGTTCTTAGGTTCTTTAAATTGTGGTTTTACAAGATTTAGATACCCAAACTTTAATCCGATTTCGGTTTTGAACTCCCCTCCGTATTAGCTACAAGGTGACGTAGGTTTTACTCAGTTTCTATATGATTTGAGATTGAGATGTGTGGGATATTGTAATATGATAGTTATACTGTGTTCTTGACAAATTGAATATGATATATTCGCAAACGGATCAAAGAACGGATGTCATATGCTATTGTTGCTATTTTCTAGCATTTTTAGAAGTAAAATATGCAGATTGATGTGCTTCTAATGATGATTATGAATTGATGAGTTTAGATAGATAATGTGTTGATATATGTTGAGATTCGAATTTATTAGTGTCGCGAGAACACGTTGTTGTGCCGTCAACTTGTATCAAGACTAGATATAGATTGTATAAATGTCTTGGTTAAGTTAGAGATTGATAGAATATGTATCAACATTGCCATTTCAGATTGATATCGGTAAGATTCGTCTTCGAGACTTCGACTACGACCGAGTTGTGCAACGAAAGGTATAATGCATGTTTTGTTTGGGGAGATATAACTCAAATGAGAGCACATTTGAGTTTCCCAACCAAAATCACATACTAGATTTATTGTTTATAGACTTGTATTCCAATCTTTTGAAATGAATATGCATTGTTTACAGATTGTTATGCATTGCATTTAAGATAGGGAGTCTTGACAGATCCGTCAAACTTATAAATGTTCGGTGATATCACAGCTTAGGGGAAGATTATTCTCCTATTGTAGATGTGGATACAGATCAGGCCGAAGTCTAGGAATAAGACATACTGTCACCCCGATTGGGAGGGTAGGTGATAGATCGTCTTATTCACACCGGGATCCCTAGAGTTCTAGTCGAGTCGAGTCCAGACATGGTTGATTTGCATTGCATTGCATGTTTATATGGATGACATTCATTATAGCATGTTTCATGTTTAGATTGATATATGCATGTACACATGTTTATACTGGGATTGTTCTCACCGGAATTTCCGGCTGTTGTTATGTCTGTATGTGTGCATAACAACAGGTGGGGCAGGATCTGGGTCGAGACAGAGACGAGATTGATATAGCGAGGAGACTACGGGCACAGCAGAGGACTAGTGGTTGTTTTAGTAGACTTGGACTATTTGTATTTGCTCTTTTGTATTAAACACTAGTTGGATGAATGTACTAGAACCAGGTATGTTTGTATGTTGTAATATAAACAAGACTTGTGCTTGTATACATACATTAGAAGTAATGTTGTAAAGCAAAAATTTGACCCACTTTTTATATTAATGATCCATTTAATCCTAAAGAAAAGAGTTAGAGCCCGGGTCCCCACAAAGAAGGAAACAAGGGCACGGACCCCGTGCCAAGGTTCGTATACAGGTCCGTTCAGGCTCTGTACGCGTGAACCAACGGAAATTCGTACACTCCAGGATTATTTCTCCTAACTCGATCATACGGACTATGAATCGACGACTCGAGACCCATCCTAGGGTGACGTAACACTGACTCGAGCATATTCAATTGTCCCAAAACAACGACGCATCACAAGTAGCTAAATGGACCCGTGAACTCGACTTTTGACACGACACGATTTGACGACCGCTCAATCTCCCAATTGCCTAACGACGCGAAACGAAACGTCAATAACCATCCCAACATCTTTAAGGACATACCTAAACGCAGCAGCAATCACCCGGCAATCCCTACCAAAGCCTACAACCATAAAACTTCAAGAACGCGTCAATAACATATTTTTCCGAAAACGCAGTTTGAGCAGTCCCACGAAAACTGTCATAACTCACTCAATGTTTATCCTAATATTTTAAATTTTATATCAAATCCAATGTATCAAAAATTTCTACGTTGCATATGTTGAAATTTTATCCAGAAAAGCGACCGAAAAATCTCATTATTTAAAAGAACAGCAAAAACGAGTTTGGAGATCCCAAAAATGGTTTCAAAATGATCCAAACATAATTGCTCAAACTTCTACACATCGCACATGGATTTTCTCTTATAAAAACATCGCAACACATAATATGACTAGATCGACGCAGGAAATACAGAATATACATGCCTTTGAATCTTTAATGTTACCGAAACAACGACACCAAAGAGAAGATGGCGCGAGGATTGATCCAGAACGATTAGTGGCTCGTTTTTCTTGCACAAAATACAAGTTAATTGCAGGGAAATTTTCAGAGAGAGGGGCGGCTGCTGAAGGTTCTTAGAACCATAAAATTTTTGCTCTCAAATAAAAACTGAAGAATGAAAGTGGATATGTATATGTGTGTTGGCGTGTAAGTGTGTGCGTGTGTTAGGTGTGTTTAATAGTGTGAGTGTGTGAGTTTAGTGGTTAATTAGGGGAATCAAATGGCTAAATTACTAATTTAAAAATTTTAAATAAAAGTTAATCCACACTAACTTCTACAAATCCCCTAATTAAAAAAATAACATTCACAATGAATAAACTATAAAATTTTTTAAATCATAAAATCACTAATAAATAAATTAGGATTTAAAAATGATACAACTAAATAGTTTATTTAAAATGCCCCAAACACAACTTAAAATAAAATACCGCATTAAAATTTTGCCAAAAATCGTTCCCGGTCTTCTCTTCGATCCCGCCTCGAATAATCGCCTGAAACATGAAACTCGAAACATTTAACGTGCATCACATAAACATAGTTAATTTAAAATAATGCATTTAAATAAATCATGCATGGCTAAAACTCATTTTAAATTAAAATAAATGATTTAGTATTTAAATAAATGCATGGGTTTTACGTGTACTGAATTTGTGCCCTACATTGATACTCCATTTCAGAAGCTTCTTAAAACATGAGGGAGAAAGCTCCTCTCCAGAAGCTGAGAAGGTGATAAGAGCAATATAAATTTCCTCCTTAGTAATAACAGAACATTCAAAATTACCTGAGAATGGGAGAAATAATTTTCATCCTAGAAGTGCAGCATCTATGGTTATTGACGCATCTCCCTGAGAGTAAACGATCTTTCCATCCTCAATGGTTGCTTTCTAAGACCAGATTTCTCAATGGCCTTGAACATTTTGACGAGATACTCATTCTTGATGGTGAGTACTAATGCGCAGTTGACTCGATAAGCATTGAGTGTATAAGCTCCAGTCATTTTCCTGTAAGTGAGAATGATTCTAAGTAGATTTTGTAGTAGAAAGAAATTTGAGATAAAGCAGTAGCAAGTATGCAACAATTTGTAACATAAAAGTGAAATGAGAGAGAGAAGAGGCGGTTAAATTCAAAATGTACAGCCGTTAGTGAAAACATAGGGACACGTATCAATATGTTTACGGTGATATTTGAAAAGTTAAAAGATGAGTGTCAGTTGAATCGATGATTTAAAAATTTTAAAAATCAATAAAAAGCGGGCTGTTTAAAGCGGTTACTAAGAATTCAGAAGAGGATTTGTCGCCTTATGATAATATCTACTTGAAGTGATAAGGCACTGAAATATATCCAGCACTTTTGACAAAGTCCAGTAGACACATTGTTTTATCGAAAAAACAAATCTCCTTCTATTTATGACTAGAAGGGAAAAAAATAGTCACAATTAAACAATGTTCCCCCTAAATTAATGCAAATAAACAAATATTAAATCCAAAGATTGAAGATCTGAGGAAATAACCTATGATTCTTGATATTCTTCCAATAGGAACACTCAGGAGGTGAATAGTCAAGTAACTCTTCAACTAGCTAGAGGATAATTATAATACCTGAAAAGTCACAAACTAAGTCATTTAAAACATTTAACAAATGGATAGTGCAACCAGTTCCTCAAATTCTAATCCGGAGTCGGATAATGCACGGGAGTTCTAAAGACAACTTGGGACAACCCGTAAGAAGATGTTTGAGGACATCGTTCTGAAAAAGATGAAGACTTGGAACAAACTTCTGGATCTGTAGACTGAATAATCAGTGAGATTATTCTATATTATTATATTTAAGCTGCGGAATCATCCCTTTCACAAACCACGATCATGGGAAGAGAGGCGGGGTGATTACAGTAGGTTCTAGTAAGGATTTCTACTATAAATCTCAATACCGCTGATATCAACAATTGAAATTACTTATCTAGTGTAACACATCTGATCTTATTAATGAAACAGTTCATTTTGTTATACTTCTTGTACTACTAATACTTATGTTATCTACTGTTTCTACTTAAAGCATAAAAATCAGAAGATACTAATCAGTAGTTACGACAAATCAATTAAACCAACTACATTTCTAAAATAAGAAAATTTAGTCTCAGGAAGTGGTTTTGTGACAATATCTGCTGCTTGTTGATCAGTAGGGACATATTCCATACGAATGTCCTTTTTCTACACATGATCTCTAATAAAATGGTGTCTGATCTCAATGTGCTTCGTTCTGGAAAGAAGTACTGGATTGTGTGTAATTGCTATATCACTGGTATTGTCACCGAATATAGGTGATTCAGAGGCTTGAACATCATAGTCCTTAAATTGTTGTTGCATCCAAAATAATTGCGAGCAACAACTTCCAGCAGCAAGATATTCTGCTTCTGTAGTAGACGTGACAATGGAAGTCTGTTTTTTACTGAACTAAGAGATCAACCTATCACCAACAAATTGACAAAAACTACTGGTGCTTTTTCTATCTAGTTTATAACCTGCGTAATCAGCATCTGAATATCCAATAAGATTGAAAGAGGAATCCTTAGGTTACCACATGCCGACATTTTGTGTACCATTTATATATTTCAAAATTCGTTTAGCAGCAATAAAATGAAATTGCTTAGGGTTAGACTGAAATATCGTACAAATACAAACAACAAAAGAAATATCAGGTCTACTGGCAGTAAGATATAACAATGAGCCAATAAGACCACGATACTGGGTTAACTCTACTGAAATTCCACTTTCATCTTTATCAAATTTAGTAGATGAACTCATTGGAGTGGAAGCAGCAGAGCATGTTTCCATGCCAAACTTTTTCAGTAATTATTTTGTTTACTTAGTCTTATTTATGAAGATTCCTGTATCAAGTTGCTTAATCTGCAGTCCTAGGAAGTCAATTCTCCCATCATGCTCATTTCGAATTGTTCTTGCATTATCTTAGCAAAATTTTCACACAATTTGTGGTTAGTTGACCCAAAAATAATATCATCGACATAAATATGTACTAACAAAATATACTTATTTTTAACTAATGTGAATAAAAACTTGTCCACGTTGCCGATGGTAAAATCATGATTGACAAGAAATTGTGAAAGAGTGTCATACCAAGCCGTAGGTGCCTGTTTCAAACCATAAAAGGCTTTGTGTAATTTAAAGACATGATGCGGTAAGAAATGATCAATAAAACCCTGAATGTTGTTCAACGTAAAGTTCTTCTTGCAGCAGACCAATTAGGAAGGAACTTTTTACATCCATCTGATAAACTTTGAAGTTCTTGAAATCAGCAAATCATAAGAATATTCTGATTGCTTCAAGCCTTGCTACTAGTGCATAGGTCTCATCATAATCTATTCCTTCTTCTTCTCTGAAACCTTGAGACACCAGTCTTACTTTATTTCTAACAACAGTACCTTCTTCATTTAGCTTGTTTCTAAATACCCACTTAGTCCCAATAATTGCTTGATGAGATGGAAACATTTACTAATTTTAAAAGCACGAAAATATTTTTTTAAAAAAATAAAAGCTCGCATATTCGAAATAACATTTAAAAATGATCTTAAGTATTTGACAATAAAAATAATGCGTAAACATAAATGAGTAAAAATTGTGAAAATCATCAAATGTTCTATCATCTCAAATCTCATAAAAACAAAATACGGAAAACATGTGGTCATCGGGCCGTGTCGCCGCATCAAGTCTGTCTACTCAGTGGTCAACACCTCCAGTCCTCTCAATAACAAGCTCACCTGCATCACACACGCCTAGTGAGTCTAAAGACTCAACACACATGTACCGTTAATAACAAGTACATATACATAGCACACAGCAGTGAAAAATATCATACTCAACATATCTTTCATGAACTTAAAAGCATAAAGTAAACGTGTCGTATAAAATCATGTCGTGTCAACTCATGTCATCTCATATCATCATATACGTGTCAAAACAGCTCATCGTGTCATCATAAACTTAAACATTTTCTTTTAATTGAATTCATTTCATTAGTTGTGACTTTCTTATCAGCTCTATCGTATCAACTCTATTGATGGATCCATCTATAAAAACCGTGGTACCCGGCGGCGGGGGACATCAGCGACAGCATTACCCGCCCATTGAGCCCGGGCCTCAGCTCATCATATCTCATTTCATAGTATACATATACATCGTCAGTCACAACCAAATCACATCCTTCAAAAATATCATCATTGTCATCACTTAATAAAAACAAGCATATACGTAACTTTTCTTTTAAACCAAGCATGCAACGTATTAATCAATATTGCGTAACAATTAAAATATAATAAATTTGTGCTCAGAGCGCTGCCAGGACCAACATCTCACCCCGGATGCAAAATGACCATTTTGCCCCTGGAAACCCAAAAATTATCATTTCACCCTTGAACCTATAAAATTGACCCGAAACTTACCAAACTCCTTAAAATGACCCAAAACATTATAAAATCATTCTTAGACGTAAACTCGAGCCAAAAAAACGAACTTAACCGATTCGTTTTAAAACTTGGACCGTGATCCCGGTTTTAACACGAATCGAACCAAAAATTAATTAAAATTTTCCTAACATTTTACCATATTTTACGAACACTAGAATACTCCTAAAACAATGTCATTAAGCCTCTAATCTCATGGCTGAAGCTTCCAGCACCGAACAAAACTTACAGTCCTCTCACATGTCACCACCTCATGCACACCTTCACCCAACTTCACTCCAACAGCTAATCCCCGTTGCACCAGCCCTGAACCCACCTAACATGGACCTAGACCAGACACCAAGGAACACCCCTGGAGCAAGAACCCATCCCCATGCAGCCTACACTAACATCCCGCCCGCTAGACACCAAACGTTACTCCACCGCATCCCTTTGCGTTCGATTCCATTGTCTCGCTCAAGGTTCAGTACAGCAGTGCCAAGGATCTCTCAAGAAGTGGTTCGAACCCATCAAGAGTAGATCTATAGCCTGGTCTCACCCTGGTACCGACAGCTCTCCCCTAGGCCCTCGATCTACCGAGATCTAGCCTCACCATGGCACGCTACTCTCGGATCTTCTCTTGGTACGATCAGCAGCCACCATAGACCCCAAAGCAGTACTTATACACCACGAGTAACCCCTAAACAACCGAGCAAAGCGGCCCCTTGCAAGAAAACTCATAACTCGTGAGCAACAGAAATAAAAATTGAAAGGAAACCCATGTAAAATTGATGGCATTTCATGTTCATTTCCAGATCGAGAGATTTCATGCATGTAAACATAAACATCAGTAATATACACGTGAGTGATGCAGAAATGAAGATACAACACGTTCCTTAAGATGGTTGGAGAGCAAGGAGGAAGTGAAGGAACCCAGGTGAATTTTCTTTGCAAAAACAAGTCCAAGATCGAGCCTATAGCTGGTGCCTTTCTCTGAAACTGAGGGGTGATGAGTCTGAATGGGTGTCGGCTGGTTGGTGGGGGTAGAATTAGGTTTAGGGTTAATTGGGTGATTAGGGCCCAATTATATAGATAATAATTAGTTCATGGGCCATAAAAATGCATTTTAAAAGTTTAAAAAAAAAGGTTTTAATCCCAATAAACTAATGGGTATGCCCAGTAGGCCCAAACACATTTCTGTAAAATAATTCGTGTTGGAAAAATTTTGAAAATAATAGTCGAACCATTAAAAAGTCCCCCGATTTGATAAAATTTGCGTACTGTAAAAATTAAAGATTATGCGGGTAAAAATACCCAAAAATTCTCATTTTTGAAAAGTACACTTAATAATGCTTTATATAAATTATAAAAATAAATCGTGTAATAAAATAATTTTTCTGAAAATTCTCCGGTCCTCGTTCCTTGCTCGAACGTGAAATGCACATAGAAACCCTAATGCGTGAACTTTTAAAATTTCATTAATTAAATCTTACCATGCATGAATTATGCATAAAAATATTTAAACATAAATTAATGAAAGGAACATGCATTTTAGGCTTTAAAACAATTTAATAAACTAAAAAAAAATTTAATAACTTGTATGCACGTGGTTTACATGGACCTTCAAATTTTTGGGACGTTACAGAGATGGTCTAGGTATAAGAAACCACACTTCATTTCTTTTAAATTGATTCAGCTCTTCTTACATAGCTTCAGTCCAACTGGGATCCAGAAGAGCTTCTTCAATTATCTTTGGTTCATCCTGAGAAACAAAAGCAGCATGCATATATTCATTTATCATTTGCCTTCTGGTTCTAAATGGAGCTGCTGGATTTCCAATAACCAAAGATGGAGGGTATGATTTTCTCAAAACAAAAGGGCTTAGAGGGATTTTTCCCGATTTAATGGATTTGAATCTTGCTCGGGTAAAGCAGTAGTAGGTTATGGAATGTCAGCTGCTGCTTCTGGTACATCCTGTGTCTGTACATCTAGTTCTACCATAAGAATGGCTGGTTCTGGATTTTGAGCATTTTTTACACTTGGTTCTGCATCATCTTCACTATCCAGTTCCAAATGAATTTTGTCTAATACGTTACTTATATTAGACATGTTATAAATTTCAAGAACACCGCTATCTTCATCAAAGAAGACATGAATAGATTCTTCAACATTAAGAGTTCTATTATTGAAAATTCTATATGCTTTGCTTACTGCTGAATATCCAAGAAAAAGTCCAATATCTGATTTTGAATCAAATGCTGATAAATAATTTTGACCATTATTATGCACAAAACATCTACACCCAAACACATGAAAATATGATACATTAGGCTTACTCTCTTTCCATATCTCATATGGAGTCTGATTATAACTTTTGTTGATCATTGTTCTGTTTTGTGTATAACACGCTGTGTTGATTGCTTCTTCCTAGAAGCGCTGAGAGATGTTTGCATCTGCTAGCATTGTTATAGCAGCTTCTTTGAGAGTTATGTTTCTCCTCTTAGCTACATCATTTTGTTGAGGCATTCTGGCAGCTGAATATTCATGATAAATACCCTGTTCATCCAAATATAACTCAAGAATTTTGTTAGTAAATTCAGTGCCCCGATCACTTCTGATTTTAATGATATAAACTGATTTTTCATTTTGAATCTTTTTCAGAAGCTTGATCAGGAGGCCACTAGTTTGATATTTTCCAGCAAGAAAGATTACCCGAGTAAATCTAGAAAAGTCGTCAACAAGAACAAGAGTGCATTTCATTCCCCCTAAGCTCATGATAGGGATTGGACCAAACAAGTCAATATGCAATAATTCAAAACATCTTGATGTTGATTTACTACCTTTATTCTTAAAGCTAGATTTTACTTGTTTGCCAAGTTGACATGCAGAACATACATGATTCTTAACGAAACTAATATCAGGTAAACCATCAACTATATTTTGCTTCTTGAGATTATTGATTGACTTGAAGTTAAGATGATTCAATCTCTTGTTCCATAACCGATGTTTATCACTTAGGGAGTCAACTAAACATGTAGGAATATTAACATGATCATTGTTCCATGATATTTTCTATGTGTTGCCTTCTCTCTTTCCGGTTAAGACTATAAACTCATTATCATCTTTAACTGTGCGTGTGTTCTTTTGAAAAGTTACTGAGTATCCATTATCGCATAGTGGACTAATACTAATTAAATTCTAACAGAGATTTTCAACCAAGAGCACATCATTTATAGTGATATTACCATGGATAATCTTACCCTTACCCACGGTTTTACCTTTTGAGTTGTCTCCAAAAGTTATCTTTTGCCCAGTCATATCTCTGGAACATCCACTCTCCAGATACCATGTAGAGCTGTTTATCTTGGCTTTCCTCTCCTGCTCCTACAAACACAGGTTTTAGTAACTGGTACCCAATCTATTTGGGTCCAAGCCTTATCAGTCCTTTGGGAACCCACATTTGTACAATTTTAGGTGATCTTGTAATTTGGGTATCCCCAGAGGTGCGTGAAACAGAAGGTCTATTAATGTTATTTCTAACAAAATGCATTTTAGGATGTTGTTCTTCCCTTCTGTTTTTATCGTCTGGTCCGTATCTCTTCTGAACTGGTCTACACTTATAGTACTGGTAGTTTCTAACCTTCTCAGAGGGTTGTCCTCCTGAGTTGAATCCTCTACTGAATCCATCACATTGATGGACTTTACTCTTAGGTTCAACGTAACCCAGACCATAATGTTTACTTCTGTTCGTCTAGTCTACAAAACTTTCAATTTCAACAGTTGGTACTTCTGGTTTATGTAGCATATTGGATTTAACAAAGTGAATGTATTTTCCTTTGCACATATCCAGTTTTGGCTTTGTACTTGTTTCAGAACTGCTTTCATTATTACTGAATCTGAAACCAATCCTCTATCCAGATTGCTTCTGTAATTCTTACATCTTTTCTAATGAAACAAAAGACTTATTCCATGCATAATCGTCTGGTAATCTTCATTTACTATATCATTCTCAGTTCTCAATTTACTTATCTCAACTTCTAGATCATTGCAGTCGTTTTATTGAAAGCAAATGGACTTAGTGAGTTGATCAGTTCTGTAATCTTCAAACGATCAATTTGTCAAACTCCGAAATTCTGATTCCAACACATTGCTACTTCCCCAACTAAAGCCGAATATTTAGCTGTTGGAAGTTGTTGTGCTCAACTGCTCTAGATTCAGCAACAACTGAAATATTATGGAGTTATTGCTGAAGAGTCACCAATATTCTGTGACAACACCAGCTTCATTACGATTACATATAATCAAGTTCTTCATTCTGGAACCAAGCGCATTGATGTCAAACATCACTTCATCAGAGATCATGCTCTCAAGAAAGACATTAGGTTGGAATAGATCTCAAGAGAACAACAAGCTGCGGATATCTTCACTAAGCCACTAATCAAGACTAAATTTTATTATTTTATAAATATTTTAGGGCTTATTGATTTATCTTGTTGATTAATTTAGGGGGAACGTAGAATTGCAATAAGTCAACTGATGAGACAAATTTTAATTATTTATTAACTGAACCGAGTCATTCATTCAACAATTAAATCAACTGATCTTCTCACATAAGTTGACTAACTTTAATTTGCTTAAGTTTTTCATAATAAAAAATGTGACTAATTGTGGCTGTTAATTTAAATTTATTCAAACTTTTGAATTTCAAACGTTAAAATTCTATTTTTTTTTGTATAACTACACAAACTCAGTTTCTATAAATAGATGGCAAAGGTTGTATGACCCATTATTATGGTTAAACTTATGATGGATTGCCATGTGTCTGAAATTTGAAAATTCATGAGACATATTTAGTATCCATCCTTTCTCAGATTTGTTCTCACACTTTCCGAATTTTCCAAGTCTCGAATTCCTTAGAGCAAATCACTTGTACTATTTTTTCTCTCTTTACATCTAAAATCTAATCGAAATGACAGCTCAACCCTCAGCTTTCCTATTGAACTCTATTGCAATCGATTTTCGTTTCTAGAAATTTCCGATGATCAGTTCGCAGCATGTTTGAGAAGATTGAAGCATCTGGGCTTTGACACTTTCTAGGGATGACAACTCATGAGATTCACTCTGCAGAAATTATGTCTACCTTTGAATCCAGATAGGTGACAGACGATGGAAAAATCCAGATAAAGGTGAACGACCACACTATGTTCATTGATGAGGAATTTTTCAGGACACTATTTCATCTTTTAGCTGAAGGCCTCTCCAATTTTTCAGAGGTGGTTGTTGTAAATATCGAAGAGATGTAGACTGTTCTATCAGAAAGTAGAAAAATTGTCAAAGTGTCTGATCCCAAAAAGGAACTGAAGCCAGAGTTTTAGCAACTTACAAATATTGTTGCTAAGGGCATCTAGTAAAATCTGGTTCATTTGTTTGCCCTCGCTCTAGAGAATTTCCAAGTGATGATTGCTGTTATGAAAGGGATTAAGATGAATTGGTCATCTATTCTATTCACAATTTTGAAAAATATGGTGCAATCTACGAAGCAGTCGAAGGGCTTCGCACTTCACATGAGCAGGCTGATTGAGAACTCAAGGATTCTTCTAGAATCCTCCTCATCAGTTACAAAATTCATGGTGTAAAACGCTAACAACGTTCAGCCAAAGAAGTCTATTGTTGAGGAAGCAGCTGCTAAGCCCAAGAAAGCTGTCAAGGCAAAAGCAGTTGCTACACCAAAGGCAAAAAAGAAACTTGTCTTGTCTGCTAGTGATTCGAAGAAGACCCCCTCTCCTCAACTATTGAAAAACCGAGGTCTCAGAATACTGAGCTTGCTGCTATGCTAGGACCTCTTCTTGAGCAGTCCTACAGAACTGAGGAAGCTCTCCCTGCAGTTCTGATTCAGTCAGTTTTTCCAACATCAAAATTCGAGACCAAAACAGAAGCTTACTACCCCCTTACAATAAAAAATTAATTTGGTGAGAAGCTAAAGATGACTGGAATTACAGCTCCTCTCTCCATAGTTGTATGCCCCACAATTCTATCACAGGCACACGCAAAAGGAGTGCTCATCCGAGAATTGGGTTACACAACTTGTTCAGGATTAGATATGCCTCATGCCCTAACTGATCTGAAGGGCAACGCGAAGTTGACTGCAGAACCGAGACCCAACAATGCTATTCAGACGCATATTGATCTCATTATGGACGCCATCAATGAGCATTCTGAGCTGAATATAGAGCACTATGACAAATGGGTGCAAAATCAGAACGGTCACACTTGCCAAGAAACTGAAGAAAAAGACATTTTTGAAGGTCATACTTCTTTTACTTAATGAGAATCAAGAGGTCGGCTGAGGTGACAGCTGAATCGAATATGAACAATGATCAAGCTGGCCCGACTGCATAAGCTGATCAAACAGTTTTCCAACAATTGGACTTTGATTTCATCACTCTCCAAATGAAGGTTAAGAACTGAGAAATGGGACAGTATTTACACGTTCTAGTGGGAACCAGCAGTCTGCCAACAGCTGAGGAGTTCCCTCCAACTGAAGTTGCAAAGGAGCAGTTAGCAGTTCTAGCTGATACTGAGTCAGCTATGGTACAACCAGTAGAAGTATAACTTCTTCTAAAGTTCCTTCCTCCACTCTCCTCCGTATATCAACCCTCATACTCAACAACAATAATAGTTTTACCAATCTCTAAACCAACAGCACAACCTGTAAGAGTAGATGCCCTGCAAGCCAACGGTTGGCTAGGGAATTTATTGACTCGAGTGAAATAAACAATCTTTATTTTAATATAATTTAACTTTTTATGGTCTTGTTATACTTTATCTGTATACTCATGCAATCAGCATAGATAAAGTCCTTGATCATGCTTTAATACAAATGAATCATAATTCGATGTTGAAACTCATTTGTAAACACTTCCTATTCTAAATTCGTTCCTAGTCGATCCAGCCGCCTAAACATGGATAAAGGTCGCTTGAGCTCGAGACTAGCATCTGTGATGTTGTGTACTGCGTTTCTTGGTAAGGGCATGGAGATGTCCAAACATGCAGATGGGTAGTCATATGATGATTATACCGAACAACCCTCCCTCGGACTTCCAAGTGGTTATCATTCATCGAGAGGATGAGTCCGTGGTTATGATTGTACACCATTAGTCCTTACGACCCGGGACAACACTGAGGCTCTATATGCTAGGGCTGTGCTTTGACTCGTTTACCGGCTCCAGGAGAGTCATCAGGTGGCGAGGTTGGGTACAGTTGCGACACATATAGGAGCCAGTGTATTGTAGTCGGGGATTCACCGCTCACCTACGGGTGTGGATATCCTATGTGATCTGATGTAATAATAGTGCATGGAATCTCTGGCCAGAGTATGAGATGTACATTGGAGAAGGAGTTCTCCAATAGTACACGCGATGCCACTATTATATGTAACACATAGTTATCGGATTAATATGCAACCCTCGATGAACCAATGGTTGTAGATTCGATCGTGATATATGAGACGAAAGGACCGTACTGTACGTTAATCATAATCGACTGGTTCTTGCAGGCACTACCAGTGATACCTAGGGGATCATGGGGCGATGCTACTAGACGCTCTTACCATGATCCGATGGGTGAAATCAGAAATGAGTTCTGACATTCTTGATCAAAGTGTTGATGAAAAGAATGGGGCTAACTAGGGTAAGCCCGAATAAAGGATTTTGTCCTGAATCACAAAGAGTTCTGAACCCACGGCTAGCTGTATCCCTGAACCATTGAGGGTCACACAAGCACTAGATCGTTTGTTCCCGTTGAGAGAATAAATTCAAGAAGTTGAATGTGGGGACCCGGACGCTAATCATCTTCTTATTAATCATCTTTGGGATTTAATTATCAGTTCTGATAAAACAGGGTCTAAAAATTTTTCTTTTTAAAAGAAAGTTCGGAAGGTAATGGCATTTACATAATATACATATCTGTATAAAAACTACAGTTCAGTAGAAAAAGTACAATGCTGTACAACCTAAGTCAAAGGTTCAATTACTAAATTCAAGTAATAACCCAAATCTGCTACAAGTCCGGAATCACCACGCTAACTCGTCTTCTCTTATCGTCATCTCGACCCTGAACCAGCCCCACCTGTTGTCATGCACACATACAAAACAAGACAACAGCCGGATAACTCCGGTGAGAATAAATCCCAGTATAAAACATGGTAAGCATGTATATAAATAAACTAATTCATAAAACATGTCGTCATGTAGAACGCAATATATTTCATAATCTATGAAATTAAGCATGCAACTCCAATCAGATAAACATGCATATAAACAATCTAAATCATAAAACATGCTAGCACAACTGAAAGCAATAACGATGGGTCCCATGATCTAGGAAGCCACATCCATATAATCATGCAGTCCTAATCAAATCATGTCTAGACTTGACTCGACTAAAACTCTAGGGATCCCGGGGTGAATAAGACGTCACTGGCTGTCACCTACCCTCCCAATCGAGGTGTTGTCCGTCTTATTCCTAGACTTCGGCCTGATCTGTATCCACGTCTACAATAGGGGCGGTGATCTTCCCCTAAGCTGTGATATCGCCGAACGTCTAGAAGTCTGGATGATCTCGCAGACTTTCCTATCTTAATGCATGAATACACAATCTGTAAACAAGCATAATCATCTTAATGCAATGCAACATGATCTGTAAACAAAGCATAATTAGATAAAACATAAACAAGAATATAGTATGTGATTTATTGGGCAACTCAAGGATGATCTCGATTGAGTTGTTTCTTCCCGAATATCACATGAATTATACCTTTATCATCCCGATCTGATGAAGATGATGATCTGTATTCAACTCTGTCCATACCAATCTGAAAAGACAATATCGAATACACTGTATCAGTGAATAACTCAATACACAATCTGTTCTGATCAATACTCAAATCAGTACATAATCTGATCAATATCTGAACAATATACCATCTGAGTCATATCAATAATATCACAATCTAATCGAAATCATATCTGAATCTGATCAATCTAACTCAACTGATGTTTCGACGGCATAACAATACAATCTGAATAACCCCGTCAATCCGAACATCACAAATAAAATACTGGAACTCATAATCTGTGTCAATACAATTTATATTCTAAATACTAACACAATCTGATATAAAATCTCAGTCAATATCTTTCAAAAATCATAACAATTACAGAAACGGTCTGTTCTTTAATCTGACTTCAATTCTATAATGTTTACGGTAGCAGAAACACCATATCTGAATCATATTCAATTCTGACAATATCATAAATTCAAAACATGTCTAAACGTAACAAAACTTACGTCCAGTTGTAGTTTGTAACGATAGGAACACAGTACTGTACTCGGATTCAAAAACAGATGGACGGGTTCTTCGCAAATTGAATTCTAAAATCACGAAGTAAAACTCCGCTCCAATTCCCTCGATTTCTTTCCCCTTTTCTGAAGATTTCGCATGCTGATATATATATATATATATATTTATATATATATATATATATATATATATATATATATATATATATATAAATATATATATATATATATAAATACCTCCGTGACAAGCAAGACGGCAAGTGGCAACCTAGCAATTCGCATGCCGCGCGCATATGCGCGCATTGTCTCGGCGCATATGCGCCCAAAGTTCTGGACTCGCCGCGCATATGCGCGCTACTCTCCCGCGCATATGCGCCCGAGTCACTGGACGTGCGGCGCATATGCGCGCAGTCAAGTCGCGCATATGCGCGAAGGGTTCGGTCTTGCTCGCGCATCTCTCGCGCACTTCAACGCGCATGTGCGCCATCCCTTCTTTGCACACACAATATCAAATCATCTTTTGACTTTTCGGTCCACTTCGTTCCGTCTATAATCATATTGTTTATCACCAATAAATTATAATAATCCTCATCAAATCATTTCGGATTAACATGATATATTTCTCGGGCCTTACATTGAATTTATATTATGATATAGTAAATTCAAGGAGTTGAATTTATGATAATTAAATTTTGAGAAAATAAATTCAAGGAGTTGAATTTATAAAATTTGGAGAGAAAAAAATCAAGGAGTTGAATTTATAGAATTTAATTTATTAAATTCAAAAGTTGGGTTTATTAAATATTAAATTTTGGAGGTGATAGATTCAAGGAGTTGAATTTATAATTTAAATATTAAATTCAAATGTTGAATTTATAATTGATTTAATTTATTAAGCTCAAAAGTCGAGTTTATTAAATATTAAATTAAATCTACTGAAAATATATTTAATGGGCTTGTAGGGGTACAAGTCCAACATATTAAATAATTAAAGTTATTGGTGGACTTTGATTAATTAATTAAACTAGTTGGACTAGCTCAATTAATTAATCAAGCCCATTAATGTTAATTATAGAATTTAGGTCAAGGCTATTGTTTTTAAGGAAAAAAAAAGAAAAAGATAGCCTCCACCAATTCTATATAGTGATTTTCGAGAATCACAAACCCAATCCCTTCAAATATATAGTTTACTTAATTAACTAGATTAATTAAGTAAATGATCATAAAAGAAATATTAAGATTTCTTTATTCTCAATTGCACAGCAATCATTCGAAATCTTCTTGAAATTCTGCAAGAAAACCTTCGGCTCTTCCAACTTTTGTGCTCTCAAAGATCTTGAAAAAAAATTGTGTTCTCTCTACGAAAAGATCTTCTACAATTTTCTAGTGCAATTTGAAAGAGGATCAAACGATCTAGTCGTGGACTTGATAGGAGGATTAAAGAAAGCAGATCTGAAGAACGTTCGTAGGGATTCACGAAGAGCTAACTCCGCTAACCCCGGAATAGTTGGAGCCACGTGATTCATTCACCAAAGATATAACGATTCTAACATCCTATGTATGTTTAATTCATAAAAACCATACGAGTGTCCAAAAGAATTATTTTGTTTTTCAAAATAAAATAAAATTTTTAAACTTCCGCTGCGTTTGGGCACGTAGAAAACCGGGATCCAACAGTGGTATCAGAGCCAGGTTTTTCTAAATCGTATGGTTTTGATTTTTGAATAATTTATTTCTAACCACACAAGAAAATTTTTCAGAAAATTATGGCACCATGAAAATTTATTATTCCAGATTTTCGAAGATAAAAAAGAAAATTCGTTTTTGCCCGGATTGTTCCGGGCTGCTCGTGCGCGCAGGGCCGCGCACGGGGGCGCGCGCTGGGCGGAGCGTCCGCACAGCGCTCGGCGGCCGCGCTAGCGCGCTGTGCGGAACGTCCGCACAGCGCGCGGCGCGGCGCCGCCCGCACCTGTGCGCCCAGCGCGTACAGGGGCTGCCGCGACTGCCCGAAACGTTCGGGCAGCGGGCGGGCAGCGCGGGCCGCTGCCCGGGATCGTCTTGGGAAGCGTGCTGGATGATGGGCTTGAATTGTTTGGGCCTAGGGTGCGATTTTCTAATTTTTCAAATTTTTGGGCAAAATTGATATTTTTGAAAATTTTTTCAATTTTTATTTTGGAAAATTAATTTTTAGAAAATTAATAATTTTCTTGTGAAATAAATAATTAAAATATGATTTTAATTATTTATGGTAAAAATGAGTTTTTACAAGAAATCAATTATTATTGATTTAATTGGAAATTAAATAAAGGAGTTTATTTAATTTATTAAATTATTTAATAATTGTGGTGGTTAGTAATAAAATTATTAGATATATGATTTGTCAGTTAATTAAATTTGTTTAATTAATTGATGTTAATATTGGATATTAAATGCATGAAGGATGATCGAGAGCCTTGACCAATGTGTTAGGTGTTTGTTAGGATATTTTACTGTTTTTATTCATTTTGTTAATATTTGATATTATTAAAGTGGGCCTGGTTTATGGCTCGTTCCCACCCCATGAGATGTATCCCTTATGTGCCATGGCTATTTAAATGTAATTATTAGAAATAGTGGGAGATCAAGACTGGAAGATGGTGGGCCCGATGAACGAGGTGAAGACATGTAAAATATTGGAAGCTCTTGTAATAGTTACATTTGCATCCCTGCATTCACCTAGGTTGGACCTGGATCCATGTATGGCTCACATGGATTTAATAGTTTTGGCGATCGATCATCCTTATTTATTGTTGAATGTCATATTATGATATATGCGATATATAGTAGTATGCATGTATGTATATTATTAGATAATATAGTTGCATGAATCCGGCAAACATACAAACTCGTGGCACGTGATTTTTAAATTAAAATGATGAGATAATTTTAAAATTAAAATCCCTCATTTTGAATAAGATTCAAAATTTATATCAAACCGAAAAATTAAAAATTAAAGGAGTTTAATTTTTCCTTGCCTTCCATTAACCGTGGTTGCATGTTGATCGCTACCCGCGGACAGTGTCTGGCTCATATTATTGGAGAGGCCTCTACGCCGGAAAGCTGTGACTTCCACCGGACATATGATGTGAATTGAGTGGAACTCCCATGACTTCGACTCATATTATTGGAGGAACTCATGGCGACCGTCTACTACAATTCAATATTGATGGGTTGGTTTGACACGCGAAAATAAACGACGTCATATTATTGGGTCCTTATTAAACGTGAGGCAAAACACGCGGAGGTTGCATAGGGATGCAATTGGATTCTACCTTTTAGAAATTATAATTGGCTGATATTATTCGGGATTATAATTGGCTAATTGGACTCTACGTGCCTACTAAGGAAATACGATTTCCCTTTTTCATCAGAGGGTGGTGGAAATGTCAAAATAGTAGGAGGGTAATTTATAAAATGATATTATTCGGAAATTATAATTGGCTGATATTATTCGGGATTCTACCCGTATCAGTATATTTTCGATTTCGTCACATAATAAATTTTTATTATTAACAAGCTAATCGAATCTAATTTTCAAGACTGGTTGGGAAAATTGTTCTGAATTCAGAGAAAATGGCATACACACTAATGTCAGTCCTGTTGAACTGACAAAGTATGCAAGATGGTAGGACCATAGTATGCAAGCTAAAGTGTAACATGCTCGCTTTTACGTCAAATGAACTGTAGGGACAGTTTGAGGAAATATTGAATGCTGTTGACATTCGAATACACATGCAAGAGTTGCATGGTGCATGAAACTCATACAGTGATGCACACCACTTTTAAAAGCTCGTGACTACACGCATGCAAGATGGGGCTTTGGTCCATGAGCATAGTGTACGTATGACTGGGCTTATTCAGGATGTGGTGGGCCTGGAATATGTGATTCCTAACGAGTTACTAGGTAACATGAATTTGTTGTCTTTTCTTCCTCATTTGACGAGGTTATGGTGAACTTCAATTTGAATAAGATAGATGATAGCCATGAAGAGCTAGTCAATACGCTTATAACTCATGAGATCACCATAAAACAGTGAAATTGTTGTTTTTCTAATGGGCCACTCGTCAGACGAAAAATAGCCCACAAGGTAAGGGAAAGAAATGTTCCGCCCCTCACAAGAAAAAACAATCCCAATAAGATGCAAACTCTGAAAGACACTTAAAAGGCCTACAAAGCCCGATAAGTTAGAACATATTTATTTCACTGCAAGAAGTCCGGACATAAGAAATTATATGCGCCAGAAATGTTCTGGAAATGATAAGTGAATGTCAAAGTAAACATTATTTCAACAACCAACAAAAGAAAGTTAGATGATCCAAATCTACACAAATATGGCACGCTAGACTAGGTCATATTTCCCAAAGAAGGATGCACAAGCTAGTTGGAGAAAGCATGTTTGACTTGTCAAACATAAATTCTCTACTTACTTGTAAATCCTGTCTAAAAGGAAAAACGACTAAGACTCCATTCAATGGAAACGTGGAACGTGCGCATGGTCTACTGGATTTGATCCACACAGACGTTTGTGGCCCGCTAAGTGTTAGCACAAAATATGGGAATTCATACTTCATTATCCTTACTGATGATCATTCGAGGTATGAGTATGTTTATTTGATGAAACACAAATCTGAAGCATTTGAAAAGTTCAAAGAATTCAGATCTGAAGTAGAAAATCAGCTAGAAAGAAGTATTAAGGCACTTCGATATGATCGAGGTGAAGAATACTTAAGTGCTGAATTTTTGGGTTATCTAAAAGAGAATGAGATTCTCTCACAGTGGACTCCACTAGCAACACCACAATTGAATGGTATTTCTGAACATTGTAAGCGAACCTTGTTGGACATGGTTCGATCAATGATGAGATTCACTGAATTGCCTACATTGTTTTGGGGCTTTGCGCTTGAAACTGCGGCAATGTTGTTGAATAATGTTTATACTAAGGCAGTGGATAAAGCACCATATGAGATATGGATGGGGAAACCACCCAAGTATTCTTACTTGAGAATATGGAGATGTCTTGCTTACGTGAAGCAGACAGTGGGAAACAAATTGGATAGTAGATCCACTTTGTGCTATTTTGTAGGATATTCAAAGAATTCTGTTGGATATTATTTCTATCATCCCAATGAAGCAAAAGTGTTTGTTTTCAAGAAATGTTAACTTTATGAAAGGGAATTTCTATTAGATAGAAAAAGGCAAGATGATAGAACTTGTAGAAATTCAAGATACTCCCTCAACTATAGTAGTTGAACCTAATCTCCAACAACCAGTAGTTGAAGTACAAGCTCTTAGAAGGTCTGATAGGGTTATTAGACCACCTGCTAGATATATGCTTCTTCATGAACAAGACAATTATGAGTCTTTTGTTGGATATGATCCAATGTGTAATAGCCGAGCCCGGTGTACGGTATGATTTAATTTTCGTATGTTATTTGGGTTATGTGATTAGATGTTTAGAGTTGTGTTTTGGGCCATAGTATTATTGGTTATTGTTTTATTGAGGTGTTAGTTGGTGTTGATTGTTCGTTTCAGTGTTTCGGATCGATTTTAATTGATTTAGTACTGTTCATTGCCGTGGCTTGAGTGCACCCGCGCTCTTAGAGGAGTGCCCCCGCGGTGTACTATTCATCATTTTGGATTTGGAAGGCCGTGGCATCACCGCACCTGCGGCAGTGCAAGGACCGCACCCGCGGTGAGACCGCACCCGCGGTAATTGCAGCACCGCACCCGCGGTCATCGTGCATGGAATTTATTTTGTTGTGCCGTGAGCTTAGCGCACCCGCGGTGCTTGTGGCAGCGCACCCGCGGTGTAAGTATGGGCGAGATATTTAGTTGCCTTTTGGGAGTTGTTGGCCATACCTTATCTTATCTCTTCCCCTTCATTTCCGATTTCTCTCCATTTTCAAGGGTTTTCATCCATTTCTTTTGCTTCCTACCTTTGATTCTTGGATTTGTTTGGATTTTCGACTTGAGATCGACGTTCTACGTGGTATAAGGAAGCTTAGGTAAGTTTTTGGTTGAGTTCTATCATGGTTTTGGATATGAGATGTTATAGGGTGATGTTATTGTTGGTTTAATGGATTGTTTGACTTGAGTTTTTGGATTTAGAGTTGATATCGGTGTTATTTGTGGATTATTGTTGTAGGTGGTATACCAAGAGTATATTTTGGAGGTGTTCTATTGGTTAGTAAGTGGAATTTCATCCCTTTGCTCACATGATGTTATATGTATTGTGTTTTAAAGATTTTAAAGTGATATTCCCTTCAATTGATTCATTGTTATGTATTGATCCCATTGATTATCTATTGGAGGCAATGATGTCTCACTATTGTTAAAAGGGAATACAAGAGAAAATATGAGATTGTGAAACGACGGCTTTAAATGCTATTCAGAGTTCAAATGTTTTATTGGATTGATTTATCATAGTCAGAGCATTGCATGCAATTAGTTGATCAACGACCATAGGCTTTTATCCCTCACAGTTATCGATTTATATCGATGGGATATTTGCAACCACAGACAGAGATACTATTGATATCAATCCAACCAGAGAAAAGAGAATACCATCTTATTTCTATCTTATTGATATGCTATTGCTACAGTTATTGCTACAGTATTCATGTTTCAGAGTTGATGGTATTTATGATTTAAAAGTCATGTTTTACAGAGTATATTGTATCATTGCTATGTTAGAGTTCCACTTGCTGAGATTTATTCTCATTTCAGTTATTTCATGTGGTGCAGATAAGAGTGACCGACCAGGACAGTGATCGTGGATGGGAGTCATATGCATACATCGTTGGAAGGAAGATTATTTTGTATCATTTTGGGACATGATCATAAGAATGATTATTTTGTATTTTGTAAACATTTTTATGAAATGTATTTTGAAACTCCTTCCATATTTTAAAGAAAATTTTATTTCCGCTGCGTATTTTTATTGTTACGGGTCAGAGGTGTCACATTTATTGGTATCAGAGCGGTGTTCTTCGGACCAATGCATATGACTTCCTCTACTGTAAACTGTCCGGGTATGTTTTCTTGCATCTATCTATTCATTGTTATATATTGATTGGTGTCTTGTGAGCCTATTGTAGAGTATGCCACCTAAGAGGAAAGCAGTAGAGGGTGAGGATAGTTCTTCCTCTAGAGTTGTCGATGAGTTCGGCAAGTTGCTTAAGGAGCAGGCCAAGGTGCATAGTGAGCAAATTCAGCAGCTCATTCGTATGCAAGGAACTGGACAGGGTAGAGGCCAAGTGAGAGGTCAGGTTGCTCAGGCTGTTGGCACTGATGCCGTCTTTTCTGCTTTCAAGAGGATGGATCCGCCAGAATTTGCAGGTAGCACCGATCCTTTAGTTGCTGTCGAGTGGGTCAAGGCTTTAGAGGCGATCTTCGATCATCTCCAGTACGAGGACAAAGACTGGATCAGTTGTGCCGTTTTCATGTTGGTTAAGGCTGCCCGCATTTGGTGGAATGCGACCAAGGTTGGTGTGACTGTTGCGACATTGAAGTGGTCAGAGTTCACAGACTTGTTCTATGACAAGTATTTTCCCGATGCACTTCGAGCGAGGAAGGTTACGGAGTTCTTGGAGCTTCGTCAGGGGAGCTTGGATGTCGGTCAGTATATTCTCAAGTTTGAGGAGGGTTGCTTGTTTGCTCCTTACATTGCTTCCAATGACAAAGATAAAGGCGCTCATTTCATTCGAGGCCTTAGAGCTGAGATTCGTCGTGACATCGACATGGCCAAGGCCGTTACTTTCAAGGAGATCGTGTCCAAAGCATTATTGGCCGAGCAAGATGAGAAGGACATCACTAGAGAGAGGCAGGAGAGGCACCAAGCTGTTGCTCAGAGAGGCCAGAGTTCGAATCAGAGGGGCAGGGATCGTTTCAAGGGCAAGGGAAAGATGGAGTCGAGTCCTAGACCACCGTCAGTTCCAGTTGATCCCGAGAAGCCACTTTGCCCTAAGTGTGGCAAGCATCATCGAGGAGAGTGCAGATATGGCACTCATACCTGTTATCGTTGTGGCACGGCAGGCCACGTTGCCAGAGATTGTCCACGAGGAGCTAGCCAAGGGAAGGTGCAGGGTCGTATCTTTTCGATGACCAAGGAAGGTATTAATCATGATTCTTCATTGATCTCTAGTACTATTTTGATTTCAGGCAGAGTAGCTACGACTTTGATTGATACTGGTGCTACTCATTCTTTTATGTCTGAATTGTTTTTGAGATCTTTGGGTATAGTTCCTTCTGTTCTTCCCCTCCAGCTTAGTGTTGTTTTGCCTTCGGGAGATGTCTTGTGCCCGACATCGATTGTGTTTGCTTGCCCCGTTCGTATTGTCGATAGGGAGGTTTTTGCTGATTTGATTGTCATCCCGATGGTTGCCTTTGATGTTATTCTTGGCATGGATTGGCTTTCGACTTACCGTGCAGTTATCGACTGTGTTGCTAAGAAGGTGACTTTTGCAGATGATGGCCAGGGAGGAGTTCTCGCCAGCTCAGGTACTTCGCTGGTCCTTCCTTTTATTTCTTGTCTTGAGGCTGAGAAGTTGACGTGTAGAGGTTGTGATGTGTTTCTGGCTTCTATTGTGGATGTGGATAGACTGATTAAGTTGAATATTGATGATATCGATGTTGTGAGGGAGTTTGCTGATGTGTTTGAGGATGATGTTCCGGGTTTGCCGCCAGATAGGGATGTTGAGTTTTCGATCGATTTAGCTCCAGGTACGGTACCTATTTCTAAGGCTCCGTACAGGATGGCCCCTACCGAGATGAAGGAGTTGAAGGCGCAATTGCAGGATCTAGTGGACAAGGGTTTCATTCGACCGAGTTCTTCGCCTTGGGGAGCTCCGGTTCTTTTTGTCAAGAAGAAGGATGGTTCTTTGCGTCTGTGTATCGACTACAGGGAGCTCAACAAAGTGACTGTCAAGAACAAGTATCCGTTATCACGGATAGATGATTTGTTTGATCAGCTCCATGGTGCCACTGTATTCTCGAAGATTGATCTTCGGTCTGGCTACTATCAGTTGAAGGTTAGGGAGTCTGATATCCCTAAGACAGCGTTCTGGACCAGGTACGGTCACTATGAGTTTCTCGTGATGTCTTTTGATTCTGACCAATGCCCCTTCAGTCTTTATGGATCTGATGAACCGTGTGTTCAAGCCTTATCTGGATAGCTTCGTCATTGTCTTTATCGATGATATCTTGATCTATTCCAAGACCAGAGAGCTTCATGCAGAGCATCTCAGAGTGGTTCTTCAGTTGTTGCGAGAGAAGAGGTTGTTTGCCAAGCTGAAGAAGTGTGAGTTTTGGCTGGATCAGATTTCTTTCCTAGGCCATGTTGTTTCGAGGGATGGCATTGTTGTTGATCCATTGAAGATAGAGGCGATTCAGAATTGGCCTATTCCTACTTCTGTTTCAGAGGTACGCAGTTTCCTTGGTTTGGCGGGTTACTATCGTCGTTTCATTTCAGATTTTTCCAAGATTGCCCTGCCATTGTCCAATCTGACGAGGAAGACTGTGAAGTTCGAGTGGTCATTTGATTGCCAGAGTGCATTTCAGGAGTTGAAGGATAGATTGACGACAGCTCCTGTTCTTTCATTGCCTAGTGGTTCTGAGGATTTTTTTGTCTATACCGATGCGTCGAAGAGAGGCCTTGGTGCAGTTCTGATGCAGCGAGGTAAGGTCATTGCCTATGCTTCTCGCCAGTTGAAGGATTAAGAGAGGAATTATCCGACGCACGATTTGGAGCTAGCAGCTGTGGTTTTCGCCCTGAAGATTTGGAGACATTATCTGTATGGCGAAAAGTGTGAGATCTTCACAGACCACAAGAGTTTGAAGTATCTGTTTTCTCAGAAAGAGCTCAATATGCGGCAGAGGAGGTGGTTAGAGCTTGTCAAAGATTATGATGTGACTATCAGTTACCATCCAGGGAAGGCGAACGTTGTGGCAGATGCGTTGAGTCGCAAATCGAGTGCTTCCTTGAGTTCTTTGATTCAGAGGCCATTGTTGATGGACTTGCATCGAGAGGAGATTTCTTTGGTAGTTCCGGGAACCATTGCTCGCCTTTCAGCGTTGGTCATTCGGACTACTTTGACGGACAGGATCCGTAGAGAGCAGTCGACTGATGTTCAGTTGACAGAGTTGAGAGCTAGAGCAGAGGAGAGAAGAGTTTGGTTCGAGTGGTGATGGTTTGGTGACTTTCAGAGGCCGTATTTGTGTTCCTGTTGGCGACGATATTCGACGAGACATTCTGACAGAGGCTCATACCGCGCCATATTCGATTCATCCAGGCAGTACGAAGATGTATCAGGATCTTCGTCGACTCTACTGGTGGCCAGGTATGAAGAAAGATATTGCTTTGTTCATTTCTCAGTGCCTTACTTGTCAGCAGGTGAAGATTGAGCACCAGAGACCTGCTGGGACATTGTTATCTTTGCCGATTCCTCAGTGGAAGTGGGAGCACATTACGATGGATTTCGTGACTGGTCTTCCCAGAGTGCAGAAAGGTTATAATTCCATTTGGGTCATTGTTGATCGATTGACCAAGTCAGCGCACTTTCTCCCAGTCAAGACGACGTACTCCATGAACCAGTATGCCGAGGATTATATTGCAGAGATTGTTAGACTTCATGGTGTGCCTGTGTCGATTGTGTCTGATCGTGATCCCAGATTTACCTCCGAGTTCTGGAAGAGTTTGCACAGAGCTATGGGTTCGCGGTTAGCGTTCAGTACAGCTTATCACCCTCAGAGTGACGGTCAATCAGAGAGAGTCATTCAGATTCTTGAGAATATTCTCAGGGCTTGTGCTATTGATTATTCTGGTAGCTGGGATTCTAAATTGCCAGTTGTGGAGTTCACGTACAACAATAGCTACCAGGCGTCGATTGGGATGGCACCGTATGAGGCACTTTATGGCAGGAAGTGCAGATCGCCTTTGTTTTGGGATGAGGTTGGCGAGAGGAAGATGTTGGGTCCCGAGTTGGTCCAGCAGACGGCCGATGTTGTTGCTGTGATCAGAGAGAGGATGAAGACTGCTCAGTCGAGACAGAAGAGCTATGCAGATGTTCGTCGTAGACCTTTGCAGTTCGAGGTTGGCGATCATGTATTTCTGAAGATTGCACCTCTCAAGGGTGTGATGAGATTTGGCAAGAAGGGTAAGTTGAGCCCGAGATTTATTGGCCCTTTTGAGATCTTGGACAGAGTTGGTGACAGAGCCTACAGATTAGCCCTACCGCCTGATCTTGACAGAGTTCACAATGTGTTTCACGTATCGATGCTCAGGAAGTATATTGCAGATCCTTCCCATGTTCTTCACCATGAGCCATTGGACTTGACGCCGAATTTGACGTACCAAGAGATTCCGATTCAGATTTTGTATCGCACAGTTAGAGTATTGAGGAACAAAGAGATCGGCATCGTTAAAGTCCTTTGGAGGAACCATTTGATCGAGGAGGCTACGTGGGAACCAGAGGATGAGATGAGAGAGAAGTATCCTGAGTTGTTCGTGCAGTGACGTCAATTTCGCGGACGAAATTCCTCTAAGGAGAGGAGATTGTAATAGCTGAGCCCGGTGTACGGTATGATTTAAGTTTCGTATGTTATTTGGGTTATGTGATTAGATGTTTAGAGTTGTGTTTTGGGCCATAGTATTATTGGTTATTGTTTTATTGAGGTGTTAGTTGGTGTTGATTGTTCGTTTCAGTGTTTCGGATCGATTTTAGTTGATTTAGTACTGTTCATTGCCGTGGCTTGAGTGCACCCGCGCTCTTAGAGGAGTGTCCCCGCGGTGTACTATTCATCATTTTGGATTAAGAAGGCCGTGGCATCACCGCACCCACGGCAGTGCAAGGACCGCACCCGCGGTGAGACCGCACCCGCGGTAATTGCAGCACCGCACCCGCGGTCATCGTGCATGGAATTTATTTTGTTGTGCCGTGAGCTTAGCGCACCCGCGGTGCTTGTGGCAGCGCACCCGCGGTGTAAGTATGGGAGAGATATTTAGTTGCTTTTTGGGAGTTGTTGGCCATACCTTATCTTATCTCTTCCCCTTCATTTCCGATTTCTCTCCATTTGCAAGGGTTTTCATCCATTTCTTTTGCTTCCTACCTTTGATTCTTGGATTTGTTTGGATTTTCGACTTGAGATCGACGTTCTACGTGGTATAAGGAAGCTTAGGTAAGTTTTTGGTTGAGTTCTATCATGGTTTTGGATATGAGATGTTATAGGGTGATGTTATTGTTGGTTTAATGGATTGTTTGACTTGAGTTTTTGGATTTAGAGTTGATATTGGTGTTATTTATGGATTATTGTTGTAGGTGGTATACCAAGAGTATAGTTTGGAGGTGTTCTATTGGTTAGTAAGTGGAATTTCATCCCTTTGCTCACATGATGTTATATGTATTGTGTTTTAAAGATTTTAAAGTGATATTCCCTTCAATTGATTCATTGTTATGTATTGATCCCATTGATTATCTATTGGAGGCATTGATGTCTCACTATTGTTAAAAGAGAATACAAGAGAAAATATGAGATTGTGAAACGACGGCTTTAAATGCTATTCAGAGTTCAAATGTTTTATTGGATTGATTTATCATAGTCAGAGCATTGCATGCAATTAGTTGATCAACGACCATAGGCTTTTATCCCTCACAGTTATCGATTTATATCGATGGGATATTTGCAACCACAGACAGAGATACTATTGATATCAATCCAACCAGAGAAAAGAGAATACCATCTCATTGCTATCTTATTGATATGATATTGCTACAGTTATTGCTACATTATTCATGTTTCAGAGTTGATGGTATTTATGATTTCAAAGTCATGTTTTACAGAGTATATTGTATCATTGCTATGTTAGAGTTCCACTTGCTGAGATTTATTCTCATTTCAGTTATTTCATGTGGTGCAGATAAGAGTGACCGACCAGGACAGTGATCGTGGATGGGAGTCATATGCATACATCGTTGGAAGGAAGATTATTTTGTATCATTTTGGGACATGATCATAAGAATGATTATTTTGTATTTTGTAAACATTTTTATGAAATGTATTTTGAAACTCCTTCCATATTTTAAAGAAAATTTTATTTCCGCTGCGTATTTTTATTGTTACGGGTCAGAGGTGTCACACAATGAACTTTAAGGAAGCAATATCTGATACTGATTCAACCAAATGGCTTGAAGCCATGCAGTCAAAAATGGACTCTATGTATTCAAACCAAGTCTGGACATTGGTGGATCAACCTGAGGGAATCGTTCCTATAGGGTGCAAATGGATCTACAAAAGAAAGCTTGGGGAGAATGGGAAGGTAGTGACCTTCAAAGCAAGACTGGATGCAAAAGATTATACTCAAAGGCAAGGAGTTGACTTTGAGGAAACTTTTTCACTAGTTGCTATGTTTAAGTCCATTAGAATACTACTAGCCATAGCATCATGGTATGACTATGAGATATGACAAATGGATGTAAAGACTGCATTCCTCAATGGAGACATCAAAGAAGAAATTTATATGTCTCAACGTGAGGGATACACATCAGTAGGAAGTGAGCATAAGGTATGCAAACTTCAGAGATCAATATATGGTCTCAAGCAGGAGTCAAAGAGTTGGAACCTCAGATTTGATAGCACTATCAAAGAGTTTGGTTTTGCTAAGAATCATGAGGAACCGTGCGTGTACAAGAAAGTTAGTGGGAGTGCGGTGACATTCCTAGTACTTTATGTTGATGATATCCTGCTCGTTGGGAATGATGTAGGATTATTGCAATCAACTAAAGTATGGTTGGCCTATAAATTCTCCATGAAAGACATGTGTGAAGCATCTTATGTATTGAGAATACAAATCTATAGAGATAGATAAAAAAGGATGATAGGACTCACCCAAGTCACTTATATCGATATCCTTCTAAAACGATTCTCTATGGAAGAGTCCAAGAGAAGATACTTACCAATGTGACATGGTATTACTCTATCTAAAGCTATGTGTCCCAAAACTGATGAAGAGATACAGATGATGACACGTATTCCATGTGCGTCAGCTATTGGTAGTATCATGTATGATATGATATCGACACGTCCTGATGTTGCTTACGCTTTGAGTGTTACAAGCAGATATCAGGCGAACCCTGGTCCAATGCATTGGAAGGCCATGAAAGATATTCTTAAGTGCTTGAGAAGGACTAAGAATTTGTTCATGGTCTATGGGTGGAGAATTGAAATTGGATGGCTACACAGATTATAGCCTCCAATGTGACATAGATGATTCGAAATCGACCTCTGGTTTTGTATTCATGCTATATGGTGTGGTTGTCTCTTGGAAAGGTTCCAAGCAAGACACTGTTGCGGATTCCACCACTGAAGCTGAATACATTGTTGCATCTGATGCAGCCAAAGAGGTAGTTTGGATGAGGAATTTTGTCCAAGAGTTGGGTATTATTCCTAATGGAGTTGATCCAGTCCTGTTGTACTGGAACAACACCGGTGCCATTGCGCAAGCAAAGGAACCAAGGTCTCATCAGAGATCCAAACATGTACTGAGGAAGTTCCACATCATACGGGAGATTGTGGGAAGAGGAGACATATCAGTCGAAAGAGTCCCCTCTGCAGATAATGTTGCTGATCCACTTACAAAGCTCTTGCCATGACCAGTGTTTGAAAAGCATCGCGAAGCAATGGGATTAAGGGTAGTTGGCTCTAGGACAAGTGGGAGATTGTTAGAGTAGATGCCCTGCAAGCCAACGGTTGGCTAAGGAATTTATTGACTCGAGTGAAATAAACAATCTTTATTTTAATAAAATTTAACTTTTTATGGTCTTGTTATACTTTATCTGTATACCCATGCAATCAGCATAGATAAAGTCCTTGATCATGCTTTAATACAAATGAATCGTAATTCGATGTTGAAACTCATTTGTAAACATTTCATATTCTAAATTTGTTCCTAGTCGATTCAGCCGCCTAAAACATGGATAAAGGTCGCTTGAGCTCGAGACTAGCATCTGTGATGTTGTGTACTGCGTTTCTTGGTAAGGGCATGGAGATGTCCAAACATGCAGATGGGTAATCATATGATGATTATACCGAACAACCCTCCCTCGGACTTCCAAGTGGTTATCATTCATCGAGAGGATAAGTCCGTGGTTATGATTGTACACCATTAGTCCTTACGACCCGGGACAACACTGAGGCTCTATATGCTAGGGCTGTGCTTTGACTCGTTTACCGGCTCCAGGAGAGTCATCAGGTGGTTAGGTTGGGTACCGTTGCGACACATATAGAAGCCAGTGCATTGTAGTCGGGGATTCACCGCTCACCTACGGGTGTGGATATCCTATGTGATCTGATGTAATAATAGTGCATGGAAACTCTGGCCAGAGTATGAGATGTACATTGGAGAAGGAGTTCTCCAATAGTACACGCGATGCCACTATTATATGTAACACATAGTTATCGGATTAATATGCAACCCTCGATGAACCAATGGTTGTAGATTTGATCGGGATATATGAGATGAAGGGACCGTACTGTACGTTAATCATAATCGACTGGTTCTTGCAGGCACTATCAGTGATATCTAGGGGATCATGGGGCGATGCTACTAGACGCTCTTACCATGATCCGATGGGTGAAATCAGAAATGAGTTCTGACATTCTTGATCAAAGTGTTGATGAAAAGAATGGGGCTAACTAGGGTAAGCCCGAATAAAGGATTTTGTCCTGAATCACAAAGAGTTGTGAACCCACGGCTAGCTGTATCCCTGAACCATTGAGGGTCACACAAGCACTGGATCGTTTGTTCTCGTTGAGAGAATAAATTCAAGAAGTTGAATTTATATTATGATATAGTAAATTCAAGGAGTTGAATTTATGATAATTAAATTTTGAGAAAATAAATTCAAGGAGTTGAATTTATAAGATTATAAATTCAAGAAGTTGAATTTATAAAATTTGGAGAGAAAAAATTCAAGGAGTTGAATTTATAGAATTTAATTTATTAAATTCAAAAGTTGGGTTTATTAAATATTAAATTTTGGAGGTGATAGATTCAAGGAGTTGAATTTATAATTTAAATATTAAATTCAAATTTTGAATTTATAATTGATTTAATTTATTAAGCTCAAAAGTCGAGTTTATTAAGTATTAAATTAAATATATTGAAAATATATTTAATGGGCTTGTAGGGGTACAAGTCCAACATATTAAATAATTAAAGTTATTGGTGGACTTTGATTAATTAATTAAACTAGTTGGACTAGCTCAATTAATTAATCAAGCCCATTAATGTTAATTATGGAATTTAGGTCAAGGCTATTGTTTTTAAGAAAAAAAAAAAGAAAAGGATAGCCTCCACCAATTCTATATAGTGATTTTCGAGAATCACAAACCCAATCCCTTCAAATATATAGTTTACTTAATTAATTAGATTAATTAAGTAAATGATCATAAAAGAAATATTAAGATTTCTTTATTCTCAATTGCACAGCAATCATTCGAAATCTTCTTGAAATTCTGCAAGAAAACTTTCGGCTCTTCCAACTTTTGTGCTCTCAAAGGTCTTGAACAAAAATTGTGTTCTCTCTACGAAAAGATCTTCTACAATTTTCTAGTGCAATTTGGAAGAGGATCAAACGATCTAGTCGTGGACTTGATAGGAGGATTAAAGAAAGCAGATCTGAAGAACGTTCGTAGGGATTCACGAAGAGCTATCTCCGCTAACCCCGGAATAGTTGGAGCCACGTGATTCATTCACCAAAGGTATAACGATTCTAACATCCTATGTATGCTTAATTCATAAAAACCATACGAGTGTCCAAAAGAATTATTTTGTTTTTCAAAATAAAATAAAATTTTTAAACTTCCGCTGCGTTTGGGCACGTAGAAAACCGAGATCCTACACAACCGTCTACCTATACTGAAGACGATCTATCATTAGCAAATGTAGACGAGTTACTGCTATCAGTTGCTGAGGATATTTAAATGGAATACAAAGATGATACAGATGTTGATGACGTTCTTGCATCGACTTAAGACGAAGAAATGGTCACAATAATAGAAGCAGAAGTCCAAGCTAAAAGAGTTTAGTTACCAACTGAACAAATTGTCACTCCAAAATTCCAGGAAACATCAGCTACACCAAAACTGTCATCATCTAATCTGGTGCTTCATGATACTTTCTTCATGTCTGAAGCTGTACGGAAACTGATTTCCAAGAATACTGCTGAGGCATCTTGTTGTAATACCAATTGTAGTATCAAGTCCTTACCGCTTTATCAAAAGCTATAGCTGGTGGTAATTGTGTAATTTAAATATTTTAAATCGCACAGCAACTCAAGTACCACTGTTCAATCGTTCTACCAAACAAAGACAATTATTACACCCAATATACACAACTTATAAGTTAGATAAAAGAGCTGTTTCACTACGTGGTCTAAAAGAATGTGTAGTTCCCCGTCCTCTTTCACTTGTCATTAATTTATCTTAAATATATTTTCCAATTTTTTACTAAAAATATCTCATAATGATTTCCAAAAGCAAATATATAATGATAATTTTTTTGTCAGATTAAGAATAAAAACCTAAAACAAAGAAAACTATTTATTTGTGGGTTAGTTATACTTAAAAAAAAAATTCTAGAAAATAGAATAAGATAAAAAAATTCCTTTACTCTGAAGCAGTAAACGGCACAACATTGTGGAGTCTGTGTCTCCATGTGGACGCATTTCATTGCTGCTAACCTAAGCCAGGGCGCCAGTCGAGCTAAGCTCTTCGCTTACATCTTCTTACGCCACGTGTCACCTCTACACTTTTATGTATACTAGTGCGCGGACACATGTGTCGCGTGCTTGTACAATATTTTTCATAATTTATTTGGTTTATATTTCAATGAGGATCAAAATATAATTATAAGAAATAGTGGTAGACTATATTACAATTTTTATATATAAATTAAAAAATAAAAAGAAAAAAGAAATGAAAAAAAACATAATAGGAATTGAACCTATAACTTAATGTTTAAAAAACAAAAACTCTATTAACTGAGCTACATGTTACATGCATTAAAATTTTAACACTTTATTAATATATAATTATTAAAACAGACTATGAAATCAAAAATTAATTACTTTAAGTATCTCAAAATTATTAATATAATATGAATATATAAATAAAATAATACTAATACTAATACTAATGGGCAAACTTGCAATAACTCCCCATTCTCATTCTCAACTTTCTTCTCACTCCCCATCCATCTATTTCTTTGTTTAAACTCCTCCAAAATTTTCAAAACATCCTTAGTTCTATAATTTTGGTACGTGGCATTGTTATACCTATTGAGCTTGTTCTTGAAGGCATATAGCACCAAGACATGCAGCTACGCAAGGTTTCTAGCCTATATACCAAAACTGTTTACCTCTTTTACCGGAGTATCATCGGGTTATATCCATCGGGTTTTACAGACTACTCCTTGCAACCTAACCACGCAGTCACAACAGATGGTTCCTGACTCAGATTCCTTCAACAATACTTGGCACAACTGTAATGACCCGTATTTCGTATTTTTAAATTTGCGGAATTATTTAAAATTTTCCTTTTTAAATAAATAACATGCCTTATTCATAAAATAAACTGATAAAAAGACTTAATGTTTAATGTAACAGCGGAAGCAAATATTGTTTTCAAACCACAATTTAAAAATAATTCGTCAAAGTAAAACTGAGTTTGAGCATAAATAGTAAATGATAAAAAAATGAGGTCCTCGGGTTCCTACTACTGCCGACCCAAGCTAGCTCACTGGTCCCCCCCGGGTTTCGACCTCATCAGTACCTACAATAATCAAGTCTAGTGAGTCTAATGACTCATCATGCATATATCGTGAATAACAAGTAAATATATCATAAAATTTCGCGTAACATAAAAATATCGTATCGTAAGGCGTAAAGTGAAATGTCATAGATGATTATGAATACGTGGATATCTGAAAATCATACGTAAAAGCTTTGCTCGATAGAGGTCTTTCATAACATATCATATCGTAATTTTATGTAGAGATAATGTTCTACGCAATTGGCCCATAACATAACATGAATCGTCTGTCAGTCTAAACCACAGTATACTGGGCGGTAGAGATCATCACAGCCCTTGGACTGGATATCCGTACCCATACATAATCGTAAACCGGTCGTAAGTCACAGGGTGAAGCAATCCCATAAGCGTAAGGTCACTACAAGAAAAGCTTCAATCAACAACACTCATACGACAACTGTTTTTATTAAAACCATTGTCTTTTTCCTTTTAACAACGGTTTTAACAAAAACCGTTGTCGTAGCCTAAAAAACCCCGCTTATAGACAACGTTTTTAAAAAAACCGTTGTCTTTATGTGTCTACGACAACGATTTTTAAAACTCGTTGTCTTTGATGTGTCTACGACAACGGTTTTTTAAAAACCGTTGTCTATGAGCGTTTTTTTTTGTTACAATAACGGTTTTTAAAAATTGTTGTCTTAAAAGCTTTTTTTTTGGGCTACAACAACGGTTTTAATAACCGTTGTCTATGAGCGGTTTTTTTTATATACTAAAACAACGGTTTTTAAAAAATGTTGTCTTTTGGATGGTTTTTTTGGGCTACAACAACGTTTTTTTCAAAAACCCTTGTCTATATAAGATTTTGTCAAGGGTCAAAGACAACAGTTTGTGTAAACCGTTGTCTTTCGGATGGTTTTTTAACTACGACAATGGTTTTTTAAAACGTTGTCGTTTCTTAGTGTTTTATTTGGTTAAAGACAGCGGTTTTTGAAAAAATGTTGTCGTAGTTTCTATTTTTTAAAAAAAAAATCGGTTAATATTTAGCGACGGTTTTATAAAATACCGTCGCTAAATTTAAATTTAGCATCGGTTTTAAAAACCCGTCGCTAACTTTAGCAACAGTTCCCGTTTGTTCGTCGCTATATTTAGCGACGGTTTTTAGCACATTGTCGCCGATTTAATTTAGCGACGGTTTACTCAAATACCGTCGTACAATTTTCTATATATATCAGCGTCCTTGGTAATTTTCTTTGCACCCTCAAATTTTTTTTTCCTTCCACGTTTTGTCTACGATTTTCCTTAAACTTAAATTTTAAGTTAAAGATTATAAATATATTAATTTAGTAAGATTGTTAGTTTATTGTGTTAGGTTTATCAAATTATAACCGTAAATTTTTTTTATTTTACAAAAAAACATAGCGACGGAAATCATAAAAAACCGTCGCTAATAAGGGACGGACAACCAAAACCGTCGCTAATTGTTGGAAAAACCGTCGCAAAATTTTTGTTTTACAACGATTTTTCAATGCTACAACAACGGTTTTTCACAGTTGTCTTTGAGCGCGCCCTTTTAACCACAGTGCCTTTAACAACGGTTTTACAACACCTACGACAACAGTTTTTAACCGTTGTCTTTGAGTGCACCATTTAACAACAGTCGCTTTAACAACAGTTTTTTAAACCTACGACAACGGTTGACAACGGTTAAAAACCGTGACTTCCGCCTTTTTTCTTGTAGTGGATGGCCACAACACATATCACATATATCTCAAAAATAACATTTTTATATTATGCACATAATACAATTAAAATCCTATTTTTACCAAATGAGTTGGATCGTTCCCAGGCTCGCTGCGACCTAATTCTAATGTGAGAAACATGCAATTATTTTTCTTGAGAATAACTTCGTAATTCAACCCAAAAACGGGGCCAACTAGACCAACAACTTAATTTCTAACCATGACTCCGTACCAACCCGAACCAACATCGAACCATCGTTTAGTCATGGTCAAAATACGCCTAACAGTTGAAATAATGCTCCTAAGAATTTTAATTAACGAAATTTTGTGAATGGAGGCCAAAATCTTGAAACGCTCTTCCGAGAGTCACTTTGGCACATTGCACCGTAAATTCTTGTACGGCTTCTAAACTTAACCAAATCACAAACAGCTAAAAACGTGACCTTCCTAACTCATTGGGGTACTGTCCAGTCCAAGGCTATATGCTAAAAGCCAACCAAGAACTCGAAACAAGCCTCCTCAACCGCAGCAAAGCTGCTGTCAAATTCCAGCGGCAGCAGCTTCGTTTGAAATGCTTCGATTACAAGGCTAATGGCCATTGGGACTTGAACCACCAACCAAAGCCTCTCCCTAACATCCTAAGGTATGTTTTGAACCATGGCAAACGGCCCTAGGCCAACCACAATCCAAACAAGCACCTACGACAATCCGAAGCTCCACCCGAGAACACCATGCTGTATCGTGGGGGGTGTTGCTTCATTTTGCTGTCATATCTCATTCCAGTGGCCATATGATCGACCATGGCTTGATCTAGACATCATGAGGTATTGTGTGAACCATGGCTAAGGGCGAGAAGCCAACCAAGATCCACCCAAAACTCTCAAAAATCGAAACCAACTCACACCAAAAAAATCAGAAAATTGAAAACAGAAGGGGCTCTTGTGTTGTTTGTTTTAAAAATCGATGGGACCATGAACCAAGCCATGAAAGGCCATCTTCGTCATGTCCTAGACATGCTAAGGAAGGGTTATAACCATGGTTACAGGCCCTGGGCCAACCAAGATTCAAACCTTCAACTTAGACAACCAACCATGGAAATCGAAACTCACAACTTGCAACTATGGAGAGTTGCTGTCCATTTCTTTTTTATTTGGCGAAGAGACTCAAACTGATGGACCAACACCTCCCTAACTCACCCTATATCATGCCTAGATGCAGCCTTGAACGGCTGGAACCAAGCCAACCCCGAAATCACAAAAACAAGCCAACCCGTGAAGCCACAAGGGAGAGCCAAAAATCTGCATTGGTTTTTTCGAAAAGTTGCTATCCAAATTTTCGTTTTGCTTCATGATTTATGAACATAACATGGTTTAAAAATATGTAGAAGACTTGATTGAAGAGAAAAGAATAATATAGACATGACTGGAATTTGTTTACAAAAGAAAACAAATGATACGACGAACACGGCACGGCGGAGACGGAGTTCTTTTTCTCTCTTATTTCTCTCTTGCAAGTCACGATTTTTCTGAAGGTTTTCTACTGAAATTTTCGAAGAAATGGTGGAGAGGGAAGGCTAGGAAATGAATGTGAAGGTTATCAATTAAATGGGGATTGAATGGCAAGATAAAAATCTTTCTATCCTTGAGTTTGAGAGATAGGGAAATGATGTGTGATATTATTTGATTTGAAGGAGATTTAATGGGATGATGGCCGATTTCTATCTATCAAAATATGGTAGAAATATTGCTTAATTATTAATTTTTTGGTGATTAAAAGTGAGAGAATTATCTACCAAGAAAGGATAAGGAAATGAAACGAAAATGGTGAGTTGTCAAACTTAATTAAATCTTTATGGTGTTGGCGCAAAATTGCTTATCAAAATGGGGTAAAATATTGCCTAATTCTTGAATTTTAATTCTTTAAAGTTTTAAACACTTATTATGTATCTTAGTGAATTAATAAATTAATTTAGGATAGTAATTATCTTGCATGCATGGCTAATTCTTAAAATAAATTTAAAATGTTAAGTTACAATTCATTAAATAAAATAAGCCTAGATTAATTTATCCCAATTGGTTACACATTTTAAATTTAGGCTTTTAATTAATTAGGGGACATAAAAGAGCTTATTTACTACTTAACTCCAATTAAGCAATAAATCCCTAAACATACTTTTACCTTAAAATAAATTTTCTTTGACTTAAATTAAATTTAGGAATATTTTCTTATTATTAAATTTTATCTCAATACTCCAAACTCCAGTCCGGCCTCGCTTATTTAACTGAAAAGTTAAAACTACACCTCTGCGATTGAAAAATAAATGATCATGACTTAACAATTTAAAAAAAATGAAATAAACCCTCATGCATGTATGAAAATCATTTTAATTTAAATAATAGTAATTATGTATGGTTTATACGTAATCTAATTAATCGGGTTCTACAACAACCCTGTTTCATTTTCTACCTCAGTAAAAATCTCAATTTGAAACCATACATGAGAGGGGCCAAATCATTGGTTCTTTTATCTAAACATATAAACTATTATTACATAGTAACCTCCTGTAGAGGAGGAGAAACTTGTTTAACTACTAATCGTAGCTTAACTTACAGAACACATAAACTTGAAAGAGAAAATATTACAAATATTTTGAAGAAAAACGAAGAGTTTGAGTGATGCCTTCATCTTCCTTCTGCCTGCTTATTTATAGAAGCCCTTCACTGGTTTGTATTTCGGATTTCAAACTCCTGCTATAACTTGATTCCTTCCAGCTATGGTTGGCTCTATCTGGTGGAGTGGTTGGATGGTCCCTCCACTTTTCTTTATTTGTCTTTTTTAAGATCATTAATCTAGAAATAACTTGTTCTTCAGCTTTTATCTCTTGGCAGAAATAATATACATGCGTCTGAATTATATCAGCCAAATTTTCTTTTCCTGCTTCTTTTAGAAGTTAGTATAGATCTCTAAGATTTTCCAGCTTCTTTCTTTTTTCCTTGATGCGTCTTTTAGAAACCTTCAGATATGTGAAATACATTTTCTTTAGGTTTCGAATTTTTCTTGTGTGTTTCTTTTACCCCGTTTTAACTTCTTTTTATAGATGATTTTCTGGGGTCAAAGTTTCTTGTCTGTTTATTGGATTTATTTTTTTTTTAAAGATAGGGAATCTAATGTTCTTTTGTCCTTTACAACCGATTATTGGTGGTCCTTGTATTCCACTCACATGGTGGTCCTTTCTTTTGTTAGTGGGATGGTCACATGTCCACTTTAGCTTTGTTGGAGAATCTTTGGCTTTCTACGTCCCCGAGGAAAATGTGGTTGTGGTCCTTCCTCACTTGTACCGATGTCGGTAAAGTGTTTCCGATCAGATCTCGGCTTGAATCCTTTACCAAACTCTGGTTCTTTCTGGTTATGGCATTCTGGGCAGTTGTTTTCTGACCATCTTCCTACATGTGTCATGTTACAGAATTTCTTCCGAGTCTCTTTACTCCCCGATAGCTTGATATTCCACAGAAGATTTCTTTTCTTTTCGAATAGGTCTTCGGCAGAACTTGTGGTTTTTCCTGTCATAGTATTTAACAGGAATGATCCGCTTATCGAATTATGATAAAACTTAAACGGAAAATTGAATTTTTCAATCTCGGTAAGACAAACACATAGACCCCATGCTCTTCTGGTGGAAATGTCGTCTTCAGATATTGAAGCAACAGGTGGTGTTTCATCTGACGGAGGATCTTTGATAAATTTTTGCACATTTGAATCTGGCCTCTTTAACTTGATAAAATGAAAAGCTTCATGTGATCCTTTCCCTGCTGGTTCTAGTACTGTACTGAAAAAATATATCTCCAAAATATCTCCTCTGGACAAATAATCATTATTCGCCCAAGTTTCATGAACAGCTTTCTAGATCCATTTGGGTAATCCTGCAATTTCTGGGAAGCTGGGTGATGTGGTACAAACTGAGGCAAGAGTCCCGAATTCACACCATTCTTGGACCTCCATTGGATATGAATTTTGTTTCATCCATATCCTATGATATTTTCCTGGAACATCAACCATGTTGGTAGCGGTATTAATGCATACTCTTGTTTTTAATTTCTCCCACAATTGTTGGTATACCTGTAATGGAGGAATTGTACCTTCATTGGTACCAACCATAGATTTGCCCTTATCAGTATTAGGCCTATGGTTGACCTTCCCTCTTCAATCCCCGAGGTCAAGTGTTGACTTAAAGACTCAAGATAAGGATCTGGAGTCTCAATTTTTGTTTGAGCTGACTCATCTGGAGATTATCCCGACTTAACACTTGTGCTAGGGATATTTGAATCCCCTGCTCTAGATATAGAGTCATGTACTCGAAAACTCTCCATTTGGGAAACCAGTGGCTTCTCAATGCCTTGGAGGATAGGTCTTTGCATTACAGACCATAATTGAGTATAGGCATGTAAACATCGTGTGATTCGATCAGAGACAATTCTCTTATCGGCTTGTTGTAGCCTTCCCGCATATTCTGTGTTTAAGGCCAGCTTGTTAAACACGTTTTGAAGCATTTCAAAGTGTTCTCTCAAATGCCTCTGCATCTTGATGATGACATCGATATCACCGTTGTGCATCTCTTGTTAAAAAATCTACAAGAATGTTTTCATGAGATTTAATTATCAGAATATAAAAATATTGTTTTGACACAAGGCTTGCCATCTTAATAATCTAGCCATCTCAGGTTTAGATTCAATTCTATTCCTTAAGAAAGATTTTACCTGTATATTATCAACATTTAAAGTAAATTTCTTTGCAAGTAAAAATAATGGTCATTTTTCAAAATCTTTTTTTACTGAATAGAATTCCTTTTCGTTGATATACCATCTTATGGCTTTTGCATCTCAGAATAGTCCATTAAAATATCTGCATGGTTGTTCTCCATCTGAGTGAGCTTTGTTAAGACTGCCGCCTACCAATAATCACTGTCATCCGTATATAATACCAGATCATCCTCATCTTGAGGAATAGCCATTTTCGGAAGATTTTTACAAATCTCTTTTAAATGTACAAGTCCTTCTGTGTGTTCTTTTCTTCCTGTGTTTTGCTAGATTTTTTATAAACATCACATCAAAATTAAGAACTCCTAAAAAACTCTGAAGTTGTTTCTTTTTTTTTTAACTCGTTTGGAAAATTTTGCACCTTTTCTACTATATGATCTTGCAAAATTATTCCAGACTCATCGATTTATATTCCGAGGAATTCAATCTTTCTTATGGCAATGACTGTTTTCTTTTATGATAGAACCAGTCCTTCCTTTTTACAAACATCAGAGAAAATCTCTAAATGCTTAATATGTTCTTCCATATTTTTAGATGCAATTAAAACCCCATCAATATAGACAAACATAAATTTGAAATAATCTTTAAATATATTATCTATCTTTCTTTGAAATATCTGTGGTGAATTAGCCAATCTCATTTGTGATACCTCCCAGGTATAGTGTCTTTTGGTGTGAAGAAATCTATGAATTTCTTGTTTTCTTCTTCCAAACCAGACTTACAATCGAACTTTGAGAATATCTATGCATTGCGTATGCAACTGATTAGATGTTCTCTGCTAGGTATAAAATACCCATCAAATGCTAGAATCTTATTAATCTCTTGATAATTAATAACCAGCCTGGGTTTGTTCCTTTTTATTTCACCATGATTTCTTACCAGGAATCATGGGCTGCTGTATGGTGAAATTCCTGCTTTGAATAAACCAAAGTTCAAATGTTCCTTGATTATGATCTGCATATCCCTTTGATCAATGATATTAATTGGGATATGCTTACAACGGAAAAATTCATATTCTTTTCCTTCCTTAATTTTAAGGCAAGCTTTGAGTTGATTGTTATTTTTATCCCACAATGCTAAAGGATCTTCATTGTAATTTCCTTTGATCCTTTTCTTGACATCTTCTAATGATATCCTAGATTCAAACTCTACCTCATTCTTATGTAGAGCTATCTTAAGTCATTCTATTTCTTCTGGTTGGAGTTCTTTATCTGCTTTTAATTGGAGCATTGTTTCTCCAAATCGTCTAGAATCCTTCATTTTCGTGTTAAGAAGTTTTCCTTAATCACCACGCTTGCTGCGAAATTGAATTGGCAATTTTCTGTAAAATGCCTCTCTTAATCGCTGGACTATGATTTTATAATCACAGGGTGTTGTGAACACTAATCGTCTAATCTCATTTTCTTGAGTATAGGACTTGAAAATTTGTAGGAAATTATTTCTTAGCAAAATGTCTGCTCCTGTATCATGAAATAAAATAGTGGTGTTTTTACCTTGTACCATGGTGTTTGTCCAGCACCGCCAATTAAAATTTTTGTCATCTTAATCCCCTTACATAAGATTAAGATTCTTCTAGAAAAATCTCTTCCAGCAATCTTTGGTAATTTTTCTTCCAAATTATTTGGAAAAACTCCTCGTTTTGGTGTACAGATTCCAGCACCTGAATCAATATAAGCAGCAAAATATTCTGCCTTTTATTGTTCGTAAAAAATTCCTACTGGAATGTATATCGAGAATGGGCTTGTGGTCATTGGATTTTCCACAACTTATCATTTGCCATAAACTCCATTCCATACTCTAGACGTTTCCAAGATTTATGTTCCTCGAGAAACTCTAGTCCAAGAACCAGCCGATCTGATTCGTTTCCTGGAATTCTTTTAATACGAACTAATTCTCCGATATTGATCATTCCTTGGTAAGTTCCTATCATAGGTTGTTCCAAATAGTATATGATATTACAAGAAATTGATTCCTTTGTTTCGTAATATCAAATACTATTTCTACTTCCTTCCACCCTTCTGGGAATCTAAGTTTTCCTATGGTGGAAAAACTTTTCGGCTCCTGTTGGGTTTCTTGGACAGGTGATTTTCCCAACCTGTAACTTGTAATTCTATCTCCCTGAAAAGGTCTCCTTGATTCCAATCTAAGACTTTGATTTCTTTGTAGAATCAATTTGTCTTATATTTGGATTTATGTTTCCTATATTAAAGGAAACTCAACTCTTTCTGGATAAATTGCTTGGGCAAATTTTCCAAATATCTTGGGTATTTTAATGAACTCATTTTTAATAAACAATTCTGAATGATGTGTATTAGATAGAGCATATGAAATTTGATAAGTAATAGAATATGATCTATTACTTTCTTTCATCAGCCTTTTTTCCTTGAAATTTTGGTGCAATGTCAAGGCTCGGCTGAAATCTCGATCTGCCAAGTTGTAAGCAATTCTCGGATAGATTACTCCTACAATATTTCCTGCACAGAGATTATCTGAGATAGTTCCCAGTACCGAATCTTATAGGTTCCCCATTATTTTATCGCATATAGCAATATCAATGGGTGAATCAATTCCTTCTTTAAAAGTAGCTTTTAAAATAATCTGGATTGCTCCGATATGAATCCAGGACATAATCCTTGATATTTATATGTTAAGTTTTTGTAATTCCTCCTTAATTTCTTCAGAAAGAATTAATTGCATCTCCAATCTATTTCCTGTAAGTTCCATTGGGATTTTCATTTCCCTTCTAGAAACTTTATAGATTAGATGATGCTTTCTGTTTCTTAGGCCAAAACTTCCTAAGAACTTTTCTACCTGTCTTGTAGAGAATCCTTGATAGCTCTGAAGACTAGGATTGTAATATCCAAGCTTGGTGATTGGTATGGTTTAGGATTTCTTATGTTTATTGACTATTTGGGTAAGTTTAAGTATAGTTTTAATGTTAAGGATGAAGATTTATGATTTATAGTATTGTTGATGATAGATGTTGTGTAGTTCGATTGTAGCGTCGTTACGATTAAATTCATGATAATTCATATCTTGAGCCAATTGGTATGAGGCTAATTGGAGTGGTTAGATAAGACATAGAGGTATAACTTTCATAGTTTGAGTTTTGTTCAAATCATTGTGGAAGGTAAGCCAAAAAGTGCCCCGAAGTGTGTCGTGTGTTTCGATGTTCCTCCAGTGACACATGTTGGGAGATTTAGCATAACGTTTTCCTCAGACCTCTAAAAGATCTGCAATTTTGAGGGGTTCAATAAAAGACATAGAGCTACAACTTTGTAGTTTACCATTTTCCCAAATTATGATGGGAAGAGGCGTTTCGGAGGCGATCTTTGGAGAAGCTGTGCGCAGAGTGGCGAGCGCACCCGCGCTCCAAATGAGGACTGCACCCGCGGTCTCAGGCTTCACAATTTTGGTTGTTTTCCCGTAGCTAGAGCGCACCCGCGGTGCATGGGCTAGCGCACCCGCGGTCTGTGAACAGTAAAGTCGTGTTTTTGGTGTTTTAAGGTATAAAATAGGTGGAGACTTCATTTTTCTCTCATTTCCCTCATTCTTCTCGGCTTCTTCAGAGCAAGGGAAGCTAGGGTTCCATTTTCTTTCTTTCCTTTCTTAGATTCGAGCTTCTTGTTGGATTATTGAAGAGAAAACAAGGTTATTTTGAGTTCAGGGAGCTAAGGTAAGCTTGTGTCTTTGGTTATTTCTTGGTTTAAGGTATTGGGGAATTATGGAGATGTTTGATTATGTTGGCTTTATGGAGTTTATGGTATGGTTTCATGATTATGGAGATGTTGATGGTGAAATTCATGGTTTATTGTTGTTGGTTTTGTTCCAAGAGTATAGAATCAAGTGATCCAAGTGTAGTAAGTGGAATTTCATTCTTGTGCTCACATGATAGTATATGTATTGTATTACAATGTTTTAACATGTTATTGCCTTCCATTTGATTCATATTATGTATAGATATACCTTGTTGTATATGAGAGGCTTTTATGTCTCAATTGTGTAAAAAGGGAATACAAGAGAAAAGAGTATGCAAAGTGTTTGATAAAGTGCCCAAGAGAGAGTTCAAATGTTTTATGGATTGATAGATACATAGTCAGAGATTGCATGCAATTAGTTGATCAACGACCATAGGCTTATATCCCGACAGAGTAATCGATTTATATCGATGGGATATAAGTGAGAGACAGAGATACTATTTAGATATCAATCTGATAGGATCGGTTCTCGTAATAAGAGTGTTTAGAAGGGGGGGTTGAATAAACACTCACACTTAAAAATGTTCTTTAACAATATTTGAGTTCAGTTTGGTGACAAACTGAATCTCGAAATCTTGTTGGTCAATAACAATCAGTTAAACTAGAATAGTTGCGGAAAGTAACTGATTGAAAGATAGAATACGAAACTGAAAGAAATATGCAAGAGTTGTTTCTGGATGTTCAAAGAATTTAATTACTCCTACGTCACCCCTTCTATCACAAGGATAGGTTATTCACTAAAAGACTTTGATCAAGTACAACACTTGTACAGACCCACTTCAGTTTGGACTTACAACTGCCAAAACTGAAACTCTTAGTTCTACACAATATTTTCAGTACGTAACTGATATTAGCACAATTGAGTCTAACAACTTTTAGATAGTGCTAATAAGCTCAGATTATAGACTTGATTGCTACGAATAATTCAAATGAAAGTGAGCTGAGATTTTGACAGAGTAACAGCAAGCTTATCGTCTCTACTTTATCTGCTGGTCTTCAGTTATATTTATACTTCATTTTCAACGGTAACTTTGATATGTATTTGAATTCTAGTATCCGTTGATTGCCACTTCATCATTCCTTGGGCAATGTTCTCTTCATTGATTGTGATACGACGTCTTAATTTCAATAGCCGAAACACATTGTTCTATGCTGTAATGATTGAAGTGCGAAGTTCTTGTAATCAGTTATGTCTCCTTTGTTCTTTCCCGAGACGTCTTCAGTTGAGAAACTGATCAGTTGATCAGTTTGCCTTATATCATTGTATCAACTTGCTTCAGTTGCCGAATTTTCTTGTGCGCATCAGTTGATTCATATTTTGTTAATCGATTGATTTATGTTTTGTCAAACTCCAGAATCTAGTTTCCAACAATTTCCCCCTTTATGGTGTTTGACAAAACCAAGTGATTTAAGATCAAATAACTGAGCTCTTTGTAGATTACGCAACTGAATTATAAAATAACTGGGTTCTTTGTAGATAACATAACATCTGAGAATATAATATCTGGATTCCTTGTAGATAATATAAAATCTGAGAATATAAATATTCTGATAAAATCTTCTTCAGTTGCTTTGTCCTTCCCCCTTTTTGTCAAATACCTCCATTTTGTCTGACAGCTTTCGGACGTCAATGGATAGAAGTTTTACATCTGCTGAGAGGCTTGAGGCGACAGTTGTGAAGGAAGTTTGAAGTGATGCTATTCGATTAGAAACAGAGGTTTCCAGTCGCTCAACTCTCTGACTGATTACATTCGGAGTTGTGCTGAATGAGCTAACTAGCCCATTCTTCATTTCTTGTACAGTCCTACTAAGAGAGTCCATGTTGGCTTGAAGATTGTTTAGTTTTGCTGAGTCAAATTCAATCGAAGAATCCAATTTGACAGTATGCGACAGTTGTTCGAGTTGAATTTTCTTGATTTCAGCTAGCATCTGCTGCATACTGTACTGTATGTTCTGAATTTCTTCAAGAACAATATCCATTTCTATGGATTGAATTGGAGATTGTTGGCTGGGCGTTTCTGAATGCTTCGATGATTGTCCAAAAAGAACTAATGCTTGATTGGTTTCCATTGTTCCAACCGTAGACTGAGCTGGAATGGTTTCTTTAATTTGAGATGATGATGGTTGATTTTGATCAAATAATTGTCTGTCTGGCTGAATGATGGAGATGGGTTGATTATGCATAGATGCTGCCTGTGGAGGAATAACTGAACTTTGTTCTTGCTCTTTTGAGTGAGTGAACAACTAATTTTCTTCATGTTCAACAGTTTCTTGGTCTGCTGGTTTTGCTTGTTCGTCGGTTTGAACAACTTGTTCAGCAGAACTTTCTGACTGAACAGGTGCATCAGTTTGAGCTTTTTCTGCTGCAGTTATTCCTTTTTCTGATTTTTGGGTTGGTACTTCAGTTTGGTCTTCTGTTTGAGCAGATATAAATGTTTCATCAACGAGTGATTCAGTTGGTGCTTCAGACGATATCTTAATATCTTGCTGTGGTTGTTCAGCTGAATGAGCAACTGAGTCATACTGAGCTTCTAAGGCAACAGCTTGAATGATTTCATCGATGTTTGCCAAGGATAGTTCTTCTTCAGAGTATAACTGATGTTCTGTCTGAGAGGATTTAGGTATTTCCTGAACTAGCTTTTCAGTTGAACGTTGTGGAGATGGTTCTTTTTGTGGAGAGAAGGATAAATCTTTTTCAGTATTTTATTTGAAGGGTTTTTCATGAATAACTAGTTCCTGATCTTCTTCCCAAAATCTTATTTCCCTTTGTAGGCTACTAGTCTAGCTTTGTTGCGTATAACTGTGCCATCCTCTTTTAGCTTATTCCTGTACACCCATTTTGTTCCTATAATAGTTTTTGAAGTTGGTCTTGAACTAAGTTCCAGACGTTATTGTGAGTGAACTGATTCAGCTCTTCTTGCATAGCATTTACCCAGTTAGGATCAGCAAGAGCTTCATCAGTTTTCTTTGGTTCCAGTTGTGAGACGAAGGCTGAGTGAATAAATAAATTTAACATTTGATTGCGAGTTCTTACAGGATCAGATGGATTTCCTATTACTAGATGAGGTGGATGTGACTTTTTCCATCTATATTTTGTATTTGTTGCATCGGCAACTTCTTCTGTTGGCATCTGAGTGCAATTTTCAGCTTCAATTAATGTCTCAACAGCTGGTATTTGAATGTTATCAGTTTCCTTTGATAACTGATTGTTGTCATTGACTTCTAAAATCTTTGGTTCTGGTGTTTGGAAGATGTCTTGATTGTTGTGACTTTCATCTTTATCATCATCGTCCAAACTTATATCTGTCAATCGATCAGCTAGCTCAACTTGATCAGTTGGCTTATCAGTTAGTACAGTTTCATCAAAATTAACATGCGCAGATTCTTCAACATTTAAAGTTTTCTTATTAAAGACTCTATAAGCTATACTAACTGATGAATATCCAAGGAAAATTCCTTCTGCAGAATTGGAATAAAATGCCTTTAAGTAATTTTTACCATTATCATGAATAAACCATCTACAGCCAAATATTTCGAAATAGGTGATTATACTTTTTCTACCATGCCAGATCTCATATGGTGTTTTCATATGATTCTTATTAATCATCGATGTGTTCTGAGTATAACACGCAGTGTTTACTGTCTCTGCCCAAAATCTTTGAGAAATCCCAGAATCAGCAAGCATTGTTCTAGCAGCTTCTTTTAGGGTCCTATTTCTTCTCTCAGCTACACCGTTTTGCTGAGGAGTTCTTGCTGCTGAGAGCTCATGCTTGATTCCAGCATTTTCTAGAAAACTTGAGAGTGTTTGATTGATGAATTCAGTTCCTCGATCAGATCTGATTCGATCAATCCCAATTGATTTTTCATTTAAAAGTCTTTTGAAGAGTTTAATCAGTTGTGCAACCGTATGGTCTTTGGATTTTAGAAATATAACCCAAGTAAATCTTGAAAAATCTTCTACGACCACCAGGGTGTATTTCATTCCCCCTAAGCTCATGACTGGAATTGGACCAAAGAGATCCATGTGCAATAGTTCTAAGCATCGGGATGAAGATTTACAGCCCTTGTTTTTTAAAGAAGATCGTACTTGTTTTACATACTGACATGCTGATCAAAGTTTTTCTTTTGAAAATTTTATTTTGGGCAAACCAGTTACAAGTTCATGTTTACTCAGATAAGCAATGGATTTAAAGTTTAAATGATTTAATCTTTTATGCCATAACCAGTTTTGAGATGAATTTGAAGCAATGAAGCAAACTGGTGCATGAGGCTGTTCATTCCAACTAACTTTATATGTGTTTCCACATCGTTTTCCAGTTAGTATGATTTCATCAGTTGATGTTTTAACTGAGCATGAGTTTTTATCAAATTGTACCAAAAATCCATTGTCGCATAACTGACTTATACTAATCAAGTTATACTTTAGATTTTCTACCAATAAAACATCTTTAATAGTAAAGTTACCATGGATAATCTTACCCTTACCCACGGTTTTACCTTTGGAATTATCTCCGAAACTGATGTTTGGACCACTATATTTGGTCAGTTGAGATAGCATACTTGCATCTCCTGTCATATGTCGTGAGCAACCGCTGTCCAAATACCATATTGAATTTTTATCTGTACCTGTTACCTGCAAGCACATACATAATATGATTTGGTACCCATATCTATTTGGGTCCACGACTTATTAGTCCCTTTGGAATCCATACTTGGATTAGTCTAACTGTCTTTCCAGTAGCTGTGTTCCAAATTGTTTTTCTCGGCTTCTGTGTGTTAGGTGTGTGTTGTACAGATGACACAGTATGCATTTTGACTTGGTTCGACTGATTGTTTAGTCTGTATCTTTTCTGGACTGGTTTGCAGTTGTGATAATTCGAATAGTTATTTGAACGATTCCTTCCAAACATTTTTGATGACTGACTTACTGAGTCAGTAGAGATTTTTGGACTGTAACCAACTCCATGTCTTTTGCCCTTATACATATTCTCAATGGATTGTTCATTCATTTTGCTAGGCTCAAATTTTTCTTGATCTACTGTTGATCTCACAAATTCAATGTACTTTCCTTTGTTTACTGTCAACTGTGGTTGTGTATCTTTTGAAAGTGTTTCTCCTTGATTACTGAACCCTAAACCAGTTTTGTCAGAAACTGATTTTTGAGAATTATGCATCTCATTCAATGCAGTAGACGACTTATTCCAAGATTGAATGAGTTCAGTCTGTTTTGAATTTTCAAGGATCAATTTCTGGATCAGTGACTGATCTTTCTTTTTCTCCGCTTTTAGCTCAGCAATTTCCTTTCTTAGACTCAACTCATCAACTGATTCATCAGTTTTGGTTTTTTTGTCTATGGGATCATTTTGCTTTGATTTCATTTCCTCAAATGATGATGCAAGTTTCTGGTACTCATTTACCATATCATGCAGTGTGAAAATGAGTTCTTCTCTTGTAAAATCAATTGAATTAAAATCAAATACCTGTTGACTTGTAGATTCTGCTTCAGCATCATTTGCCATTAGACATTTGACTTCCTCTTCATCACTTGAGCTATATGAGCTTTCTGGTTCTGATTCATCACTATCAGTTTCTGCCCATTTGGATTTGTTCTCTTCTGCTAATAGAACTTCGTATTTCTTTCTGTTGGTTTTCTTATCATCTCTGGGCCTTCTCTTATGCTCATATGGTTTCTTTCTTCTGTCAGTTGATCTTGGACTGTCCTTTTTAGGTTTAGGACAGTCTGCAATGTAATGACCTGTTTTGCCACAATTGTAGCAAGCATTTGTTTCTTCTTTTGAATTATTTTTCTGGTATTGCTTCTGAAAGTTTCCTTGGTTCTTTCTCATGAACCTCCCGAACTTTTTGATGAATAATGACATTGCATCATTGCCTAACTGATCAGCAGATTTCTCAGCTGAACTGCTTGATTCAGTTCTGACAGCTGCTAAGGCAGTTATAGTTGTAGGAGTAGATGGTTTTCCTTCTCTGTTCTGCATTTCAAATTCTTAAGCTTTTAAATCAGCAAACAGTTCATGAATTTCGATCTGGTTCAAGTCTTTTGATTCTCTCATAGCCATAGTTTTGACGTCCCATTCTTTTGGAAGACCTCTCATTACTTTTAATGCAACCTCTTTGTTAGTATGCACTTTTCCGAGTGCATTTAATTCATTTACAATACTGCTCACCCTTTCATCATACTCATTCATTGACTCTCCAACCTTCATTTTGATATTGTCAAATTTTTGGACAGCAACAGATAGTTTATTTTCTTTTGTTTGGTCATTTCCTTCATATAACTGAATCAACTTCTCCCAAATTTCTTTTGCTATTTTGCACATCTTTATTTTGTTGAAGGTTGCTTTATCCAGTGTTTTGTATAGAGTATCTTTGGCTACATTGTCAAGATTGGCTTTTCTCTTGTCCTCAGTTGTCCACTCTTCTCTGGGCTTCTGAATTCTCTGTGGTGCCCCTTCAGTTATAGCTATTGTTGTGTTTGCTTTCAGAATCTTCTTGGGTCCATCTGTTATGACAAACCACATATCATCATCTTGTGCAGCTAAGTGAGCTTGCATTCTGATTTTCCAGTCATCAAAATCTTCTCTTGAGAACATAGGAATTTTATTGAAAGAAGTCATGCTAACAGATTTATAGATAAGAAGTATTCAAAAACAAGATTCAACTGCTCTGATACCACTTGATAGGATCGGTTCTCGTAATAAGAGTGTTTAGAAAGGGGGGGGGGGGTTGAATAAACACTCACACTTAAAAATGTTCTTTAACAATATTTGAGTTCAGTTTGGTGACAAACTGAATCTCGGAATCTTGTTGGTCAATAACAATCAGTTAAACTAGAATAGTTGTGGAAAGTAACTGATTGAAAGATAGAATACGAAACTGAAAGAAATATGCAAGAGTTTTTTCTGGATGTTCAAAGAATTTAATTACTCCTACGTCACCCCTTCTATCACAAGGATATGTTTTTCACTAAAAGACTTTGATCAAGTACAACACTTGTACAGACCCACTTCAGTTTGGACTTACAACTGACAAAACTGAAACTCTTAGTTCTACACAATATTTTCAGTACGTAACTGATATTAGCACAATTGAGTCTAACAACTTTTAGATAGTGCTAATAAGCTCAGATTATAGCCTTGATTGCTACGAATAATTCAAATGAGAGTGAGCTGAGATTTTGACAGAGTAACAGCAAGCTTAACGTCTCTACTTTATCTGCTGTTCTTCAGTTATATTTATACTTCATTTTCAACGGTAACTTTGATATGTATTTGAATTCTAGTATCCGTTGATTGCCACTTCATCATTCCTTGGGCAACGTTCTCTTCATTGATTGTGATACGGCGTCTTAATTGCAATAGCCGAAACACATTGTTCTATGATGTAATGATTGAAGTGCGAAGTTCTTGTAATCAGTTATGTCTCCTTTGTTCTTTCTCGAGACGTATTCAGTTGAGAAACTGATCAGTTGATCAGTTTGCCTTATATCATTGTATCAACTTGCTTCAGTTGCCGAATTTGCTTGTGCGCATCAGTTGATTCATATTTTGTTAATCGATTGATTTATGTTTTGTCAAACTCCAGAATCTAGTTTCCAACACAATCCACCAGAGTAAAAATAAATACCATCGTTATTATTATGCTATTCATGTTTCAGAGTTCTTGTTTCAGAGTTGATGGTATTTATGATTTCAAAGCCATGTTTTACAGAGTATGATATGTACATTGCTATGTAAGAGTTCCACTTGCTGAGTTTTATACTCATTTCAGTTATTCATGTGATGCAGATAAGAGCGACTGACCGGGACGTTGATTGGAGACATGGTCATATGTATAAGAGAGGGAAGGAAGAAGAGTATTTTGCTAGTACTTTAGCATGATCATTAAAATGATGTTTTGTCTTTTGTTGCATCATTTAGTTGATCATGTATATATATACTTTTGGTTGTAAATATTGAAAATGTGTTTATGTCAAGAGAAGTTTTAAATCATTCCTTCCTATAAGAGTAAAATTTTTAAAGTCCGCTGTTACTTTAAGAGATCAGAGCAAGAGGTGTTACATTTAGTGGTATCAGAGCAATGTTCTTCGGACCAATGCATATGACTTCGTCTACTTTCAACAGTCCGGGTATGTCTTCTTCTACATCTATTCATTGTTATCTATTGATATGTATTGTGTGAGCACATTGTAGGAGTATGCCTCCTAAGAGAAAGGCTGCAGAGGGTGAGGATAGTTCTTCCTCTAGAGTTATCGATGAGTTCGGCAAGTTATTGAAAGAGCAAGCCAAGGTCCATAGTGATCAGATCCAGCAGTTGCTACGTATGCAAGGTACAGACCATGGTAGAGGTCAAGTGAGAGGCCAAGTGGCTCAAGCAGTTGGTACCGATGGGATCTTTACTGCTTTCAAGAGGATGGATCCGCCGGAGTTTGCAGGAGGCACTGATCCATTAGTTGCTATAGAGTGGGTCAAAGCTCTTGAGGCGATCTTCGATCATCTCAACTACGAAGATAAAGACAGAGTTGGATGTGCAGTGTTCATGTTAGTCAAGGCTGCACGCATTTAGTGGAATGCTACCAAGGTTAGTGTGGATGTTCCGGCATTGAAATGGCAAGAGTTCACTGATCTTTTCTATGACAAGTACTTCCCTGATGCACTTCGAGCCAAGAAGGTGACTGAGTTTCTAGAACTTTGTCAAGGAGGTATGAATGTTGACGAGTATATTTTGAAGTTCGAGGAGGGCTGTCTGTTTGCCCTGTATATTGCCTCCAATGACAAAGATAAGGGTGCTCATTTCATTAGAGGCCTTAGAGCAGAAATCAGAAGGGACATTAACATGTCAAAAGCTGTGACATTCAAGGAGATTGTGGCTAAGGCTCTGTTGGCTGAACAAGATGAGAAAGACATTGCAAGAGAGAGACAGGCGAGGCAGCAGTATATGGCTCAGAGAGGTCAAGGTTCGAACCAAAGAGGTAAAAACAGATTCAAAGGGAAAGGCAAGATGGAACCGAGTTCTAAAGCACCAGCAGTTCCATTTGATCCAGAGAAGATAATGTGTCCCAAGTGTAATAGGCCTCATAGAGGTGAGTCCAGGTTTGGTTCTTACACTTGCTACCGATGTGGCACTACAGGCCATATTGCCAAAGATTGTCCGAGAGGATCGGGTAAAGAGAAGGTGCAGGGTCGCATCTTCACCATGACGAAGGAAGGTATAAATCCTGATTCTTCTGTGATCTCTAGTACTATATTAATTTCAGGCAGAGTAGCTACGACATTGATTGATACAGGTGCTACTCATTCTTTTATGTCTGAACTATTTTTGAGATCTTTGGGTATAGTTCCTTCTGTTATTCCCCTCCAGTTTAATGTTGTATTGCCTTCGGGAGATGTGTTGTGCCCGACGTCTATTGTGTATTCATGTTCTGTTCAAATTGATGAACGAGTGGTTTATGCCGATTTGATTGTTATTCCGATGGTTGCGTTCGATATTGTACTTGGCATGGATTGGCTATCAACTTACCGTGCGGTGATTGATTGCGTTGCCAAGACGGTAAAATTTGCAGATGATGCAAATAAGGAAGGTATGCTTGCCAGTATAGGTACTTCGCTAGTCCTACCTTTTATTTCGTGTCTTGAGGCTAAGAAGTTGTTGTTTAGAGGTTGTGATGGGTTTTTGGCTTCGATTGCTGATATGGATAGAATTGTGAAGTTGAATATTGATGATATTGATGTGGTGAGAGAATTCCCTGATGTATTTGAGGATGATGTGCCGGGTTTACCGCCGGACAGAGATGTAGAGTTTGTGATTGATCTAGTTCCGGGTACGGTTCCTATTTCTAAGGCTCCATATAGAATGGCCCCTACAGAGATGAAAGAGTTGAAGTTGCAGTTGCAGTTGCAGGATCTTTTGGATAAAGGTTTTATTCGGCCGAGTTCTTCGCCTTGGGGAGCTCCGGTTCTTTTTGTCAAAAAGAAAGATGGGTCTTTGCGGCTGTGCATTGACTATAGAGAAATCAACAAAGTGACTATCAAGAATAAGTATCTGTTGCCACGAATAGATGATCTTTTTGATCAATTGCAGGAGGCTACGTTGTTTTCAAAGATTGATCTACGATCTGGTTATTATCAGTTGAAATTTAGGGAGTCTGATATCCCTAAGACGGCGTTTCGGACCAGGTATGGTCATTACAAATTTCTGGTTATGTCGTTTGGTCTGACTAATGCTCCTTCAGTCTTCATGGATCTTATGAACCGGGTGTTCAAGCCGTATTTGGATAGCTTTGTCATTGTTTTTATCGATGACATATGGATTTATTCCAAGACCAGAGAGCTTCATTCAGAACACCTCAGAGTTGTTCTTCATTTGTTGAGAGGAAAGAGGTTGTATGCTAAGTTGAAGAAATGTGAGTTCTGGTTGGAGCAGATTGCTTTCTTAGGCCATATTGTCTCGAAGGATGGTTTAGCTGTTGATCCAGCAAAGATTGAGGCGATACAAAAGTGGCCTATTCCTACCACTGTATCAGAGGTACGCAGTTTTCTTGGTTTGGCGGGTTATTATCGTCGCTTTATTTCAGACTTTTCCAATATTGCCCTGCCGTTAACCAATCTGACGAGGAAAACTGTGAAGTTTGAGTGGTCCAATGAATGCCAGAGTGGATTCCAAGAGTTGAAAGATAAGTTGACGACAGCTCCGGTACTTGCATTGCCCAGTGGTACAGAGGACTTTGTTGTTTATACCGATGCGTCAAAGAAGGGTCTTGGTGCAGTGCTGATGCAACATGGAAAGGTTATAGCTTATGCTTCTCGTCAATTGAAAGACTATGAGAAGAATTATCCTGCGCATTATTTGGAACTAGCAGCTGTGGTTTTTGCTCTGAAAATCTGGAGACATTACTTGTATGGCGAAAAGTGTGAAATTTTCACGGACCACAACAGTTTAAAGTATTTGTTTTCTCAGAAAGAACTCAATATGCGACAGAGACGGTGGTTAGAACTTGTCAAAGATTATGATGTGACGATTATTTACCACCCAGGGAAGGCGAATGTTGTAGCGGATGCTTTGAGCCGTAAGTCAAGTTTTTCTTTGAGTTCTATGATTCAGAAGCCATTGTTGTTGGACTTGCAACGAGAAGAGATAGCTTTAGTAGTACCGGGAACCATTGCTCTCTTTTCAGCGTTGGTTATTCGTGCTACATTGACAGACAGGATCCGTAGAGAGGAAGCCATTGATGTACAGTTATCAGAGATGAGAGCTAGAGTAGAAGAGAGAGGTAATTCAAAGTTTGGAATGAATAGAGATGGTTTGATAACATTCAGAGGTCGTATATGCATTCCTACTAGTGATGATATTCGGAGAGACGTCTTAACAAAGGCACATACCGCGCCATACTCGATACATCCAGGTAGTACCAAGATGTATCAGGATCTTCGTAGACTCTATTGGTGGCCCAGTATGAAGAAGGATGTTGCCATGTTTATTTCTCAGTGTATGACCTGTCAGCAGGTAAAAATCGAGCATCAAAGACCTGCTGGGACATTGCAGTCATTGCCGATTCCTCAATGGAAATGGGAGCACATTACAATGGATTTCGTGATTGGTCTTCCCAGTACGCAGAAAGGTTTTAACTCTATTTTGGTTATTGTTGATCGGTTGACCAAGTCAGCGCATTTTCTTCCTGTTAAGACAACGTATTCCATGAACCAGTATGCCGAAGAGTACATAGCAGAGATTGTTAGACTTCATGGTGTGCCTGTGTCGATTGTGTCTGATCGTGACCCTAGATTTATTTCAGAGTTTTGGAAGAGTTTACACAGAGCTATGGGTACACGATTAGCATTTAGTACATCATATCACCCCCAGAGTGACGGACAATCAGAGAGAGTTATTCATATTTTAGAGGATATGCTCAGAGCTTGTACTATCGATTATCCTGGTAGCTGGGATTCCAAATTGCCTCTTTTTGAGTTCACGTACAATAATAGCTACCAAGCGACGATTGGCATGACACCGTATGAAGCCCTTTATGGCAGGAAGTGTAGATCACCCTTATATTGGGACGAGATTGGTGAGAGAAAGATGTTGGGTCCAGAGTTGGTCCAACAGACAGCTGATGTTGTTGCTGTTATTCGAGAAAGGATGAAGACAGCACAGTCGAGACAGAAGAGTTATGCTGATGTGAGACGAAGGCCGTTGCAGTTTGAGGTTGGCGATCATGTGTTCTTGAAGATAGCACCTCTTAAAGGTGTGATGCGGTTTGGAAAGAAGCGAAAGTTGAGTCCTAGATTTATTGGTCCATTTGAGATATTGGACAGAGTTGGTGATCGAGCTTACAGGTTAGCCTTGCCGCCAGATCTTGATAGAGTTCATAATGTTTTTCATGTCTCCATGCTCAGGAAGTATATTGCGAATCCTTCCCATGTTCTTCACCACGAGCCATTGGATTTGACACCGAATTTAACGTACCAAGAGATTCCAGTTCAAATTCTTGATCGCAAAGTTAAAGTGTTGAGAAACAAAGAGATCGGCATTGTTAAAATCCTTTGGAGAAATCATTTGATTGAAGAAGCCACGTGGGAACCAGAGGATGAGATGAAAGAGAAGTATCCTGAGTTGTTTGCGCAGTGACGTCAATTTCGGGGACGAAATTCCTCTAAGCAGGGGAGATTGTAATATCCAAGCTTGGTGATCGGTATGGTTTAGGGTTTCTTATGTTTATTGACTATTTGGGTAAGTTTAAGTATAGTTTTAATGTTAAGGATGACGATTTTTGATTTATAGTATTGTTGATGATAAATGTTGTGTAGTTCGATTGTAGCGTCGTTACGATTAAATTCATGATAATTCATATGTTGAGCCAATTGGTATGAGGCCAATTGGAGTGGTTAGATAAGACATAGAGGTATAACTTTCTTAGTTTGAGTTTTGTTCAAATCATTGTGGAAGGTAAGCCAAAAAGTGCCCCGAAGTGTGTCGTGTGTTTCGACGTTCCTCCAGTGACACATGTTGGGCGATTTAGCATAACGTTTTCCTCAGACCTCCAAATGATCTGAAATTTTGAGGGGTTCACGAAAAGACATAGAGCTACAACTTTGTAGTTTACCATTTTTCCAAATTATGACGGGAAGAGGCGTTTCGGAGGCTATCTTTGGACAAGCTGTCCGCAGAGTGTCGAGCACACCCGCGCTCCAAATGATGACCGCACCCGCGGTCTCAGGCTTCACAATTTTGGTTGTTTTCCCGTAGCTAGAGCGCACCCGCGGTCTGTGAACAGTAAAGTCGTGTTTTTGGTGTTTTAAGGTATAAAATAGGTGGAGACTTCATTTTTCTCTCATTTCCCTCATTCTTCTCGGTTTCTTCAGAGCAAGGGAAGCTAGGGTTCCATTTTCTATCTTTCCTTTCTTAGATTCGAGCTTCTTGTTGGATTATTGAAGAGAAAACAAGGTTATTTTGAGTTCAGGGAGCTAAGGTTAGCTTGTGTCTTTGGTTATTTCTTTGTTTAAGGTATTGGGGAATTATGGATATGTTTGATTATGTTGGCTTTATGGAGTTTATGGTATGGTTTCATGATTATTGAGATGTTGATGGTGAAATTCATGGTTTATTGTTGTAGGTTTTGTTCCAAGAGTATAGAATCAAGTGATCCAAGTGTAGTAAGTGGAATTTCATTCTTGTGCTCACATGATAGTATATGTATTGTATTACAATGTTTTAACATGTTATTCCCTTCCATTTGATTCATATTATGTATAGATATACCTTGTTGTATATGAGAGGCTTTTATGTCTCAATTGTGTAAAAAGGGAATACAAGAGAAAAGAGTATGCAAAGTGTTTGATAAAATGCGCAAGAGAGAGTTCAAATGTTTTATGGATTGATAGATACATAGTCAGAGATTGCATGCAATTAGTTGATCAACGACCATAGGCTTATATCCCGACAGAGTAATCGATTTATATCGATGGGATATAAGTGAGAGACAGAGATACTATTTAGATATCAATCCACCAGAGTAAAGAGAAATACCATTGTTATTATTATGCTATTCATGTTTCAGAGTTCTTGTTTCAGAGTTGATGGTATTTATGATTTCAAAGCCATGTTTTATAGAGTATGATATGTACATTGCTAAGTAAGAGTTCCACTTGCTGAGTTTTATACTCATTTCAGTTATTCATGTGATGCAGATAAGAGCGACTGACCGGGAAGTTGATTGGAGACATGGTCATATGCATAAGAGAGGGAAGGAAGAAGAGTATTTTGCTAGTACTTTAGCATGATCATTAAAATGATGTTTTGTCTTTTGTTGCATCATTTAGTTGATCATGTATATATATACTTTTGGTTGTAAATATTGAAAATGTGTTTATGTCAAGATAAGTTTTAAATCATTCCTTCATATAAGAGTAAAATTTTTAAAGTCCGCTGTTATTTTAAGAGATCGGAGCAAGAGGTGTTACATTTAGAGTAGCTCAATTGGTACCAGGATTGTGCTAAGCACCTATATATCCATGTGGTCTTAGGTTCGATCCTGGGAAGGCACAGACTCCAGTTCATGGGCTGGAGGAGTTCTATGAGTAACCTGTACGACGCCTATGGAAAGCCCGTGAGGGAAAAGGCCCCATAGAGGGAGCCCAAGATCGGGATAGCCTTGGGTCGATCGGGCAGTGGGCCCTATGGGCGGTCCACTGGGCCTGTAATGGGTCGTTACGATAAAAGGCGCCTTTTATTATAACGACCCATTACAGGCCTAGTGGACCGCCCATACGGCCCACTGCCCGATCGACCCAAGGCTATCCCGATCTTGGGCTCCCTCTATGGGGCCTTTTTCCCTCACGGGCTTTCCATAGGCGTCGTACGGGTTACTCATTGAACTCCTCCAGCCCATGAACTGGAGTCTGTGCCTTCCCAGGATCGAACCTAAGACCACATGGATATATAGGTACTTAGCACAATCCTGGGAAGGCACAGACTCCAGTTCATGGGCTGGAGGAGTTCTATGAGTAACCCGTACGACGCCTATGGAAAGCCCGTGAGGGAAAAAGGCCCCATAAAGGGAGCCCAAGATCGGGATAGCCTTGGGTCGATCGGGCAGTGGGCCGTATGGGCGGTCCACTGGGCCTGTAATGGGTCGTTACAAGGATTTTCTCCATGATCCTTTGGACCATGTTATGAGATATTGTTGTCTGGCTAAAGAATCCAGACGAATCTTCATGTGATTCATGTTGAAACACCTCTCTTCAGTCAGATTCCGATTATGTTTCATCAGATTCTTCCCGGCTCAATACTTCTTCTTCTTCATACATACTTTCATCTGAGGCAATGTCCTGAAATCGGTATACCTGAAAAAGATCTTGGTAATAAACTGCTTCTTCAATATCCGGGGTTCGATCAAAGCGTTTAATATCTCTTTTTTTCGTTTTCTGGACAATTGGTTGAGATATGACCTCTTGCTCCACATGTCCAGCAATTACAGTCTTTAAAACTTTCATTGGCTCAAGTATGAGCTCTTTTGAAAGTTTTCTTTGTAGGTGTTCTTCCTATGCTTCGAGAGGTACTCAATGCTTGGGATGATATCCTACTTCTTGACGGTCTCCTTCTTTGTCCAGATTTGTAAGATCAGGCTTTCTGTCTAGACCAAACTGTTCTTGGTTTCCAAGAACTTCTTCCACTTCTAGCATAAGGATGAGTTCTAAAACATTTTCTCTTATGCTTCTGTGGTTTACTTCCAATAATCGTTGGAAGGTCATTTTCCTTACAACACAAAGGAGTTCTTTTATTGATACCCCTTAATCATTTTTAATTCTTTTGTAATGTTGTCAAACTACAACATTCTGCCAATTTTCCTTTAAGGAAAGAGGCTCTTCATGCCAATGTATCTGGATAGTCAGGAACATATTCCATTATTAACATTTCTCTCCACGGACTTGGCATCTTGGCGAAGAAGAGCTGCATTGCTATGTCTTCTTCGACTCCTGAATTTCATTTATATTTAGTGAATAAAATAATGTATTCATTCACTAAACTTATATCATGTAATTCAAGACTATACAGAGCTTGAGTATATTTCTTTTTCTTCTATGTATCTTGACTGTTAAAATAGTCTACCCCTATAAATTGAGCTTTAAAAAAGGTAGCCATTCTTCCGGCTATCTTGTTAAGAGATTCTCCGGCTAGGACTGATTCTTTGGTTTCTACCGAAGTCATGTCCCAAGCAATTTTCACTGATCCCATAAGACTCATTTCCAGAAGTTTAATGAATCCTTCTCTGTTGAGATCAAGCATTCCTGCTGCGATTCTGATAGCTGATGTCCAATCATCTATGAGATCTTCTTTGTTTTTTAAATCTAAGACATCTAGGTTAAGCATTACCCCATAAGGATGTATTGGTTCTAAAACAAATTTACCATAGGGAGTTTGGTGCAAAGGAATTTGATTCTTGTTTGACCTTGTTCCGCTGGGTGTGCTTCTCCACCAGTGTAAAAGTCTGATTGGGATTCTCTCATATTTATATTTTGAGATCTCATACTTTCTCTTGGTGGTTCTTGCAAAGATGACCAGGTTATAGAAGTTTGTTCACCTCCTATCGTGTTCATCTTCAGATCTACGACTTTGAGATTTGCGAAAGATTCTGCAAGCTCTTGTAGATCCTCTAGACCAATCCTTTCTAAAGTTGTCATCAGATTAACTTCTTTTCTGAGACTGATTTAATAAGAGTGATCATCATTTCTTCTTCAGTCAAAGGTTTTGACACTACTTTGGCCTTCTCCCGTTGATGTAACAAGGGTTCAGTATCAAAAGATGGTGGTAACCTTCATTCTGAAGTTCTTTTACTAGAACTTGGTTGTTATTCTAGGATTTGAATTCTTGTTTGAATATCCTTTATAATTCCAAGAATTTCTTCCTGATTTTCAAAGATTTTCTCCACATGATGCTGTACATAATACGACATATAGCCATAATTTTGTACCGTATTTTGAATTTCTCTAAGATCTACCGAGAGTTTAGAGGAATCTGGTACTATCTCTAAAAACCTATTATTTTGAATCATAAGTTTACCTTAGGACTTTGATAAGTTCTTTCTTGATATTTAACCTTAGTTAGATCTTCATGTTGCAAATATTCCAAAATTCTGGAATAATTTCTGTAAATAAATAATCTCGAACCTGGGTTCGGATTCATGTAATTTGAGAAAATTCTCATCGTCAAACATTTAATTACTTAATAATAATAATAATTTTGTATGTTTGAAATAATTTTACCTAGGCTTTGATACCATTTTTCGGCCCAGAAAATCAATCACTTGAATATGAAGGTGTTTTTGTCACATTTTAGGTTTTTAGGGAGTTTGGGCAAAGTTTTTGAAGGGTAGGGAGTTAGAGTAAAGTTGAGTTTGGGTTTGGGGATTTAAAACCAATTTTCCCAATACTAATACTAATAATTATTATTATTATTATGATGATGATGATAAGAAATGGAAACAAAAATTGTATGGTCTTCGCTCTCGTATCATGGAGGAACACTCATCAAGATTCTCTCCAAAATCACACAAAATTCTCGTAAATAAAACATTTTATTTATTATTTATCAATAAATTTAAATATATGAACTTTAGATATATTTTTATAATTTTAGAAAACGAAATCATAATCTTCAAATCAACTTTTTGTATTTTTAAGTAGTATTTCATGTTAATTTTGATGAATTTCAAGTTCACCGAATAATACAGACATTTGAAATCAATGATATGTTCTATAACTAATGTGTAAATAAGTTATATATGAATTTAATATATTATTTATTCATTCTTAACATTAAAATTATAATCTAATAAATGGATTTAAAATTCATTATACCAAATGCAACCTCAATTTAGTTGTCGAATAATGTAGCTAATATTAATTATCCGTAAAATATAGAAGGAATTAATTTTTAAAAAATAAAAATTTTCAATTTTTGAAATTGAAATGAATCGAAAAAATAATATGAAATTGAGTGGTTAAAGATATTTTTTCAGGTAATGAAAAAGCTTCACCACACACCAAAAATTGATTAGTATAGACGAATGAAACGGTAATTTGGTTATTTTTTTATAATTTATAAATATCTTTTAACCCATAACTTCGTATTCTATTTCTCTTTTTATTCTACTGTTGAGACATCGTGTTCTTGCACCCAAGACGCAGCGGAAAATTAAAAATTTTGTTCTTGGGCGTCATGTGTTTAAAAACATTCATAGGGTGATTAGAATTATACTTTGCATTCTTAACGCTTGGACTCCAAACTATTCTGATTTTTATGCGGAGATAGTTTTTCTTGTAAATCTCTACGAACATCTCTTCTCCTTTAATCGTCTAATTGGGTCCACGATCAGAAACTGAATTCCTCGTTTGGATTGCACTAGTAACTCCAAACAATTTGTGCGTTGAGACTGTAATCTCCGAATTTCTAAAATCCGGAGATGGTGCAACGATGGAGGCGCGGCAATAAAAAACCTAAAAGCCAAATTTTTTTTATTATTTTCTTTGCGGTGGCCGAGAGGTTTTTCTAGGGAGGAGAGATTTTTGTTTTTCTTTTGTGTGAAAAAACTAGGGTAGTTAATTATAAGTCCTTGTGATGTATATATAGAGTGAGACTCCTCATCAAATTAAGAGTTCCTCTCCCACAAAGACTCTAATAATTTCATTATATTTGAACTCTCATATAACTAATATATAATGTATTTATTAACCTTTAATAATAAATTATATAATAATATTATATACACTTATTTTATATCACCATATAAAATATATACATATCTATGTATATTAAATAAATTAAATAACTATTATTTAATGTGGGGACCCGGACGCTAATCCTCTTCTTAATCATCACTGGGATGTAATTATCTATTCTGATAAACAGGGTCTAAAAATTCTTTTTTTTTTAAAATATAAACGCGGAAGGTAATGGCATCTAATAATATACATATCTGTATAAAATACATTTCAGTATTAACATACAATAATCTAATCTAAGGTTCAACTACTAAATTCAAGTAATAAAACCCAATCTACTGTAAGTCCGGAATCACCACGCTAACTCGTCTTCTCTCATCGTCATCTCGACCCTGATCCAGCCCCACCTGTTGTCATGCACACATACAAAACAAGACAACAGCCGGATAACTCCGGTGAGAATAAATCCCAGTATAAAACATGGTAAACATGTATATACATAAAATAATTCATGAAACATGCTGTTACGAATAAAATCGAAACATTAGATTTCATAAGCTATGAAATCTAATCACACAACAAGCATGCACTTCAAATCAACCAACCATGCATATAACCAATCTAAATCATAAAAACATGCTAGCACAATTGGAAGCAATAATGATGGGTCCTATGATCTAGGAACCACATCCATATAAGCATGCAGTCCTAATCAAATCCCGTCTAGACTTGACTCGACTAGAACTCTAGGGATCCCGGGGTGAATAAGACGTCACTACCTACCCTCCAATCGGGGTAATGTACGTCTCATTCCTAGACTTCGGTCTGAGCTGTATCAACGGCGGCAATAAGAGTAATGCCTACTCCTATGCTGAGATACACCGAAACGTCTAGATATTTGACAATGCCTGTCAAAGACTTTCCTATCTTAACTGCAATGAATAACAATTTGTAAACAAAGCATAATCATATTCATAACTGAATATCACAATTATCTTACCTGCTTGAATACAGATTCTATAATCAAAGCATAATCAGATAACAATATAAACAATAATGTAGTATGTGATTTTATTGGGAAACTCAAATTAATCTAATTTGAGTTATGCGTCCCGAATATCACATGAATTATACCTTTGTCTTCCTGATCTGATGAAGACGACGTCTCGAAGTCGAATCTGTTCATCCCTGATCTGAAACGACAATAACAAATACACTGTATCAATATGTAGTTCAAATCACAATCTGTTCTGAACAATACCCAATTCAGTATATAATCTGATCCATATCTGAACAAACCACAATCTGATTCATATCAACAAGATCATAATATAACATAAATCAATACTGAATCTGACCAATCTGCGCCAACTGATGTTTAGACGGCATATCATATCATGTCGATAACCCGACAATCTCAACATCACAAATAACCTATCAGAACTTGGAGTCAATACCATAATATCATTCTTCTAATTCCAGCATATGAATGTCTAACAACTGCATCTTCAGAAATGCTGAAATATATAATACAGACATACGGTATTATTTCCTCTATCTGACTTCACATAACTACTGAATAACCTATCCAGACCCATAAGAATAATCCTCTATTCATTCTTAAATCAAGAATACTACCATTTAGTTTGAAGTCTCAGTCAATATCTTCTAAAATTCATAACAATTGTATAACCAACTTATTCTTAAATCTGTCTTCGATTATACAATATCTACGGTAGTATAAACACCATATCTGAATCATATTCAATTCTGATAATATCATAAATTCAAATCTGGTCTAAACGTAACAAAACTTACGTCCAGATGAAGCCTGCTTTGATAAGAACACAGTACTGTAGGCGGATTTAAAATCGGACGGGCGGATTGTTCACAATCTCCAACTTTTCCCTCGGTTTCTTCTTTTTCCCTTCTCCTTCTTATTTCTTTCTGATTCTTGTTAATTACGTTTGTATATACATATATATATACACATCTCGCATGAAAGGCAAGTGGCTTATTCTTCATGCTGCACGTCGCTCGCTAGGGCGGTCAAAACTTGCTCGCTAGGGCGAAGCACTCTCGGCCCTCACAATTCTACATGCGCGCTCGGGCGGACAAAAAGTGCCGCCCGGGCGAAGGACTCTCGGCTTTCTACCATTAAACCCTCTCGCTCGGGCGGTCATTAACTCCCGCCCGGGCGAATGACATTCGGCCCAAATCTTGTGTCCCTCATAATTTTTTTCCAATTTGATCTCGAACTGGCCCGGCTATAATTACATCAAGTCATAATCAACAAATCATCTCAGATTACGTTAATTAACTTCTCGGGCATTACATTTAATTTATAAATTAATTCATTGGTTAATTTAATTTTAGACTCCTCTAGAACATATATGAGAATTTGTGCATATTAGTAGTCACTACTACTAGCACTAGCACAATCATTTAATTAATAAATTCTAAATTCACAAAAAAATGATTCTGAACTGATTATAACCCCGATCAACGATCCGAGAGTGCCGATATACTAAAGATACAAATCTTGTTCATATAATGAAAATCGAAAATTTCGAAGACCAAAATTTTCATTTACCAAATTTAGAACTTACCATATATGGCAGTTACCATATTTGGCAGCTGTCATTTTTATTGAGCTCTTCATAAAATAGGCAGATCTATTCTCCTACCTTATTTAGCAATCATGATAACTTACATTTATTCCATCCCATGGAATCAGCTTATAAACTCCTTCATAAGCTTTCTGTTTGATCTCCATCAAACTATAGTCGTCAAATTTCAACTCCTTGAAATTTGACTATCTCAACGGAAACACAGAATCCGATACTTGTGTGACCTTCAATGGTTCAAGGATACAGCTAGCCGTGGGTTCACATTTCAATGTGATTCAGAATAACATTTATTCTTATTCGGGCTTACCATAGTTAGCCCCATTTGTAAAGGCCCGTATTTCGTATTCATATTTTAGCGGAATTATAAAAATTTTTCTAAATAAATAATTATCTTGCTTCATTTATAAAATAAACATGTAAATAATTTTAACTTTAAAATAACAGCGGAAGTCAACATTGTGTTTCCAACAACAACTTAAAATAATCCAACATAACAAAATTTAGTTTGGACGATAAAAGGTGCATAACTAAAGAATGAGGTCCTCGGGTTTACACTGTTCCAAAATAGCTCACTGGTCTCCGCCCGCAGTCTCGACCTCATCAATACCTTGAACAATCAAGTCTAGTGAGTCTAAAGACTCAACATGCATGTATATATCGTGAATAACAAGTAAAAATATCATAAAATCGCATGCAACGTAAAAATATGGTATCGTAAAGCGCATGGTGAAAATCGTATAATGAATAATTATAACTATGTGCATATCTGAAAATCATACGTAAAAACTTTGCTCAATAGAGCTCTGTCATATCATATCATAATTTCTGGTAGAGATAATGTTTCTAAGCAAGTGGCTCATAACATAACGTGAGCGCCTGATCAGACTAAACCACAGTATACTGGGCTGTAGAGATCACCACATCCCTTGGACTGGATATCCGTACCCATACATAATCGTAAACCGGTCGTAAGTCACCGGGTGGAGAGGTCCTCGGTTGCACCTACCGACTTCCAAACCCATAAATGTAAGGTGGCCACAAGACATATCACATATATCTCAAAAATAAACATTTTATATTTTTATGCACGTAATATAATTATAACTTTATTTTTACCGGATGAGTTGGATCGCTCCCAGGCTTGCAGCGACTTAATTCTAATATGTGACACATGCAAATAATCTTATCTTGACCAAAACTTGACAATCGAACCAAAAACAAGACGATTATGACCAACAACTTAATTTTTCAATCATGGCTTTGTATCAACCCGAACCAACATTAAACCGACGTTTAACCATGATTAAAAATACCCCTAACATACTGAAAAATGTTCATGATGATAGCTGTACACGAAAATTGGTGAATGGAATCCAAAAACATAAAACACTCTTTTGAGAGTCATTTTGGCACATTGCACCGTAAATTCTCGTACGACCTCTAAACTCAACCGAATCACAAACGGCCAAAAACATGACTTTACTAACTCATTAAGATACTGTCCAGTCCAAGGCCATGGGATAAAAGCCAACCAAGAACTCAAACAAGCACCAAAACCGAAACTGAAAGTTGCTGTCAAAATACAGTAGCAGCAGCTTGTGTGTTTGTGGTGTAAACTCTGAAATTTAATGACCATTGGCCTGAACCACCGACCAAAGACTCTTACCAACATTTTAAGGCATGGATTGGACCATGGGTAAGGGCTAAAAGCCAACCACAACCACAGCAACCTCCTAGGACAGTCAGCATACCAGCCGAGAGCATCCCTTGTGGTGGAGTGTTTTGTATTGAAATATTTTACTGTCTTGTCTCGTTCCAAGGGTAATTTGTTCGACCATGGCTCGATCTTGACATTTTGGAGTGTTTTATGAACCATGGCTATGGGCTATAATCCAACCATCATCCATTCAAACACTCAAAAACCGAAACACACTCCTACAGATTTCGGAAATTTCAAAACCGAGGGACATTTGTCATGTAAATGGAAATCTGATGAAGCCGTGAACCAAACCTTGAAAGGGTGATTTGTTCACGTCCTAGACATGATAAGGGAGGGTTCTAACCATGGCTACAGCCCCTAGGACAGCCAAGATTCAAACACACTCATTAACCAACCAAGAACAAAAACCGTGGACCAAATCTGTAGTTTGTGGAAATAGTTGCTGTCATGCTTTTATTTGAAATGTTTGGACTCAAACCAATGAATCAAAAACACCCTAACATACTCTAAATCATGCCTAGCAACAGCCGTGGGTGCCTGGAAAATGAGCCAACCTGCTGAACCACAAAACAAGCCAAAACCGTGAGACACAAAGAGGAAGTCAAAAAAATTCTGTGCATAAAATTTTGTGTAGTTGCTGTCCAAATTTCTTTTTTTTCTCATGAATCCTGAACATATAATGTTTAAAAATATTTATAGGACTTGATTGAAGAGAAAAGAAGCAATCTATACATGCCTGGAATTTGTTTTGAAGAAAACAAATCAATACGACGAATACGAGCGGCGGAGTCGGAGTGGAAATTTCTCTCTTTATTTTATGCTGCTATTCTCGATTTTTAGCTGCTGTTCTCTTCTGTAAATTTCGAAATTATGGATGAAGGGCTGCTAGGTAATGAGGATGAAGGTTACAAGAGGTGTTAAAGGAGTCTTGAAGTGCATTTAGTTGAGAGTTACAAGTGAAGGAGTTGAATGGGTTTTTGAATTGTTTCTTCTCCCCCTAGCTGCCGATTCTTGCCCTCATTCTTGCTGCACGTTCAGCCTATTTTCTAAACTCATAAGTTGAGGAGAAATGAGGTGTGTTATTGCATTTGAATTTACTACTAACTAGAGAATTAAAAATGAGAGAATAAATTCACCTTAATGATCATTGAGGGTGACTTGAATGGGTTTACTCCATATTTGAATTGTTTAAAAAGGTTGACCGATTCCTTCTTAATTTTTTCATGGTATGATATGGTTTAAATCTTGCATTTTAATTGTTTAAGATTTTAAACCTCCATTATATATATATATATATATATATATATATATATATATATATATATATATATATATATATATATATATATATATTAATGCATTAACAAATTAATTTAGTTTAGAATCTTGCTTAGAATCTTGCATGGCATACATGACCTCAAATTTAAATATTCAAATGCTATGTTTAATTTCTTGAGTATATTATACTTAGATTAATTCATCCTCCATTGTTTACACATTTTACTTTAAGCTTTAATTAAATATTAACCTAAAGAACTTATTTACCAACTTAGCTCTAATAAATTAAATAAATTCTAAAACATTCTTTTTCTTTAAATTAAATTATTCCTTAACTTAAATTAAATTTGGGAATATTTTCTTATTATTAATCTTATCTCAAATCTCCAAACTCCGGTCCGACCTCGCGTATTTATCCTGAAAAGATAAAACTAAACATCTACTTTTAAAATAAATAAAACACTTCATATATTCATAAAAATTCATTTTTAATTTAAATAATAGAAATTATGCATGACTTATACGTAATCTGATTTTTCGGGTTCTACACAATTTTTTTCATCAACACCTTGATCAAAAATATCAGAACTCATTTCTGATTCAACCCATCGGACCACGGTAAGAGCGTCTAGTAGCATCGTTCCATGATCCCTTAGGTATCACTGATAGTGTCTACAAAAACCTTTAGTCATGGTTAGCGTACATTATAGTCCCTTCAACACATATATCACTATCGAATCTGCAACCATTGATATATCGAGAGTTGCATATGAATTTGATAGCGATGTGATTTATCTTTGAGTAATAGTGTCATGGTATGTGCAACTGAGGAAACACCTTTCCAAACTGCATATGTCTTATTCCGGCCAGAGATTCCTTGCACTATTGACTTATTAGACCATGTAGGATATCTTTACCCATAGGTAAACGGTGAATTCCCGACTACAATGTATTTGTTCCTACGTATTTCGAGACTACACGCAACCTCGCTACCTGATGAACCTCGATGGAGTCGGTAAACAGATCAAAGTGCATGATACTACGTATAGTCCTTACATTGTCCCGGATCAAATGACTAATGGTGTACAACCATTACTGCGGACTATTTCACTCGATAATTGAGAACCACTTGGACAGTCTGAGGTAGGGTTCTTCAGTGCATCATCATATGATCACCCATCTGTGTGAATGGACATCTCTATGCCCTTACCAATGAAACATGGTGTTTACTGTTGGATCTCGGTTTTCTACACGCCCAAACGCAGCGGAAGTTTTAAAATTTTTTATTTATTTTGACAATCAAAATATAGATTGCTTTGGGCGCTCGTATGATTTTAACAAAACATTCATTGGGTGTTGAAATTTTATACCTTTGTAAATTAATCACGTGGCTCCAACTAATCCGATATAAACGGATTAGCTCTTGTTGATTCCCTACGAACTTTCTTCAATCTCCTAATCCGGTCCACGACTGGAATATTTGTTCCTCTTCTAAATTGTACTAGAAATTTAAAAGAACTTTTACGTAGAGATGGAACACGAAGAAGAAATCGACTCAATACTATAAGCCGAATTTTTCCTTGATTTTGAGAAGAGATTTTCGAGAGTTTTGAATTGGGAAGAGCCGAAACCCAATGAATTTGCATTCATATCTTTTGGATCCTCTATTCACGTAAAATAAGAATCCTATTCTTATTTATCTTTCTAATTATCATTAACTTAATTAATTTAATTAATTAAGTAAACTAAATATTTGGAGGATTATGATTATGATTCTCAAAATCTCTCAATCCAAATAAGTGGAGACTTTTTCTTTAGGTCAAAAATTCCATGACCTAATTACCATTATTAACATTAATGGGCTTCATTATTTAATTGGGCTAGTCCAACTAGTTTAATTAATTAATTAAAGTCCATTAATAACTTTAATTATTTAGTATGTTGGACTTGTACTCCTACAAGCCCATCAAACATATTTTCCACTATATTTAAATTATTATTTAATAAACTCAACTTTTGAGTTTAATAAATTAAATATATTATAAATTCAACATTTGAATTTAATATTAAAAATTCAACTCCTTGAATTTACCACTTCCAAAATTTAATTTTTAATAAACTCAACTTTTGAGTTTAATAAATTAAATCCTCAAATTTTATAAATTCAACTCCTTGAATTTATTCTCTCCAAATTTCATAAATTCAATTTCTTGAATTTACTATCTTATAAATTCAACTCCTTGAATTTATTTTCTCAAAATTTAATTATCATAAATTCAACTCCTTGAATTTACTATAATAATGTATAAATTCAACTACTTGAATTTATTCTCTCAACGAGAACAAACGATCCAGTGCTTGTGTGACTCTCAATGGTTCAGGGATACAACTAGCCGTGGGTTCACAACTCCTTGTGATTCAAAATAACATTTATTCTTACAACGGGAACAAACGATTCTGGAAAATGCAAGACTGCACCCGCGGTGCCAGACAAGACCGCACCTGCGGTGCATGGACAGAAAGTTGGCAAATTTATTCGAAGCAAGACCGCACCCGCAGTAGGAACAAGACCGCACCCGCGGTGTGGTACCGCACCCGCGGTCTAGGATGTACCGCACCCGCGGTCTTGAATTTCAGAAAATGATAAATACGACGAGGCACGAGCGCACCCGCGGTCATGCGTGAGCTTGAATAATAAGGCCACGGTTCCAGAGTTGCATGCAGTATATATATAAGAGCTTGACACGTTATTTCTTCAGAAAACTCAGCAACAAGGCACGAGAAATTCTCCCTAAACTTCCCACGCCTTTAGATTTCGATTGTGCAAGAACCGTTTAGCAGAATTTAAATCCGACTTCATTTCTGAGTTCCTCGTGACACAAGCTACACAAGGACGTAAGTTTCATTACGTTTTGAGATGTTTTGAGAATATGATGTTGCGAGAATTGCATATGATTCAAATATGACGTTTCTGCTACCGTAGACATTATAGAATTTAAGTCAGATTAAAGAACAGATTGTTTATGTTATTGTTATGATTTTGAAAAGATATTGACTGAGATTCTATATCAGAATTGTGATAGTATTCAGAGTGTGAATTGTATTGACACAGATTACGAGCTCCAGTATTATATTTGTAATGTTCAGAACTGACGGTGTTATTCAGATTTTATTGTTATGCCGTCGAAACATCAGTAGATTGATATTGATCAGATTCAGTATTGATTGAGATTGATCAGACTCAGTAATTATTTAGATTATATTGTGATGTCGATGATACGAATTGAATTGTATCTTGTTCAGATATTGATCAGATTATATACTGATTTGAGTATTGATCAGAACAGATTGTGTATTGAGTTATTCACTGACACAGCGTATTCGATATTGTCATTTCAGATTTGATATGGACAGAGTTGAATACCAGATTTCGTCTTCGTCAGACAGGGACGACAAAGGTATAATTCATGTGATATTTGGGAAGATATAACTCAAATCATATTTTAATTGAGTTTCCCAACTAAATCATATACTAGACCTATTGTTTATCTTTTGATATGATTATGATTTGTTTATAGAATTGTATTCGAATCTTTTGAGATAATTATGCATTGTTTACAGATGATGATGCATTGCATTTGAGATAGGAAAGTTTGACAGTCATTGTCAAATATCTAGATGTTCGGTGTATCTCAGCTTAGGAGCAGCTCTGGCTCCTATTGCAGCCGTTGATACAGCTCAGACCGAAGTCTAGGAATAAGACGTACAGTCACCCCGAGTGGGAGGGTAGGTGACAGCCATTGATGTCTTATTCACACCGGGATCCATAGAGTTATAGTTGAGTCGAGTCTAGACATGATTGGACTAGAACTTCATGCGGTTATGGATGTGGTTTCATAGACTATGAAACCCGTTTTTATTGCTTTCAGTCATGATAGCATGTTGTTATGATTTGAGTTGAGTTGCATGTTTAGCAGATTCGAGTTGCATGCTTATTCGATTTGATTTAATAGATTATGAAACCTATTGCTTTTAGATTGATTCATGATAGAATAATTCATGATTTATTTTATGTATATGCATGTTTACCATGTTTTATACTGGGATTTATTCTCACCAGAGTTTCGGCTGTTGTCTTGTTTTGTATGTGTGCATGACAACAGGTGGGGCTAGATCGGGGTCAAGAAGCTGATGAGAGAAGATGAGTTAGCTTGGTGATTCCGGACTTATTGTAGACTTGGTTTTCTTACTTGAATTTAGTAATTGAACCTTAGATCTAGTTTGTACAGTATTGTAATTTTATACTGAAATGTAGTTTTTATACATAGATGTATATTATTTAGATTCCATTACCTTCCGCAGATGCATTTTAAAAAGAAAAATTTTTAGACCCTGTTTATCAGAATTGATAATTATATCCCAATGATGATTAAGAAAATGATTAGCGTCCGGGTCCCCACACTTATCCTCTCGATGAATGATAACCACTTGGAAAGTCCGAGGGAGGGTTGTTCGGTATAATCATCATATGACTACCCATCTGCATGTTTGGACAGCTCTATGCCCTTACCAAGAAATGCAGTACACAACATCACACATGCTAGTCTCGAGCTCAAGCGGCCTTTATCCTTGTTTTAGGCGGCTGAATCGACTAGGAACGAATTTAGAATATGCAGTGTTTACAAATGAGTTTCAACATCGAATTACGATTCATTCGTATTAAAGCATAATCAAGGACTTTATCTATACTGTTTGCATGGGTATACAGATAAAGTATAACAAGACCATAAAATGTTAAATTATATTAAAATAAATATTGTTTATTTCACTTGAGTCAATAATTCCCTAGCCAACCGTTGGCTTGCAGGGCATCTACTCTAACAATCTCCCACTTGCCCTAGAGCACACTACCCTTAATCCCATTGCTTCGCGATGCTTTTCAAACAATGGTCATGGCAAGAGCTTTGTAAGTGGATCAACAACATTATCTGCAGAGGGGAGTTTTTCGACTTATATGTCTCCTCTTCCCACAATCTCCCGTATGATGTGGAACTTCCTCAGAACATGTTTGGATCGCTGATGAGACCTTGATTCCTTTGCTTGCTCAACGGCCCCAGCGTTGTCCCAGTACAAAGGGACTGGATCAACTCCATTAGGAATAACGCCCAACTCTTGGACAAAATTCCTCATCCAAACTACCTCTTTTGCTGCATCAGATGCAACAATGTATTCATCTTCAGTGGTGGAATCCACAACGGTGTCTTACTTGAAACTTTTCCAAGATACAGCCGCACCATATAGCATGAATACAAAATCAGAGGTTGATTTCGACTCATCTACGTCACATTGAAAGCTAGAATCAGTGTAGCCTTCCAATTTCAATTCTCCACCCATAGACCATGAACAAATTCTTAGTCCTTCTCAAGCACTTAAGAATATCTTTCACGGCCTTCCAATGCATTGGACCATGGTTCGCCTGATATCTGCTTGTAACACTCAAAGCGTAAGCAACATCAGGACGTGTCGATATCATACCATACATGATACTACCAATAGCTGACGCATATGGAATACGTGTTATCATCTCTATCTCTTCATCAGTTTTGGGACACATAACTATAGATAGAGTAATACCATGATACATTGTTAAGTATCTTCTCTTGGACTCTTCCATAGAGAATCGTTTTATAATGGTATCGATATAGGTGGCTTGGGTGAGCTCCAACATCCCTTTTTATCTATCTCTATAGATTTGTATTCTCAATACATAGGATGCTTCACCCATGTCCTTAATAGAGAATTTACTTGCTAACCATACTTTAGTTGATTGCAGTAATCCTACATCATTCCCAATGAGCAGGATATCATCAACATAAAGTACTAGGACTGTTACTGCACTCCCACTAACTTTCTTGTACACACATGGTTCCTTAGCATTCTTAGCAAAACCAAACTCTTTTATAGTGCCATCAAATCTGAGGTTCCAACTCCTTGACTCCTGCATGAGACCATATATTGATCTCTGAAGTTTGCATACCTTATGCTCACTTCATATTGATGTGTATCCCTCAGGTTGAGACAAATAAATTTCCTTTTTGATGTCTCCATTGAGGAATGCAGTCTTTACATCCATTTGTCATATCTCATAGTCATACCATGATGCTATGACTAGTAGTAATCTAATGGATTTAAACATAGCAATTGGTGAAAAATTTCCTCATAGTCAACTCCTTGCCTTTGAGTATAATTTTTTGCAACCAGCCTTGCTTTGAAGGTCACTACCTTCCCATTCGTCCCAAGCTTTCTTTTGTAAATCCATTTGCACCCTATAGGAACGATTCTCTCAGGTTGATCCACCAATGTCCAGACTTGGTTTGAATATATAGAGTCCATTTTTGATTGCATGGCTTCAAGCCATTTGGTTGAATCAGTATCAGATATTGCTTCCTTAAAGTTCATTGGATCATATCCAACACAAGACTCATCATGGTCTTGTTCATGAAGAAGCATATATCTAGCAGGTGGTCTCATAACACTATCAGACCTCCTAGGAGCTTGTACTTCAACTACTGGTTGTTGGAGATTAGGTTCAACTACTATAGTTGAGGGAGTATCTTAAATTTCTTCAAGTTCTATCATCTTGCCTTTTTCTATCTAATAGAAATTTCCTTTCCATAAAGGTGGCATTTCTTGAAACAAACAATTTTGCTTCATTAGGAAGATAGAAATAATATCCAACAGAATTTTTTGGATATCCTACAAAGTAGCATAAAGTGGATCTGCTATCCAATTTGTCTCCCACTATCTGCTTCACGTAAGCAAGATATCTCCACATTCTCATGTAAGAATATTTGGGAGGTTTTCTCATCCATATCTCATATGGTGTTTTATCCACTGCTTTAGAATGGACATTATTCAACAACATTGCCGCAGTTTCAAGCGCAAAGCACCAAAACGATGTAGGCACTTCAGTGAATCCCATCATAGATTGAACCATGTCCATCAAAGTTCGATTTCGACGTTCAGAAACACCATTCAATTGTGGTGTTGCTGGTGGAGTCACTGTGAGAGAATCCCATTCTCTTTTAGATAACCCAAAAAATCAGCACTTAAGTATTCTCCACCTCGATCAGATCGAAGTGCCTTAATACTTCTTTCTTGCTGATTTTCTACTTCATATCTGAATTCTTTGAACTTTTCAAATGCTTCATATTTGTGTTTTATCAAATAAACACACCCATACCTCGAATGGTCATCAGTAAAGGTAATGAAGTAGGATTGCCCATATTTTGTGCTAACACTTAGCGGGCCACAAACGTCTGTGTGGATCAAATCCAGTAGACCATGTGCTCGTTCCACGTTTCCATTAAATGGAGTCTTAGTCATTTTTCCATTTAGACAGGACTTACAAGCATGTAGAGAATTTATGTCTGACAAGTAAAACATGCCTTCTCCCACTAGCTTGTGCATCCTTCTTTGGGAAATATGACCTAGTCTAGCGTTCCATATTTGTGTGGGATTTGAATCATCTAAATTTCTTTTGTTTGTTGTTGAAATCATGTTTACTCGGACATTCACTTATCATTTCCAGAACAATTCTGGCGCATATAATTTCTTATTCTGGACTTCTTGCAGTGAAATAAATATGTTCTGACTTATCTGGCTTCGTAGCCCTTTTAAGTGTCTTTCAGAGTTTGCCTCTTATTGAGATTGTTTTTCTTGTGAGGGGCAGAACATTTCTTTCCCTTACCTTGTGGTCCATTTTCTTCTGACGAGATGCCCATAAGAAAAACAATAATTTCATGTTTTATGGTGATCTTATAAGTTATAAGCGTATTGACTAGCTCATCAAGGCCATCATCTATCTTATTCAAATTTAAGTTCACCATTACCCCGTCAAATGAGGAAGAGAAAGTCAACAAATTGATGTTATCAAATAACTCGTTAGGAATCACATATTCCAGACTCACCACATTTTCAATAACCCAATCATATGTACACAACGCTCATGGGCCAGAGCCCCATCTTGCATGCATGTATTCATGAGCTTTTAAAATAGTGTGCATCGTTTCATGCACCATTCAACTCTTGCACGTGCATTCGAATGTCAACAACATTCAAAATTTCCTTTAACTGTCCCTACAGTTCATTTGACATAGAAGCAAGCATGTTACACTTTAGCTTGTATACTATGTTCCTACCATCTTGCATGCTTTGTCAGTTCAGCAGGACTGACATTAGTGTGTCATTTTCTCCGAATTCAGAACAATTTTCCCAACCAGTCTTGAAAATTAGATTCGGTTAGCTTGTTAATAATAAAAACTTATTACGTGACGAAATCGAAAATATACTGATACGGAAACAGAATAATGGTTGTTGATTATTTTAACATAATTTTAAGATATAAAATATGGATTTCATTTTATAAATTATCCTCCTACTATTTTGACATTTCCACCACCCTCTGATGAAAAAGGGAAATCGTATTTCCTTAGTAAGCACGTGGAGTCCAATTAGCCAATTATAATCCCGAATAATATCAGCAAATATAATTTCTAAAAGGTAGAGTCCAGTTGCATCCCTATGCAACCTCCGCGTGTTTTGCCTCACGTTTAAAACCCATTGATTCGCGATGCTTGTCGAATAATGGTCCAGTATCTGCGGAGCCGACTTTGTCAATAGACACTACTCTTCATTCCACAATCTCTCCGAGGATGTGGTACTTTCTCAATACGAGTTTGGATTTCTGATGAGACCTAGGCTCCTTTGCTTGAGCTATAGCTCCCGTGTTGTCACACAACACCGGGACAGGAGCAACTCCATTAGGAATGACGTCCAACTCTTAGACGAAATTCCTTATCCAAACAGCCTCCCTTGCTGCATCTGATGCAGCAATGTATTCGGCCTCTGTGCTGGAATCCGTAATATTGTCTTGCTTGGAACTCTTCCAAGAGACAGCAGCACCGTTGAGCATGAATACAAACCTAGAGGTTGACTTCGAGTCTTCGATATCGCTTTGGAAGCTAGAGTCGGTATAGCCTTCCAATTTTAGCTCTCCACCCCATAGACCAAGAACAATTTGTTGGTCCTTCTCAACTACTTGAGAATGTCTTTCACATCTTTCCAGTGTGGAAGACCAGGGTTCGATTGATATCTACTCACTACACTTAGTGCGAAAGCCACGTCAAGACGTGTAGATATCATCCCATACATGATGCTACCAATTGCCGAAGCATACGGAATGCGTGTCATCGCCACTATCTCTGCATCAGTCTTGGGAGACAGACTTGGATAGGGACACGCCATGACACATTGGTAGATGTCCTTTCATGGACTCATCCATCGAGAACCGCTTCACGATGGTTTCATGTATGTGGACTGGGTGAGACCAAGCAATCTTCTCGATCTATCTCAATAGATCTGTATTCCCAATACAAAAGATGCTTCACCCAAGTCGTGCATCGAGAACCTACTCGCTAACCATATCTTAGTTGATTGCAACATTCCTACATCATTCCCAATGAGTAGAATGTCATCAACATTCAACACCAGGAATGTCACAACACTCCCACTGACCCTCTTATACACATAGGGTTCCTCAGGATTCTTAGTAAATCAAACTATTTGATTGTACTGTCGAATCTGAGGTTCCAACTCCTAGATGCCTGTTTTAGATCATAAATAGATCTTTGAAGTTTGCATACCATATGCTTACTTCCGATAGATGTAAACCCTCCAGGTTTGAGACATGTAAATAACTTTCTTAAAATCCCCATTAAGAAAGACTGTCTTAACATCCATCTGCCATATCTCACAGTCATACCATGCAGCTATGGCTAGCAAAATCCTTATGGACTTGAACATTGCGATTGGGAAAAGTTTCCTCAAAGTCAACTCCTTGTCTTTGAGTACATCCTTTTGCCACCAATCGCGCCTTGAAGGTCAATACCTTCCCATCCGCCCCAAGTCCCTGTGGGAACAGTTCCCTCATGTGGATCCACAAGATCCTACACTTGGTTCGAATGTATGGAATTCAACTCAGATTCCATTGCTTCAAGCCACTTGGATGAATCGGCATCAGATAATGCTTCCTTGAAGGTCCTTGGATCACATCCATGGTTAGGCTCATCATGGCCCTCTTCAAGAAGCAGACCATACCTCATAGGTGGTCTCGAGACTTTCTCGTATCTGCTAGGAGCTTGTATCTCTTCTCTTGGCTCTTCGGGTGTGGGTTCTATAATTGTGGGTGTCTCTCGAACTTCTTCGAGTTCTATCATCTCCCTTTTTCTATCCAATAGAAAACCCTTTTCAAAAAGGTTTCATTCCAAGAAACAAACACCTTTGTTTCTTGGGGATGATAGAAATAATATCCAACTTAATTCCTTGGATATCCCACATAGTAACATGAAATGGATCAACTATCCAATTTATCTCCCACTACCTGCTTCACATAAGCAGGGCTCCCCATATTCTAAGATAAGAATATTTGGGAGGCTTACCCATCCATATCTCATATGGTGTGTGCCTTTGAATGGACATTTAGTAGAATATCTTTTAATTTTAAGTTATAGAGATCGTTTTCAAGTTTTCAAGTACCAATTAAACATTCATTCTTGTAAATGTTGCAAACACCTTTGCTAAATAAACAAGAATATCCATCTTTATCACAATAGAAATGGAAATAATGTTTTTCATCAAAAAGGTACAAACAAAACATCTCTTAATTAACTTAAAACTATTGTTCAACAATAAGTAAACATCTCTTAAGGTCTTGGCAGCAACTCTTGCTCCATTGCCCATCCTCAAGAAGGTCACACCTTCCCTAAGCTTCCTACTTCTTCCCATCACCTGTAACACATTACAGAGATGTGATCAACATTTGGTATCCAATACCCAAGAAGTAGAGTTAATTGAAATGTTTACTTCAATTTAGAACATACCATTTCCAGAACCTTTCTGGGCAAGATATTCTTTGCAATTACGCCTCCAATGTCCAGGCTTCTTGCAGTGATGACATACATCATCAGTCTTGTCAGCCTTTACTGGTCTGGCAGCCTCAACGGGATTCGGAGATTGCCTCAACAAGGGCACGTTCTTCTTGGGACGTTGGAAAGAACTCTTCTTTCCATTCCCATGTGGATCAATCTTCGTACCAGATGAAGAACCCACATAAAGAACCGACTTCTCTTTCTTGATAGTGGACTCAAAGGTAACAAGCATGTTCACCAACTCCTCAAGGGTCGGTTCCATCTTGTTCATGTTGAAGTTCACCACAAAAGGATCAAATGAGCTAGGCAGCGATAACAGCAACACGTCAGTGGTCAACTCCGAAGGCAAGATCAAATCCATGCCAACAAGCTTGTCCACGAGCCCGATCACCTTTAGGCCATGCTCATGGACCGAGGCCCCATCTCGCATGCGCAAAGTGATCAGCTCCTTGATGGTAGCATGCCTGAGAGGACGCGTTTGCTCTCCAAAGAGCTCCTTGAGGTGCAAATGAATGTCAGCAGCACTCTTTGCACCCTCAAAACGCCTCTGCAGCTCATCATTCATAGAAGTCAGCATATAACACCTTGCTATCAAGTCATGGTCACACCACTCCTTGTAAGCCTGCAATTCCTCAGGATTGCAGTGAGTCGGAGCCTCAACAGGGGGCGACTCAGTCAGTGTATATGCTACCCTTTCCGAATTCAAGACTATTTTTAGGTTTCTTAGCCAAGTGAGGTAATTAGGTCCGGTTAACATGTGTTTGTCGAGTATTGCAGATATAGGATTGCGAATCGAAGACATTGTCAAAATTTGTACTGAAAAGTAAAACAGATAAATGTTGATGACTATTTAAAATATTTGGTAAGATATAAAGTATGGACTTTTACTTCATAAATATTTACTCCCACTGTTTTGACATCTTTCACTACCCTCTAGTGAAAACGGGAAACTCCTTTCCTCAGTAGGTACGTAAGGTCCAATTAGCGAATTATGATCCCGATTATACAGCCAATCACAATTCTTAAAAGGTAGTTTCCCAATTGCATCACAATGCAACCCTTAACGTAAACTTTTGTCTCACGTTTGATTAGGACCCAATAATATGACGTCGTTCATCTTCACGTGTCAAGCTTTACCCATCGATGTTGAACCTTAATGGACGGTCGCCATGAGTTCCCTCAATAATATGAGCCGAAATCATGGGAGTTCCACGTAGTTCACATCACCATGTCAATGGATGTCACAGCTTTCCGGCACTCGAGGCTCCCCCAATAATATGAGCCGAGCCCCGAGTACGGGTAGCGTTCATCATGCACCCATTGTCGATGGAAGACAAGGAAATTATAAACAAATTTATAATTCCCCTTTTCGGGCTTGATATTTATTTTGAATCTTATTCAAAATGAGGGTTTTTTAATTTTGAAAGGTCTCATCATTAATTTTATTTTAAAAGCTCGCCATGTTTGATCGTATGTTTGCCGGATTCATGCAACTTTGTTATTATAATAATAATAACGCACATACTCATTATTTATAACATATCATGCATATATCATAAATAGAAAACAATACAAGGATGATCAATCGCCCCAAAACTAATGGCCCGTGTGAGCCAAACACGGGCCTAGGTCCAATCCTAGGGTAAATGCACGGGATGCAATGCAACTAAATTATTACATTAGCATCCAATATTACATGTCTTCGATCTTCATAATCACCAAGGCCACCATCTTCCAATCTTGATCTTCCCCTATTCTAATATTTACAAATAAATATCCATGGCACATAGGGATACATCTCATGGGGTGGGAACGGGCCATAAACCAAGCCCACTTGATAAATTGATAATTATTACAATCATTCAACACAAATATCCTAGCATACACCTAGCAAATTGGGCTTGGGCTTTTGATCATCCTTCATGCATAATATCACATATCATACACCATCAATTAATTATCACTATAATTAATTGATCCAATATTATATATCTTGATCCAATCACTAACCGCCACAATTATAAATTAAATTAACAAAGTATACAAACACCTTTGTCTACTTTCAAATTAATTTATTTATAATCGAATTTCTTGTAAATCACCATTTACTATAAATAATTGAAGTCCTACTTCAATTATTTATTTTATGAGAAAATATGTGCAACAATTGTAAATTTAAACTTAAGGGCCCAAAACCCATTTTTCACCAAAAATACTTAGGCCCATTTAAATTTCACAAATAATGTTGTCCATCCAATGGCCCAACATCTCAAGGCCCATGACACTAAGATTGTCCAAAACACTTTTGGAAACCCTAGCCGTCATCGCCGTCGCCGGAGCTCCGTCGCCGGATTCCGGCAACAACAAAAAAAAAAAAAAATTTTTTTTTATTTTAAAAACTGAACATTTCGGGCAGCCCCTCGGGCTGCCCTATGCTGCCCGAAATTTTCGGGCTGCCCGAAAAACATTTTTTTTTTTTTGTTTTTCTTCAAAAAAATTTCGGCCTTCAATTTGTTGCAAAAACACACTCATGCGGTTAGAAATCGATCTCAACATAATATATATTGTATTTGCTACACAAAAACGTAACCATAGCTCGGATACCACTTGAAAGCGGACCGGTTATGGTGGCCGGAAGCGCAACGGAAGCACAAAAATCGAATTTTAAAGTGAAAATTTCGGCCACCATCTTTTCATGTGCAACAAATACAAAAACATACACAATGACATTCATAGAGTGTAAGAAAATATACCTATCAACCTCTTGAGGTTGATGTATGGCTCCAACTAAGATTTAAAAAACTTAGCTCTTGAATGGAAGAAGATCTACAAGCTTTCCTTCCTTTCCTTCAAAATTAGGCCCACCACTAACTAGGAAGATCCCCTCATATTTTGCACTAGAAAAATATGAGGATTTTTCAAAGAGAAGTATTTTATTCTTCAACAATTTGAAGAACAAAAGGGAGAAAATTTTTGGGAGAGAATGGTTGATGAGTTTCGGCCATGTGTGTTGTAGAATGAGGGAGGAGAATTTAGTCTTGGGGTTGCAAAAAGTTGATACAAAAAGTTGCATGCCAACCATTATTTTAATCAAAAGTATTCCCCAACTCTTCACCTCCCATGCATGCATATAATATAGTTTTTAATCAAATTAAAAACTTTGGACTAAATTTAATTATCTCAAACACATTTGAGACTAATTAAACATTACTTGAATTTACCCAAGTCCCACTAGTTAAATAATTATTTTAATTGAGCTCTACAAGACTCAATATAATTTAATTAATTCAACACTTGAATTAATTTAATTATTTGGACTCTACTAGGTCTACTAGTGTTTAATTAATTCAACACTTGAATTAATTTATTTAGTCCATAATAATGTTTATGAAAATCACAATTTTCAATTACATTATTCACTTGACCAAATTTTAATTTAGGAACACTTCCATAAATCAAAATTTACATTTCTCTCATAGAAGTCATACTTCTATTTTACTTTACACTTATAAACTCATTTATAAGTCGTTCAACACATTGAACTATTTTCTCCTTTATAGAAGTCATACTTCTAATTTTCCTTTTATAAGCCGTTCAACACATTGAACTATTTTTACTTCTCATCGGGATTTACAAAGCTAGTACTTGTGTGGCCCTCAATGGTTCATTGATACAACTAGCCGTGGGTTCACATCTCCATGTGATTCGGACTAAACATGTCCTTATTCGAGCATACCCCAATTGCTCCATTCTTACTTATCAACTCCTTGATAGTAAGAACATCAGAACTCAAGTCTGATAGTACCCAACCAATCACGTTAAACGCCTAGCAGCATCGCTTACGTGATTCCCTAGGTATCACATGATAGTGCCTGCAAGAACCATTCAATTATGGTTAGCGTACAGTACGGTCCCTTCAACTCATATATCCCGATCGATTCGACAACCATTGGTTTATCGAGAGTTGTTAATGAATCGATACTATGTGTCATGTCGTAGTTGCATCGATGGTGTAATCTATGAAACACCTTTCATAATTACAACCATACTCTGGCCAGAGATTTCAACCTACATACACATGATTACACATAGGATATCCATACCCGAAGGTAAGCGGTGAATCCCCGACTACAATACATCGACTCCTATGTGTTTCGACAGAACACCCAACCTTGCCACCTGATGACCCCATGAGAGTCGGTAAACAAGTCAAAGTGTAATTCTAGCACATAGAGTCTCAATGTTGTCCCGGGTCATAAGGACTAATTCTGTACAACCATAAACCAGGACTTTTCCACTCGATAAGTGAGAACCACTTGGAAAGTCCTTTTATGGAGGGTTGTTCAGTGCACTCTACAAGGAGCACCTATCTGCATGTTCGGACATCACAATGTCCCCTACCAATGAAACATGGTACTCACATCGCAGATACCAGTCTCTAACTCGAGCGGCCTATATCCTTCTTAGTGGCGGCTGAATCGACTAGGAACCGTTTAGAATATACAGTATTACAAATATGAGTTTCATGATACTCATCATATGAGCATCTCATATTCTTTCTACTATTTGTATATTCAAGGGCTTTATCTATGCAGCTAGCATGGGTATACAGATAAAGATTTGCCAAAATAATAATTTCAAATATTATTAAAATAAAGATTGCTTATTCATAGAGTTTCATTGTGAACACTCGGCCAACACTTGGCTCGACGGGCACCTACTCTAACAGTCACCCAACTTTTGACTGCCCGGTTGAGATTACTGAATCAGCAAGTTCTTGCTCAGGAACATGCTTTTGCACAACCTCTACAATACAGAGTAGGTCATGTCCTAGATATTCTCAAGCTAATGCCATTTGAGGAAAACACTACATCTCCTTCTGAAGCTAAAGTTTCCAGTACTCCTACATCTCCTACAATGCCTACTAAATCTTCATCATTAATTTATGTCCATGACCTGGCGTCTGTTGATGAATTGATTCAATCGATTGTTCCAACTCCCACTACACCAGAAGCATCTTTGCTTGTCGAATTGGTACTTCCAGAAGGAAACACAGAAGCACAACAAGCAGAACAACCCATGAATGAATTAGATGCTGCTCCATCCTCTTCACTACCATATTTGGACAAATTTTCTGAAGAACATCAAGCAGAACTGGAAGATCTATTGAATGTTCCATATGAACCAAATCTAGCTGTTGAACCCATGGAAACCACCAAAACAACTACTAGTTCGCAAACCCGAAAAAATGCAGCACTTGGACAATCTACTGCTCCTGAAGGAACTTCTGCAGCACCAGCAACAGCTCCATCTACTGCTCAACCAGAAGATGTCCCCTGCATTGATTGTCCCTCCCTCTCGTTCAGCTGCTCACATTGCTCAAATTGCAGAAATCAAGTAGCGTATTCAAGAGAAATCTCCATCTCCAGAAGAAGAATTTGCTCTTGAATTTGAGATAGACTTTCTGAAAAGAAATCTTAACAATCTCTTAGAGATAGTAAAACAGTTGTTTCGTGAACATGCTGGTGAAGTAAGTGCAACTAAATTCTTTCGCGGCTGCATCTCTAAGGAAGTCACTTGCACAATAGAATTTTTGGCCAAGCTGCATGTTGAAACCAGTATCTTCATGACATCTGTTTTCAAAAATCAAAGCAATATTTTGCTTGGTCAGGCTGAGATTACAAAAACTGTCTCCGACCATGATTCCTCTATTCTCTCCGTAACCAACAAAGTTGCAGCTATGGATTCAAAGCTCGAACTTGTATTGCCAAGATTGAGTCATAATCTCAATCTCTTCATGCTCTTACTGAACGAGTTTCCAACCAAGCACTGTATTTGGAGATGCTAAATGATGGAATTCATACCCTTACTAGCCGGGTGGATGAGTTGCTCATTCGAATTCAGGCTAGTGATGCCAAAAAAGGGGAATCAGAAAGCAGAACAGGGAGCATAACTGGAGATAGCAGACCTCATGTAAAGTCATCTTTTAGAAATCAAGATCATCAGAATGAGGAAATTATTTTTAGAGACATTGGACCGATTAAGCTCTTTTACTTCGAATACTTTTTATTTTTAATTTATTTTTTTTATCAATTATAGTGTTATAAACTCTATCTGCTTAACGTCTTTTGTTTGATCATTACAAGCCTTAATGTTACCGTTACTTTACATAGCACTAGTATTAATTGCACCATTTAATGTTGCACGAAGATATTTAAAACGCCTTACTAGTTTTAGTATAAAACAAAGACTGATTATTCTGAAGCTTTCTGCAAGACCTTTTTTCAGTGATAAAGTTGATTCACTTAGAGTCAAAGAAGCCGTTTTGTTTATAGATGTTGGATTCAAGGTTTCTATATATTAAAGGATCAATTTTATATAGACAACAACGATTATTATAAACATGCAACACATTCTCTGTCTATTATTCCAACGTTGTTTTGAGTAACCAGGAATTACTCTTTATCTTCAAGCTCAACATATAGAAAAGCATCACAATCTTTATAGCAGATATCTGATCTTCTGAGATCGTCTTGTGCTGCTATTTCTTTATCTCTTCTCAAGCTATTTACCTTATTACATATTATTGAGAAGAGTTTGTGTAATGCCCGGAATTTTTATCTGTTAATCTGCGAAAAGATTTATTGTGAATTGATATGAATATGAGATGATTAATCGGGACACGATTTGATTCAGCATGAAAGGTTGTATGTGCGAGGAAAGTACACCTCGCGCATATGCGCGACCAGGAGGAGCGTATATGCGCGAGATGGGCAGAGGGCCTCGTGCATATGCGCGAAGTGAGTGCGCGCATATGCGCGAATGTGTGCAAGGAAAAAATGCGAGTCCAGAGAACCTCGCGCATATGCGCGGTGATGGGGCGTGCATATGCACGAGCTGCCGAGTGAATTGATGCTGAGACCAGTAGGTCTCGCGCATATGCGCGAATGATGTACGCGCATATGCGCGAGACGTGTTGCCTAAAAAAGGATGCCACCTTTCTTGGACATGCAATGTATATATAAAAGCTTCATTCCTTCTTTGGATTGAGAAAAGGAAAACTGAGGGGAGCTTTTGAAAGAATTTCAATTCATTGAATCGTAGATTGAAGTTTGTGAAAGATCAGCCCGTCAGGATTTCAATCCGACTTCAGTACTGTATTCCTATCGACGTAGGATACGACTGGATGTAAGTTTTACTAAGTTTTTTTATGTCTTGAAATTATGATATAGCCAGGATCGGATATGATTCATATATGAGGTTCTTGATATGTTAGACATCGTATAATACAAACCGGATTGAAGAACGGTTATCGTATGAAATTGTTATGATTTTCTGAGTTGATTTAAATGAGAAGTGATATCAGATTTGTATCGTTATTGATTATGAGTTTTGGGAATAGATATCTGATTGATATGGTATTACTGGGTTTATTGAAATTTTTCCGTTATGCCGCTGATTTTGAGTTAGATTCAGATTGATCAGATTCGGTATTGATTTGAGCAGTATATTGATATTATAATTCTTGGTATTGTCATTGCCAGATTGAGTATTGACAGACTTCGAATTCCAGACTTGAACGTTGTTAGAACTGGAACTAAAGAAAGGTATAAGTCAATGTCGAACCGGGAGAATAACTCGAGTGTGATATACTCGAGTTTCCCTAAACCACATACTTATTGTTATTATGTGCATTGATTTGGATTGATATGATTGTTCTATTGATTTATAAAAAGGATGTATTAGACGATTGGTCTTGTGACAGAAGGGCCAGATGGTGATGGAATCGTCACTGGCCCATTGCACATTGTCACAGATTAGTGATTGGCGGCGGTGCCAAAGTGTTTGATGGATAGGTCAAGACACTGGATGTTTGGTTTATATCGATGTTTGATTAGAGTTGGATTTACTTCTATTACTGAGATTCGATATAGGATGCCAACGTCTTGAAAACCGGGATCCCTAGACTAGGAATGAGTCTAGTCTGAGATATAGAGTCATGAATTGATTAACAGATTTATATTGAATTATGTTTTCAGATTTTGATACATATTACAGATATCTGTTTCATGCTTTATATTGATTATATGATTGCATGTATCGTTGATTTTTACTGGGATTTATTTCTCACCGAGGTTATCCGGCTGTTGTCGTGTTTGTATGTGTGCATGGCAACAGGTGGGCAGGATCAAGGTCGAGGAGATGAAGAGAGATCGTGATTAGAGTGGAGACTACGGACTTGGATTGTAGATAGGGTTTGAACACCTGACATGTAGTCGTTAAACCTTGGTTTTAAATGACTGTATATGGTACAAGACTTGTAATTTATTTTCGATGTATATATTTGAAGGAATTCCATTACATTCCACATTTGACACTTGTATAATAAAAAAAAAAATTAGACCATGTTTATTATAATTGATTTAATTATTCCCACCGACGATTAAGAAATGAATTATCGTCCGGGTCCCCACAACAGGTGGTATCAGAGCGATAGATCATTTAGACTGAGATATGAGCTAGTGAGCGGGGTAGAATGAGTTTTCTTTCCTTGATTTTGATTGCTAGCATGCTCTAATTCTTTATAATACATGTTTATCTGTTTATCTGATTTGATTTGGAAACATGTGTTATTGATAATGAATCAGAACCGATTCTTGATCATCAGTAAGATGATCGGAGGAAGACTGAAACAGATTTATTGTATTTGGTTGCTAACCCTTTTGGTAATCAGATATGCTTCCTCGAAGAGTACCAGAACAGGGTAGCACTTCGAATCCTCCAATAGATGTGACAGCAACACCGATGGAAACATTGCTGAAGAGATTTCAGTCGTTCCATCCACCGACTCTGAAGGGTACTGAGACAGCAGTGGATTGTGAGAGTTGGCTAGATGATATTGAGATGCTGTTTGAGTCCTTGGATTACACTGATGAGCGAATAGTGAAATTGATCGGGCACCAATTGCATGACGCCGCAAAGAACTGGTGGCTTAAAACAAAGAGGGCCTTGGAGCCTCGAGGTACAGTAATTACTTGGAAAGTATTTAGAACCGAATTTTATCAGAGATTCTTTCCTGTGTCATACAAGAAGGACAAAGGGGCCGAATTCGCCAATCTGAGACAGGGTCAGCTAAACATTGAGGAATATGTAGCCAAGTTCTATACATTACTGCGCTTTGCTCGACATGTGGTCGAGAACGACGAAGCTGTTGCTGATCAGTTCATTAATGTCCTTAATCTTGAAATATTTACATTGGTGAATACGGGGCGACCAAACAATTTTACTGATTCCTTGAATAGAGATAAGGGAGCCGAACTGATGAGACAGAAAGGAGCTTCGTTTGTGCCTCCAGCACCAAAACCACAGCAACCACCTCCCCGGTTTGAGAGTGGCAGCAGCAGTGGTGGAAAGAAAGATTTCTTGGAAGCCAGAGGAAAACATTATAAGAATTCTGGCAGTAGTTATTCTAGCTCCAGTGGTTCCAGACAGAGCCAGCGTTATACAGGAGCCTATTGCAGCACTTGTGGAGGAAAAAATACCACAGAGCAGTGCCGAGGAGTGTTAGGCAGTTGCCGTATTTGTAGACAGCAGGGAGATTTTGCTAGGGTTTGTCCCCAGAGATATTCTCAGAGATCACAGGGTGCCGAATCATCAGGATCAATAGCTCAGACTGGTAGGCGACCACTATCTGCAGTTCACTATTTCCAGTCAGCACTAGCCCAGTCACAGCCGAGGCCTGGAGGAAGCCAAACAGTTAGCCAACCTTCTAGACAGCATGCCAGAGTGTTCGCCTTGACTGAAGAGCAGGCTCAGGACTCACCAGATGATGTTGTTGCAGGTAACTGTTTTATTTCTGGTTATCCTGCATATGTATTGATAGATACTGGTGCATTGCATGCATTCATATCTGAGCGATTTGCATTTATGCATTCATTGTCCATTGAGTCATTATCTGCTGTATTGTCTGTCTCTTCTCCTTTGGGGACATGTTTATATCAGTGATGTCTGTGAAACATTGTATGTTACAGTATGATGGGCATGAGATTGAGTTAGACTGTATTGTGCTTGGGTTGTCTGATTTTGACTGTATTATCGGTATCGATATGTTGACCAAGTACAGAGCTACTGTTGATTGTTTCCACAAGATTGTGAGATTCAGACCTGAGATGGCTGATGAGTGGAAATTCTACGGTAAGCGTTCTCGAGCCGGAATTCCTTTGATATCTGCTATGAATATGACTCGGTGGTTACAAAAAGGAGCGGAGGGACTCCTTGTATATTCTGTTGACTTACTGAAATCGAGTCCATCTTTGGCTGATTTGCTTTGCCTCCGATTAGAGAGATAGACTTCAGCATTGAATTGATGTCAGGTAAACTTCCGATTTCTAGAGCTCCGTACAGAATGGCACCGATTGAATTGAAAGAGTTGAAAGAACATTTGGAGGATTTACTGGCCAAGGGGTATATCAGACCGAGCGTGTCTCCTTGGGGGGTGCTCCAGTATTGTTTGTGCGAAAGAAAGACGGTTCAAGGAGACTCTGCATTGACTACCGGCAACTGAACAAAGCAACGGTAAAGAATAAATATCCCTTGCCTCGCATTGATAATTTGTTTGATCAGTTGCATGGTTCTTCAATACATTCGAAGATCGATCTGAGATCTAGATATCATCAGCTGAGAGTCAGGGATTCTGATATATCGAAGACAGAGTTCACAACCAAGAATTGACATTATGAGTTTATTGTCATGCCGTTTAGGTTGACTGACGCTCCAGCGGTATTTATGGGTCTGATGAACCGTATATTCCAGAGATATCTTGATGGTTTCGTGATTATATTTATTGATTATATTTTGATTTATTCGAAGAATATGATTGATCATGCTGAGCATTTGGGAACTATATTGAAATTCTGAGGGCTGAGAAATTATATGTTAAACTGTCGAAATGCGAATTTTGGTTGAGATAGGTTGTATTCTTGGGTCATATTATATCCGGAGACGGTATTTCTGTTGATCCCAGTAAAGTTGAGGCTGTGATCAGTTGGCCAAGACAGACATCAGTACCCGAGATTCATAGTTTTATGGGTTTGGCAGGATATTACCGTCGATTTATTAAAGATTTTTCCAGCATTGCCAAGCCGATTACTCAGCTGACTCAGAAAAATGATTCATTTGTTTGGTCTGAAGAATGTGAGACCAGCTTTCTTGAATTGAAGAAAAGACTGACCAGTGCAGCGATACTGACTATTCCATAAGGTACTGGTGATTTTGTGGTTTATTGTGATGCATCTCACCGAGGATTGGGTTGTGTTCTGATGCAGCGAGGACATGTTATTGCTTATTCCTCGAGACTGTTGAAGCCACATGAGACTAGTTACCCAATTCATGATCTTGAATTGGCTGCCATTGTATTCGCTTTGAAGATATGGCGACACTACCTTTACGGTGAGAAGTTTGAAATTTATTCTGATCACAAGAGCTTGAAGTATCTGTTTTCACACTCCGAGTTGAATATAAGGCAGCGAAGATGGCTTGATTTATTGAAGGATTTTGATTGTGAAATCAAATACTATCCTGGAAAGTCCAATGCAGCAGCTGATGCACTGAGTCGAAAGGTATGTTCTTTATCCTTATCGACGATTGGTGTTTCGAATTTGATAGAAGATTGCTGTTTGTCTGGATTAGCCTTTGAAACAGATTGTCAGCCTCTGAGATTATGTGCTATTCGGGTCGAACCAGAAATGATATTGAGAATCAAATATGCACAGAAAATTGATCAGAATGTACAAATTCGATTGCTATGGTCAGAGCTGGACATCAATCGGAATATCAGGTTCATGACAGTGTTTTGTATGTGAATAACCGTATTGTTGTGCCGAATGTTTCAGATTTGAGATAGCGGATACTGGCAGAAGCGCACAACAATTGTTTTAGCATTCATCCGATTTGAAGACACAATACTAGTGGAAACAAATGAAAGCTGATATTGCTACATTTGTATCCAAATGTCTGAATTTCCAACAGGTGAAAGCCGAGAGAAAGAAACCAGGAGGTCTACTGCACAGTTTATCTATTCTTGAATGGAAATGGGATCAAATTTCCATGGATTTTGTGACGCAGTTACCACGTTCCTCCAGATGTTGTGATGCGATTTGGGTTGTGATTTACAGATTGACCAAATCCGCATGTTTTATTCCATACAAAATGACGTACAGACATGACCAGATGGCCGATATTAATGTCAGAGAAGTGGTCAAATTGCATGGAGTGCCGAAGTCGATTGTATCAGACCGTGATCATTGGTTTACTTCGCACTTTTGGCAGAGTTTGCAGCAAGCTCTAGGTACGAAATTACATTTGAGTACCGCATATCATCCACAGACTGACGGACAGTCAGAGCGGACGATCCAAACACTGGAAGATATGCTGAGAGCTGTAGTGCTTGATTTTAGCACTAACTGGCAAGATGCATTTCCACTTTGTGAATTTTCGTACAACAACAGCTATCAGACGAGTATTGAGATGGCACCATTTGAAGCGTTGTACGGCAAGAAATGTAGATCCCCTCTTTATTGGGACGATATCTCTGAAGTTCCTGAGATTGGACCTCATATGATCAGAGATATGACAGAAAAAGTGAAGCTGATTCAGAAGAGAATGAAGGTTGCTCAAGACAGACAGGACAAATATGCCAACATCAGACGACGACCGTTGGTATTTGAGGCAGGAGACCGGGTATTTTTGAAGATTTCACCTTTCAGAGGAGTTGTCAGATTTGGCAAGAAAGGAAAGTTGTCTCCTCGATATATTGGTCCGTATGAGATTCTCGAGAAGATAGGAGATCGTGCCTATCGACTTGCCTTACCGCTTTCTCTATCTGGGATACATGATGTCTTTCATGTACATTATTGCGGAAATACCTGCCTGATGCTTCACATGTTATCCAGCCAGCAGAGGCCGAACTTGACGAGACATTGAGCTATTTTGAAAGGCCGATTCAGATTCTCGACCGAAATGAAAAACAGCTCAGAACGAAGAAAATTTCGCTTGTGAAAGTCCAATGGAGTCGTCATGGCATTGAAGAAGCTGCCTGGGAAACTGAATCAGACATGAGATAGAGATTTCCAGAGTTATTTCACTGATTTGAGTTTTCTGTTTAGCTTCTATTATACCTTTTTATTGATATGATTTGAATTGCCTGTGATTTTGGGGACGAAATCATATCTTGGGGGGGAGAAATGTAATGCCCGAGATTTTTATCTGTTAATCTGCGAAATGATTTATTGTGAATTGATATGAATATGAGAGGATTAATCGGGACATGATTTGATTCAGCATGAAAGTTTGTATGTGCGAGGACAGTACACCTCGCGCATATGCACGACCAGGAGACGCGTATATGCGCGAGATGGGCAAAGGGCCTCGCGCATATGCGCGAAGTGAGTGCACGCATATGCGCGAGTGTGTGCAAGGAAAAAATGTGATTCCAGAGAACCTCGCACATATGCGTGGTGATGGGGCGCGCATATGCGCGAGCTGCCGAGTGAATTGATGCTGAGACCAGTAGGTCTCGCGCATATGCACGAGACGTGTTGCTTAAAAAAGGATGCCACCTTTCTTGGACATGCAATATATATTTATATATATATATATATATATATATATAATATATATATATATATATATTATATATATATATATATATATATATATATATATATATATATATATATATATATATATATATATATATATATATAAAAGCTTCATTCCTTCTTTGGATTCAGAAAAGGAAAACCGAGGGGAGCTTTTGAAATAATTTAAATTCATTGAATCGTAGATTGAAGTTTGTGAAAGATCAGCCGGTCAGGATTTCAATCCAACTTCTGTACTGTGTTCCTATCGACGCAGGCTACGACTGGACATAAGTTTTACTAAGTTTTGTTAGGTCTTCAAATTATTATATTTCCATAATCATATATGATTCATATATTAGGTTCTTCACATGTTAGACATCGTACAATCGAAACTGGATTGAAGAACGATTATCGTATGAAATTGTTATTGTGGGGACCCGGTCTCTAACTCGGTTCTTTTCGGGATTAATCAGATCTTTATTCAAAAATGCGGGTAAAAATTTTTGCTTTTTAACATTAATTCAAATATATATAACTCAAGCACAAGTTAGTTCTATATTTTATTTCAACAAACATAATACATGTCTTGTTCTAGTACATTCATACCAACTAGTGTTTAATACAAACTACAATCTACAAGTAGTACAAGTCTAATATGAAACCACTAGTGATCTTCTGAGCCTGAAGTCACCACGCTATCTCGATCTCATCTCTGTCGTGACCCAGATCCTGCCCCACCTGTTGTTATGCACACATACAGACATAACAATAGCCGGAAACTCCGGTGAGAACAAATCCCAATATAAAACATGGTATACATGCATATACAAAGTACAAATCATGAAACATACTATCGTGAATAACATCAAAAGCAATAGGTTCCATAGTCTATGAAACCAAATCAATAAAAACATGCAATTCAAATCAAATCATGTCTTGACTCAACTCGACTCTACTCTATGGATCCCAGTGTGAATAATACGTCATTGTCTGTCACCTACCCTCCCAATCGGGGTAACAGTACGTCTTATTCCTAGACTTCGGTCATGTGTGTATCAAATGTCTTCAATCGGAGGAAGTCTGCTCCTATGCGTCGATACACCGAACATCTAGAAGTTTGGCAAATCTGCCAATGACTCTCCTATCTTAGATGCATGAATATAAATCTATAAATGCATAATCATATCAAAAGATTTGAATATAAATCTATAAACAAATCATAATCATATCAAAAGATAAACAACTATTCTAGTATGTGATTTTGTTGGGAAACTCAAATTGAATCTCATTTGAGTTATATCTCCCCAAAGTCACATGAATTATACCTTCCGTCGTACAATCTTTGTCGTTGTCGAAGTCTCGATATCGAAGTGGCCAATAAAAATCTGAAATGGCAATGTTCAATAGATACAATATCAACATTCAACTCAACCAATACATGTATGTAGCAATATTCATTCTCGGTACATTTGGACGGCATAACGACGTGATCTTGTAATACCAAATCAACTCAAATATCAATACTCCATATCAATAACTCATAACCACTATCACATATACTTCAAACTCTGAAATTCTATATAAACTCATACTCATATTCTGAAAATACAAAACAATCACATACGATATCATTTCTTCGATCCGGTTTCGAATATACATTCATAATCATCACAAGAACATCTAATAGTAATCATATCTGATTTCTCTCAACATTTTAACTTAAAAACATGTTGGAATTAAACAATACTTACATCCTTTCGTAGTCTTTGATGCAAGGATCACGGATATAAGATTGGATCGAAAATCTTATATGTAAATCTTAGAAAATCAAAATTTAAAGGTATAAAGAACTCTTGAAGCTTTTCTGAAATGTCTCTCCTCGGTTGTTGCTGTTCAAAATGAAGAATGAAGATATTACACATTATATAGCTCATGCCATGTGTCAACTCTAAATTCATGTTGGACTTCTCGCGCATATGCGCGTCCACAACTCGCGCATATGCGCGAGACATACTGTCTCGGCAATGTCTATTCCAACACCTCGCGCATATGCGCCAATGGTTCTGGACATTTCGCGCATATGCACCGTGCTGAATGGCGCATATGCGCGAGAGCTCATCTCGCACATACTTTGCATTTCTTTCCTCGCCTCTTCCGGTCCGATACGATGCGTCTATAATCACCTAAATTATCAATAAAACAAGTCTGATTATGATGATCAATTCTCGGGCCTTACATTTCTCCCTCTATTAGATATAAGTTCGTCCTCAAACTCACAAGCAATAATTCAAGCATGTAAAAGAATTAATATAATCAAAACTGCATAAATACTCACATCATGAGAATAACTCGGGATATCTCTTTCTCATCTCAGATTATGTCTCCCAAGTTGCTTCTTCAGTGCCATGACGACTCCATTGAACTTTCACAAGTGGAATAGTCTTTGTTCTGAGCTGCTTCTCTTTCCGATCAAGAATCTGTATCGGTTGCTCAACATAACTCAAAGTCTGATCAAGCTCGGCTTTGTCAGGCTGAATGACATGAGAAATATCTGGCATATATCTACGCAACATCGATACATGAAATACGTCATGTATTCCAGATAGAGAAGGAGGAAGAGCAAGTCGATATGCTCGATCGCCAATCTTCTCCAGAATTTCGTAAGGAACGATATATCTAGGAGACAACTTTCCACGCTTGCCAAATCTGACAATTCCTCTGAAAGGAGAAATCTTCAAGAATACTCTGTCTCCCTGCTCAAATACCAACGGTCTCCGACTGATATTGGAATATTTCGCTTGTCTATCCTGTGCCGTTTTCATTCTCTTCTGAATGATCTTCACTTTCTCAGTCATTTCACGTACCATATCAGGTCCAATTTCTGGTACCTCAGATACATCATCCCAGTACAACGGAGATCTGCACTTCTTGCCATATAATGGGTCAAACGGAGCCATCTCAACGCTCGTTTGATAGCTGTTGTTGTACGAGAATTCACACAAAGGTAGTGAATCTTACCAACTAGTGCTGAAATCTAGCACTACAGCTCTCAACATGTCCTCTAAAGTCTGGATAGTCTGTTCTGACTGTCCGTCTGTCTGAGGATGATAAGCAGTACTCAAGTGTAATGTCGTACCTAGAGCCTGCTGCAGACTGTGCCAAAAGTGTGAAGTGAATCGTGGATCACGATCTGATACGATAGACTTCGGCACACCATGCAATCTGACAACCTCTCTGAAATAAATCTCAGCCATCTAATCATGTCGGTATGTCATTCTGTATGGAATAAAACACGCTGATTTGGTTAATCGGTCAATAATGACCCAAATCGCATCATAGCCCCGGGATGATTGAGGTAACTTCGTCACGAAATCCATGGAAATAGGATCCCATTTCCATTCAGGAATAGACAAACTCTGAAGTAGACCTCCAAGCTTCTTTCTCTCGGCCTTCACCTGTTGGCAATTCAAGCACTTAGACACAAATTCGGCAATATCTGACTTCATCTGTTCCACCAGAACTGTGTCTTCAAGTCATTGTACATCTTTCTGCCACCAGGATGAATACTAAACCGACTACAGTGCGCTTTTGACATTATCTGTTGTTTCAAATCTGAAACATCTGGCACTACAAGCCGATTATTCACGTACAGAACATGATTACGTACCTGATATTCTGACAGATTTCCTGATCGGATCATCTCAATAGATTTCTGAACATTCAGATCACTTTTTTGTGCTTCTTTGATCCTCCTAATCAAATCTGGTTTAACTTGAATGGTAGCAAGTCGTAGATGTCTACTATCTGTATCAAATGCTAATCCAGACAAACAACAATCTTCAACTAAATTCGAAACACCTATCGTCGATAAGGATAGAGCACATACCTTTCGACTCAAGGCATCCGCTGCTGCATTTGACTTCCTTAGATAGTACTTGATCTCGCAATCAAAATCTTTCAGTAGATCAAGCCATCTACGCTGCCTCATATTAAATTCAGATTGAGAAAACAGATACTTCAGACTCTTGTGATCCGAATAGATCTCAAATTTTTCGCCATAAAGATAATGACGCCAGATCTTCAGTGCAAAAACGATAGCTGCCAATTCAAGATCATGAATTGGGTAGCGAATCTCATGTGGCTTCAATTGTCTTGAGGCATATGCGATTACATGTCCTCGTTGCATAAGAACACATCCTAACCCTCTGTGGATGCATCACAATATACAACGAACTCACCAGTACCTGAAGGTATCGTCAATACTGGAGCACTGGTCAGCCTCTTCTTCAACTCTAGAAAGCTAGACTCACAATCTTCAGACCACACAAATCGTGTATTCTTCTGTGTCAACTGGGTAATCGGCTTCGCAATACTGGAGAAATCTTTAATGAATCGTCGGTAATATCCTGCCAGACCCATGAAACTGCGTATCTCTGGTACAGAAGTCGGTCTAGGACAACTGATCACAGCTTCAACTTTACTCAGATCTACAGAAATACCGTCTCTAGATATAATATGACCCAAGAAGACAACATGTTTCAACCAGAACTCGCACTTTGACAGTTTAGCACACATTCTTTCGTTTATAAGTGTCTGCAATACAATTTTTAAATACTCTGCATGCTCATTCCTATTCTTGGAATATACCAAAATATCATCAATAAACACGATAAAAAACTCATCCAAATACCTCTGAAAGACGCGGTTCATCAGTGCCATAAACACCGCTGGAGCATTCGTTAAACCGAAAGGCATGACAATAAATTTGTAATGTCCATACCTGGTTCGGAATGTTGTCTTCGGTATATCAACATCTCGGACTCTGAGCTGGTGATATACGGATCTCAAATAAATCTTAGAATAAACAGATGATCCCTGCAACTGATCAAATAAGTCATCAATGCGAGACAAAGGATACTTGTTCTTTATTGTTGCCTTATTCAGTTGACGGTAATCTCATGGAATCATCTTTCTTGCGCACGAATAGCACTGGAGCGCCCCAAGGAGATACACTGGGTCTGATATATCCCTTAACTAGAAGATCTTCTAACTGTGCTTTCAATTCTTTCAACTTTATAGGTTCCATTCTATACGGAGCTCTCGAAATAGGAACGGTAACTGGAATAAGATCAATGCTAAAATCTACCTCTCGGGCTGGAGGTAACCCTGGAATCTCGTCAGGAAATAAATCTGAAAACCCCCATACTACTGGCAAATATACCAATTCCGGGCTCGATTTCTGTAGATCTACAGAATAAACAAGGAACCCCTCTGCTCCTTTCTGCAACAATCTATTCATTGTCAGAGCAGACACTAAAGGAATCCGAGATCTAGAACCCGTACCGTAGAATTTCCACTCTTCTGTCGTTTCAGGTATGAATCTGACAATCTTGTGAAAGCAGTCTACGGTGGCTCTGTACTTAGTTAACATGTCAATCCCGACAATACAATCAAAATCAGATAAGCCAAGTACAACACAGTATAAATCAATCTTATGCCCCTCAAATTGTAGTATACAATGTCTAACTGAAGTCACATATATCAGACCACTTACCAACGGAGAAGAAATAGACACTACAGTAGACAATGACTCGACAGACAATGCATGTGTCAATGAAAAATGTTCAGAAATGAATGTATGGGATGCACATGTGTCTATCAACACATATGCAGGATAACCGCAAAGAAAACAGTTACCTGCAATCACATCATCTGGCGCATCCTGGGCCTGCTCCTCTGTCAGTGCGAATACTCGAGCCTGCTGTCTGGGAGGTTGACTCACTGTCTGGCTACCTCTGGCTTGGGACTGGGACGGTGCAGGTGGCGGCTAAAAGGAATGAACAGATGATGCTTGCCGCTCTGGCTGAGATACTGAACCAGATTCCCCAATACTCTGAGCTTGCTGTGCACCTCTCTGGGGACAGACTCTGGCAAATTTTCCCGGCTGTCTACAGATATTGCATCGACCCATGACTCCCTGACACTGCTCAGTGGCATGCCTACAATCGGAGGAAGTCTGCTCCTATGCGTCAATACACCGAACATCTAGAAGTTTGGCAAATCTGCCAATGACTCTCCTATCTTAGATGCATGAATATAAATCTATAAATGCATAATCATATCAAAAGATTTGAATATAAATCTATAAATAAATAATAATCATATCAAAAGATAAACAACTATTCTAGTATGTGATTTTGTTGGGAAACTCAAATTGAATCTTATTTGAGTTATATCTCCCCAAAGTCACATGAATTATACCTTCCGTCGTACAATCTTTGTCGTTATCGAAGTCTCGATATCGAAGTGGCCAATACAAATATGAAATGGCAATGTTCAATAGATACAAGATCAACATTCAACTCAACCAATACATGTACGTAGCAATATTCATTCTCGGTACATTTCGACGGCATAACGACGTGATCTTGTAATAGCAAATCAACTCAAATATCAATACTCCATATCAATAACTCATAACCACTATCACATATACTTCAAACTCTGAAATTCTGTATAAACACATACTCATATTCTGAAAATACAAAACAATCACATACGATATCATTTCTTCGATCTGGTTTCGAATATACATTCATAATCATCACAAGAACATCTCATAGTAATCATATCTGATTTCTCTCAACATCTTAACTTCAAAACATGTTGGAAATAAACAATACTTACATCCTTTCATAGTCTTTGATGCAAGGAGCACGGATATAAGCTTGGATCGAAAATCTGATATGTAAATATTAGAAAATCAAATTTAAATGTATAAAGAACTCTTGAAGCTTTTCTGAAATGTCTCTCCTCGGTTGTTGCTGTTCAATATGAAGAATGAAGATATTACACATTATATAGCTCATGCCAAGTGTCAACTCTAAATTCATGCTGGACTTCTTGTGCATATGCGCGTCCTCAACTCGCGCATATGCGCGAGACATACTGTCTCGGAAATGTCTATTCCAACACCTCGCGCATGTGAGCGTATCTACTCGCACATATGCGCCAATGGTTCTGGACATTTCGCGCATATGTGCGGGGCTGAATGGCGCATATACGCGAGAGCTCATCTCGCACATACTTTGCATTTCTTTTTCGCCTCTTCCTGTCCGATACGATGCGTCTATAATCACCTTAATTATCAATAAAACATGTCTGATTATGATAACCAATTCTCGGGCCTTACAGATATGATTTTCTGAGTTGATTTGATTGGGATGTGATATCAGATTTTTATCGTTATTGATTATGAGTTGTGGGAATTGATATCTGATTGATATGGTATTACTAGGTTTATTGAGATTGTTCCGTTATGCCGTTGATTTTGAGTTAGATTCAGATTGATCAGATTCGGTATTGATTTGAGCAGTATATTGGTATTATACTTCTTGATATTGTCATTGCCAGATCGAGTATTGACAGACTTCGAATTCCAGACTTGAATGTTGTCAGAACTGCAACTAAAGAAAGGTATAAGTCAATGTCGAACCAGGAGAATAACTCGAGTGTGATATATCTGAGTTTCCCTAAACCACATACTTATTGTTATTATGTGCATTGATTTGGATTGATATGCTTGTTCTATTGATTTATAAAAAGGATGTATTAGACGATTGGTCTTGTGACAGAAGGGCCAGATGGTGATGGAATCGTCACTGGCCCATTGTACATTATCACAGATTAGTGATTGGCGGAGGTGCCAAAGTGTTTGATGGATAGGTCAAGACACTGGATGTTTGGTTTATATCGATGTTTGATTAGAGTTGGATTACTTCTATTACTGAGATTCGATATAAGATGCCAACGTCTTGAAAACTGGGATCCCCAGACTAGGAATGAGTCTAGTCTGAGATATAGAGTCATGAATTGATTAACAGATTTATATCGAATTATGTTTTCAGATTTTGATACATATGACAGATATCTGTTTCATGCTTTATATTGATTATATGATTGCATGTATCGTTGATTTATGCTGGGATGTATTTCTCACAGGAGTTATCCGGCTGTTGTCGTGTTTGTATGTGTGCATGGAAACAGGTGGGACAGGATCTGGGTCGAGGAGATGAAGAGAGATCGTGATTAGAGTGGAGACTATGGACTTGGATTGTAGATAGGGTTTGAACACTTGACATGTAGTCGCTGAACCTAAGTTTTAAATGACAGTATATGGTACAAGACTTGTACTTTATTTTCTATGTATATATTTGAATGAATTCCATTACATTCCGCATTTGACACTTGTATAACAATAAAAAAATTTAGACCTTGTTTATTATAATTGATTTAATTATTCCCACCGACGATTAAGAAATGAATTAGCGTCCGGGTCCCCACAACAGGTGGTATCAGAGCGATAGATCCTTTAGACTGAGATAGGAGCTAGTGAGCGGGGTAGAATGAGTTTTCTTTCCTTGCTTTTGATTGCTAGCATGCTCTACTGCTTTATAATGCATATCTATCTGATTTGATTTGGAAAAATTTGTTATTGAGAATGAATCAGAACCGATTCTTGATGAGCAGTAAGATGATCGGAGGAGGACTGAAACAGATTTGTTGTAATTCGTTGCTAACCCTTTTGGTAATCAGATATGCCTCCTCGAAGAGTACTTGAACAGGTTAGAACTTCAAATCCTCCAATGGATGTGACAGCAACACCAATGGAAACATTGCTGAAGAGATTTCAGTCGTTCCATCCACCGACTCTGAAGGGTACTGAGACAGCAGTGGATTGTGAGAGTTGGCCAGATGATATTGAGATGCTGTTTGAGTCCTTGGATTACACTGATGAGCGGAGAGTGAAATTTATCGGGCACCGATTGCATGACGTCGCAAAGAACTCGTGGCTAACAACAAAGATGGCCTTGGAGCATCGAGGTACAGTAATTACATGGAAAGTATTTAGAACCGAATTTTATCAGAGATTCTTTCCAGTGTCGTACAGGAAGGACAAAGGGGCCGAATTCTCCAATATGAGACAGGGTCAGCTAAACATTGAGGAATATTTGGCCAAGTTCTCTACATTATTGCGCTTTGCTCCACATGTGGTCGAGAACGACGAAGCTGTTGCTGATCAGTTCATTAATGGCCTGAATCTTGAAATATTTACATTGGGGAATACGGGGCGACCAAACAATTTTACTGATGCCTTGAATAGAGCTAAGGGAGCCGAAGGCGGTCTGATGAGACAGAAAAGAGCTTCGTTTCTGCCTCCAGCACCGAGACCACAGCAACCACCTCCCCGGTTTGAGAGTGGCAGCAGCAGTGGTGGAAAGAAAGATTTCTTGAAAGCCAGAGGAAAACAGTTTAAGAATTCTAGCAGTAGTTCTTCTAGCTCCAGTGGTTCCAGACAGAGCCAGAGTTATACAGGAGCCTATTGCAGCACTTGTGGAGGAAAACATGCCACAGAGCAGTGCTGAGAAGTGTTTGGCAGTTGCCGTATTTGTAGAAAGCAGGGACATTTTGCTAGAGTTTGTCTCAGAGAGATTCTCAGATATCACAGGGTGCCGAATCATCTGGATCAGTTGCTCAGACTGGTAGACGACCACCATCTGCAGTTCAATCTTTCCAGTCAGTACCAGCCCAGTCACAGCCGAGGCCAGGAGGAAGCCAGACAGTTAGCCAACCTTCTAGACAGCAGGCCAGAGTGTTCGCCTTGACTGGAAAGCAGGCTCAGGACGCACCAGATGATGTTGTTGCAGGTAACTGTTTTATTTCTGGTTATCCTGCATATGTATTGATAGATACTGGTTCATCGCATACATTCATATCTGAGCGATTTGCATTTACGCATTCATTGCCCATTGAGTCATTATCTGCTGTAGTGTCTGTCTCTTCTCCTTTGGGGACATGTTAATTTCAGTTAAGTCTGTGAAACATTGTATGTTATAGTATGATGGGCATGAGATTGAGTTAGACTGTATTGTTCTTGGGTTGTCTGATTTTGACTGTATTATCGGTATCGATATGTTGACCAAGTACAGAGCAACTGTTGATTGTTTCCACAAGATTGTGAGATTCAGACCTGAGATGGCTGATGAGTGGAAATTCTACGGTAAGGGTTCTCGTGCCAGAATTCCTTTGATATCTTCTATGAATATGACTCGGTTGTTATAGATAGGAGCGGAGGGATTCCTTGTATATTAAGTTGACTTACTGAAATCGAGTCCATCATTGGTTGATTGGCCAGTGGTGTGTGAGTTTGCTGATGTCTTCCCAGATGAGATTCCGGGTTTGCCTCCGATTAGAGAGATAGACTTTAGCATTGAATTGATGTCAGGTACAGTTCCGATTTCTAGAGCTCCGTACAGAATGGCACCAATTGAATTGAAAGAACAGTTGGAGGAATTACTGGCCAAGGGGTATATCAGACCGAGCGTGTCTCCTTGGGGTGCTCCAGTATTGTTTGTGCGAAAGAAAGACGGTTCAATGAGATTCTGCATTGACTACCGACAACTGAACAAAGCAACGGTAAAGAATAAATATCCCTTCCCTCGCATTGATGATTTGTTTGATTATTTGCAGGGTTCTTCAGTATATTCCATGATCGATCTGAGACCTGGATATCATCAGCTGAGAGTCAGGGATTCTGATATCTCGAAGACAACGTTCAGAATCAGGTATGGACATTATGAGTTTATTGCCATGCCGTTTGGGTTGACTAACGCTCCAGCGGAATTTATGGGTCTGATGAACCGTATATTCCAGAGATATCTTGATGATTACGTAATTATATTTATTGAAGATATCTTGATTTATTCGAAGAATATGATTTATCATGCTAAGCATTTGAGAACTGTATTGAAAATTCTGAGGGCTGAGAAATTATATGCTAAACAGTCGAAATGCGAGTTTTGGTTGAGACAGGTTGTATTCTTGGGTCATATTATATCCGAAGACGGTATTTCTGTTGATCCCAGTAAAGTTGAGGCTGTGATCAGTTGGCCAAGACTGACATCAGTACCCGAGATTCGTAGTTTTATGGGTTTGGCAGGATATTACCGTCGATTTATTAAAGATTTTTCCAGCATTGCCAAGCCGATTACTCAGCTGACTCAGAAGAATGCTCCATTTGTTTGGTTTGAAGAATGTGAAACCAGCTTTCTTGAATTGAAGAAAAGACTAACCAGTGCAGTGATATTTACTATTCCATCAGGTACTGGTGATTTTTTGGTTTATTGTGATGCATCTCACCGAGGATTGAGTTGTGTTCTGATGCAGCGAGGACATGTTATTGCTATGCCTCGAGACTGCTGAAGCCACATGAGACTCGTTACCCAATTCATGATCTTGAATTGCTGCCATTGTATTTGCTTTGAAGATATGGCCACACTACCTTTACGGTGAGAAGTTTGAAATTTATTCTGATCACAAGAGCTTGAAGTATCTATTTTCACAGTCCGAGTTGAATATGAGGCAGCGAAGATGGCTTGATTTATTGAAGGATTTTGATTGTGAAATCAAATACTATCCTGGAAAGTCCAATGCAGCAGCTGATGCACTGAGTCGAAAGGTGTGTTCTTTATCCTTATCGACGATTGGTGTTTCGAATTTGATAGAAGATTGCTGTTTGTCTGGATTAGCCTTTGAAACAGATCGGCAGCCTCTGAGATTATGTGCTATTCGGGTCGAACCAGAAATGATATTGAGAATCAAAGAAGCACAGAAAGTTGATCAGAATGTACACAATTCGATTGCTATGGTCAGAGCTGGACATCAATCGGAATATCAGGTTCATGACAGTGTTTTGTATGTGAATAACCGTATTGTTGTGCCGAATGTTTCAGATTTGATACAACTGATATGGGCAGAAGCGCACAGCAGTCGTTTTAGCATTCATCCTGGTGGCAGGAAGATGTACAATGATTTGAAGACACAATACTGGTGGAAACAAATGAAAGCTTATATTGCTACATTGTATCCAAATGTCTGAATTGCCAACAAGTTAAAGCCGAGAGAAATAAACCAGGAGGTCTACTGCACAGTTTATCTATTCCTGAATGGAAATGGGATCACATTTCCATTGATTTTGTGGCGCAGTTACCGCGTTCTTCCAGATGTTGTGATGCGATTTGGGTTGTGATTAACAGATTGACGAAATCCGCATGTTTTATTCCGTACAAGATGACGTACAGACATGACCAGATGGCCGATATTAATGTCAGAGAAGTGTTCAGATTGCATGGAGTGCCGAAGTCGATTGTATCAGACCGTGATCCTCGGTTTACTTTGTACTTATGGCAGAGTTTGCAGCAAGCTCTAGGTACGAAATTACATTTGAGTACAAGATATCATCCACAGACTGACAGATAGTCAGAGCGGACGATCCAAACACTAGAAGATATGCTGAGAGCTGTAGTGCTTGATTTTAGCACTAACTGGCAAGATACATTGCCACTTTGTGAATGTTTGTACAACAACGGCTATCAGACGAGTATTGAGATGGCACCGTTTGAAGCGTTGTACGGCAAGAAATGCAGATCCCCTCTTTATTGGAATGATATCTCTGATGTTCCTGAGATTGGACCTGATATGATCAGAGATATGACAGAAAAAGTGAAGCTGATTCAGAAGAGAATGACGGTAGCTTCAAGACAGACAGGCCAAATAAATCTTTTAAACCGCACAGCAACTCAAGCACCACGGTTCGATCACTCTACCAAGCTGAGACAATTATTGCACCCAACAATCTCCCTCCCAATAATTGAACTCCTTGCAATCAATGGGAATCGAACCCGTGACCTTGGCTCTGATACCAATTGTAGGACCGAGTGCTTGCCGCTTTACCAAAATCTATAGCTAGTGGTAATGGTGCAACTCAAATCTTTTAAACTGCACAGCAACTCAAGCACCACGGTTCGATCACTCTACCAAGCTGAGAAAATTATTGCACCCAACACGACAACCGTGGGTATTTGAGGCAGGAGACCGGGTATTTTCGAAGATTTCACCTTTCAGAGGAGTTGTCAGATTTGGCGAGAAAGGAAAGTAGTCTCCTCGATAGATTGGTCTGTATGAGATTCTCGAGAAGATAGGAGATCGTGCCTACCGACTTGCCTTACCGACTTCTCTATCTGGGATACATGATGCCTTTCATGTATCATCATTGCGGAAATACATGCCTGATGCTTCACATGTTATTCAGCCAGCAGAGGCCGAACTTGACGAGACATTGAGCTATTTTGAAAGGCCGATTCAGATTCTCGACCGAAAGGAAGAACATCTCAGTACGAAGACGGTTCCTCTTGTGAAAGTCCAATGGAGTCGTCATGGCATTGAAGAATCTACCTAGGAAACTGAATCATACATGAGACAGAGATTTCCAAAGTTATTTCACTGATGTGAGTTTTCTGTTTAGCTTTTATTACACCTTCTTATTGATATGATTTGAATTGCCTGTGATTTCGGGGACGAAATCATATCTTAGGGGGGGAGAAATGTAATTCCCGGGATTTTTATCTATTAATCTGTGAAATGATTTATTGTGAATTGATATGAATATGAGAGGATTAATCGGGACATGATTTGATTCGGCATGAAAGGTTGTAAGTTCGAGGATAGACACCTCGCGCATATGCACGACCAGGAGGCGCGCATATGCGCGAGATGGGCAGAGGGCCTCGCGCATATGCGCCAGTGTGTGCAAGGAAAAAATTCGAGTCCAGAGAACCTCGCGCATATGCGCGAGCTGCCGAGTGAATTGATGCTGAGACCAGTAGGTCTCGCGCATATGCGCGAGACGTGTTGCTTAAAAAAGGATGCCACCTTTCTTGGACATGCAATATATATATAAAAGCATCATTCCTTCTTTGGATTCAAAAAATGAAAACCGAGAGGAGCTTTTGAAAGAATTTCAATTCATTGAATCGTAGATTGAATTTTGTGAAAGATCAGCCCGCCAGGATTTCAATCCGACTTCAGTACTATGTTCCTATCGATGCAGGCTACGACTGGGCGTAAGTTTTACTAAGTTTTGTTATGTCTTGAAATTATGATATTTCCAGAATCGGATATGATTCATATATGAGGTTCTTGACATGTTAGACATCGTATAATCGAAACCGGATTGAAGAACGGTTATGGTATGAAATTGTTATTATTTTCTGAGTTGATTTGATTGAGATGTGATATCAGATTTTTATCGTTATTGATTATGAGTTGTGTGAATTGATATCTGATTGATATGGTATTACAGAGTTTATTGAGATTGTTCCGTTATGCCGTTGATTTTGAGTTAGATTCAGATTGATCAGATTCAGTATTGATTTGAGCAGTATATTGATATTATACTTCTTGATATTGTCATTGCCAGATTGAGTATTGACAGACTTCGAATTCCAGACTTGAACGTTGTCAGTACTCCAACTAAAGAAAGGTACAAGTCAATGTCGAACCGGGAGAATAACTAGAGCGTGATATACTTGAGTTTCCCTAAACCACATAATTATTGTTATTATGTGCAATGACTTGGATTTATATGGTTGTTCTATTGATTTATAGAAAGCATGTATTAGACGATTGGTCTTGTGACAAAAGGGCCAGATGGTGATGGAATCGTCACTGGCCCATTGCACATTGTCACAGAATAGTGATTGGAGGAGTTGCCAAAGTATTTGACGGATAGGTCAAGACACTGGATGTTTGGTTTATATCGATGTTTGATTAGGGGTGGATTTACTTCTATTACTGAGATTCGATATAGGATGCCAACGTCTGGAAAACCGGGATCCCTAGACTAGGAATGAGTCTAATATGAGATATAGAGTCATGAATTGATTAACAAATTTATATTGAATTATGTTTTCAGATTTTGATACATATTACTGATATCTGTTTCATGCTTTATATTGATTATATGATTGCATGTATCGTTGATTTATACTGGGATGTATTTCTCACCGGAGTTATCCGGCTGTTGTCGTGTTTGTATGTGTGCCTGGGAACAGGTGGGACCGGATCAGGGTCGAGGAGATGAAGAGAGATCGTGATTAGAGTAGAGACTACGGACTTGGATTGTAGACAGGGTTTGAACACTTGACATGTAGTCGTTAAACCTTAGTTTTAAATGACTGTATATGGTACAAGACTTGTACTTTATTTTCGATATATATATTTGAATGAATTCCATTACATTCCGTATTTTACACTTGTATAATAATAAAAAAATTAAAAAATTTAGTCCATGTTTATTATAATTGATTTAATTATTCCCACCGACGATTAAAAAATGAATTATCGTCCGGGTCCCCACATTTTGTAATCTGGAAAAAGTCTCCTCCAGAACCTTGTTGTGTTCATTATATTGTGTTGTGAAACTAAGAGTTTCAGTAGGCTAAAGGTAAGTCCTACTGAAGTGGGAGTGTACAAGAGTTGTACTGTAAAAACCAAAGTCTTTTAGTGATACTGCTACTACTTAAATAATAATTCACCCAAGTGTAGGTTGTCTGCAAGTAATATATTTCGTAAGTACGAGATCGATCCACAGAGAGGTTACTTTGAATTTAAATTTATTAATTTATAGATTACCAAATGCAAGAATGAAGTTTACAAATTATAAATTTTGTCAAGGCTTGAGGATTTATTCTTGGTTTATGTAATATTGTTTAACTAAAAGTAAAACAAAATAAACCACCATAAATAATGGTTCCAAGAAAATTAAACACACACATAATATAATATAGTTCCCACTATAGAAAATACCGAATTAACCGATATTTTATATATGGTACCTATGATTATAATTATAACTATATAAATAAATAATTGCATAAAGTAAATGTTAAATTAAATCATTATATTTCATTTAGAACAACCGGCAGAGCCACGCTATTGCCTAAATGAAATATATTGATTTAATAAGTTAGTTGCGGTAAAGTAAAAATTAGTTGCGATAAAGTAAATGTTAGTTGCGAGAAAGTAAAAGTTAGTTGCGAGAATGTAAAAGTTAGATGCGAAAAATAAAAGTTAGTTGCGATAAAGTAAATGTTAGTGTTAGACATGAATTTTATTGTGGCGATGATAACTAAGACCAGTAGACCAGCAGACCAGAACAATAGTATAACTTATCAGTAGATGCTGATCTACTATAACTAAACCAGTAGAAAGGGATAACAATACAAAACCAGTAGAGAACGTTTTCTAATGTTGCTATCTTAATTGTTACCGTTAAAGAGTTCCTAGTACTAGTATTAATTGCAGCATTAAATACTATACGGAGTCATTTAATGCAGTTTACCCAAAGTATAAAACAAGACTGATTGTTTTATAGCTTTTCTGCAGGAACTTCTTTCGGTAATAAAGCTGATTGTATCAGTTATCTGAAGACATACTCTGATTGTGAACGTTGAACTCAGCCGATTATATATACTTGGATCAAATCCTTGTTCGACACGACACTTCGCTTATTATCATTCTTCAAGGAACAAAGCTTTTCTCTTATCAGATGAATATCAAAATTCCTTGAGTATTTAAAAGTTCAACACAAAGAAAAGTAGCACACGCTTCATAGCTTATATCTGATCTTTTGAAGATCATCTTGTGCTATTGATTCTTACACTCTTCACAATCTTTACATTATTTATACTTTGTCAGAAGATTCTGTAATCTGAAAAGAGTCTTTTCAGAACTTTGTGTTTCTCATTCTTGTGAGTTGAGAACCTAAGAGTTTCAGTAGGCTGAGGTGTCCTTCTGAAGTGGGTGTGTACAAGAGTTGTACTATAATATCCAAAGTCTTTTAGTTATACCTTCTGGAAACAGAAGAAGGGGAGACGTAGAAGAGTTTATCTTCGAACTTCCATAAACAACTGCTGCCTACTGTTTCATTGTTTTTCAACTACTTCATCAGATTGTTTCCGCACGATTTATTGTAATCAGGTGAAAGTATTCACACAAGATCAACTACTATCCTTAACAGGATTTTAGTACCTCATCACAACGAAAAACGAGTAGAGTTTATTCACCCCTTCTCTAAACTCAACTTCGATCCTCAAAAATTGGTATCAGAGCGGGTTATTCTTGTTTGTGAAAAACTACAACAAATGGCACACTTCAGCAAGATCCCTATGTTTTCTAAAGAAGATTTTGATGATTGGAAGATAAAGATGCAAGCTCATCTTGCAACACAAGATGATGACATGTGGTATGTCATCACAAATGGTCCACTGGAAATCTTAAAGCCTAACACAGCTGTTGCTGTTACTGACGGTGCACCACAGATGGTCGAAAAATCAAGAAGTGAATGGACCAGTGAAGATAAGAAAAAGGCTAATCTCGATAATGTGGCGAAGGATATATTGTATAAAACTCTCGACAAGAACACTTTCAGCAAGATTAAAATGTGTTCTACTGCAAAGGATATTTGGGAAAAGCTAATTTAGATATGTGAAGGAAATGAGCAAACGAAAGAAAACAAACTGTCTATAACAATGCAGAAGTTTGAAAATCTGAAAATGAGAGCTGGTGAAACTCTAAATGAGTTTGATGAAAGATTCAGCAGCCTGGTAAATGAGCTAACAGCTCTGGGTAAAGAGTATAACAATAGAGAAATAGCCCTCAAGGTGATGAGAGCTTTACCCAGAGAATGGGATGTTAAAACAATGGCTATGAGAGTATCCAAAGACTTGAACAAATTGGAACTGCACGACTTATTTGCAGATCTGAAAACCTACGAGTTCGAATTGGAAGTGAGAAGTGGAGAAGAGCCTTCAAGCCTACCCACCAAGGCTCTTGCTGCTACTGCAACTGCTTTTACTGCTACTGCCTCTACCTCTTCTACTGCTGCTGCAGTTGTACCTCAGGCATTACCGACCTTAATCATTGACAATACATTGGAAAAGACTGCTGAACAAATCAGTAGTGACGCTATGTCCTTATTTGTAAAGAAATTCTCCAGGTTCATGAATAAGAACCATCGAACTTATCAGGGTCCCAATCGCAACTTCAAGAAAGATTCACCATCTGGTGATATGGGATGCTTTAACTGTGGAAAGATAGGTCACTTCATTGCAGATTGTCCTAAACCAAAGAAGGATGACCAAAAGAGAAAGGATCACAAGAGGAATGACAAAAAGTCCAGAAGAGATCGAAAAGCGATGATTGCCGAAGAAAGCAAATCTAAGTGGGCGGACTCTAGTTCTGAGTCATCTGACTCAGAAAGTCATTCCAGTGATAGTGATGCAGAAGAAGTCAAATGTCTAATGGCGGACAATGACTGAACCTCGACATCTGGAGAGGTATTTGATTTTGACTCCAATGAATTTACACGAACTGATTTGATTGATGCACTACATGAAATGGTAAAAGAGTATTCCAGACTTTCTCAATCATTTGAAGAAGTTAAGATTGAAAATCAGAACTTAAAGAATCAGAACAGTAAGTTAACTTGCTTGCAAGTAGACAGCTGCAATGATTTACAAGTTAAGATGAGTAAATTAATAACTGAGAATGAAAGAGCCAATGCAGATTACCAGAAGGTGCTTTCTGAAAACCAGAAGTTGTCGCTACTGGTTAATGCTTGGAACAAGTCTTCTGTTTCATTGGAAAAGATGCAAGAATTACAAAAACAGTCAAGAGATAGGAGTGGTCTCGGTTTTTGTAATAATGAAGGCACTTCTGAAACGAATATTAAGCCAACACTGGAAACATGCAAAGGGAAATACATTCACTTTGTAAAATCCAGCGTGGTACAGAAACCAGAAGTACCTACTGCTTCAGTTGAAAGGAATGTAAATCTGACGAACAGAAGAATGCACTATGGTCTGGGTTACGTTAAACCTAAGGAAAAAGTTGACCAGAGTTCTAGATTCAGAAAAGAATTCAACTCTGGAAGACAACATCCTATGAAGGTTAAAAACTACCAGTACTACAACTCTAAACCTGTTCAGAAGAGATACAGACTGGAAAACAGAAACAGAAGGGAAGAACATTTTGATATGCATACTGTTAGAAATAACAGACCTTCTGTTGCACACACATCTTTGGATACCCGATGTACAAAGTCACCAAGAATTGTACAAATGTGGGTTCCCAAAGGACTGATAAGGCTTAGACCCAAATAGATTTGGGTACCAGATACTAAATTTTGTGTTTGCAGGAATAACAGAAGGAAGCAGAAATCAGTAACTCTACATGGTATCTGGACAGTGGATGTTCCAGACAAATGACTGGACAGAAAAACCTACTTTCTGAGATAGTGAGTTGTACTGAACCAAAGATAACTTTTGGAGACAACTCAAAAGGTAGAACCATGGGTAAGGGTAAGATTATCCATGGTAACATCACTATTAATGACGTGTTACTAGTTGACAATCTTTGTTACAATTTAATCAGCATTAGTCAACTATGTGATAATGGTTATTCTGTAGCTTTTCAGAAGCATTCATGTATAGTTAAAGATTCTGCTGAAACTACTGTGTTAACCGGAAAGAGAGAAGGCAACACTTACAGAGTCTCCTGTAACTCAAATCATGTCAATACTCCTACATGCTTAGTTACCTCTCTTAGCAATAAACACTGGCTATGGCACAAGAAATTGAATCATCTGAATTTCAAGTCAATCAATTATCTCAAGAAGCAGAATATAGTTGATGGATTACCTGATATTAATTTTGTTAAAAATCATGTTTGTTCTGCTTGTCAACTTGGGAAACAGATAAGATCCAGTTTCAAGACCAAAGATAGCAAATCAACTTCAAGATGTCTGGAACTACTGCATATGGATCTATTTGGTCCTATCCCCATCATGAGCTTAGGGGGAATGAAATATACTCTTGTTGTTATTGATGATTTCTCTAGATTCACTTGGGTAATATTTCTCGCAGGAAAAGATCAAACCAGTAGTCTCTTGATCAAGCTTCTGAAAAGGATTCAGAATGAAAAATCTTCTACCATCATTAAAATCAGAAGTGATCGGGGCACTGAGTTCACTAACAAGTATCTTGAATTATATTTCAATGAGCAGGGGATTCATCATGAATATTTAGCTGCCAGAACACCTCAACAAAACGGAGTAGCTGAGAGGAGAAATAGAACTCTAAAAGAAGCAGCTAGAACAATGCTAGTAGATGCAGACATTTCTCAGCGCTTCTCGGCTGAAGCAATCAATACTGCTTGTTACATGCAAAACAGATCTATGGTCAACAAAAGACACAATCAGACTCCGTATGAAATATTGAAAGGGAAGAAGCCTAACGTATCTTATATTCATGTGTTTGGTTGCAAATGTTTTGTACTAAATAATTGCAAAAATCATTTGACTGCATTCGACTCAAAATTAGATGCTGGATTATTTCTTGGTTACTCTGCTGTAAGCAGAGCTTTCAGAATCTTCAACAATAGAACTCTTAATGTTGAAGAATCGATTCATGTTGTCTTCGATGAAGACAGCAGTGCTGAAATTTCTAAAATATCTGATTTAAATAACATGTTAGACAAGATTCACTTGGAAATTGACAGTGAAGATGATGTAGAAGCAAATACCAAGGATCTTCAAAATCCAGAACCAGACATACCAATAGTGGAACCAGAAGTACAGAACCTGGATCTACCAATACCAGTAGAAGATGTTCAAGAACCTACTACTGGTTCTGTAGAAGACAATCTTAACATATAAAATCAGGAAGATGTCCATTTAAATCCGTTTATCTGGAGAAAATCTCATCCTCCATCATTGGTTATTGGTAATCCAGCAGCGCCTTTGAGAACCAGAAGGCAAATGCTTAATGAATACATGCATGCTGCTTTTATATCTCAGGATGAACCAAAGAAAATTGAAGAAGCTCTTCTGGATTCTAGTTGGATTGAAGCCATGCTAGAAGAGCTGAATCAATTCAAACGTAATGAAGTTTGGTTTCTAGTACATAGACCATCTCACCAAGCTGTCATTGGAACTCGGTGGGTATTCAAAAACAAACTCAATGAAGAAGGCACAGTGGTAAGAAATAAAGCTAGATTGGTAGCTCAAGGCTTCAGACAAGAAGAAGGCATAGACTTTGATGAGACTTATGCACCAGTAGCAAGGCTCGAAGCAATCAGAATATTCTTAGCATTTGCTGCTTTCAAGAATTTCAAAGTATATCAAATGGATGTGAAAAGTTCTTTACTAAATGGTCTTTTACAAGAAGAAGTATACGTCGAACAACCTCCAGATTTTATCGATCATTTCTCTCCTCATCATGTATTTAAATTACACAAAGCATTATATGTGTGGGGACCCGGGCTCTAACTCAATTCTTTTGGGATTTAATTGGATCTTTGTTCGAAAATGTGGGTCAAAAATTTGCTTTAAACATTAACTCAAATGCAATAACTAAAGCATAACATATCTCGATAGGAATTAAACAACGTAATGTACATACAAGTCTGTGCGTACAAACATATACTAGTGTTCAATAACAACTACCAACATAAGTGCTACGAGTCTAGTAGGAAACACTAGGAATCTTCCACGCCCGAGATCTCCACGCTATCAACTCTCTCATCCTCGTCGTGACCCTGATCCTGCCCCACCTGTTGCCATGCACACATACAGACACGACAACAGCCGGATAAATCCGGTGAGAACATATCTCAGTATAAAACATGGATGCATGCAATGTAATAATCATGTACAATTGCATAACATAAATCAAGTAACATGAATATACATCTAAACATGTAGTAGAATACAAATCTGTATTCGACAATTCAAATCTTGACTTGACTCATTTCTAATCTAGGGATCCCGGTGTGAATAAGACGGTCTGTCACCTACCCAGCCACTCGGGGCAACGGTACGTCTTATTCCTAGACTTCGGTCAACTCTGTATCGAGGGTCTACACATATAGCAAATCTGCTCCTATGCGTCGATACAACGAAACGTCTAGTTTTGGCAAGTCTGCCAATATCTCCTATCTAAGGACTCGAATCTAAATCAATAAACAAAACATTACATAATCAAATGTAATAATAATCTAGTATGTGATTTAGGGAAACTCGTATCGAATTCTGAATCGAGTTGTGCAATCCCGTGACCACATGAATTATACCTTTCTTGTCGCACTGTCTGTCGAGATCTCGAATCAAATGTCAAACCTGTTACTTCAAATCTGAAATAGCGATATACAAATGTTCTATATCAAACCACAACTCAAGCAAATCTTGGAATAATCAATAATCAGTCTTGCTACAAATTGACGGCATAACGGCGTATTCTCGCAATACCGATCAACTCAAACAATAATACACAATCATAATTCATTCCCAACAACTCATAATCTCATCTACACCTCAATCCACCAGCTAGAATCTGTAAAATCTTCACATAATACATGCTGGAATTTCGAACAAAAGCATACGATATCCGAAAATCAATCTGATAGCGAATCTACGATGCTCGATATACCAAGAACACATATCTACAACACAAATCATAATTTCTCCAACATCTCAAATCTGAATCATGCTGAAAATAATCGAAACTTACATCCTTAGCTAGCCCTCGTTGCAAGGATCATGAATCTACACTCGGAATTAAAATCAGAACACAAGATCATTTAAAATCTCGACCTCAAGATCAAAGGACATGAAGTTTTCCTCCCAAGGTGCTCTCGGTTCTGCTGATGGGAAATGAAAGAATGAAGTGTCAATGCAAGGTATTTATATAGCATGCCATGTGTCAACACGAAATTCAAAAGTGGCAATCTCGCATGCAGACCGCAGGTGCGGTAACTCAGGAGCGCGGGTGCGCTGTGTTCACGACGACATTTTATTTCCTGAAATTCAATGACCGCGGGTGCGGTCCTTACATGACCGCGGGTGCGGTCTCACACCGCGGGTGCGGTCGTGCTAACACCGCGGGTGCGGTGTCTGTTCGCACAATTTCACTAATTTCCTCTCAATGCACCGCGGGTGCTGTATCTCTAACACCGCGGGTGCGGTGTGGCTTCGGCCATACTTCAAAAATTCCACTCTAAATGTCATGCATTCTCATGGTTTCAAATCTCACATTGATGACAACGGATAATTCTCGAGCCTTACATTTCTCCCCCTCTTAGATAATAGTTCGTCCTCGAACTTATAAACCAGTAATCACATCAGTATACACAAAACAGTAAAATCAAAGTGGGAAGAAAGACTCACATCCTAAGAATAGCTCGGGATGCCTCTGTCTCATCTCAGACTCTGTCTCCCAAGTTGCTTCCTCGATGCCATGACGACTCCATTGAATCTTCACTAACGGAATAGTCTTCGTCCTGAGCTTCTTTTCTTTCCGATCAAGAATCTGTATCGGTCTTTCAACGTAGCTCAAGGTTTGATCTAGCTCGGCTTCGTCAGGTTGAATGACATGAGAATCATCCGGCATGTATCTGCGCAACATCGATACATGAAAAACGTCATGTATACCAGATAATGAAGGAGGAAGAGCAAGTCTGTAAGCTCGATCGCCAATCTTCTCAAGAATCTCATACGGACCGACGTATCTAGGAGACAACTTTCCTCGCTTGCCAAATCTGACAACGCCTCTGAAAGGTGAAATCTTCAAAAATACTCTGTCTCCTTGATTAAACACTAACGGTCTGCGTCTGATATTGGCATACTTCGCTTGCCTATCCTGTGCTGTCTTCATTCTCTTCTGAATGATCTTCACTTTCTCGGTCATCTCACGAATCATATCAGGCCCCAACTCTGGTACCTCAGAGATATCATCCCAGTACAACGGAGATCTGCACTTCTTTCCGTATAAAGCTTCGAACAGTGCCATCTCTATGCTCGTCTGATAGCTGTTGTTGTATGAAAACTCACACAACGGCAATGAATCTTGCCAACTAGTACCAAAGTCTAGTACTACTGCTCTCAGCATGTCTTCTAAAGTCTGGATAGTCCGCTCTGACTGTCCGTCCGTCTGGGGATGATAAGCAGTGCTCAGGTGTAAAGTCGTACCTAAAGCCTGCTGCAAGCTGTGCCAAAAGTGAGAAGTAAATCGTGGATCACGATCTGATACGATCGACTTCGGCACACCGTGCAATCTGACGACCTCTCTGACATACAACTCTGCCATCTGATCGTGACGATAGGTCATTCTGTACGGAATAAAGCAAGCTGATTTGGTCAGTCTGTCAATGATGACCCAAATCGAATCACAGCCCCGTGATGATCGAGGTAACTTCGTCACGAAATCCATGGAAATGTGGTCCCATTTCCATTCAGGAACAGACAAATTCTGAAGTAAACCTCCGGGCTTCTTCCTCTCTGCCTTCACCTGTTGGCAATTCAGACATCTAGACACAAATTCTGCAATATCTGTCTTCATTTGCTTCCACCAGAATTGCGTCTTCAAGTCATTGTACATCTTCCTGCCACCAGGATGAATACTGAACCGACTACAGTGTGCCTCTGACATGATCTGTCGTCTCAAATCTGAAACATCTGGCACCACTAGGCGGTTATTCACATTCAGAATAGAATCTCTAACCTGATATTCTGAGATATGACCAGCTCTGACCATATCAATCGATCTCTGCACCTTCGGATCGGTTTTCTGCGCTTCTCTGATCCTCAAAATCAAATCTGGCTCAATCTGTATCGCAGCAAGTCGCAACGGTCTACTATCTGTATCAAATGTTAATCCGGACAAGCAACAATCTTCTACTAAATTCGATACACCTACAGTCGATAAGGAAAGAGCACATACCTTTCGACTTAAGGCGTCTGCCGCTGCATTCGACTTCCCTGGATGGTACTTGATCTCGCAATCAAAATCTTTCAACAGATCAAGCCATCGTCGCTGCCTCATGTTCAACTCTGACTGAGAAAAAAGATACTTCAAGCTCTTATGATCGGAATAGATCTCGAATTTCTCGCCATACAGATAATGGCGCCAGATCTTCAAAGCGAAGACAATCGCCGCCAATTCAAGATCATGAATCGGATAACGGGTCTCGTGCGGCTTCAACTGTCTAGAGGCGTTCGCTATCACGTGCCCTCGCTGCATAAGAACACATCCTAGCCCTCTGTGAGATGCGTCACAATATACAACAAACTCACCTGTACCGGTAGGAATCGTCAAGATAGGCGCACTAGTCAGCCTCTTCTTCAACTCTACAAAACTACTCTCACACTCTTCTGACCACACGAATGGCATGTTCTTCTGTGTTAACTGGGTAATCGGCTTCGCTATACTGGAGAAGTCTCGAATAAAACGTCGATAATATCCGGCTAGACCCATGAAACTGCGTATCTCAGGCACAGAAATCGGTCTCGGCCAACTGATAACAGCCTCAACTTTACTCGGATCTACCGCAATACCCTCTCCAGATATAATATGCCCCAAGAAGACAACCTGTCGCAACCAGAATTCACACTTGGACAGTTTGGCATACAACCGCTCATTCCTCAAAGTCTTCAATACAATCCTCAGATGATCTGCATGCTCAGTCAAACTCTTCGAATACACCAAAATATCGTCAATAAACACAATCACAAAATCATCTAAATATCTCTGAAAAATGCGGTTCATCAAACTCATAAAAACCGCTGGTGCATTCGTCAAACCGAAAGGCATAACAATAAACTCGTAATGTCCGTACCTGGTTCGGAATGCAGTCTTCGGAATATCAACGTCTCTAACTCGGAGTTGATGATACCCTGATCTCAAATCAATCTTCGAGTATACCGAAGATCCCTGTAACTGATCAAACAAGTCGTCGATGCGAGGCAAAGGATACTTATTCTTCACTGTTGCCTTATTCAATTGCCTATAATCAATGCACAATCGCATCGAACCATCTTTCTTTCTGACAAAAAGTACCGGAGCACCCCAAGGAGATACACTGGGTCTGATATATCCCTTGGACAGAAGATCCTCCAACTGTGCTTTCAGCTCTTTCAGTTCTATCAGTGCCATCCTATACGGAGCTCTCGAAATAGGAACAGAACCGGGCATAAGATCTATGCTAAAATCAACCTCTCGAACCGGAGGCAACCCTGGAATCTCATCAGGAAAAACATCTGCAAACTCGCAAACCACTGGCAGATCTGCCAATGCTGGGCTCGATTTCAGTAGGTCTACTGAATATACGAGAAAGCCCTCTGCTCCTCTCTGAAGCAATCTACTCATAGTCAGAGCAGATATTAAGGGAATCCGAGATCTGGAACCCTTGCCGTAGAATTTCCACTCCTCTGTCATCTCGGGTCTGAATCTGACAATCTTGTGGAAACAATCTACAGTGGCCCTGTACTTGGTCAACATGTCTATGCCAACTATACAATCAAAATCAGCTAAACCAAGTACTACACAATCAAGATCAATCTCATGCCCCTCAAACTGAAGCATACAGTGTCTAACAGTACTCACAGATATCAAACCACTTCCCAACGGAGAAGCTATAGACACTACTGTCGACAACGACTCAACAGGCAATGAATGTCTCAATGCAAAATGTTCAGATATAAATGTATGAGATGCCCCTGTGTCAATCAACACATATGCAGGATAACCGCAAAGAAAACAGTTACCTGCAATGACGTCATCTGGCGCCTCCTGCGCCTGCTCCTCTGTCAGGGCAAAGACACGTGCCTGCTGTCGGGGAGGCTGACTCACCGTCTGACTACCTCCTGGTCTCTGCTGAGTCTGTGTGGAGGGTGGCTGGAAGGAGTGTACAGAAGATGCCTGTCTCTCCATCTGTGGCGCTGGTGCTGATGATCCTGTGCTCTGGAATCGTTGTGCACCTCTCTGGGGACAAACTCTAGCAAAGTGTCCCTGTTGCCTACAGATGTTGCAGCGCCCCATAACTCCTTGACACTGCTCCGTCGCATGTCGTCCTCCACACGAACCACAATATGCGCCACTATAATCTGACCCCTGACCTCTCTGTCGAGATCCACTCGAACTCGATGAACTGCTCCCAGATTTCTTAAACTGTTTGCCCTTAGCCTTCAGAAAATCCTTCTTGCCACTACCACTAGCTCCACTGTCAAAACGAGGAGGAGGTGGTGGAAACTGAACGGTGGTAGATTGTGGCGGTCTCTGCCCCTGAACACCTTAGAAAGCTCCTCGCTGCCCGATCAAGCCAGCCTCTGCTCCCTTCGCTCGGTTCAGTGCCTCTGAAAAAGTACTAGGCCGTCCCGTGTTCACCAAAGTAAAGACATCGGGGTTCAACCCGTTAATGAACTGATCGGCCACTGCCTCGTCGTTCCCGGCCACATGCGGTGCAAATCGTAGCAACGCAGAGAATTTAGCAACATACTCCTCGATGTTCCACTGTCCCTGCCTCAGATTCGCGAATTCAGCTCCCTTGTCTTTCCGGTACGAAACGGGAAAGAAGCGCTGATAGAACTCGTCTTTAAAAACTTTCCACGTGATGTCAATGCCTCGGTGCTCCAAGGCTCTCTTCGTAGTCAACCACCAGCTCTTGGCAACCTCTTGCATCTGATGCCCTATCAGTTTCACACGTCGCTCATCAGTATATGCCAAAGACTCAAACAACATCTCGATATCATCCAGCCAGCTCTCGCACTCTACTGCACTCTCTGTGCCCTTCAGGGTAGGCGGATGGAAAGACTGAAATCTCTTCAATAAGGTCTCCATCGGCGTAGCGGTAACATCCATCTGTACACCTGATGTGCTACCCTGCTCTGGCTGTGGCACTCGTCTAGGCGGCATAAATCTGATTATCAAACTGATTAGTACACAATCAATATCATCTGTCTCAGCCCTCCTCTGATCATATACTTCTGATCGAGAATCGGTTCTGATTCAGGCTTGAAATGCTGTAAATCAATTCAGATAATACAACAACATATAATAGGGAAAGCAATAAATCATGACATGCTAGCATGATATAAGCAAGGAAGATGACTCGATCTACCCCGCTCATTCTAATCTATCTCAGTCTACAGAACCTACTGCTCTGATACCACCTGTTGTGGGGACCCGGGCTCTAACTCAATTCTTTTGGGATTTAATTGGATCTTTGTTCGAAAATGTGGGTCAAAAATTTGCTTTAAACATTAACTCAAATGCAATAACTAAAGCATAACATATCTCGATAGGAATTAAACAACGTAATGTACATACAAGTCTGTGCGTACAAACATATACTAGTGTTCAATAACAACTACCAACATAAGTGCTACGAGTCTAGTAGGAAACACTAGGAATCTTCCACGCCCGAGATCTCCATGCTATCAACTCTCTCATCCTCGTCGTGACCCTGATCCTGCCCCACCTGTTGCCATGCACACATACAGACACGACAACAGCCGGATAACTCCGGTGAGAACATATCTCAGTATAAAACATGGATGCATGCAATGTCAATATCATATACAAATGCATAACATAAATCAAGTAACATGAATATAAATCTAAACATGTAGAAGAATACAAATCTGTATTCAACATTCAAATCTTGACTCGACTCATTTCTAATCTAGGGATCCCGGTGTGAATAAGACGGTCTGTCACCTACCCAACCACTCGGGGCAACGGTACGTCTTATTCCTAGACTTCGATCAACTCTGTATCGAGGGTCTACACATATAGCTAATCTGCTCCTATGCGTCGATACACCGAAACGTCTAGTTTTGGTAAGTCTGCCAATATCTCCTATCTCAGGACTCGAATATAAATCAATAAACAAGACATTACATAATCAATGTAATAACAATCTAGTATGTGATTTAGGGAAACTCGTATCAAATCTGAATCGAGTTGTGCAATCCCGTGACCACATGAATTATACCTTTCTTGTCGCACTGTCTGTCGAGATCTTGAATCAAATGTCAAACATGTTACTTCAAATCTGAAATAGCGATATACAAATGTTCTATATCAAACCACAACTCAAGCAAATCTTGGAATAATCAATAATCAGTCTTGCTACAAATTGACGGCATAACGGCGTATTCTCGCAATACCGATCAACTCAAACAATAATACACAATCATAATTCATTCCCAACAACTCATAATCTCATCTACACCTCAATCCACCAGCTAGAATCTGTAAAATCTTCACATAATACATGCTGGAATTTCGAACAAAAGCATACGATATCCGAAAATCAATCTGATAGCGAATCTACGATGCTCGATATACCAAGAACACATATCTACAACACAAATCATAATTTCTCCAACATCTCAAATCTGAATCATGCTGAAAATAATCGAAACTTACATCCTTAGCTAGCCCTCGTTGCAAGGATCATGAATCTACACTCGGAATTAAAATCAGAACACAAGATCATTTAAAATCTCGACCTCAAGATCAAAGGACATGAAGTTTTCCTCCCAAGGTGCTCTCGGTTCTGCTGATGGGAAATGAAAGAATGAAGTGTCAATGCAAGGTATTTATATAGCATGCCATGTGTCAACACGAAATTCAAAAGTGGCAATCTCGCATGCAGACCGCGGGTGCGGTAACTCAGGAGCGCGGGTGTGCTGTGTTCACGGCGACATTTTATTTCCTGAAATTCAATGACCGCGGGTGCGGTCCTTACATGACCGCGGGTGCGGTCGTGCTAACACCGCGGGTGCGGTGTCTGTTCGCACAATTTCACTAATTTCCTCTCAATGCACCGCGGGTGCTGTATCTCTAACACCGCGGGTGCGGTGTGGCTTCGGCCATACTTCAAAAATTCCACTCTAAATGTCATGCATTCTCATGGTTTCAAATCTCACATTGATGACAACGGATAATTCTCGAGCCTTACAATATGATTTAAAACAGGCACCCAAAACATGGTATGACACTCTATCTCAATTTCTTATTGATCATGATTTTACCATTGGAGCAGTAGATAAAACTTTATTTACTTTAGTCAAGAATAAGCACATTCTTTTAGTACAGATCTATGTTGATGATATTATTTTTGGATCAACTAACCCCAAATTTTGTGCAAAATTTGGAAAATTGATGCAGGATAAATTCGAAATGAGTATGATGGGAGAATTAACATTCTTCCTAGGATTACAGATTAAGCAATCAGATACTGGAATCTTTATAAATCAAGCCAAGTACACCAAGGAGCTTCTGAAAAAGTTTGGAATGTAAGAATGCTCTGCTGCTTCTACTCCAATGATCTCATCTGTTAAGCTTGATAAAGATGAAAGTGGTATTCCAGTAGAGGTAACTCAGTATCGAGGTCTTATTGGTTCATTATTATATTTAACTGCCAGTAGACCAGATATCATGTTTGCTGTTTGCATTTGTGCGAGATTTCAATCTAACCCCAAACAATCTCATTATATTGCTGCTAAACGTATTTTGAAGTACTTGAAAGGAACTCAAAATGTCGACTTATGGTATCCCAATGATTCATCGTTAAATCTTATTGGATATTCAGATGCTGATTATGCAGATTGCAAACTAGACCGAAAAAGCACAAGTGGGTTTTGTCAATTTCTTGGTGATAGGCTAATATCCTGGTTTAGCAAGAAACAGACTTCCATAGCCACATCTACTGCAGAAGCAGAATATCTGGCTGCTGGAAGCTGCTGCTCTTAGATACTGCGAATCGCAAGATTGCGACTGTTCATTTTCAACGCCTCAGATTGAGAGATGGCCAAGAGTCACTTGTCGCAATTATGACCACTTATTAATTGCATTTACCGAGGGGGAACAATATTTTAGTCAGACTAAGAGTTTGACACCTTTTCAGAAAACAGAGAGAATGTTTGTCTTTTCGATAAAACTTCAAGTCTGCTGGTTTTTTGTCAAAGTGCTTAAATATTTCAGCACCCTGAAACTTCCAGCAGACGTTATCATAAAATGACAAATCCTCTTCTGATTTTATTAGTAACCGTCTGGACAGCCCGCCTTTTTTCAAAATTTTCAAATCATTCGTATTTCTGACAGTTTCTGCAAAACTTTTCAAACACTCAACCAAGAACATACTGACACGTGTCTTTATGTTTATTTGACGGCTGTATATCTATTTCAAATTTCACCTTTTCACCTTTACTGTTTCATATCTATCGTTATTCAGCTACTGCTTTCTCTCATATCATCTCTAACTACTGCAAAGTTTATCAAATTTTATCTACATACAGAAATGGCTGGAGCATACACTCTTAACGCTTATCAAGTTAACTTTGCTTCGGTTCTCAACATCAAGGATGAGAATCTCATGAAAATGTTTCAGGATATTGAAAAATCGGGACTCAGGAAATTCCTGGAAGCACCAACAGTTATTTACAAAAATGCTCTTCTGGAATTTTACGCTAAAGCAACATTGCATGAAGGAAGGATTGTTCATACTCAAGGAGATGCATCTATCTCTATTGATGCCGCACACTTAGGAGCAACCTTCCTCCTTCCACTTTCTGGTACGTCTGAACTTTCTGATATTTCCAAGACAGATATGTCTGTTGCACTCAGCTCATTCTCAGCATCTGGAGAAGAAGTGTCTCCTTCTTGTCACAAGAAATTGCTCAAAATAGAATATCAGATTCTGGCCGATATTGTGGCTAAAGCTATTTTGATCAAAGCTGGCACCTTCGACAAGTTGACGAAGGAGAAGGTTCAAGTAACGACTGCCATCACTAAGGGGATTAAGGTGGACTGGAGTCATTTTATTTTCAGAATTATGAAGGATATGGTTGTCAGGAGGAGTTCGGGTTTTGCTGTTCAGATCAGCGCTATGCTCAAGGATGCTGGTTTTGCCTCTACCAGTGATCTAGATGCTACATCAGTCACCATGATTGATGCTGCAAATGTACTGGCTTTAAGGCCTAAGCCAACCGTGGCGGAGTTTGTTGCGTTGAAGAAGGAAATTGGGGAAACTGCTTCTGAGGCTTCAAAACCTCAAAAGAAAATTTCAAAGAAACGAGTGGTTATTTCGAAGGATTCAGACAAAACAGCATCAGAAGAGTCTGCTGCTGATGTTCAACCAGCAGTGCCAACCCCAGCCAAGAAGAAACCGCGTACCATTCTTAAGATTAAGAAGACAGCAGCACTGTCTGAAATTGAGAAAGTACCTATTCGACAGGTCTTTCCAGAAGCGGTTCCTTCTGCTCGATCAACTGCTTCTTCGACTGCACACGCTACTGCATCTATTTCAGCACCTTCTACTGCTACTGTTTTCAAGCCAACATCTGGAATAGTTCTTCGAGAACCAGCAAGCGGGTCTTCTGCTTTTCGACCTATCATGCCTATTTCATCTTCTGTCAAAGGCAAAGGGAAAATGGTTGAAGAACCACCTATTTTTGGTCACAAGACCACTGTCACCACCTGCGTTGATCTTCATCTAGCCGAGATTGAGACCTCTGCAAACGATGACATGCGTTTCTTTGATGAATGGCATACTGTCCGACTATTCCACTCTTTTTCTTACTTCAAAACAAAAGGGAATTATGGCAAGATGATGAATGCAAAAAAGAAGATTTTTCAGCTGGCAAAAACAGAAATTGTCATCGAAGCCTTGCGAAGAAGGAATTTCATCCTCGATCAGCTGAAATATCAGAAATTAGAATCGGTTCTGAAAGTTCTTCAATCAAATTTTGATCCTGCTGTTCCTAGTGCTGTTGAGGATCAAAATGTTATTATGATTCTATCTGACAGGTTAAAGCAGATGAGTGAGCAACTTCTTGCTCAAGAACAAGGCTTTGGAGAGCCTATTGTCTATCATGTTGGCCTTGTCCCAATCTTTCAACAGAATCAGACAGTTGAGGAAAGGACTACAGCCTCCCCAAAGGCTTCTGCTCTTAGTACTCCTGCATCTCCAACAAGGCCCATTCCGTCATCATCACTATTGTCCGTGCATGAACTGGCTTTGGTTGAGGAAGTCATTGAATCGATTGTCCCTTCAGTCTCTACTACTCTGGAAGCAGCAACGGCATTGCCACCTTCTGTTTCTTCTAACTCAGGGCAACAAATAGCAGAACCAGATGCTACTTCTTTACTGCCGAATTTAGAGATGTTTTATGCTGCTCATCAATAGGAGTTCTCTGTTATTTGCTTGCAAAGTACTTCAACAGGAACAAGAGAATCCAGCAAGCTCAAGGCCTAGAAAGAATCTAGCAAGCTTGGGTCTTGTCAGCACTAATGTAATTTTTAGATGCCTTACAGGGCATCATAAAGGATTTCAGCATCATCAATCCACCAGCACTCTCTTATTGCATTAGCATGCTTCTGGAAGAAATCGATGCTACATTTCAAACTCAATCGAAGCAACAGATCTGCTTGACTGTGGAGACTACAACTCCAGAAGTGTATTTCAAGGATCATTACGAAAATAATGATATCCTCAAACTTCTCTCTGAACAGTTTTGCTTCGACTCCTGAATCTAACTCTAACTCTCTTTTTACTTGAGTTTTCATTTTTGAAGTTCATCTGTTTAACTTCGTTCAAGAAATGCATGTATTTATAGAGGGAACAAAGACTCTTGCGAATCGCAAGATTGCGACTGTTCATTTTCAACGCCTCAGATTGAGAGATGGCCAAGAGTCACTTGTCGCAATTATGACCACTTATTAATTGCATTTACCGAGGGGGAACAGTATTTTAGTCAGACTAAGAGTTTGACACCTTTTCAGAAAACAGAGAGAATGTTTGTCTTTTCGATAAAACTTCAAGTCTGCTGGTTTTTTGTCAAAGTGCTTAAATATTTCAGCACCCTGAAACTTCCAGCAGACGTTATCATAAAATGAAAAATACTCTTCTGATTTTATTAGTAACCGTCTGGACAGCCCGTCCTTTTTCAAAATTTTCAAATCATTCGTATTTCTGACAGTTTCTGCAAAACTTTTCAAACACTCAACCAAGAACATACTGACACGTGTCTTTATGTTTATTTGACGGCTGTATATCTATTTCAAATTTCACCTTTTCACCTTTACTGTTTCATATCTATCGTTATTCAGCTACTGCTTTCTCTCATATCATCTCTAACTACTGCAAAGTTTATCAAATTTTATCTACATACAGAAATGGCTGGAGCATACACTCTTAACGCTTATCAAGTTAACTTTGCTTCGGTTCTCAACATCAAGGATGAGAATCTCATGAAAATGTTTCAGGATATTGAAAAATCGGGACTCAGGAAATTCCTGGAAGCACCAACAGTTATTTACAAAAATGCTCTTCTGGAATTTTACGCTAAAGCAACATTGCATGAAGGAAGGATTGTTCATACTCAAGGAGATGCATCTATCTCTATTGATGCCGCACACTTAGGAGCAACCTTCCTCCTTCCACTTTCTGGTACGTCTGAACTTTCTGATATTTCCAAGACAGATATGTCTGTTGCACTCAGCTCTTTCTCAGCATCTGGAGAAGAAGTGTCTCCTTCTTGTCACAAGAAATTGCTCAAAATAGAATATCAGATTCTGGCCGATATTGTGGCTAAAGCTATTTTGATCAAAGCTGGCACCTTCGACAAGTTGACGAAGGAGAAGGTTCAAGTAACTACTGCCATCACTAAGGGGATTAAGGTGGACTGGAGTCATTTTATTTTCAGAATTATGAAGGATATGGTTGTCAGGAGGAGTTCGGGTTTTGCTGTTCAGATCAGCGCTATGCTCAAGGATGCTGGTTTTGCCTCTACCAGTGATCTAGATGCTACATCAGTCACCATGATTGATGCTGCAAATGTACTGGCTTTAAGGCCTAAGCCAACCGTGGCGGAGTTTGTTGCGTTGAAGAAGGAAATTGGGGAAACTGCTTCTGAGGCTTCAAAACCTCAAAAGAAAATTTCAAAGAAACGAGTGGTTATTTCGAAGGATTCAGACAAAACAGCATCAGAAGAGTCTGCTGCTGCTGTTCAACCAGCAGTGCCAACCCCAGCCAAGAAGAAACCGCGTACCATTCTTAAGATTAAGAAGACAGCAGCACTGTCTGAAATTGAGAAAGTACCTATTCGACAGGTCTTTCCAGAAGCGGTTCCTTCTGCTCGATCAACTGCTTCTTCGACTGCACACGCTACTGCATCTATTTCAGCACCTTCTACTGCTACTGTTTTCAAGCCAACATCTGGAATAGTTCTTCGAGAACCAGCAAGCGGGTCTTCTGCTTTTCGACCTATCATGCCTATTTCATCTTCTGTCAAAGGCAAAGGGAAAATGGTTGAAGAACCACCTATTTTTGGTCACAAGACCACTGTCACCACCGGCGTTGATCTTCATCTAGCCGAGATTGAGACCTCTGCAAACGATGACATGCGTTTCTTTGATGAATGGCATACTGTCCGACTATTCCACTCTTTTTCTTACTTCAAAACAAAAGGGAATTATGGCAAGATGATGAATGCAAAAAAGAAGATTTTTCAGCTGGCAAAAACAGAAAATGTCATCGAAGCCTTGCGAAGAAGGAATTTCATCCTCGATCAGCTGAAATATCAGAAATTAGAATCGGTTCTGAAAGTTCTTCAATCAAATTTTGATCCTGCTGTTCCTAGTGCTGTTGAGGATCAAAATGTTATTATGATTCTATCTGACAGGTTAAAGCAGATGAGTGAGCAACTTCTTGCTCAAGAACAAGGCTTTGGAGAGCCTATTGTCTATCATGTTGGCCTTGTCCCAATCTTTCAACAGAATCAGACAGTTGAGGAAAGGACTACAGCCTCCCCAAAGGCTTCTGCTCTTAGTACTCCTGCATCTCCAACAAGGCCCATTCCGTCATCATCACTATTGTCCGTGCATGAACTGGCTTTGGTTGAGGAAGTCATTGAATCGATTGTCCCTTCAGTCTCTACTACTCTGGAAGCAGCAACGGCATTGCCACCTTCTGTTTCTTCTAACTCAGGGCAACAAATAGCAGAACCAGATGCTACTTCTTTACTGCCGAATTTAGAGATGTTTTATGCTGCTCATCAAGCAGAAATGAACATTCTTCTGGATCAGCCTTCTGCACCTTCTGCTGATGCACCATCAGATTCACAGGCTGTTATTGCACCAACGGAAGAAGCTTTGGCCTCAGACTTGGCCGTTCCTACTGAAGAAATTGCTCTTCCCATGATTGCTGATGAACTTACTGTTTCTGCAATTCCAGCAGAAAGCACAGCAGACCCTGCTCCTTCTACTGCCTCGATGAATGTTAATCTTGTTTCTACTGCGTTGACTGTCTCTCATCCTGTTCTGACTGAGACGAACTCTCGTCTTTCTGAGATTAAACAACGCATTCTTGCGCGAACTCCCTCCCCGGAATCAGATGCATTTAACCTGGAATATCATATTGAGTCTCTACAACGAGAACTCAACAACATATCTGATTTAGTGAAACGTATATCTTGTGAAAACATTTCGGAATTCAGTGGTGCTCAATCTTTCAGAGAACGGATGGGCAAACACATCTATAACACGGCGGAGACCATGGACAAGATGTATGTTGAAACCGTCGTTTTCAGACAAGCTATATCAAGAACTCACGGTACCATCATGCTTGCTCAAAATGATATACTCACTCGAATCACTGATCATGATGATCTCTTTCGATCACTGTCTACTTCTGTGGAACTTTTGGATGCCAAGATTGACTCTCAAAATCAATCTATCACTGCATTGGATAATCGCATCTCTTCTCAGACCCCGTATCTGGAGATGCTAACCGATGGCATTCAAAATATTTCCGGCAGACTGAATGACCTCTTTGCCCATCTGGTTGCCGCTGATGCCAAAAAGAGGGAAGATAGAGAAGGTAAAGGAGATCAAGCAGGAGCTAGGCAAGCAGAAGATGAGGCTGAACCTACTAACAGAAGAGATCAAGAACCTCAGAATGAAGAAATCATTTACAGGGATATTGGAACCGATTGATTTTTTTTTATCTTAATACTTTATTGACATTATCCTTTTGTTGAAATGATTATCTGTTTTACTTAACGACTTTCTACTGTTTAGGTTTTGGCATCACCACAAAGGGGAAAATTGTTAGACATGAATTTTATTGTGGCGATGATAACTAAGACCAGTAGACCAGCAGACCGGAACAATAGTATAACTTATCAGTAGATGCTGATCTACTATAACTAAACCAGTAGAAAGATATAACAATACAAAACCAGTAGAGAACGTTTTCTAACGTTGCTATCTTAATTGTTACCGTTAAAGAGTTCCTAGTACTAGTATTAATTGCAGCATTAAATACTATACGGAGTCATTTAATGCAGTTTACCCAATTAAGTATAAAACAAGACTGATTGTTTTATAGATTTTCTGCAGGAACTTCTTTCGGTAATAAAGCTGATTGTATCAGTTATCTGAAGACATACTCTGATTGTGAACGTTGAACTCAGTCGATTATATATACTTGGATCAAATCCTTGTTCGACACGACACTTCGCTTATTATCATTCTTCAAGGAACAAAGCTTCTCTCTTATCAGACGAATATCAAAATTCCTTGAGTATTTAAAAGTTCAACACAAAGAAAAGTAGCACACGCTTCATAGCTTATATCTGATTTTTTGAAGATCATCTTGTGCTACTGATTCTTACACTCTTCACAATCTTTACATCATTTATACTTTGTCAGAAGACTCTGTAATCTGAGAAGAGTCTTTTCAAAACTTTGTGTTTCGCATTCTTGTGAGTTGAGAAACTAAGAGTTTCAGTAGGCTAAGGTGTAAGTCCTTCTAAAGTGGGTGTGTACAAGAGTTGTACTGTAATATCCAAAGTCTTTTAGTTAAACCTTCTGGAAACAAAAGAAGGGGAGACGTAGAATAGTTTATCTTCGAACTTCCATAAACAACTGCTGCCTACTGTTTTATTGTTTTTCAACTACTTCATCAGATTGTTTCCGCACGATTTATTGTAATCAGGTGAAAGTATTCGCACAAGATCAACTACTATCCTTAACAGGATTTTAGTACCTCATCAGAACGAAAAACGAGTAGAGTTTATTCACCCCCCCTCTAAACTCAACTTCGATCCTCAACAGTTAGATTGTTAGATGTTAGTATTAAATCATAATATTTCATTTAGAACAACCGGCAGAACCACGCTATCGTCTAAATGAAATATTATGATATTATTATATATATATATATGTATATATAATAATAATAATAATAATAATAATAATAATAATAATAATAATAATAATAATAATAATAATAAGTGATGAAATATTTATTGTATCAAAATTAAACAACAAATCAAGATAACCACTTTAATGGTATCAAGCATTTGATATAAATTGATAACAACAAATAATTCATTTTTATACCTACAATAAAAATAAGTTATCTAAATGAAAAGAAATAAAGAAAGAATATACAAAATATAAACAATCTTACTTCACCAGGAATGCATCCTCTTCACCTTGACATAATAGATTTAGCATGCCATAAGCTTACTTTTGATCAACACTAAAATATCACTCATAGTTGAGAACATGAAAGAAAATATATTGGAACTTAGAACTTTGATACACACTCGCACTATATTTTACAATGAGATAGAATGATCCTCAAGCTAGTCCAAGGCCTCTATTTATAGGCCAAATGAGAGAAAGGGTCAAAATTTTTATTAATGCCATGTAGTTGTAATAGTTTTCTTTGTCTCCTCCAAGTTCAATTCCATGTCCCTTCTTTCAATGCTTTGTTCCACGACTTTAATCACCGAATTTGACTCTGCTCAAAACCACAAACATGTGGGGAATTGTCTGTAGATGAATTTGGCCACTTGGTTCACCTCCTTTGGTTAAATATTTAAATAGTTATGATTTTTTTACTATATGCTGGTCATAGTAAAAGTAAATTTGACCTCCTTTTGATATTTACACAATTTGATCATCTTAATGAACTTTTTAGGCAATAATGTCTTCTGCAAAATTTGTAGATAATTTCTCAAGGATTCCAAACATGTTTGATTCACCTCCATTTGAATTTTCTAGCTTGAGTTATCATTATTTTACTAACACGTAGAAAACCTGAAAATAAAACATATTTAGTAAGACAATTAAATATAAATAAACAATACTAAAATAACATAATTTTATAATTTTAATGAAACTTAAATTTTAAAATACAGGTTTTAACATATAATAAATTATAAATTTTAAATTTTATCACACCCCCACACTATCTTATTACTAGTCCCTTAGTAATAAAATTTATCGGAAAATCACAAATTAGATTCTTTATTCCTTTTATATATTCAAATACAAACATATTCATTAAAAACAAAATCATACCGATTTATATATATATATTTTCGTTTAATATAATAATATATAATTAGATATGTTTTTATTCTTATTTTCACATAATATATAAATAACAATATATATATAATTTTTTTTTAAATTTCTAAATTTTTTATAATAATATAGTCAAAAATATAATTCACACCACCCACCATAACATGTATAATATCAAGAATATTATTGTAAAAGCCTCAACTCCATATATTCTTTCAAGTCAAAATGTTTAAGGAATAGCTAGTTTTCACTCTTGGAGTTGGAACGAATATTAACTCTCATTGAAAAAGACTAAGTATTAAAGCAGACAATTAATTAAACTAATATTGAAAACAAAATAGGAAAATTTACAAAGAATAAAATCACCCTTTTTTCTTTTCTTTTTTTTTTATTTATTGTTTTTTTTAAATAACGTGACTGCAAAATTTTACAATAACATAAAATTTTTTATCCAAACATTCTACCATAAATATATATATATATATATATATATATATATATATATATATATATATATATATAAAGATTTATATAACGGATACATCCGACTACCTTTGAAACTTATCTAGCACAAACAAATCTTTTTGTTTGTTTGTTTTTTTTTTTTTTGAACACAATATTGATGTTTTTAGAACACATTGATAGTACATCAATCAAATCTAAAAAAAATTACAATGAATAAAGTATTTTGCAGTCCGTTATATATTTACTTCTTTTTTCTTTTTTTTTCAATAAATAATTTTTTTAGGGGAGTTATATTCTTGTAATTAACCATTTTTTAAGAATCAATAAAAGTTTATTAATTGTTTTCTCATTTCTCACCACTCACTCACAAAAGATGTGTGAGTATATATTATACTTTTACAAAAGAATTCTTTAAATTATACATGTTAACAACCATACAAACCATATCTTTTAACTATATTCTCATAAAAAAATTAGAAATTATTTTTTTTTGAAAATACATACAATTATAAACACGTCTATTATATTTTTTATATTAATTGATCAAAATATATATATAAATTGGTACATATGAAAAACTAATTTTTTTTTAGTCTTTATTTTGAATATAATGAATATTAAAATCTAGTGTATTGTGATTTTCCAATAATTATTAACTAATGCGTCTCAGGTGCATTTTACTGACACCTTACTCGACATTGAACTAAAAATTATTATTATTATTACTATATATAAGTATATATTTTAATTTTTTTTATAAAAAAAAATAAGAGGAGAAGAAGAAGAAGAAGAAATTATTCATACCTTAAAGAAAAACATTAAAACATACCGTTGAATCACAAGTTTAGCATCACATGAATTTTATTTTCTTATTTTCTTTTCTTACTCTTGGATGTTGGCCAATTAAGTTGAGATGAGGATGGATCTGGTTCATGACTAAATCCTTGCAGTAAATCAATAAGTTCACCTTCACTTGTAGCAGAAACTAACATCCTTCGCAAAGCTAATGAAATAAATCCCTGTTCCACAACATCATCAAGAAACGATAACAGTTTATCATAATAATTGTTAACATTTAACAAACCAATTGGCTTATTGTGGATATTTAATTGTGCCCAACAAATAATATGAAATATTTTTTCCAAAGTACCGAAACCTCCTGGCAAAGCAATGAAAGCATCTGAATGTTCAATCATTTGAGTAATTCGTTCATACATGTTGTCCACTTTCATTTCTTCTCCTATTGTTGGTCCTGTAAGATTGGCTAAGGTAATCGGAATAATGCCTAAAACTTCACTTCCACCTGCATGCGCAGCTTTTGCAACTTTTCCCATGAGGCCAACTTCACCACCACCATATACCAAATGAATCTTTTTTTTAGCAAGTGTTATTCCAAGATTTTCTGCTACTTCTTCATAAATTGAATCTTTTCCTGCACTAAATCCACAAAATACACAAATATTTTTGATTTTACTTACCGTGGACGTTGACATGTTGAGAAATATGTTTTCTGTAATTGTTAGATCACAGCATATGAATTTATAAGCGTAACATGCCAAAAGTCAATATTTGAACAGGGAATTATTATTATAAAAAGAAAATAAAAAATGACAAAATTAAAACAAGTATATACAGCGTAGTTGTGATTGTGGATCACATCTTCCTCTGATTTTACGTTCAGTAACGGCTTCAACGCCTACTATGAGTCGAGGATATGTTTCCCATCCAATTTTCTTATAAATTGGCAAACAGGGTCTTTTAACGTCAGATTCCCAAGACGAAATTGTGTATATATATTTACTTATCTAAATAGATATGCGTTACTACAGTAGAATCTTTGTAAGGCTTATTCCACCGTCCATATTGATATTCCTCCTGTTGAAATTGCCACTATAGTTTAAGAAGTTCATTTTGCACGTATCCACTAGAATGCGTATCAAGAACCTCTAGAAAATTATCCAAATGCTCTTTACTCAGACCATTCTTAATGAATAAAATTTTATCTTCTCTATTCATTGATGTCATTCCAACATTTTTGCATTTTCCCTTACAAGTCCACATTGCACATTTATGACATCCACCTATACGTTTAGCTCTTCGCTTTTTGGCATATGTGCTTTTACCAAATCCTGGCATATGAATTCACTTGCTTCCCCAACCAATCGGACTTTTGCTTCAATTATCAAACGGACATCATTCGGTATGTCATATGACATCATCAACCTTAGCCGCTCACATCTAGCTTTATAAATTTTTTTCAACGCATTATCAGATAAACAAGCAAAATATTTACGAAGATTCATAATACACGCATCCATATTATTATTATTATATATATTTCAATTATTTTGAGAAAACTGAAGAAACCGACTTAAACAGTCACGGAGTACCTTTATCCGCCACTTAACCGGGAAATGAACTCGAATCTGCAAAACAAAATGAAAATATCAAACAACTATTGTGGATCATATAAAGGCATAAACTCATTATTAAGAATTTCATTTTCTATAAAATGCTTAAGTCTTTGCCCATTAACTTTAAACACGTCATTATTTTTAGGATTTTCAATATCAACAGCACCATGTGGATAAAAAAATTTGACTATAAATGGTCCTGACCACCTCGATCTTAGTTTACCTGGAAATTAATGCAAACGAGAATTATAAAGCAAAACTTTTTGTCCATTTTCAAATGACTTTCTCATAATATTTTTATAATGAAAGACTTTAGTTTTATCTTTATAAATCTTTGAATTTTCATATGCATCATTTCTTAATTCTTCAAGTTCATTTATTTGCAATTTTCTTAATTTAGATGCATAATCTAAAATAATATTAAATGCTTTAATTGCCCAATAAGCTTTATGTTCAAGTTCAACCGGTAAATGACAATGCTTACCAAAAACTAACCTATATCGTGACATCCCTAATGATGTTTTAAATGCAGTTCTATATGCCCATAATGCATCAGTTAATCTCAAAGACCAATCTTTTCGATTTGGATTAACTGTTTTTTCTAAAATTTGTTTTATTTCTCTATTTGTAAGTTCAACTTGACCATTACTTTGAGGATGATATGGGGTAGAAACTTTATGTGTAATGACATATTTTCTTAGCAAAGAAGAAAATGATTTATTTATAAAATGACTTCCCCCATCACTAATTATTGCTCTAGGTATTCCAAATCGGCTAAAAATATTTTCTTTTAAAAATTTTGTAACAACTTTATGATCATTAGTTCTGCATGCAATTGCTTCAATCCATTTTGAAACATAATCAACACCGACTAAAATGTACGTATATCCAAAAGATAATGGAAATGGACCCATAAAATCTATCCCCCAACTATCAAATATTTCAATAATTATGATTGGATTTAAAGGCATCATGTTTCGTTTTGAAATTGATCCCATCTTCTGACAGTTTTCACAAGATTTGCAAAATAAATGCGTATCTTTGAATAAAGACGGCCAATAAAATCCGCATTGTAAGATTTTTGTAGTTGTTTAATTGGATGAAAAATGACCTCCACATGCTTCAGAATGACAAAATTTAATAACATTACTTACTTCATTGTCGGGTATGCATCGTCGAAAAATTTGGTCAGCACAATACTTAAATAAGTAAGGATCATCCCAATAAATTTTTTTAACTTCTATCAAGAATTTATTATTATCCTGTGATTCCAATGAGAAGGCATTTTATTTATCACAAGAAAATTTACAATGTTAGCAAACCAGGGCATAATAGTAGCATAAAACAACTGATCATCTGGAAAATTTTCATTTATTAGTATTTCATTATGAGATGATTCAGTCATTATTCTAGATAAATGATCGGCTACAACATTTTATTTTCCTTTTTTATCTTTAATTATAATATCAAATTCTTGTAGCAATAAAATCCACCGTATTAATCTTGGCTTAGCATCTTGTTTATTTGATAAATATTTTATGGCAGAATGATCCGTGTAAACAATAGTAGTAGAACCAATTAAATAAGATCGAAACTTATCTAATGCAAATACTACTGAAAGTAATTCTTTTTCAGTTGTTGAATAATTTATTTGGACACTATTTAAGGTTTTACTAGTATAATAGATTGCATAAGGTTTTCCTTCTTTTCTTTGTCCTAACACAGCTCCTATAGTATAATCACTTGCATCACACATTAATTCAAATGGTAAAGACCAATCTGGAGGTTGTAAAATAGGTGATGTAACTAAAAGATTAATAATTTTTTTAAAAGCATTTTCACATTTCTGAGTCCATTCAAATTGTGTATCTTTTGTTAAAAGATTTGAAATTGGTTTAAATATTATGCTGAAATTTTTTATAAACCTTCTATAAAATCCTGCATGACCCAAGAATGATCGAACTTCTTTGACCGTTTTTTGTGATGTTAAATTAGCAATAACATCAACTTTGGTTTTATCAACTTCAATTCCTTTTTCAGATATCACATGTCCTAAAACAATCCCAGATTTGACCATATAATGACATTTTTCTCAATTTAAAACAAAATTTTTTTCTTCACATCTTTTTAATACTTCTTCTATATTTTTAAGACAATTTTCAAATGAGTTTCCAAAAACAGTTATATCATCCACAAAAACTTCTACATATTCTTCAATCATATCACTGAAAATACTTAACATGCATCTTTGAAAAGTAGCCGTAGCATTACATAAACCAAATGACATTCTTTTAAATGCAAAAGTTCCGAAAGGACAAGTAAAAGTAGTTTTTTCTTGATCTTCTAATGATATAGGTATCTGATAATACCCCGAATACCATCAAGAAAATAGTAATAAGAATTTCCTGCTACTTTTTCTAGAATTTGATCTAAAAATGGTAGTGGGAAATGATTTTTTCTAGTTGCATCATTTAATTTTCTATAATTTGATCTAAAAAAAAGGCGCCTTTTTTTGTAATGCACATGGGCTGTTCCCGATTGGGGTTAAGTCCCCTCACGGTTATCCCATTACCCATTACTCATAGAATTTCTGCAGCCCAGGCACTGGAGGTTTTATCTCCCCAGGATTAGAACCCAAGACCTCCTGGACTTATATAGATCTTGGCAGCAACCCAGGAGGTCTTGGGTTTTAATCCTGGGGAGGTAAAAACTCCAGTGCCTGGGCTGGAGAAATTCTATGAGTAATGGGTAATGGGATAACCGTGAGGGGACTTAAGCCCAATCGAGAACAGCCCATGTGCATTACATCTAGAGTCATATTTTCAAAAGACAATTTTAATATTCCATTTCGACAATTAATTAAAACATTTGAAGTTGCTAGAAATGGTCGTCCCAATATTACTGGAATTTTATTATGTATTTCTATTGGTTGTGTATCCAAAACAATAAAATCTACAGGATATATGAATTTATCAACTTGAACCAACACATCTTCTACAATACCTCTAGGTATTTTGATTGGCCTATCCGCCAGTAAGAGAGTAACAGAAGTGGGTTTTAATTCTCCTAAATTAAGTTTTTCATAAACTGAATAAGGAAGTAAATTCACACTTGCTCTCAAATCCAACAAAGCTTTTTAAATTTTATTTTCTCCAATAATACATGAAATTGTTGGACAACCAGGATCTTTATATTTTAAACTAGAATTATTTTGAAAAATAGAACTTACTTGTTCAGCCAAAAATGCTTTTTTCTTCACATGCAATTTTCTCTTCAAAGTACATAAGTCTTTTAAAAATTTTGCATAAGAAGGTACTTGTTTAATAGCATCTAATAATGGAATATATATATCTTCACTTGTTTAAAAACTTCATAGGTATCAGAATCACTTTTTTGTTTTTTATGATTTGTTAATGCATGAGGAAATGGTGGAGGTTTATTTGACTTATTTAATATTTCAGATGATTTATCGTTCACCATATTATTCTTAAAATTTAAGGTATCATCATTCTCAAAAGTATCAGGATTATCATCCTTACTCTTTGATTTTAAATGATCCTTGTTTTCATTACTATATGGATCATTAACTATTTTACCACTTCTAAGGGTAATAACAGATTTTATTTGATCAATTTTTTTCATTTTTTAATTCTTGATTTTGATTTTTAGGATTAGGTTGAGGTTGAGATGTAAATTTTCCTTTTTCATGAATATTAAGTGCAGATGCAAATTTTGCAAGAGTTTCTTTCAAATCACTCATAGATTGACTGTTTTGAATATTAATAGACTCTTGCTTTTGGATAAATGCATGAATTACATCTTAAAAGTTTTTTCTTGGAGGTGCAACATAAAGAATATAACCTTGATGATTTTGGTTATTTTGAAAATATTGTTGTGACGGTTGTGCATTATTATCATTCCTCCAACTAAAATTAGAATGATTTTTCCATCCAGGATTATATGATGGTGAAAAAGAATCTAGTATTGGTTTTTTGTAATTGTTAACATAATTTTCTTGTTCATGGAGACATTCTTTAAATGAAGGTAATGTTGGACAATCTTTCGTAGCATGATCATGTGCATCACATATATGACAAACCATTTCTTGAATACTTTTTAATTGACCACTCCTTTTCATTTCTAATGACTCAATTTTTCTTGCTAAAGATTCAAGTTTAGCTTGAATATCTATATCATCTTTAAGATTATAGATACCACCCCCCATTTGTTGAATTATTGTTTTTAGTTGTTGGTGGTTCTATTGTGCCTATATTATCTCAATTTTGAGCATTTTCTGCTAATGAATCCATATATTTGATAGCTTCATTTGGGTTTTTATCTTCAAAAGTTCCATTACACATGAATTCTATCATTTGCCTAACTTTAGGTATTAGACCTTCATAAAAGTGAGAAACTATTCTCCATGTTTCAAAACCATGATGTGGGCATGTATTAAGTAATTCTTTATATCTATCCCAACATTGATAAAACGTTTCTCCTTGTTTTTGAGAAAAAGTTGTAATTTGTCTTTTAAAAGAGTTTGTTCTATGGGAAGGGAAAAAACTTTTTGAAAAATTGTTGTTGCATTTCTTCCTATGATCTTATTGAACTTGATCTTAAATTTTGTAGCCATGTTTTAGCTTTATCTTTTAAAGAAAAAGGGAAAAGCTTTAATCGAACTATATCCATGCTACAATTTTGATCAATATAAGTGTTACAAACTTCCTCAAATTCTCTTAGATGAAAATATGGATTTTCAGAATCTAAGCCATGAAAATTTGGTAAAAGTTGAATAATTTGAGGTTTGAAGTTAAAATTAGATGCATCAGGAGGAAAAACTAAACAAGATGGGGCACTAGTTCTAATAGGGTTCATATGGTGCCTAAGTGTTCTTAATTGATCATGTTCTTGATTATTATTATTATTATTATTATTATTATTATTATTATTATTATTATTATTATTATTAATTATTATCTTGATTATTTAAATTATCATCCATGTTTAAATTATTTTCAGATAATCGAATAAGTCTACCACTTTTTTTTCGACTCCAAATACTCATACAAAAAAAAAACAACACAATACTTAAAACATAATTAACAAATATGAACTTAATTTATACCTCCCCGGTAACGGCGTCAAAAACTTGCTACTACTTAAATAATAATTCACCCAAGTGTAGGTTGTCTGCAAGTAATATATTTCGTAAGTACGAGATCGATCCACAGAGAGGTTATTTTGAGTTTAAATTTATTATTTTATAGATTAGCAAATGCAAGAATGAAGTTTACAAATTATAAATTTTGTCAAGGCTTGAGGATTTATTCTTGGTTTATGTAATATTGTTTAACTAAAAGTAAAACAAAAGAAACCACCATAAATAATGGTTCCAAGAAAATTAAACATACACATAATATAATATAGTTCTCACTATAGAAAATACCGAATTAACCGATATTTTATATATGGTACCTATGATTATAATTAAAACTGAAGGAACAATCGATTTATACATGTATATATATCTGTTGCATGCAATTGGGACGTGGCACCATTTCACCAAACTTCAGCGGCGCTCGAGAGGTAATACATCACCGCTCGGGCGCGGGACCTTCAGTCCGAGCTTAGCTTGTTATCCCATGGCGCTTGGGCGGTAACATTCTACCGCTCGGGCGCCATACGTTCTGCCCAAATTCTATAATTATGGTGCATTGGCGCTCGGGCGGTTCTTTTCTACCGCTCGGGCGCCAGATGTTCTGTCCAACATCTTAGCTTATAATGTACCGATGCCCGGCTTCACCTCTCATGTCTTATTTGACTCCTGTGATATTTGCTAATCACAATTCTGACAGTTAATCAACGTCTGATTACAGTCATTAAATCTCGGTCATTACATCCACATTGTTAATCAAATAACAATAAGCCTCGTAACAAATATTCAAATACCAGTCTATTTCATAAAATTCCATTTTCTTTACATGAAGAGAAAAATACAGTGGTTGCGGAAGCGAAAAGTACAAACATTACTAAGAAAAACAAAGGAACACTAATGGGCTTGAACATCAAGAACTTGAATTCCTTCTTTCTAATTCCTTACCAGCCCCAGAACTGCTCCTCCTCCTTATGTTCTACATGTTCTTCATTCTCATCTGGAGAGGGGCGTAAGGGGGGTGAGAATTTTAGGAAACACTCAGCAAGAGGGGCTGATCGAATACCAAAAAACATATGATACATAATACTTTTAAAACATTATTATTTTTACGTAGCATAGTATATCAGATTTGAATGAACAGAAGTCAAACTGAAACAACCCACTCCCATGACATACGCAGAAGCATTACATTTTAAAGGCAAACAAAACCAATTAAAACTACATATGAACAAAAACTTGACTATATCTTGCCATAACCATTTTTAATTTTAACATTAAACCATCATGCAATATCATCAACAAAATATCAATTCTTTCCCCAAAAGATGCATACTTAAATAAATATAACTATCCAAGATTCAAACCATCAAAATAAATTTCACTTGCCAAAAGTTTATCTTCCTCATGCCATATGACTTCTACCATCTTGGACAATCCATTTCAATCTTTCTTATCACCTGCATCACATGACATTAACTGGAATGAGATAAAAATCAGTAAGTAGAAAGCTATACATAAGAAATACATATACATATACTTGGCTTGGAACATGGCTATGGACATGGCATTGAAAAATGAATAATATCATCTTTAATAAACAATAGATATCAAAGTAATATAGATGGTACCTCGTGGCATGAATTAAAGCAAAAGAATTGATAGTTCCGTGACCTGTGACCTGTGTTAAGTATCTCTTTGATATAAATATCAAAACAGTGAGAGATACTCGTAATTATGAAATTAGCCAATGACATGCATGTAATTACTATCAATTATTGGCTTTAATCATATGGATTTCATTGAGGCAATTGAACAAACACTTGGTAGGCAACAACAACTTCTAGCTCCTTTGTCAATAAAATCAATGGTAATCCTTTGATTAATGAATATATATCAACGAATATGTCAAGAACATAACAATGGAAGGAGCTAGAAATCAAATAATATGGTTTTTGTACATATATAAATCATGTGAGCACAAAGGATAACCACTATTTACAACCCAACAAGCAAATGATTTTTTAGATGATCTTGAAGGGAATCATACAACAAAATACATGAATTCAACCATTAATCATCCCCAATAATCAAATAACTCAACCAATCCATCAATTAACTTCAACTTCTCAAATCCTTAAAATTCCAAAAGAATATAAGTTCCTTACATTGGAGCTTGGAAACTTAGATGGAGAACCTAAGAAATTTACTCAATTCCTTAAACTTGAAGTGGTGAATTGAAGGAGAGAAAACTTGAAGAGAAAAGTGCATGAACCGATTAAAAGAAGAAGGAAGGGTTTAGAAATGAGTAGAAGCCTCTAGAATAATATATATACTACCTTTTCACGACCAAAAATAACATTTTAGAGTAGCAATTTCGCATGTCTAGCGCGCCGCGGTGTCAGGGTCTCGGCCCTGGCGCTACCTCTGCACGCCCAGGGAGCAGCGCTACTCCTGCACCACAAGATCATCACCAAGACACTTAAAATCCAACCTTCCCAATACCATTCAATCCCACGCAATACCAATGCAACTAAACATCCAAATATATTCTCCAATCATCCAACACAATCATCAACAAAACTCATTCATTTCCATAACCAATAACACCTATGTAACATAACGCTAAAAACAATAATCATTCTTTTACCATTCAAATAAACATAACTATAAACAATAATCATTTCCCCTAAACTCAATCACTAATACCATTTGAATATCTATTACCATACCACATAATCTTAACCATCAAACCATCTAAAATTTCCATAACGAAATAAACATTGTAATGCCCGAGATTTGTTGTGTTGTTAATCTGAAATGATTCGTTGATTAATTGATGTGATTATAGACGGAAAGGATCGGACCGGGAAAGACGAGAAATACATGAAATGTGGGCGAGGACAGTACCATTCGCACACATGCGCGACAGAATGCGCCACATGCGCGAAATGGGCAGAAGACCTCGCGCATATGCACGACATGAGGCGCGCATATAATGAGATTCTGACACGTGGTAGATAAGATTGTTTCGGATTTTGTGAACTAGTCCAGATTCAGCCTATAAATGGAAGCCGATTCTTTTGTTTCCTTCACCGCATTCTTCAGAGAGGGTTCTAGTTATACCATAGTTTCTAGTCAGTTTCTAGGGCACTTTGGTGTCGGGAAGTTTCGGAGCTAGTGTGGACTCGAGGAGGGTCGGTGTACTGAGATCGAGACATCATCAGCGGGCTGACGACGGACGCAGGTATAATCCTAAATCCTTAGAAAGTGATTTAAGGATCATAGGGAGATCTTTGTAGCATGTTTGATCTGGTTTGTTAGTGATTTCATTATGTTGGTATTGTCTACGTTCAGAGCTTTCTGTCAGATTGTTTTAGTGAGGTACGTGATGTACTGACTGAGATACCCAAGCATAGTATACACACTTATATGCTGCATATTTATCTGTTGCATGATACATGTTTTACTGCTTTGGCATATTATGCATGACATATCATGTTGAGCCTGATATCTTTTGAGATATACCTCATTTGTTGGGGCCGCTCAGCCCTATTCTGTATTGTGGACGATGGGGCATCGAGAGCTACAGTGTCCGACGGGACCCGCGGGCTCTGATGACCTGGACATTGCAGGTCCACGTCTTGATGATGAGTGTGGGAGCCAAAACATGCCTAGGGCAGATCAGAGACTAAACACTCAGGCGCCTCTAGACTGAGCATGAGATTCTTGACTTGATCCTTGATATCCGAGCATATTGCATTTTGCATGCATCATATCAGTTTGTATACTCGTACATTCTCGTATTGGGCGATTGTCGCTCACGTCCTTGTTTTCATCTTGGGCACCCCATTCCACGGGGCAGGTCTTAGGTTGGACGGTTCGGACGACCAGGGCAGTGGCTAGAGCAGTTGGGTTTTCGGTGGTGATCCAGTGGAGGTTTTCTATGGTTTATCGTTTTCTCGTTCAGGGTTATGTTTTGTATTTGTTATGGTTGTATTAATGTTTAAGACTGTCGTTATTGTTTTGTTATCATTTGGGTTGTAAGATGATTAAGTATTTGGGTTCCGCTGTTTAATTGTGGTTATTAAGTTTAATGTTGCATGTTTATTAGTCTGTTTAGTAGTGGCTCGGGTAAGGGCGCTACATTTGGTGGTATCAGAGCATGCAAAGATTTTTGGGACATTAGTTATTCTGTTTTGAGGATTTAGAAGTTGATTTTAGTTTCCTTTCAGATGTCAGGAGATGGAAGCAGTCACGGTAGTGTGGGACATGGCCGTTATGGCGACGATGATGCTGGCCGAGAACATCGTCGTAGAGATCGTGACGGAAGGCGTCATCGAGATCATGATGAAAGGAGACGTAGGAACCGTGTCAACATTATGGATTTTATGAAGATTGGACCTCCACCGTTGACCTGAGATGAGAATGCTGATGTTGCTGAAGCTTGGGTTGATATCATGGAGCAGTGTTTTCGAGTGCTGCACTATGACGAGGATGAGAAGATGGAGGTATCTGATTTCATGATCCAAGGAAAAGCTCGGAAATGGTGGAAACCTGTTTCTGCCATTCTAGTTCAGCAGCATGGGCGGATTCGTTGGGAACATTTCCGTCAGGCCTTCATCAATCATCACTTTCTGTCAGCTCTTCGCCAGGCGAAGGAGATGGAACTGTTGACCATTAAGCAAGGAGATTCGAACATTGAGGATTATCAGAAGCGTTTTACGGATCTGTTGCCGTACGCTCCTCACATCAGTGAGAATTCTGCAGCAAAATATTCTCACTTTTTGAATGGTTTGAACCAGGAGATTTTTGATCGGGTTTCTGTTTGTGATGATCCTACTTCGTACGAAGGATTAGTGAATCATTGTCGTCAAGCCGAGATTAGTATTGCTAGGAGGAAGGCTATGCAAGCTAACAAAAGTTCTAGTTCGTTGGGACCAAGGGGTCAGTCTTTCAAGAAGTCTGCATCTTCTTCTTCTTCCGGTTCTAGAGGAATACACAACTTTGGTAGGAAAAAGATGCAATGTGGCCACTGCGGAGGCAATCACCCGACGGAGAATTGTCGAAGAGCAACAGGTGCATGTTTCAATTGTGGTGGTTTTGGTCACATGAAGAGGGATTGCCCTAATTTGGAGAATCAGAGTGGAGGCGGAGGTTCTATGACAGGGTCTTATAGTGGAAAACAGTCTGAGGCCACTGTTCAACAGAAAGGTTTTCCTGCTCAAGGTTCTCGTCGTGGAGGAATATCGCAAGGATCTCAGCAACGCCCACGAGTTCAGGGGCAAGTGTTTGCCTTAAACCAAGAGCAAGCTGAAGAGCATAACGAGAGAGTCATTGCAGGTAATTTTCTTTTATGTGGTATTCCTGCATATGTATTGATTGACACTGGGGCATCGCATTCATTCATAGCAACAATGTTTGTTAAGAAGCATAAACTACCCTACGTGTCATTAGATGTTCTGTTGTCGGTGTCTACACCGATGGGACAAGAGGTTTTGGCTAAGCGACTTGTAATAGACTGTTTGCTAGAGTTTGAGGGAAATTACTTGTCTGCCAATTTGATGATATTGGCTATGGAAGATTTCGATTGTATTATGGGAATCGACCTATTGACTAAGTATAGAGCGACGGTGGATTGTTATCAACGTCTCGCTCAGTTTCGTCCAGAAGGAGACGAGAATTGGTTCTTCTTTGGTGAGGGAACTCGACCTCCAATGCCAGTAGTGTCTGCTGTAAAGGCACAACGAGCTTTAGCAAAAGGAGGAGAAGGATACCTCATTTATGCTGTTGACGTATCAAAGGATGTAATCGACGTGAAGAACATTCCAGTTGTCAATGAATTTCCTGATGTCTTCCCCGATGAAATTCCTGGATTTCCTCCAGAGAGGGAAGTGGAAGCGGAAATAGAGTTGGTACCAGGAACCGCACCTATCTCCAGAGCGCCTTATAGATTGGCACCAACAGAGATGAAAGAGTTGAAACAAAAGTTACAAGATCTTCTGGACAAAGGGTACATTAGACCCAGTGTGTCTCCCTGGGGAGCACCAGTGTTGGGTCTATGCGGCTTTGCATAGATTATCGGCAGTTGAACCGAGTAACAGTCAAGAATAAATATCCGTTACCATGGATTGATGATTTGTTTGATCAACTTCAAGGGACTTCAGTGTACTCGAAGATCGATTTACGGTCTGGATATCATCAACTTCGAGTTCATCAACGTGATATCCCTAAGACTGCATTTCGAACAAGGTATGAGCATTACGAGTTTCTAGTGATGCCGTTTGGTTTGACGAATGCTCCAGCAGTATTTATGGATTTGATGAACCGAGTATTCCAGGAGTATCTTGACAAGTTTGTCATTGTCTTTATTGATGACATACTGGTATACTCTCGTAGCCTTGAAGAGCATGCACAACATTTAAGGATTGTGTTGCTAACCTTAAGGAATCACCAACTGTATGCTAAGTTGAACAAGTGCGAGTTTTGGCTCGACAGAGTTGTCTTCTTGGGACATGTTATATCCAAAGATGGGATATCAGTGGATCCTAGCAAGATCGAAGCAGTGTTGAGTTGGGCACGACCGGAATCAGCTCAAGAGATAAGAAGTTTTCTAGGTTTGGCAGGTTATTACCGGAGATTCATCTCCGGATTTTCTCAGATTGCCAAACCATTGACTCAACTGACCTGTAAGAATGTGCAGTTCGAATGGACTCATGATTGTGAAAATAGTTTCAATGAACTGCGTCAACGTTTGACAACTGCACCAGTTTTAGCTCTGCCATCTGGATCAGGAGGGTACATTGTGTACACTAATGCATCACTTCAAGGACTTGGGTGCGTTTTAACCCAGAATGGTCATGTGATTGCATATGCATCCAGACAGTTGAAGAAGCATGAAGAGAATTATCCAGTTCATGATCTGGAATTGGCAGCGATTGTGTTTGCTTTGAAGATTTGGCGACATTATCTCTATGGAGAGAGATTTGAGATTTTTACAGATCACAAGAGTTTGAAGTATATCTTCACTCAAGCAGAGTTGAATATGCGTCAAAGAAGATGGATGGATTTGTTAAAGGATTATGATTGCGAAATCAAGTATCATCCAGGATCAGTCTTACAGCTGATGCTCTTAGTCGCAAGGTGAGATTATCTGCACTTCAGACAAGTTTCATATCAAGTGTAATCCAAGATTGTTGTTCTATGGGATTTCACTTCCGTCATAAGAAAGGAATGGAACACATTCGAGTAACGAGCATTTTATCTGAACCGATGTTGTATGCCAAAATCAGAGAAGCTCAGTTTTCTGATCCGAAGGTGGAAAAGTTAGCAAGGTTAGCTAACGGAGACAACACATCTGGCTTTGAATTCCAAACAGATGGAACCTTGTGTTTGTCAGGTAGAATCGTAGTTCCAGAAGATTCTAAATTGAGGGACGAGATTTTATCTCAAGCTCATAGGAGTAAGTTGAGTATCCACCCTGGAAGCATGAAAATGTATAAAGATTTGAAGACCAAGTTTTGGTGGAAAGGTATGAAGAGAAGTGTTTACCAGTTTGTAGCAAAGTGTTTGGTTTGTCAGCAAGTGAAAGCTGAGCATCGACGACCAGGAGGATTACTTCAGAATATTCCTATTCCTGAGTGGAAGTGGGAGCATGTAACGATGAATTTTGTAACCAATTTGCCGCTGTCTTCTAAGAATTGTGATGCAATTTGGGTTGTTGTGGACCGACTGACTAAGTCAGCATATTTCATTCCGTATAGTCGGGAATATAGTTTCGATCCCATGGCAAGACTATACATCCAAGAGATCCTTAAATATCATGGTGTGCCAACAAGTATAGTCAGTGATAGAGATCCACGCTTTAACTCAAGGTTCTGGGGAATTTTTCAAAAAGCGTTGGGAACGACATTGAGTCTGAGTACTGCCTATCATCCAGAGACCGATGGTCAGTCTGAGAGGACTATTCAGACACTCGAGGACATGTTGCGTGCTTGTGCTTTGGATTTTGGACCAGCATGGCATGATCATCTGCCGCTTGTGGAGTTTGCATATAACAATAGCTACCACAGTAGCATTGGTATTGCTCCGTTCGAAGCATTGTATGGTAGACGTTGTCGTACTCCTTTGTTTTGGGACGAAGTAGGAGAACGACAAGTGCAAGGACCTGAATTAGTGCAACAAGCGATTGACGTAGTGGAATTGATCAAGAAGAGAATTAAAACTGCACAAGATCGTCAATCGAGTTATGCGAATACCAAGCGTAGACCTCTACAGTTTCAGTCAGGGGAAAAAGTTTTCCTAAAGTTTAACCGTTCCGCAGGGTGATGAGATTTGGACTCAAGGGAAAATTAGCCCCAAGATTCATCGGACCTTTTGAGATCTTGGAATGTGTTGGAAATTTGGCGTATCGATTGGCTTTTCCGCCATATCTATCCAGCATTCATAATGTCTTTCATGTATCGTTGCTACGACGGTATGTAGCAGATGAGTCGCACGTTTTTAGTCCGACAGATGTTCAACTTGAAGAAGACTTGACTTATGTCGAGCAGCCGCTTTTAATCCTGGGTAGGAAAGAGAAAAAGCTCAGAAACAAGACCATTCCACTTGTTCTAGTGCAATGGCAACGCCGAGGTACTGGAGAAGCGACTTGGGAGTGAGAGAGTCATATGCGCTCAGAGTATCCACATTTGTTTTGAGTTGTATTTTATTCAGTTGTATAGTACTTCAGTTTTGATTTCGAGGACGAAATCTTTGTAAGGAGGGGAGGATGTAATGACCCGAATTCCTATTTTGAATGAAGTATTAATTAAGACATAATAATGAGTTGTTAATTAAGTTTTAAAGAATTGATAATTCGGGATTAAACTGTTGGTATCCACTGAATTTTAAATGGATAACCCGACCTACTTCGGATTACATTATCTCGAGAAATCCAACTAGACCAATGAGATTCTGACACGTGGCAGATAAGATTGTTTCGGATTTTGTGAACTAGTCCAGATTCAGCCTATAAATGGAAGCCGATTCTTTTGTTTCCTTCACCGCATTCTTCAGAGAGGGTTCTAGTTATACCATAGTTTCTAGTCAGTTTCTAGGGCACTTTGGTGTCGGGAAGTTTCGGAGCTAGTGTCGACTTTAGGAGGGTCGGTGTACTGAGATCGAGACATCATCAGCGGGCTGACGACGGACGCAGGTATAATCCTAAATCCTTAGATAGTGATTTAAGGATCATAGGGAGATCTTTGTAGCATGTTTGATCTGGTTTGTTAGTGATTTCATTATGTTGGTATTGTCTAGGTTCAGAGCTTTCTGTCAGATTGTTTTAGTGAGGTACGTGATGTACTGACTGAGATATCCAAGCGTAGTATACACACTTATATGCTGCATATTTATCTGTTGCATGATACATGTTTTACTGCTTTGGCATATTACATGACATATCATGTTGAGCCTGATATCTTTTGAGATATACCTCGTTTGTTGGGGCCGCTCAGCCCTATTCTGTATTGTGGACGATGGGGCATCGAGAGCTACAGTGTCCGACGGGACCCGCGGGCTCTGATGACCTGGACATTGCAGGTCCACGTCTTGATGATGAGTGTGGGAGCCAAAACATGCCTAGGGCAGATCAGAGACTACACACTCAGGCGCCTCTAGACTGAGCATGAGATTCTTGACTTGATCCTTGGTATCCGAGCATATTGCATTTTGCATGCATCATATCAGTTTGTAGACTCGTACATTCTCGTATTGGGCGATTGTCGCTCACGTCCTTGTTTTCATCTTGGGCACCCCATTCCACGGGGCAGGTCTTAGGTTGGACGGTTCGGACGACCAGGGCAGTGGCTAGAGCAGTTGGGTTTTCGGTGGTGATCCAGTGGAGGTTTTCTGTGGTTTATCGTTTTCTCGTTCAGGGTTATGTTTTGTATTTGTTATGGTTGTATTAATGTTTAAGACTGTCATTATTGTTTTGTTATCATTTGGGTTGTAAGATGATTAAGTATTTGGTTTCCGCTGTTTAATTGTGGTTATTAAGTTTAATGTTGCATGTTTATTAGTCTGTTTAGTAGTGGCTCGGGTAAGGGCGCTACAAGACATCCGAAGATTGTCAGAACTGGTTTGATGATATAGAAATACTATTGGATTTACTTGATTGTACAGATGAACAGAGAGTTAATATGGCGCCTTATCAGCTACGAGAAGCCGCCAGGAATTGGTGGATTACCAGTAAAAGAATGTTGGAACAGAGGGGTACAATTTTTTTCGTGGGAAATATTCAGAATTGAATTTTATCGAAGATTTTTCTCAGCCTCGTACCGAGAGGACTAGAACGCAGAGCTTGAGAATTTGAGCCAAGGCTCATTGAATATTGATGAATATATTGCTAAATTCTCTACTTTACTGCGTTTTGCTCCTCATTTAGCTGGAAATGATGAAGATATAGTGAATCAGTTCATCAGAGGGTTGAATTCGGAGGTAGTTGCATTTCTGAATCTGCAGCGACCTTACCATTTTGCTGATATCTTGAGTAGAGCAAAGAGAGCTGAAGCGAGTCTGATTAGACAGCTAGGGAGGTTGTGTGTGAAGAAACCCCAGACACAGCAATCCCCTCTCAGATTTGATCGCGACAGTACGAGTGGGAAGCAAGATTTGCTGAATGCTCGAAAGAAGCCATTCAAGAAGTTGGGGAGTAGTTCCTCTAGCTCAAGTGGTTCCAGTCCAAGTCATACTGAAGTCTATTGCAGGATTTGCGGAGGGAGACATTCCTCAGAACAATTCCAAGGAGTGCTTGGTAGATGCAATATTTGTAGACAGCCTGGACATTTTGCTAAAGTTTGTCCACAAAGAAGTTCCCGCAGATTTCAGGGAGCTGGACCATCTGGAGGTAGTGACCGAGAAACAGACCCAAGAGGCACTTGATGATATAGTGACAGGTACTATTCTTTTATGATTATATTGCATATGTATTGATATATACTAATGCATTCCCTACGATTATCTTTGATTGAATTGCATTGATATATGTGGTACCTGTTGGGCCTGTGTTTACTGTAGTATTGATACCCTTACCTTGTGAGAAAGAAAGATTGATCTCAGAGATTTCTGTGACATATTGTATACTACAGTAAAATGAGACTGAGATTGAGTTAGATTTTGACGTACTTGTGTTTTCTGATTTGACCGCATTATTGATGTTAATATGCTGAACAAGTACAGAATTATTATAGATTCCTTTCAGGAGTATACAAGATTCAGACCAGATATGGTTGATGACTAGAGATGTCACAGTAATTATTCTAGATTTAGAATTCCTGTGATATTTAGATTGTCTATGACTCGATTTTTACAGAGAGGAACAGATGGTATCCTTATGTATTCAGTAGATGTACTGAAATCGAGCCTAGCATTGGCAGATTTGCCACTGATGTGCGAATTGGCTGATGTTGTCAGATAAGATTTTAGATTTGCTTTATATCAGAAAGATAGATTTCAGAATTGAATTTAGATTAGATACTGAATGTTGTTTTAGAATTCAGTATAGAATAACATTGAATGTACAGAATAATACAGAATGAATTGAAAGAATTGAAATATCAATAGGAGAGTACCGACACATCTGATTTAGTGTTGCTCTTTGGAGTGTTTCAGTATCTTCAGCGATGTTCTGATGATTCTATGCCTGTTATATCTATGAGATTTTGATATAATTGCAGCATTTGATTGATCGAATCGAATATTTGAAGAGTGTATTGAATATTCTGAGAACTTTGATGATTGTATACAGAAATTATTCAGATAAGAATCCTGTTGAAACAGATTGTATTCAGAGCATGCGATATCTGACGTTAGTATACCGATTGATTTTGATACAGTTGGTATTGTGATCAGGGGCTGATAATGATATCGATATCAGAAAGTTCAGAATTATCAGAAATGTATTTTTTCTGATTTGGGAGATTATTTTATTCGACTGTTGCTTTATATCTGCTGCATATTGTTATTGTTCTAAATCAGTATTTGAGACATCTTATATTGTTTTGGGAAGCATAGTTGATTTGCAGAGGAGATATAACAGTTGATCAGAATGACATGAAGATATTTACCAGGAATCATTTTGTTATGAGTTCACTGAACTCACTAGATCTGGATAGGATATTGATATTTTGCCTTTGATTTGATATTACTGTTATTATGAATCAGTGTTTGATACAGATTATTGTAACCGTTGAGATTATATATAGTTCAAACCGAATCAGAGCTGAATTCAAGAATTACAGCAGTTCAAAAATGTAATCAGAATGTTCAGAACTTGAATGTGATAACCAGAGCAGAACATCGAGCAGAGTAACAGATATGTGATTTATACCGTATAAGAATGATTATCTGGTGATATCAGAATGTTTCAGAGTTGTCAACAGAAGTTGATATCAACAGTCAGAACAGAATACCAGGTAGGTATTTCTTCTTTAATTTATGTTATTAGCTGATTTGTTTATGTCAGTAGTTCGGATCTGAAATCACAGATATGGTCAGAAATGCACCGTAGTGGATTCAATTTTCAGTTTGATGATTGAAAATGTATGATATTCGAACAGATAGTTGTGATATAGACAGATGAGTCAGTTATGACAGAAGTTGTATTAAAATATTGACAGAAATTGAACTGATATGTCTGAATCGCTAATAGAAAAGAAATAAAGATAGAGATCAGAAGATTTATTACAGAATTGTATAGTTCTAAATAGAAATGGGAGTACATTTCTATGGCTTTTGTAATAAAATTACCGCATTTTTCCAGATTATGATATGATATGATTGTGATTGACAGATTGTTCAATCTATATCTATTAGTTTGTACCAGATAACGTACAAACATGACCAAATGACACAAATCGATGTCAGAATAATGGTCAGAATAATTAGAATACAGAGATAGATTATATCAGATTGTGATTTTTGATTGATTTTGCTTGAGTTTGTATTCATGACAGAGTATATCCTGAGCTCTCTCTTAGATTTTTTTACAGATTGACAGACAGTCAGAATGTATTATCCAGATATTGGAAGATTTTGGTAGAGTTATGGAGTACTGGATGTTAGCACTAATTGATATGATTTAGTATCACTGCATGACAATAGCTATCAGCTTATCAGATGGGTAATGAGATAGTTATAGACAAGACAGTATACGGTGAATACTACAGATTTCTTTTGAAGAAAATTTGAAGGAAGATGAAAATAGTTCAGAATGAACAGAGTTAAGAAACCAACGTTGGATGATGACGATTGGTATATGAAACTGAAGATGGTATATATCCTTGACTGGGATAAATAGATTGAATAACAACTACTAGTATTGTTTTGTTACGAACTGTGATTGGTCTATACGGATGTTGTATAACCCACATGGCAAGATTGACTCTGTCAGAGTTAGTTTAAGAAGTATTATGATAGTATACTTCATGAAGTTTTATTCCAGAATGGAAAGCAGAGGTTGATACAAGAAAGAGATTTCAGAATGGATTCATTAAGATGAAGGTTTGAGTTAAACTCTGTTATACATATCTTTTGATATACCTGAATGGATTGTTGTGAGTTCGAGGACGAACTCAGATCTAAAAGGGGGAGAAATGCAATGCCCGAGAATTATAGAATTGATAAACCAAGATTATTAATCTTCATTAACATGAGACTCGGAAGATATGAGAATGCATGATATGTAATGAAGGAAGAAAAGACATGAGAAATTTGGGTTTTGCAAGACCGCACTCGCGCCCAGAACAGGAGTGCACCCGCGGTCATGAAATTGTGGATTTTTGCAAGAAAGGCCGTAGCCACACCGCACACGCGGTGCTAGAAGGACCGCACCCGCGGTGCAGCTACAGTGGGGTGACCACACCCGCGGTAAGAACAAGACCGCACCCGCGGTCGTTGGATTTTTGAAAATGAAAAGTTGTCGAAGCATGAGCGCACCCGCGCTCCTGGGATCACCGCACCCGCGGTCATGCGTGTCGCTTGAAAAATAAGCCACGTTTCCTGTGTTGCATGCAGTATACATATATATGAATGACACGTAAATTCCCTCATAAAATTCAGACAAGGGTCGAAGCTTTTGAGAGGAAAATCCTTACGCCTTTTAGACTTGCGATTGTGGAAGATCCGTCTATCAGAATTCAAATCCGAATGCAGTATCGTGTTCTTCTTGACTCGAGCTACACAAGGACGTAAGTTTTGTTACGTTTTGAGATGTTTTGAAATTATGATGTTGCTAGAATCGAATATGATTCAGATATGGTGTTTCTACTACCGTAGATATTGTATAATTGAAGTCAGATTTCAGAATAGACTGTTTATGCAATTATTATGATTTTCGAAAGATATGGACTACGATTTTTATATAAGATTTGTGTTATCGTTGAGATTATGAGTTATATCAGTATTGATTATGAGTTCTAGTATTATATTTGTGATGTTGAGACTGACGGGGTTATTCAGATTGTATTGTTATGCCGTTGAAACATCAGCAGACTGACATTTGATCAGATTTGATATTGATTGAGATTGCATTGATATTGATATGTTGTCAAGACATCAGTTGAGTTAGATTGATTAGATTCATATATGATTTTGATTATATTGTGATGTCAATGATATGAATTGAATTGTATCTTGTTCAGACATTGATCAGATTACGTACTGATTTGAGTATTGATCAGAACAGATTGTATAATGAGTTATTAACAGATACAGCGTATTCGATATTGTCATTGCCAGATCAGGTATGGACAGATTGGAATACCAGACCTCGTCTTCGTCAGACCTGGAAGACAAATGTATAATTCATGTGATATTCGGGAAGATACAACTCAAATAAGATCCTATTTGAGTTTCCCAATAAAATCACATACTAGAATTATTGTTGTTATTTTATGATATGATTATGATGTGGTTATAGATGATATATCCATATCTTTTGAAATGATTATGCTTTGTTTACAGATTGTTATTCATTGCATTTAAGATAGGGAGTCTTGACAGAACAGTCAAAATTCTAGACGTTCAGTGATATCACAGCTTAGGGGAAGATCAGTCTCCTATTGTAGATGTGGATACAGATCAGGCCGAAGTCTAGGAATAAGACGTACCGTCACCCCGATTGGGAGGGTAAGTGATAGATCGTCTTATTCACACCGGGATCCCTAAAGTTATAGTTGAGTCGAGTCTAGACATGATTTGACTAGAACTGAATGCGTTTATGGATGTGGTTTCATAGACTATGAAACCCATGTTTATTGCTTTCAGTCATGATAGCATGTTTTTATGATATGATTTGAGTAGCATGTTTAGCTGATTTGAGTTGCATGCTTATTTTGAGCTAAATTCACAGACTATGAAATCTATTGATTTCGATTATATTCATGATAGAATAGTTCATGATTTACTTTATGTATATGCATGTTTAACATGTTTTATATTGGGATTTATTCTCACCGGAGTATCCGGCTGTTGTTTTGTTTTGTATGTGTGCATAACAACAGGTGGGACAAGATCGGGGTCAAGAAAATGATGAGAGAAGACGAGTTTAGCGTGGTGATTCCGGACTTGGATATAGATAGGTTTTATTACTGGAACTTTAGTAGTTGAACCTTAGATTAATTGAAAGACTGTTGTACATTATTGTATTGTTATACAGATATGTATATTATTTAGATGCCATTACCTTCCGCACTTGTATTTTAAAAGAAAAATTTTTAGACCCTGTTTTATCTAATTGATAATTAAATCCCAAAGATGATTAAGAAGATGATCAGCGTCCGGGTCCCCACACTATTGCAGCACTTGTGGAGGAAAATATGCCACAGAGCAGTGCCAAGGAGTGTTTGGCAGTTGCCGTATTTGTAGACAGCAGGGACATTTTGCTAGAGTTTGTCCCCAGAGAGATTATCAGAGATCACAGTGTGCCGAATCATCTGGATCAATAGCTCAGACTAGTAGAAGACCACCATCTGCAATTCACTCTTTCCAGCCAGCACCAGCCCAGTCACAGCCGAGGCCAGAAGGAAGCCAGACAGTTAGCCACCCTCCTAGACAGCAGGCCAGAGTTTTCGCCTTGACTGAAGAACAAGCTCAGGACGCACCAGATGGTGTTGTTGCAGGTAACTGTTTTATTTCTGGTTATCCTGCATATGTATTGATAGATACTGGTGAATCGCATACATTCATATCTGAGCGATTTGCATTGATGCATTAATTGCCCATTGAGTCATTGTCTGCTGTAGTGTCTGTCTCTTCTCCTTTGAGGACATGTTTGATCTCAGTGAAGTGTGTGAAACATTGTATGTTACAGTATGATAGGCATGAGATTGAGTTAGACTGTATTGTGCTTGGGTTGTCTGATTTTGACTATATTATCGATATCGATATGTTGACCAAATACAGAGCTACTGTTGATTTTTTCCACAAGATTGTGAGATTCAGACCTGAGATAGCTGATGAGTGGAAATTCTAACGTAAGGGTTTTCGAGCCAAAATTCCTTTGATATCTGCTATGAATATGACTCGATTATTGCAGAAAGGAGCGGAGGGATTTCTTGTATATTCAGTTGAATTACTGAAATCGAGTCCATCATTGGCTGATTTTCCATGGTGTGTGAGTTTGCTGATATCTTCCCAGATGAGATTCCTGGTTTGGCTCTTATTATAGAGATATACTTAAGCATTGAGTGATGCTAGGTACAGTTCCGATTTCTAGAGCTCCGTACAGAATGGCACCGATTGAATTGAAAGAGTTGAAAGAACAGTTGGAGGATTTACTGGCCAAGGGGTATATCAGACCGAGCGTGTCTCCTTGGGGTGCTCCAGTATTGTTTGTGCGAAAGAAATACGGTTCAATGAGACTCTGCATTGACTACCGGCAACTGAACAAAGCAACGGTAAAGAATAAATATCCCTTGCCTCGCGTTGATGATTTATTTGATCAGTTGCAGGGTTCTTCAGTATATTCCAAGATCGATATGAGATCTGGATATCATCAGCTAAGAGTCAGAGATTCTGATATCTCGAAGACAGCGTTCAGAACCAGGTATGGACATATGAGTTTATTGCCATGCCGTTTGGGTTGACTAATGCTCCAGTTGTATTTATGGGTTTGATAAACCGTATCTTGATGAGTTTTGGTTGAGACAGGTTGTATTCTTGGGTCACATTATATCCGGAGATTGTATTTCTGTTGATCCCAGTAAAGTTGAGGCCGTGATTAGTTGGCCAAGACAGACATCAGTACCAGAGATACGCAACTTTATGGGTTTGGCCGGAGACGATTAATCAAAGATTTTTCGAGTATTGCTAAACCGATTACGTAGTTGACTCAGAAGAATTCTCCATTTGTTTGGTCTGAAGAATGTGAGACCAGCTTTATTGAATTGAAGAAAAGACTGACTAGTGAACCTTTATTGACTATTCCATCAGGTACTGGTGATTTTGTGGTTTATTATGATGCATCTCACCGAGGATTGGGTTGTGTTATGATGCAGGAGGACATGTTATTGCTTATGCCTCGAGACAGTTGAAGCCACATGAGACTCGATACCCAATTCATGATCTTGAATTGGGTTCCATTGTATTTGCTTTGAAGATATGGCGACACTACCTTTACGGTGAGAAGTTTGAAATTTATTTTGATAACAAGAGCCTGAAGTATCTGTTTTCACAGTCCGAGTTGAATATGAGGTAGCGAAGATGTCTTGATTTACTAAAGGATTTCGATTGTGAAATCAAATACTATACTGGAAAGTCCAATACAGCAGTTGATGCACTGAGTCAAAAGGTATGTTCTTTATCCTTATTGACGATTGGAGTTTCGAATTTGATAGAAGATTGCTGTTTATCTGGATTAGCCTTTGAAACAGATTGGCAGCCTCTGAGAATATGTGCTATTCGGGTCGAACCAGAAATGATATTGAGAATCAAAGAAGCACAGAAAGTTGATCAGAATGTACAAAATTCGATTGCTATGGTCAGAGCTGGACATCAATCGGAATATCAGGTTAATGACAGTGTTTTGTATGTGAATAACCGTATTGTTGTGCCGAATGTTTCAGATTTGAGACAGCGGATATTGGCAAAAGCGCACAGCAGTCGTTTTAGCATTCATCCTGGTGGTAGGAAGATGTACAATGATTTGAAGACACAATACTGGTGGAAACAGATGAAAGCTGATATTGCTACATTTGTATCCAAATGTCTGAATTGCCAATAAGTGAAAGCCGAGAGAAAGAAACCAGGAGGTCTACTGTACAGTTTATCTACTCCTGAATGGAAATGAGATGACATTTCGATGGATTTTGTGACGCAGTTACCGCGTTTCTCCAGAGGTTGTGATTCGATTTGGGTTGTGATTGACAGATTGACCAAATCCACATGTTTTATTTCATACAAGATGACATACAGACATGACCAGATTGCCGATATTTATGTCAGAGAAGTGGTCAGATTACATGGAGTGCCGAAGTCGATTGTATCAGACTGTGATCCTCGGTTTACTTCGCACTTCTGGCAGAGTTTGCAGCAGGCTCTAGGTACGAAATTACATCTGAGTACCGCATATCATCCATAGACTGACGGACAATCAGAGCGGACGATCCAGACACTGGAAGATATGCTGAGAGCTGTAGTGCTTGATTTTAGCACTAACTGGCAGATTGAATTGCCACTTTTTGAATTTTCGTAAAACAACAGCTATCTGACGAGTATTGAGATTGCACCGTTTGAAGCATTGTACGGCAAGAAATGCAGATCCCCTCTTTATTGGGATGATATCTCTGAAGTTTCTGAGATTGGACCTGATATGATCGGAGATATGACAGAAAAAGTGAAGCTGATTCAGAAGAGAACAAAGGTAGCTCGTGACGGACAGGCCAAATATGCCAACATCAGACGATGACCGTTGGTATTTGAGGCAGGAGACCGGGTATTTTTGAAGATTTAACCTTTCAGAGGAGTTGTCAGATTTGGCAAGAAAGGAAAGTTGTCTCCTCGATATATTGGTCCGTATGAGATTCTCGAGAAGATAGGAGATCGTGCCTATCGACTTGCCTTACCGCCTTCTCTATCTGGGATACATGATGTCTTTCATGTATCATTATTGCGGAAATACCTGCCTGATGCTTCACATGTTATTCAGCCAGCAGAGGCCGAACTTAATGAGACATTGAGCTATTTGAAAGGCCGATTCAGATTCTTGACCGAAAGGAAAAACAGCTCAGAACGAAGACAATTCCGCTTGTGAAAGTGTAGTGGAGTCGTCATGGCGTCGAAGAATCTACCTGGGAGACTGAGTCAGACATGAGATATAGATTCTCAGAGTTATTTGATTGATGTGAGTTTTCTATTCAGTATTCTATTATATACTTCTTATTGATATGATTGATTGCCTGTGATTTCGGGGACGAAATCGTATCTTGGGGGGGGGGGGAGAAATGTAATGCCCAAGATTTGCTGTGTTGTTAATCTGAAATGATTCGTTGATTAATTGATGTGATTATAGACGGAAAGGATCAGACCGGGAAAAACGAGAAATACATGAAATGAGTGCGAGGACAGTACCATTCGTGCACATGCGCGAAATGGGCAGAAGACCTCACGCATCTGCGCGACATGAGGCGCGCATATGCGCGAGCAGATCGGTAGCCAAAAGTTGAGTCCAGAGATCCTGGCGCATATGCGCCAAGATGAGGCACGCATATGCGCCAGCAGTTGTGAAGCAAAACTACGAGAACAAAACCTTGCGCGCACATGCGCGGGATGAAGTCGCACATATGCACGAGAGGCTCTTGACAAAAATCTAGAGGATGTCACGTGTGATTTGCATGCAATATATATTGGTTTTTCCTTCATTTATTGCTAAGCGAAACCGAGAGATTCAGAGCAAATTCCATCAAAGTATCATTTTCTTTAGGAATTTGATTGTGTGAGTTTCGATTATCAAATTTTGAATCCAACTTCAATACTGTATTCCTATCGACGCAGAATACAACTGGACGTAAGTTTTCTTAAGTTTTCATATGATTTGAAATTATGGTATCACCAGAATTGGATATGAATCATATATGGTGTTCTTGAAATAGTAGACATCGTATAAGAAACCGGATTGAAGAACGGATACCGTATGAAATTGTTATGAATTTCTGATTGGATATGATTAAGATTTGATATCAGATTTGTGTTGTTATCGATTGGGAGTTGCAAAAATTGATATGTATTGCTGGGTATATTCAGATTGTTCCGTTATGCCGTTGATTTTGAGTTAGATTCAGATTGATCAGATTCGGTATTGATTTGAGGAGTATATTGATATTGTACTTCTTAATATTGTCATTGCCAGATTGAGTATTGACAGACTTCGAATTCCAGACTTGAACGTTGTTAGAACTACAACTAAAGAAAGGTATAAGTCAATGTCGAACCAGGAGAATGACTCGAGTGTGATATACTTGAGTTTCCCTAAACCACATACTTATTGTTGTTGTGTGCATTGATTTGATTTGATATGCTTGTTCTATTGATTATAGAAAGCGTGTATTAGATGATTGGTCTCGTGACAGAAGGGCCAGATGGTGATGGAATCGTCACTGACCCATTGCACATTGTCACAGGATAGTGATTGGCGGAGGTGCCAAAGTCTTTGACAGATAGGTCAAGACATTATATCGATGTTTGGTTAGAGGTGGATTTACTTCTATTACTGAGATTCGATATAGTTCGCCAACGTCTGGAAACCGGGATCCCTAGACTAGGAATGAGTCTATTTTGAGATATAGAGTCATGAATTGATTAACAGATTTATATTGAATTATGTTTTCAAGTTATGATACATATTACTGATATATGTTTCATGCTTTATATTGATTATATGATTGCATGTATCGTTGATTTATAGTTGGATGTATTTCTCACCGGAGTTATCCGGCTGTTGTCGTGTTTGTATGTGTGCATGGCAACAGGTGGGACAGGATCAGGGTCGAGGAGATGAAGAGAGATCGTGATTAGAGTGGAGACTACGGACTTGGATTGTAGATATGGTTTGAACACTTGACATGTAGTCGTTAAACCTTAGTTTTAAATGACTGTATATGGTACAAGACTTGTACTTTATTTTTATATATATATTTGAATGAATTCCATTATGTTCTGCAATTGACACTTGTATAATAATAATAAAAAAATTTAGATCATGTTTATTAAAATTGATTTATTTATTCCCATCGACGATTAAGAAATGAATTAGCGTCCGAGTCCCCACATTAAACATCCAATAACCATCATCTCCAAACACCGAACCATAAAATAACACCATAAACTATGACATGATAAAAGGTCGGGATATTACAATCTCCCATCCTTATAAAAATTCTGTCCTCGAAATTTGCTTACCGTCGAATAAATTCGGAAAGAAATGTTTCATTTCCTCTTCCGGTTCCCACGTGGCCTCTTCAATCACATGATTCCTCCAAAGAACTTTGACAAGAACAATTTCCATATTTCCTAACACTTTTTCCTTGCGATAAAGAATTTGAACCGGCATTTCTTCGTAGCTTAGGTTAGGTAAGAGATCCAAAGTGTCACACCCTTACTCTATCCAAAGTGTCACACCCTTACTCTATACTTATCATTATTACCATAATCAAAATAAAGTTTGAATGATATAACTATAGTATGAAGCAAATCAAACAAGAGGCATAACTTTGACAGTTTATAAAAATTTTGGCATGATGTCCCTATATTTTGTATACGCCAAAAACTCAACTCAAACAACAACCTCAAGCATATTCTCATATAAAAACATACTTTTTATCATCATTCATAACATGGAACTTGTTTCAAACCCTCATATAAAATTTACTACAATACATATGCGGAAGCTATACAATAAGAAGTCCCGGTTCTTGTCGAGGTAGGGCACGTCACTAGCATCCATTGGCGAACCGGCATCCTAGGCATCTTCACTACCTGATCCTGTAATACATGAGCTACATGAGTTTATAAAACTCAATAATTTGGCACTTATACGTATCAATATGCATCGAAGGAACATACATATCAAGTCGTGATCAATAATGAATCTTAAAAACATGTCATACCGTAGCATATATTCAATGTTCATTTTTGTACTTGAGCCTCATTAGTTGACCTGTACTACCGTGCTTGCTTTATTATATAGCTACTACTGTGTTGGACGTCAGGGAGCAACCTTTGGCAACCCCACGCCCCATGAACATATATTGGCCAATAGCTTTTGTGGGGACCCGGGCTCTAACTCAATTCTTTTGGGATTTAATTGGATCTTTGTTCGAAAATGTGGGTCAAAAATTTGCTTTTAACATTAATTCAAATATATAGATAAAGCATAACATGTCGTTAACTGAAATAAACAACATAATGTACATACATGTCTGTTCGTACAAACATTCACTAGTGTTCAAATGACAACTCTAAACATAAATAGTACAAGTTTCATAAGGAACACTAGTAATCTGCGATGCCCGAGATCTCCACGCTATCATCATCTCTCATCTAGCTCGTGACCCCGATCCTGCCCCACCTGTTGCCATGCACACATACAGACACGACAACAGCCGGATAACTCCGGTGAGAACATATCCCAGTATAAAACATGGATGCATGCAATGTAATAAATCATGTACAATTGCATAACATAAATCAAGTAACATGAATATACATCTAAACACGTAGTAGAATACAAATCTGTATTCGACAATTCAAATCTTGACTCAACTCTTTTCTAATCTAGGGATCCCGGTATGAATAAAACGGTCTGTCACCTACCCAACCACTCGGGGCAACGGTACGTCTTATTCCTAGACTTCGGTCAACTCTGTATCGAGGGTCTACACATATAGCAAATCTGCTCCTATGCGACGATACACCGAAACGTCTAGTTTTGGCAAGTCTGCCAATCTCTCCTATCTCAGGACTCGAATATAAATCAATAAACAAGGCATTACATAATCAATGTAATAACAATCTAGTATGTGATTTAGGGAAACTCGTATCAAATCTGAATCGAGTTGTGCAATCCCGTGACCACATGAATTATACCTTTCTTGTCGAATCGTCTGTCGAGATCTCGAATTCAATGTCAAACCTGTCACCTCAAATCTGAAACGGCAATGTGTAGACACCCAATATCAATCTCTAACTCAAAGCAACATATATGCCAATCAATAATAAATCTCGGTACAAATCTACGGCATAACAGCGTATTCTCGCAATACCGATCAACTCAATCTCAACAAACAATAGCCACAACTCATCATCTTCATAATATACTTATCAAAACACAATATAACATGCTCAACTCTTCCAATCAATATCGATATACATGCTGGAAATTCAATGTATAGCATATGGTATCTGAAAATCAATCCGGTAACGTTTCTACGATGCTCATACTATCAAGAACACATAATCTATGTAAAATCTGAATTCTTCCAACACATCATTTTCGAAACATGCTGTAAATGAACAATACTTACATCCTCTTGTAGCCTTCAAAGAGAGGAACACAAATCCGGTCTCGGAATTAAAATCGGATCTCTAAATCTTGCACAAGATAATTTCTAAAGGATGAAGAACTTGAAGTTAAGCCATGGAAACTCTCGATTCAGATGCTGAAGACATGAAGAATGAAGTGTCATTCCAACTATATATATACCATGCCATGTGTCAAGTGGAGAAACAAAGGTGGCAATCTCGCATGCAGACCGCGGGTGCGGCAACTCAAGAGGGCGGGTGCGCTATGCTCACGGCGAATTCATCAAAAAATGTTGCACCTAGACCGCGGGTGCGGTCCTTACATGACCGCGGGTGCGGTCTCACACCGCGGGTGCGGTCACGCTAACACCGCGGGTGCGGTGTCTGTTCGCAAAATTCCACAAATTTCTATCACCTACACCGCGGGGGCGGTAGTCTAAGCACCGCAGGTGCAGTGTGGCTTCGTCCATGCCTTCAAAATTCTCATTTAAATGTCATGTATTCTTACCTCTATGAGTCTAGCATCAATGGAAACTGATAATTCTCGAGCCTTACATTTCTCCCCCTCTTAGACAGGAGTTCGTCCTCGAACTCACAAGCAATTATTCATGCAGTTATATACAAAATTGTAAAGTCAAATCGGGAAGAAAGACTCACATCATAAAAATAACTCGGGATGCCTCTGTCTCATTTCAGACTCTGTTTCCCAAGTTGCTTCCTCGATGCCATGACGACTCCATTGAATCTTCACTAACGGAATAGTCTTCGTCCTGAGCTTCTTTTCTTTCCGATCAAGAATCTGTATCGGTCTTTCAACGTAGCTCAAAGTCTGATCTAGCTCGGCTTCGTCAGGCAGAATGACATGAGAATCATCTGGCATGTATCTGCGCAACATCGATACATGAAAAACATCATGTATACCGGACAGTGAAGGAGGAAGAGCAAGTCTGTAAGCTCGATCGCCAATCTTCTTAAGAATCTCATACGGACCGACGTATCTAGGAGACAACTTTCCTCGCTTGCCAAATCTGACAACGCCTCGGAAAGGTGAAATCTTCAAAAATACTCTGTCTCCCTGTTCGAATACTAACGGTCTACGTCTAATATTGGCGTACTTCGCTTGCCTATCCTGTGCCGTTTTCATTCGTTTCTGAATGATCTTCACTTTTTCTGTCATCTCACGAATCATATCAGGCCCTAACTCTGGTACCTCAGAAATATCATCCCAGTACAACGGAGATCTGCACTTCTTTCCGTATAAAGCTTCGAACGGTGCCATCTCAATGCTAGTCTGATAGCTGTTGTTGTATGAAAACTCACACAACGGCAATGAATCTTGCCAACTAGTACCAAAGTCTAGTACTACAGCTCTCAGCATATCCTCTAAAGTCTGGATAGTCCGTTCTGACTGTCCGTCTGTCTGGGATGATAAGCAGTGCTCAGGTGTAAAATCGTACCCAAAGCCTGCTGCAAGCTGTGCCAAAAGTGAGAAGTGAATCGTGGATCTCGATCTGATACGATCGACTTTGGCACACCATGCAATCTGACGACCTCTCTGACATACAACGCTGCCATCTGATCATGTCGATAAGTCATCCTGTACGGAATAAAGCACGCTGATTTGGTCAGTCTGTCTATCACAACCCAAATCGCGTCACAGCCCCGCGAAGATCGAGGTAACTTCGTCATGAAGTCCATGGAAATGTGGTCCCATTTCCATTCAGGAACAGACAAACTCTGAAGTAAACCTCCGGGCTTCTTCCTCTCTGCCTTCACCTGCTGGCAATTCAGGCACTTAGACACAAATTCTGCAATGTCTGTCTTCATCTGCTTCCACCAGAATTGTGTCTTCAAGTCGTTATACATCTTCCTGCCACCAGGATGAATGCTGAACCGACTACAGTGTGCTTCCGACATGATCTGTCGTCTCAAATCTGAAATCTCTGGCACTACTAAGCGGTTATTTACATACAGAACAGAATCTCTGACCTGATACTCTGAGATATGTCCAGCTCTGACCATATCAATTGATCTCTGAACACTCGGATCAATTCTCTGCGCTTCTTTGATCCTCAAAATCAGATCTGGCTCAATCTGAATCGCAGCAAGTTGCAACGGTCTACTCTCTGTATCAAATGTCAATCCAGACAAGCAACAATCTTCTACTAAACTCGATACACCTATAGTCGACAAGGACAAAGAACATACCTTTCGACTCAAGGCGTCTGCCGCTGCATTCGACTTTCCTGGATGGTACTTGATCTCGCAATCAAAATCTTTCAGCAGATCAAGCCATCGTCGCTGCCTCATGTTCAACTCTGACTGAGAAAAGAGATATTTCAGGCTCTTATGATCGGAATAGATCTCAAATTTCTCGCCATACAGATAATGACGCCAGATCTTAAGTGCAAACACAATCGCCGCCAATTCAAGATCATGAATCGGATAACGAGTCTGGTGCGGCTTCAGCTGTCTAGAGGCGTATGCTATCACGTGCCCTCGCTGCATAAGAACACATCCTAACCCTCTGTGAGATGCGTCACAGTATACAACGAACTCACCTGTACCTGCAGGAATCGTCAAGACAGGCGCACTAGTCAGCCTCTTCTTCAACTCTACAAAACTAGCTTCACAATCTTCAGACCACACAAACGGCATATTCTTCTGTGTCAACTGGGTGATAGGCTTCGCTATACTGGAGAAATCTCGAATAAAACGACGATAATACCCGGCTAGACCCATGAAACTGCGTATCTCTGGCACAGAAGTCGGTCTCGGCCAACTGATCACAGCCTCAACTTTACTCGGATCTACCGCAATACCATCTCCAGATATAATGTGCCCTAAGAAGACAACCTGTCTCAGCCAGAATTCACACTTGGACAGTTTAGCATACAACTGCTCCTGTCGCAAAGTCTTCAGCACAATTCTCAGATGATCTGCATGCTCAGTCAAACTCTTCGAATACACCAAAATATCATCGATAAATACAATCACAAAATCATCTAAATATCTCTGAAAAATGCGGTTCATCAAACTCATAAACACCGCAGGTGCATTCGTCAAACCGAAAGGCATAACAACAAACTCGTAGTGTCCATACCTGGTTCGGAATGCAGTCTTCGGAATATCAACATCTCTAACTCGAAGCTGATGATACCCTGATCTCAAATCAATCTTCGAGTATACCGAAGATCCCTGTAACTGATCAAACAAATCGTCGATGCGAGGCAAAGGATATTTGTTCTTCACTGTTGCCTTGTTCCACTGTCTATAATCAATACACAGTCGCATCGAACCATCTTTCTTTCTAACGAAAAGCACCGGAGCACCCCAAGGTGATACACTGGGTCTGATATATCCCTTGGACAGAAGATCTTCCAACTGTGCTTTCAACTCTTTCAGTTCTATCGGCGCCATCCTATACGGAGCTCTCGAAATAGGAACAGAACCAGGCATAAGATCTATGCTGAAATCAACCTCTCAAACTAGGAGGCAACCCTGGAATCTCATCAGGAAAAATATCTGCAAACTCGCAAACCACTGGCAGATCTGCCAATGCTGGGCTCGACTTCAGTAGATCTACTGAATATACGAGAAAGCCCTCTGCTCCTCTCTGAAGCAATCTACTCATAGTCAGAGCAGATACTAAGGGAATCCGAGATCTGGAACCCTTGCCGTAGAATTTCCACTCGTCTGTCATCTCGGGTCTGAATCTGACAATCTTGTGGAAACAATCTACCGTGGCTCTGTACTTGGTCAACATGTCTATACCAACTATACAGTCAAAATCAGCTAAACCAAGTACTACACAATCAAGATCAATCTCATGTCCCCTCAAACTGAAGCATACAATGTCTAACAGTAGTCACAGATATCAAACCACTTCCCAACGGAGAAGCTATAGACACTACTGTCGACAACGACTCAACAGGCAATGAATGTCTCAATGCAAAATGTTCAGATATGAATGTATGAGATGTCCCTGTGTCTATCAACACATATGCAGGACAACCGCAAATAAAACAGCTACCTGCAATGACGTCATCTGGCGCCTCCTGCGCCTGTTCCTCTGTCAGGGCAAAAACACGTGCCTGCTGTCTGGGAGGCTGACTCACAGTCCGACTACCTCCTGGTCTTTGCTGTGTCTGTGTGGAGGGTGGCTGGAAGGAGTGTACAGAAGATGCCTGTCTCTCCATCTGTGGCGCTGGTGCTGATGATCCTGTACTCTGGAATCGTGATGCACCTCTCTGGGGACAAACTCTGGCAAAGTGTCCCTGTTGCCTACAGATGTTGCAGCGTCCCAGAACTCCTTGACATTGCTCCGTCGCATGTCGCCCTCCGCACGAACCACAGTATGCGCCACTATAATCTGACCCCTGACCTCTCTGTCGAGATCCACTCGAACTCGATGAACTACTCCCAGATTTCTTAAACTGCTTGCCCTTAGCCTTCAAAAATTCCTTCTTGCCACTACCACTAGATTCGCTATCGAAACGAGGAGGAGGTGGTGGAAACTGTACGGTAGTAGGCTGTGGCGGTCTCTGCCCCTGAACACCGTAGGAAGCCCCTCGCTGCCTGATCAAGCCAGCCTCGGCTCCCTTCGCTCGGTTCAGTGCCTCTGAAAAAGTACTAGGCCGGCCCGTGTTCACCAAAGTAAAGACATCGGGATTCAGCCCGTTGATGAACTGATCGGCCACTGCCTCATCGTTCCCGGCCACATGCGGTGCAAATCGTAGCAATGCAGAAAATTTAGCCACATACTCCTCGATGTTCCACTGTCCCTGCTTCAGATTCGCAAATTCAGCTCCCTTATCTTTCCGGTAGGAGACGGGGAAGAAGCGCTGATAGAACTCATCTTTGAAGACTTTCCACGTGATGTCAATGCCTCGGTGCTCCAAGGCTCTCTTCGTAGTCAACCACCAGCTCTTGGCAACCTCTTGCATCTGATGCCCTATCAGTTTCACACGTCGCTCATCAGTATATGCCAAAGACTCAAATAACATCTCGATATCATCAAGCCAGCTCTCGCACTCTACTGCACTCTCTGTGCCCTTCAGGGTAGGCGGATGGAAAGACTGGAATCTCTTCAATAAAGTCTCCATCGGCGTAGCGGTGACATCCATCTGTGCACCGGATGTGCTACCCTGCTCTGGTTGTGGCACTCGTCTAGGCGGCATAAATCTGATCATAAAACTGATTAGTACACACCCAATGTCATCTGTCTAAGCCCTTCTCTGATCATATACCTCTGATCGAGAATCGGTTCTGATTCAGGCTTGAAATGCTGTAAATCAATTCAGATAATACAACACAACATATAATAGGGAAAGCAATAAAGCATGCTAGCATCTCAAAAGCAAGGAAGATGACTCGATCTACCCCGCTCATTCTATTCTATCTCAGTCTACAGAACCTACTGCTCTGATACCACCTGTTGTGGGGACCCGGGCTCTAACTCAATTCTTTTGGGATTTAATTGGATCTTTGTTCGAAAATGTGGGTCAAAAATTTGCTTTTAACATTAATTCAAATATATAGATAAAGCATAACATGTCGTTAACTGAAATAAACAACATAATGTACATACATGTCTGTTCGTACAAACATTCACTAGTGTTCAAATGACAACTCTAAACATAAATAGTACAAGTTTCATAAGGAACACTAGTAATCTGCGATGCCCGAGATCTCCACGCTATCATCATCTCTCATCTAGCTCGTGACCCCGATCCTGCCCCACCTGTTGCCATGCACACATACAGACACGACAACAGCCGGATAACTCCGGTGAGAACATATCCCAGTATAAAACATGGATGCATGCAATGTAATAAATCATGTACAATTGCATAACATAAATCAAGTAACATGAATATACATCTAAACACGTAGTAGAATACAAATCTGTATTCGACAATTCAAATCTTGACTCAACTCTTTTCTAATCTAGGGATCCCGGTATGAATAAGACGGTCTGTCACCTACCCAACCACTCGGGGCAACGGTACGTCTTATTCCTAGACTTCGGTCAACTCTGTATCGAGGGTCTACACATATAGCAAATCTGCTCCTATGCGACGATACACCGAAACGTCTAGTTTTGGCAAGTCTGCCAATCTCTCCTATCTCAGGACTCGAATATAAATCAATAAACAAGGCATTACATAATCAATGTAATAACAATCTAGTATGTGATTTAGGGAAACTCGTATCAAATCTGAATCGAGTTGTGCAATCCCGTGACCACATGAATTATACCTTTCTTGTCGAATCGTCTGTCGAGATCTCGAATTCAATGTCAAACCTGTCACCTCAAATCTGAAACGGCAATGTGTAGACACCCAATATCAATCTCTAACTCAAAGCAACATATATGCCAATCAATAATAAATCTCGGTACAAATCTACGGCATAACAGCGTATTCTCGCAATACCGATCAACTCAATCTCAACAAACAATAGCCACAACTCATCATCTTCATAATATACTTATCAAAACACAATATAACATGCTCAACTCTTCCAATCAATATCGATATACATGCTGGAAATTCAATGTATAGCATATGGTATCTGAAAATCAATCCGGTAACGTTTCTACGATGCTCATACTATCAAGAACACATAATCTATGTCAAATCTGAATTCTTCCAACACATCATTTTCGAAACATGCTGTAAATGAACAATACTTACATCCTCTTGTAGCCTTCAAAGAGAGGAACACAAATCCGATCTCGGAATTAAAATCGGATCTCTAAATCTTGCACAAGATAATTTCTAAAGGATGAAGAACTTGAAGTTAAGCCATGGAAACTCTCGATTCAGATGCTGAAGACATGAAGAATGAAGTGTCATTCCAACTATATATATACCATGCCATGTGTCAAGTGGAGAAACAAAGGTGGCAATCTCGCATGCAGACCGCGGGTGCGGCAACTCAAGAGCGCGGGTGCGCTATGCTCACGGCGAATTCATCAAAAAATGTTGCACCTAGACCGCGGGTGCGGTCCTTACATGACCGCGGGTGCGGTCTCACACCGCGGGTGCGGTCACGCTAACACCGCGGGTGCGGTGTCTGTTCGCAAAATTCCACAAATTTCTATCACCAACACCGCGGGGGCGGTAGTCTAAGCACCGCAGGTGCAGTGTGGCTTCGTCCATGCCTTCAAAATTCTCATTTAAATGTCATGTATTCTTACCTCTATGAGTCTAGCATCAATGGAAACTGATAATTCTCGAGCCTTACAGCTTTGGTGGACTTAAAACCACCCATGATGTCAACAAGCTCTATATCATGTAAAATCAGTCATTTTTCTTTCAATGTTCATGTTCATGTTCATAACATAGCACCCATCATCAATATTCTTGAGTTCCTTACATATTTAATACATAACAATGGAATATGGTGCTATGTTTTCATCAATAAACATACTAACAATGTACATATAACAATAGACAATGGGAAGCATTTGAAATTCATAATATTACTCATGTATTACTTCAAGAACATGCCAACTTACTGTCCAAGTGTACGAATACTTGTTTGGGACGATGTTTATCAGTCCTATGCTGTCAATAAACCAATAGTTCAGTTACTATTTCTATACAAGGTGAAATTTACCCCTATACATGTAGAACAACTAAAGGAGAAGAAAACTTACACACTTAGGAAGCTCTTGGAATGGAGAACTAAGTTTTAACCTCAAATGATGAAAGGAATGAAGAAGGAAGCTTTTGGGAGAAAGAAATCTTGTTTTCCCTCGAGTTCTTGCTGGTAAAGTGGAGAAGGAATGGTTGGAATGGCTTAGGAATTCGATACTTATCCTTATACAGGCTGTCGGGCGCATATGCGCGACATTCTGGGCGCATATGCGCGACCCTTTCTTCCTTCCCGGCGCTCATGCGCGAATTCTGGCGCATATGCGCGCTGCATTCTGCCACAAAACTCATTTTTAACTTCCGAATTAGCAAAAGTGGTCAACATGAAAGTTGTAGCCCTATGTGTTTTATTGAATCTCCCCAAATTGCAGGTCATTTGGAGGTCTGAGTAAAGCGTTATGCCCATTCTCCCAACATGTGTCAGTGCAGGAACAACGAAACACATGACACACTTCGGGTCACTTTTGGCTCATCTTCCCTAATGATTTGAACAAAACCCAAAACGTGAAAGTTGTAGCATTATACCTTATCTTTCTAATGGTTAAGGCCTCACACAATTTGGATCAATATTCAAATCATTCTAAAACCCATACCACAATTTCGTCTCATTTCCTGCAGTCCTATACCAACTTTCATTACATTACTTCTACCTACACCTCTTACTATCACTATTTTAACACATATTCATTCTCAATACACCATAGACAATATAAAAGTCATGTTGAATCTCAATATTGATAACTCAATCATCACATGAAATCTAATCATCTAAATAACTAAATAGTAAACGACATAAACACATTATTATCATTTGTACGAGTAACCGGGCATTACACAAAGATTCGTACCGAACAACATGAGATGGGTTTGCAATATACTTACGTAGCATAGAAACATGAAATAGGTTGTGAACTCGATCCAAATCCGGTGGCAATGCAAGAGATAGGCTCGGTCTCCAATCTTATCAAGAATCTCAAACGGACCAATGTATCGAGGACTTAGTTTTCCTTTCTTGCCAAATCGCATAACTCCCTTTAGAGGAGATATCTTAATGAAAACATGATCATCAACCTCGAATGCCAATGGCCGTCATCGTACATCGGCATAACTTTTCTGTCTAGATTGACCGGTCTTCATTCTCTCTTGAATCAATGCCACAACATCTGCTGTCTGTTGAACCAACTCCGGGCCCAACATCTTCCTTTCACCTACCTCTTCCCAATATAAAGGTGATCGGCACTTTCTTCCATATAAAGCTTCATAAGGTTCCCTGCCAATGGTTGACTGATAGCTATTATTATACGTGAACTCCACGAAAGGCAACTTGGAATTCTAACTTCCCGGGAAATCAATCTTACAAGCCCTCAAAATATCTTCAACAATTTGGATAACCCATTCTGATTGACCATCTCTTTGAGGATGGTAGGCGGTACTAAAGGCCAATTTCGTTCCCAAGGCTCGATGTAAACTTTTCCAGAACTCAGATGTGATCATGATCTCAAACTAACGTTAACGGTATCCCATGAATTCTCTCAATTTTCTAAATATATGCCTCAGCATATTGATTCATAGAATACGTCAAATTGACAGGAAGAAAATGCGATGACTTGGTCAATCGATCCACGATCACCCAAAAATAATTGAAGGCAACCCAACAACAAAATCCATGGTTATGTGTTCCCATTTCCATTGCGGTATAGGTAGATTGCAACAATCCCACTGGTCTTTGGTGTTCAATCTTAACCTGTTGACATGTTAGACATTCAGAAACAAATAACATGATAACTTTCTTCATACCTGGCCACCAGTAAAGACATTGAAGATCTTGGTACATCTTTGTTCTACCGAGATGTAAAAAATATGGTTATGTATGAGATTCAAGAAGTACATCTTTTCGAATGTCATCACCCATAGGAACACATATTCTTCCCCGAAAGGTCAATAAACCATCAACATTCAACCCAAACTCAAAAACTCCTGTCATATCACTTTTTCTCTTCACCTCCAATACTTGATCATCAGATTGTTGTCCCTTCAAAATTTGATCAAACAAGGTTGAGCGAAGAATCAATGCAGATAATCGAGCCATTGTACATGGAGATACAAAAGTTATCTCGTTCTTTTACAAATCAAGCAACAATGGTTTAGAAATCATAGAACCCAATAAAGAACTCGACTTGCGACTCAAAGCATCCGCAACCACATTAGCTTTACCAGGATGATAGCTAATGATGCAATCGTAATCCTTCACAAGTTCCATCCATCTCCTTTTCCTCATATTCAATTCTTTCTGTGAAAACAGATAACTCAAGCTTTTGTGATCCGTAAAAATTTCACATTTCTCACCATAAAGATAATGCCGCCAAATCTTAAAGGCAAATACCACAACATCCAACTCTAAATCATGAGTGGGATAATTATTCTCGTAGTCCTTCAACTGACGAGAAGCATAAGCTATCGCTTTCCCACGCTGCATCAGCACGACACCTAACCCTTGCTTTGAAGCATCTGTATACACAAAAAAAATCTTCAGTACCACAAGGAAGTACTAGTACAGGGGCCGAAGTCAACTTATCTTTCAATGTTTGAAATGCTTGTTGGCATTCTATGGTCCATTCTAACTTCACAGACTTCCGAGTCAAACTCGTTAGTGGCAAAGCTATCTTCAAAAAGTCTGCTATGAATCGTCTGTAATATCCTGTCAATCCAAGAAAACTTCTTACCTCTGAAATTGTTTTTGGAATGGACTATTGCTTAATGGATTCAATCTTGGATGGATCAACTGATATTCCTTCTCTTGAAACGATATGACCCAAAAAGGCCACATTCTCTAACCAGAATTCACATTTCTATAACTTGACATACAATTGCTTATCCCTCGACAGCTGCAACACAATCCTCAAATTATCATGATGAAGTTCTCGTGTCTTTGATTAGATCAACATTTCATCAATAAATATAACGACAAAAGTATCCAAATACGGCTTAAAGACACGATTCATTAATTCCATTAAAACTGAAGGAGCATTGGTTAGTCAAAACGACATCACCAGAAAATCATAATGGCCATACATCGTTCTAAAAGCAGTGTTTGGTACATCCTCTTTTTCACCTTCAATTGATGATAACCAGACCGAAGGTCGATCTTCGAAAACACTGCTGCTTCTTGCAATTGATCAAAAAGATCATCAATACATGGCAAAGGATATTTGTTCTTAACAGTGACCTTGTTGAGTTATCGATAATTAATACATAACCTCAACGATCCATCTTTCTCACAAATAACACCGGAGCTCCCCACGACGATGAACTAGGACAGATAAAACCTTTATCTAATAGATCCTGCAATTGTTTCTTTAATTCTTTCATCTCAGTCGGAGCCATTTTGTATGGAGCCTTAGAGATTGGAGCTGTACCTGGAATAAAATCATTAACAAACTCCACCTCTCGATCAGGTGGTAATCTAGGCACATCATAAGCAAATACTTCAAGATAATCCTGAACCACATCAATATCCTGCAGTTGCATATTACTTTTCTTTCGCGCACATCCACCACTGAAGCCAGAAAACCCATACAACCTTTGTGCAACAACTTATTATCTTGAAGACAAGAGATAATAGGAATACTCATTGAAGATCCTAGACCAACAAACACATCACTATCATGGTCATCGAATAAAAACTTCACTTTCTTGCCCACACAATCAATGACCGCACAATAAGCAGATAACCAATCTGTTGGAAACTTAATTTCGGTGGTTTGACAAACTAAGAGACTAATTTATTGGACTAACTGATCACGAACTGACAGTTGCTTAACTGAAGATTAATGCGCAGTTTATTAAAGGCAACTGAAATCATCCGAACTAAAATTACAGAGTCAACTGACTGATCAGTTGATATATTCAGTTGAGTGCTTACCATCATCTTCATATCAGCTAATCACTCAGCTGTACACGACATCAGTTGAAAAAGATATTCAACCGACAACAGTACAAAACAGACTGCAACTCGTAGTGGAACGCCGCATTTCAAAGTCTATAGTGTACGATTGTCAAAAGAATATTGACGTGGCAATCAACGGATATAAAAATTCAAATGTTATTTAATGTTACCGTTGAAGAGAAGCCTATAAATAGGTGAGGAGACAGTGGAGAAAAATACTCTAGAACAACCAAGTGATCTATCTATTCTCAAGCTTGTTGTTACCATGCTAAATTTATAGCTCTCACTCAAGAATCGAAAGCTCACTCTTATTCGATTTATCTGTAGCATTTGTGGCTACCTTTTGAGCTTAATAGCACAAATCGTTGTATTATTTATTTGATCTTAACTAGATCAGTTGTGCTAAGTCCAATTGAGAACTGCGAGAAAGTTAGTAAACTAAGAGTTTCAGTTTTGGCAATGTTAAGTCCAAACTAAAATGGGTCTATACAATTTTTTTTTTGATCGAAGTCTTTTAATGTATATCCTATCCTTGTGATAGAAGGGGTGACGTAGGGGTTATTCAATCTCCTAGCATTCATAAATCTTTGTGTTATTCTTTCAGTTATTTATTCTATCTCTCTGTCAGTTTATTTTCGCAACTATATTCAGTTAAACTGATTGTTATCGACTGACAAGATTCATAGTATCAGTTTGTCACAGAACTGACACTTTATTCGAAAAGATTACAAAAATTGTGTGTGTTTATTAAACACCCCCTTCTAAACACATTTCTACCTTTAAACCGATCCTTTCAAGTGGTATCAGAGCAGTTGAATCTTGTCTCAAAATATTCCTATTTAAAAACTGATTAACATGTCTTCACTCAACAAAATACCGATGTTTTCCAGAGAAGATTTTGACGACTGGAAAATCAGAATGCAGGCTCATTTAGCTGCACAAGATGACGATATGTGGTATGTCATCACTGATGGTCCCATAAAGATTTTAAAAGCAAACACTGCAGTTGCCATTACTGATGGGGTACCTCATCGCATAGAAAAGCCCAGAGAGAATGGAGAACTGAGGACAAAAGGAAAGCCAACCTAGACAATGTGGCTAAAGATATCCTATACAAAACGCTGGATAAAGTCATTTTCAGTAAAATCAAAATGTGCAAAACTGACAAAGAAATATGGATAAAACTGATCCAACTGTGTGAAGGAAACGAGCAAACAAAAGAGAACAAGCTATCAGTTGCTGTTCAAAAGTTTGACAACATAAAGATGAAAGTTGGTGAATCCATGCATGATTATGATGAAAGGATCAGTGGTATTGTCAATGAACTGAATGCAGTTGGAAAAGTGTATTCAAACAAAGAAGTGGCACTGAAAGTGATCAGATGTCTTCAAAAAGAGTGGGATGTCAAGACCAGAGTGGGATGTCAAGACCATGGCAATGAGAAAGTCAAAGGATCTTAATAAGATCGAACTTCATTACTTGTTTGTTGATCTAAAGACTTATGAGTTTGAACTACAAACCAGAGAAGGAGAGCCTTCTGTACCAACTGCCACAACTGCTTTAATTGCTGTCAGACTGGAACAAATTGGTTCTGCTAACAAATCTGCTGATCAACTGAGCAATGATGCTATGTCATTGTTTGTCAAGAAATTTGGGATGTTCATGAGAATGAATCAAGGAAATTTCCAGAGGCAATATCAAAAAAACCAACCCAAAGAAGAATCCTATGTTTGCTACAACTGTGGCAAAAGTGGTCATTTCATAGCATACTGTCTTAAGCCAAAGAAGGACAATTGAGTATGAACTGATAAGGAAAAGAAGCCCTTTGAGCACAAAAGAAGGACCAAGGATTAGAAGAAATCATTCAAAAAGAAGCATGAAGTGCTTTTGGCTGAAGAAAGGAAATGAAAGTGGGCTGAAACTGACAGTGATGAGTCAGAACCAGAAAGCCCAAGCAGTTCAAGTGATGATGAAGAGGAATTCAAGTGATTAATGGCAGATGATGCTGAACTGGAGTCAGCAAGTGAACATGTATTTGACTTCAGCTCTACTGATTTCACTAGTGAGGAACTCATTACTATCTTGCATGACATGTTAAATTAGTTCACAAACTTGCTCGATCATTTCAGAAGGCCAGAACTGAACAAACTGATCAAAATGACAACAAGAAAGAAACTGATGAGTCAGTTGAACTGTTGAGTCTGAAAAGGGAGATAACACAGCAAAAAGCTGAAATGATTGAAAATCAAGCTTTGATATGTCAGTTAAAAACAGATATTTCAAAACATACTGAACTGATTCAAGCTTGGAACAAGTCTTCAGCTGCATTGACTGAAATGCAGAATTCATAAAAATAAGTTGATAATAAAATTGGTTTAGGTTTTAACAGTATTGATGAAAATTCTGCAAGTGATGCTCAACCAAAGTTGAATAAAAGCAAAGGAAAGTAGATTACCTTTGTAAATCAACCATGGTAAATGAATTTTCAGAACTTAGTAAACCAGCTGTTCAATTTATTGAAAGTAAGAACAAAGGCAAACGACATGGTATTGAATATAGCTCTGAGAGTTCAACTGATACAAGAAACTGGTCACCTAAACAGTCAAGTCACAAAAATCAGTACTCAAGGAATGGCTATTACAATTACTACAAGGTGTAAGCCAGTTCAGAAATGATATCAAAAGAATAGTCAGTTGAAAAAGGATACAAATCATACTGTTTCATCCTCACATCACACACATTTTGTCCAAAATTCGAGAAAACCCATTTGTAAGATAGTAACTGGGAAATCAGTCAGACTGATTCAAGTCTGCATTCTTAAAGGACTAATCTGTTTAGGACCCAAATGAATATGGGTACCAAAATTATATATTGTGTGTGATTGCAGGTAACATGTACAATCAAAGAATCAACTTGGTATCTAGATAGAGGTTGTTCACGACATATGACAGAGATGCAAATTTGTTATCTCAACTGATCAAATTTATATTACCGAACATCAGTTTTGGAGACAACTCCAAAGGTAAAACTGTGGGTGAGGGTAAGCTTATCTATGCTAACATTACAATTAAAGATGTTTTGCTAGTGGAGAATTTGAAGTATAACTTGATAAGCATCAGTCAGTTATGCGACAATAATTTCTCATTTCAGTTTGACAGACACACGTGTTCAGTTAGAGACTCAACTGATGTGGTCATCCTAAATGGAAATCATTGTGGTAATACTTACAAAGTCAGTTGAACTGAACAAACTTATGCACCAGTTTATTTTATTGCTTCCAAATCTTCCAAACACTGATTATGGCATAAGAGATTGAACCACTTAAACTTTAAATCTATTGCCTATCTAAGTAACCACGATCTTGTAACTGGTTTGCCCAAAAAATATTTTTCAAAAGACAAAATTTGTTCAGCATGTCATTTTGAAAAACAAGTAAGATCTTCATTCAAGAACAGAGGTTGTAAATCATCTTCCCATTGCTTAGAACTGTTGCACATGGATCTTTTTGATCCAATACTAGTCATGAGTTTAGGGGGAATGAAATACACCCTAGTAGTTGTGGATGACTTTTAAAGATTTACTTGGGTAATTTTTCTTAAATCAAAAGACCAAACTACTGCACAACTGATTAAGCTCTTCAAAATACTTTTAAATGAAAAATCAGTTGGGATTGATCGAATAATGTCTGACAAAGGGACTGAACTCATCAATCAAAATCTTTCAACGTTTTTAGAAAATACTGGAATCAAGCATGAGCTCTCAGCAGCTAGAACACCTTAGCAGAATGGTGTAGCTGAGAGAAGAAATCGGACCCTTAAAGAAGTTGCTAGAACAATGCTTACTGATTCTGGTATTTCTCAAAGGTTTTGGGCTGAAGAAGTAAATACTTCGTGTTACACTCAGAATAGATAAATGATTAATAAAAATCATGTGAAAACACCACATGAGATCTGGCATGGAAGAAAAATTGTAGTTTCCTATTTCAAGATATTTGGCTGCAGATGTTTTATTCTTGATACTGATAAAAATAATTTAAAAGCCTTTGATGCTAAATCTGCAGAGGGGATATTTCTTGGATATTCTTTAGTTAGCAAAGCATATAGAGTTTTCAATAAAAAAAATTTAACTGTTGAAGAATCTATTCATGTTGTTTTTGATGAAACTTTACTAATTGATAAGCCAACTGATCCAGTTGAGTTAGTTGATCGATTTTAAGAGATCAGTTTGGAGGATGAACGTGAATAAGAAAATCGTATCAACAAAAATATCCTTCACACACATGAACCAAAAATTCTAGATCAAATAGTTGAACAGGAACAGGCTCCTGAAAATCAGTTGGTAGAGCAAAACAGATGATATTCAGTTGACAACCGATACAGCTTCAACTGAAAATTGAAAACATTCAGTTGCCAACAGAAACAGTTGCTGATATGGAAGCAACAAATAATGAACTTAGATGGAAGAAATCACATCCACAAGAATTGGTGATAGGTAATCCATCTGACCCAGTAAGAACAAGAAATCAAATGCTTAACTTTTTTATTCATTATGCTTTTGTCTCACAACTGGAACCAAAGAATACTGATGAGGCCCTTGCTGATCCTAACTGGATAAATGCTATGCAAGAGGAGCTAAATCAGTTTACCAATAACAATGTCTGGAACTTAGTTCCAAAACCAATTTGCAAAACAATTATAGGTACAAAATGGGTATTCAGGAATAAATTGAAAGAAGATGGTTCATTTACACGCAACAAAGCAAGATTGGTAGCACAAGGATATAGGCAGGAACAAGGAGTTGACTATGATGAAACATATGCACTAGTTGCAAGACCGGAAGAAATCAGGATGTTTCTTGCCTATGCATCATTCAAGAATTTCAAGGTCTATCAAATGGATGTAAAAAGTGCATTTCTGAATGGTCAGTTGCAAGAAGAAGTGTATGTTGAACAACCTCCAGGTTTTATCAATCACTATTTTCCTGATCATGTCTATCTTTGAACAAAGCTTTATATGGTCTTAAACAAGCTCCAAGAGCTTGGTATGAGACACTTTCAAAATTCTTAACTGGTCATGATTTTACTGTTGGATCAGTTGACAAGACCTTGTTCAAATTTTCTAAGAATGATTATATTTTACTTGTGCAAATTTATGTTGATGATATTATATTAGGGTCAACTAATCCCAAATTGTGTGAGAAGTTTTCCAAGTTAATGCAGGTCAAATTCGAGATGAGCATGATGGGTGAACTGACATTTTTCCTCGGTCTGCCAGTGAAACAACTGGAAACTGGTATCTTTATCAGTTCGACCAAATACACAAAGGAATTGCTCAAGAAATTTGGCATGGAAACATGTTCAGGTGCAAGCACTCCCATGAGTTCATCAGTTAAACTGGACAATGAACAAGGGGAAATATCAGTTGAGACGTCACTCTACAGAGGTTTAATAGGTTCGTTATTATACCTAACTGCTAGTCGTCCTAATATTGTGTTTGTTGCTTGCATGTGTGCTAGATTTCAAGAAAATCCAAGCAATCACATTTCACTGTTGCCAAAAGAATTTTAAAATATTTAAAAGACACTCAAAATGTGGGATTATGGTAAGCTAAAGACTTTTCTTTCAATTTAGTTTGTTATTCAGATGCAGATTATGCAAGATGTAAGCTAGATCGTAAAAGCTCCAGTGGATCATGTCAGTTTCTAGGAGACAGACTCATATCTTGGTTCAGCAAGAAGCAAACATTCATAACCACTTCCACAACTGAAGCACAATACCTTGCTGCTGAAAGCTGCTATGCTCAACTGCTCTGAATTCAGTAACAACTGAAAGATTATGGAGTTGATGCTAAAGAATGTCCCATATTTTGTGACAATACGAGCACGATTGCAATAACTTATAATCCAGTTCTTCACTCAAGGACCAAGCACATTGATGTCAGACATCACTCATCAGAGATCATGCTTTGAAGAAAGCTATCAGACTGGAATATGTGTCAACTGAACAACAAGCTGCTGACATCTTCACAAAGCCAATGGCAGAGACTAATTTTTCTCACTTTCGCAATATACTTGGTTTAATGGATTTATCTTAATCAGTCTTATTGCTGCTTTGTCAGTTGCTGTTTATTCAGTTTGTCATTTTTTTAAATGTTTATCAACTGATATCAGATACTCATTCATCAGTTCATTCGTTCAGTTCTTAAACTGTGTGTCAACTGACTTCAGTTGGTCATATATCAGTTATGATATTCAGTTCGTTCATTGTCTGTAAACTGATGCCAGTTATTAATTAATCATTTATTGTATTTAGTTAGTTAATTATTTATCAAGTGATGAAACTGAAATTTTTGCAGAAAGTAAAGAGGATAAAATGATGCAAAACAGGATTTCATTAAGCTTCAAATCGAATCCGTACAACATTGTTCAGTGCTCTTCCTACAGCCTCTTGCCAATCATTTAACCAATTTACAAGTTCTTGTTATGTATTTCTCTGACAAATTCAAAATTAGAGACCTTCTCAAGCTGATGCCATTCTTTCCACAGCATCACATGCCACAAAACTATGTCAGTAACAAGCTGAGAAGCATGACGAACATTAAAACGCCTGAAGTATTTTCTTGCTACAGCTCTTTGTTGAGCAGTGGGAATTGAACCATGTCTATGTATAGACTGAAGATCGTGGACTTTATTCCAAGAAGATATCACCTTCAACTAGATGAATTCTTCGATGTCTTTCTTCACATCTTCCAGTTCTCGTGCTCTTTGTGCCAATATGTGATGATTTCTGCTGCAGGGATATGAGATTATTGAATCACACTCACTGGACAATCCAGACTCACTCGACATATTGAACTGTTATTGTCTAACATTATTTTCATTTCACTTATAAACAGTCCTCATTTAATGTAAATCCCGAAATTTTTATCTGTTAATCTGCGAAATGATTTATTATGAATTGATATGATTAGGAAAAGATTAATCGGGACACGATTTGACTCGGCATGAAAAGATGTAAGTGCGAGGACAGCGGCATTGGCGCACATGCGCAAAAAGGGCAGAAGACCTCGCGCATATGCACGAAGTGAGGGCGCGCATATGCGCGAGTTGTGCGATGAACCAAGTGCAATTCCAGAGAACCCCGCGCATATGCGCCGAGTAGGGGCACGCATGTGCGCGAGGTTCTGTGCAGATGACGCGCCGAGACATATGGTCTCACGCATATGCGCCGAGTGATGTCGCGCATATGCCCGAGACGTGTTGCTTAAAGGATGATGCCACCTTTCTTTACCATGCAACATATATATATATATACATAAATATATATATATATATATATAATCCTTCAATATGCAATCAGATGAGCAGCAACGAAGAAATTGAGAAAAGCTTAGAGGGAAGTGAGAAAAATCCTTACGCTTTTTGTGAAAGATCCGCCCGTCAGAATTTGAATCCGACTTCAGTACTAAGTTCCTATCGACGCAGACTACAACAGCACGTAAGTGTTGATACGTTTTGAAATTATGGTACTGTCAGAATCCGATAGGATTCATATATGATGTTCTTGACATGTTAGACATCATAGAATCGAAGTCAGATTTAGAAACAGATTGATTATGGATTTATTAAGATTTTTCAGATTATATCGATTGGTATTGGACATATTTGGATTATTGATTGATTGTGAATTGTATCAGATATGGGTTATGATTTGTAATTAATATCTGTTGAGATTGTATGGACGGGAATATTCAGAATTTTCCGTTATGCCGTTGATTTTGAATTAAATTCAGATTGATCAGAAGCAATGTTGAATTGAGAATGGATTGTTGATATTATGATTCTCGATATGTCATTTCAGATTATAGAGATAGTCTTGAATTCAGAACTTCCGGTTCGTCAGACCGAGACTACGAAAGAAATGTATAAGTCAATGTGGTACCGGGAGATCGACTCAAGTATGTAATACTTGGGTTTCCCTAAATCACATACTTATTGTTATTATATACATTGATTTGAATCGATATGTTTGTTATGTTGATTTATAGAAGCATGTATTAGACGAGTATTAGATGAGTGATCTTGTGACAGAAGTGCCTGATAGTGGTGGTATCGCCACGGGCACATTGCACTAGAAAAGATCAGTAAAATCTTGCCACTTCAATGCCGATACATCAACATCTACCTTTGTAGCAGTCCACCAAATGCGTGCAGCTTTGACTAACATGAACACTGCACAACCAATTCTGTCCTTGTCTTCATAGTTGAGATGATCAAATATCGCCTCAAGTTCTTTGATCCACTCTACAGCCACCAATGGAACAGTGCTTCCTGCAAATTCCGGCGGATCCATCCTCTTAAAAGTAGTAAAGATTCCATCGGTTCCAACTGCTTGTGCCACTTGGCCTCTCCCTTGTCCTCTACCTTGGCCTGAACCATGCAAATGGAGCAACTATTGGATCTGCTCACTGTGGACCTTGGCTTGCTCTTTCAGTAACTTGCCGAACTCGTCGACAACTCTCGATGAAGAACTATCCTCACCCTCTTAGGAGGCATTACTCCTACAATGTGCCCACATAATACATATCAACCAATAACAATGAATAAATGTAGAAGAAGACATACCCAGACTGTTGAAAGTAGACGAAGTCATATGCATTGGTCCGAAGAACGGTGCTCTGATACCACTAAATGTAACGCCCTTGACCAGTTTTAATAAAATAGCAGCGGAGTTTAAAATTTTTTTAAAAGAAAGAAGGATTTAAAATACATTTCAATATATAGTCAAAAGTATAACATGATCAATAAAATGATGCAACAAAACACAAAATATCATTTTTGTGATAATGTCCAAAATGCTAGGAAAATAGCCTTCTTCCTTCCTTCTCTTATGGATATGACTCCGGCTCCAATCAACGTCCAGGCTCGTCGCTCTTATCTGCATCACATGAAATAACTGAAATGAGTATGAAACTCAGCAAGTGGAACTCTTACATAGTATTGAATACATAGCATATACTGAAAAACATGACTTTGAAAACATTAAATACCATCAACTCTGAAACATAAATATCATAGTATGAATAACCATAACGATGGTATTTCTCTTTTCTCTGATTGATTGATATCTAAATAGTATCTCTGTCTCTGTACCTATATCCCATCGATATAAATCGATACTCTGTTGGGATATAAGCCTATGGCCGTTGATCAACTAATTGAAAGCAATCTCTGACTATGTATCTATCAATCCAATAAATCATTTGAACTCTCTTTTAGGCATTAAACCAAACACTTTGCATACTCTTTTCTTTTGTATTCCTTTTGACATAATTGAGACATAAAATGCCTCTAATATACAACAAAGTGTATTAATACATAGCATGAATCAAATTGAAGGGAATAACATGCTAAAACCATTGAAACACAATACATATATTATCATGTGAGCACAAATAAATGAATTCCACTTACTACACTTGGATCACTTGATTCTATTCTCTTGGTACACTTCCTACAACAATAAACCATATAATGAACCATCTACATCTCAATAATAACAAACCCATACCACAAAACCTATAAAACCAACACACTCAATAATCCATAATTTCTCCCAACACCAAAAACTAAGAATAAACTATACCACAAGCTTACCTTAGCTCCTTGAACCCAAAAATATCTTGTTCACCCTTCAAATACCCAACAAGAAGCTAGAATCAAATGAAGGAAATGAAAGGAAATGGAATTTTAGCTTTCCCCTTTAGCTTCAAACCGAGAAGTAGGAGAAGAAATGAGGAATATGAAGCCAACTCTTGCATTTAATCACTTAAAACCATAAAACACGACTCTACTGTTCACTACCGTGGGTGCGCTGCTGATCTTACCGCGGGTGCGCTGCGTATACTGGACAACAACAAAAAATCAGAAAACGTCGACCGCAGGTGCGCTACAAAGCTGACCGCGGGTGCGGTCTGTTCTCTGCCCAAACACCGCGAGTGTGGTGGCTATCTGACCGCGGGTGCGGTCACCTCTGTAGCCAACAACAAACTTTTGCAACTAAAATCGAATCGCAACGCTGCGTCTCCTCATAATTCGACAACACTCTCAACAAGAAAGTTGAACCTCTATAACTCATTTAACCACCCCAACTGGCCTCATACCAATTGGCTCAACATACGAATTACCATGAATTAAATCGCAACAACGCTACAATACAACTACAGATCATCTAATATCAACAATACTATAAACCATAAATCGCAACTCTTAACATCAAAACTATACGTAAACTTAACCAAATAGTCAATAATCATACGAAATCTTAAACCGTACCGTACACCAGGCTTGGCTATTACACAGAATCCTTACCGTACCATGTTCATTCTTCAGCAATTTCAGGTCCGAATCTTACCATTTCCTGGAAATAGTCTGTGATAGCTCTGTACTTGGCCAACACATCAATATCAATAATGTGGTCAGAATCAGATAATACAAGTAAAACACAAGCTAACTCAATCTCATTCTTATCCTACTGCACTATCCGATGTCTCACAAAATTCACTAATATCCAACCTCTTTCCCAATAGTTAAGGAGATAACTACTGCAGTAAATACGAACTCAACAGATAAAGCATATATCAATGAAATTCATTCAGAAATCATATACAGGGTGTACTAATTTTTCTCAATATATATACGCAGAATAATCAAAAAAATCAATTACCTGCCACTATATCATCAAGTGCATCCTGGATCCATTCCTCGGTTACTACCACCACTCTGGCTTCCTGCTGACCCTGGTTGGGACTGAGTAGAGGGTGGTTGGAAAGAGCGAACAACAGAAGATGATCTATCGATCTGAGTCACTGATCCAGATGACTATGCTCCCTGGAATCTTCGAGAACCTCTCCGTGGAAAAGCTCTAGCAATGTGTCCTTGCTGTTTGCAAATGTTGCAACTACTATACATTGCTTGGCATTGCTCTGTGAGATGTCTTCCTCCACAGGTTCTACAATAGACCCCGGTATAACTCGGGCTAGAACTACTAGAGCTAGATAAACCGCTCCCTAACTTCTTGAACTGCTTCTTTCGAGCTTTCAACTGTTCTTTCTTCCCAATACTACTACTACCAACCTCCAATTTCAAAGGGGATTGGAGGAATTGGACTGGAGATTGTTGCTGTTTCTGAGATTGGATCACATACAACCTTTCTTGTTGTCGAATCAAACTTGCCTCGGCTCTCTTTGCTCTATTCAAGGCATAAGAAAAATTATAGGGTCGCTCCACATTTACCAATGCAAGTATTCCAGGATTCAATCCAGTGATAAGCCGGTCAGTTACAACTTCATCATTCCCAGCCACGTGAGGTGCAAAACGTAGCAAGGTAGAGAATTTAGCAACATATTCTTCATGTTTAGCTGATCTTGTTTCAAATTTTCAAACTCTACTCTCTTGTCCTCGGTACGAACCTGGGAAAATCCTTTTATAGAATTCAACTTTAAAGATTTTCCACGTAATCATTGTACTATGCTGTTCTAAGGCTTCTTTGGTTGCGATCCACCAACTCTTTGCGACTTCCCGTAACTGGTGCCCAATCAGTTTAACTCTCCGTTCATCTGGGTAATCAAGTGAATCAAATAGCATCTCGATATCGTCGAGCCAACTCTCACAATCACTCGTCGTCTCAATACCCCTCAGAATCGGCGGTTGAAATGACTGAAACCTCATCAACTGTGTTTCCATCAGAGTTTCTGACACATCCATCTAATCAGTCACCCTACTTTCTCGTTCTGGAATTCTTCGAGGAGGGATATCTGATGATCACAAGAGTAAGCAATCATATGAGACAAATCTGTCTCAGTCCCTTTCTGATCAGCTTACCTCTGATCAAGAATTGGTACTGATTCATTCTCAAATAATACACATTACCACATCAACTCAGATATTCAGGTAACATGTATCTTTCAAGACATTAAACACATATTGCAACATTAACATATACAATGTAATTCAACATTATAATAAATCACATGCTAGCAATCACATGCAAGGAAAGAAAACACATTCTACCCCGCTCACTAACTTCTATCTCAATCTCAAGAACCTACAGTTCTAGACCTACTGCTCTAATACCGCCTGCTGTGGGGACCTGGACGCTAATTCATGTCTTAATCATTATTAATGTCAAATATAACAATTAAGAAAAGTGGGACTAAATTTTTTTCTTTTAAATATAAATGCAGAAACGTAATAGTAATCTATCTGATATACATGTCCATATAAAAGGACAAATCATGTACTATATGTCTCTATCTGAACTAGGTTCAACATCTATACATCAAGTTCTGAATCCTATTCTGCTTCTGGGCCTGGATCTCCATGCTAACTATCATCTCTCATCCTCTTCCTGATTCTGATCATGTCCCACCTGTTGTCAAGCACACATACAAACAAGACAACATCCGGATAACTCCGGTGAGAATTACATTCCCAGTATAAATCATGTATACATGCATTTCATATAAACAAATATATCAGCATGAAACAAATATTCATAACATGTATCAAAATCAGAAACATAAATCAATATAAACTTTGAATCATATTCCGTGATTCTTAGACTCGGACTCGACTCATCCTAGTCTAGGGATCCCGATCTGAATAAAAACATACACCCACCTACACTCCTGATCGGGGTGGTGGTACTGTCTTATTCACGGACTTTGGTCCTTTCCATATCGAATACCAGTAATAGAAGAAACTCCAATTCTATCCACTTCGATATGACCAAACATCCGGTGTCTTGACCTATTCGTCACAGACTTTGGCACTTTCGCCAAATCACTACCCTGTGACAATGTGCAATGTGCCCGTGACGATTCCATCACTATCAGGCACCCCTGTCACGAGATCAATCGTTTACAACTAGGCGTATTCGCCTATGACTCAATACACAATCAATAAATCAAAGATTTCAATTTCATTCAATTACAAATATCAATGCAATAAAGTAAAGTATGTGATTTTGGGAAACTCAAGTCCAGTTGACTCGACTTGTGCAATCCCGCATCAACATTAATTTATACCTTTCTCTTCTCGGTCTGACGAAGTCGAAGTCTCGAAGTCAAATCTGTCCATATCCAATCTGAAATGACAATATCGAATAGACTGTGTCAATATACAGCTCAATTCAAGGTCTGTTCTGATCAATACGCAAATCAAGACATAATCTGATCAATGTCAACGATACAAGCTCAATCAAATGAATTTGATTAATATCAATCTACTGATGTTTTGACGGCATATAATACAATCTCAATAACCCTGTCAATTTCAACATCACAGATATAAAAACACGGCTCATAATCAATATCAGTACAACCTGAAATCTTAACAATAACAGATCATAATCTCAACTCTGTACAATCTCGCAATACCGGCAATACAATATCAGCATATACGAATCAACAATTCGTCTGATCCAAGTTTGAATAATATCAATATAACCAACAATACAATATCAACCAGATATCAATCCTAACACCTCGTAATCGATAACAACACAATTTTGATATCAAATCGGTCTAATCACAATCAAATCAATTTTGAAAATTCATAACAATTATATAACCAGTCTGTTCTTCGATCCGATTTTGATTATACAATGTCTGATATCGCAAGAACAACATATATGGGTCATATCTGATTCCGGCAGTATCATAATTTCAAATCATCACAAAACGTAATAAAACTTACGTCTAGTTGAAGCCTGTAACGAAAGGGTCACTGTACTGAAGTCGGATTACAAATCAGACAGTCGGATTTCTCACAAATCGAATTAAACTTTTCGAAGAAATTTAGAACTCCCCAGGCCCTCCGTTTCTTTTCCTTGAATTCTGAGGAACAATTCGTGCTTTCTATATATATATATATATATATATATATATATATATATATATATATATATATATATATATATATATATATATACACACACACACACACATACGTTGCATACGAGAGACCAAGTGTCGAGTTGTTGTTTTGCATGCCTCGTGCATATGCGTGCCCGAGCCCCGCGCATATGCGCGAGACCTACTGTCTCGGTGCATTACAATTCGCGCATATGCGCGCCTCCTTCCGGCGCATATTCTGCCATGCTCGCGCATATGCGCCCATCCCTGTCGCGCATATGAGCCAACTACTCTGGACTTCCCCTTGGCTTCTCGCATGGCTCGCGCATATGCGCGCACACTTCTCGCGCAGTATGCGCGAGGTCTTCTGCCTCTCACGCGCATATACGCGGATCCTCGTCGCGCATATGCGCGAGGTGTTCTGCCTTCGCACATAATTCATGTTTTCTTCCCTCTTTTCCGATTTAATCCTTTCCGTCTATAATATATCAATTATCACCAAATCATTTCAGATTACGGTAATCAAATTCTCGGGCCTTACACAACCTCTCAAAAACAACTCATAATCATAATAAGAGTCAAAAAATATCTTTAACATAACTTAAAATCATAAATCATAAACTAGTAAGGAAAACTAGTGTGGTCCTCGGGTTATGTGCACCTTCAGTCCAGCAAAGTCAACCATCAAGACCTCCATTATCATTATTATCATAATCACCTGCATCGATCACACCTAGTGAATCTAAAGAGTTAACATACCATAATCTCGATAGCAAGTAATACATGTACAGAACACATGCAACCGTGAAAAAACTTGTACGTAAAGTAAAATTTTCATTAAGATGCATAGACTTTAAACATAAACATTTCATAAACATTTTCATATCAACATAAACATATTCATATTCATTACATTCATATTCATATATATATATTCCATTTTCTTTTTGTTGAATTCAGATCGTTAATTCTGACTCGTATTCGTATTCGTATTGGGCGATGGATCAATATATATGTAACCACAGTACTGGGCGGCGGGAACATCAGTGACACTCACCCGTCAACTCAGCCTTGGACTACGTATTAACATATCATCGTATCATCGTATTTGTATTAGTCACAATTACTTCACTTCCTTCAACATTCCATATTCTCATCACATATATAACATTTTTCTTTTAAACCAAGCATGCATCATATCTTTTAACGTTATCGTTTCATCATAAAAATTCAAAAAACATTTAAAATAAACATTTTAGCATATAAAATAGGATTCAGGACACTGCCATGACGGTTACTAATTTTCGGGTGTAAAATTACCGTTTTACCCTTAGACGTAAAAATTCACGTTTTTTGACATTTTCTTAATTTCATTGACTCTAAAATATCACACATAATTATTTAAGATTAAATTAAATTTATCACAATTTTAATTATCTTTAATTCTAGGCTTTTCAATTATTCCTAAATTATTCATATTTAATGCGTTTTAATCTCGATTTATTTCAAACTTTAATATAAAATTTCTAAATTAAAAACTTAGAATTTTATTTATTTTAGCCCCCATGAACGATGACTCGACCTCCGTGAGCCATGTTTCGAATTAAATCAAAGGAAGAAACCCAAATCGAACCACCTAGACTACACCTCGAGCCAACTTGAATTTTCATCAAGCCATGCTCGAACCCTCTTGAGCCAACCTCAAACCAAACCCCATATGCACCATACTAGATCCTTAGGAACTGAGCCTAAGCTCGAGCCGCAGCCGCACCAATAGAATATATCATGGTCGAGACTCCTCTCAAGCTAGAACTCTACGTTTGGCTTGCTAGGACCCCAACCAGTGGACTAGACCCTGACCTGGCCCCTTGTGCACCATCCTAGGACCCTAAGGACTTGACCTAGCCAAGCCCAGATCCCTCTAGCCTAGACTAATCTTCAGCACCAGCGCGCCCATGCGCTGCCTTCTCGGGTTGGAGTCCTAACTTGCTGGGAAGGAACCAGCGCGCCCATGCACTGCCTTCTCGGGTTGGAGTCCTAACTTGTTAGGAATCCTTCCCAGTCCTGGTGCTTAAGTCCTAGCATGGCTAGGACTCCTTCCATGACTCAAACACAGCCCTAGTCCAGCCCTGGTTGCAGCCAAGACATGCTATACTATAATTTCATTTGAACTCGAGCCCCATGATACACAAACACGTGTTTTCGGTTTCCATCTTCTATCATGTCTCGTGAAGCCTGTTTGTGCGTGTTATAGGAAATTAAACTTGTGTAAAATAATCCCATATCACTTTATAATCATGGCAGCCCCTTAGGTACACGTAATTCTTGATTTTTTAATCAAAACACATGTTTTAAAAATCACATATGATGCATATCCGAAAATATAACAAGGTGCAACTTGTTTTCATGAAATTATATATATAAATACATAATATGGTGTGATGATGAGTAAAATAAAGAGTATGACGTGCCTTTGCGTTTTTAAAGCATGATTATACGTTGACGAATCAAAGAACGATGACGAGAAGACGATGTCTTGAAACCCTTGAGAAATTTCGATGCTTCCTTCCTCAAAAACGTTTTTTGTGCCATGAGGTTTTTGAAAGAGAGTTTTAATGTTTTAGCGAATTGGGGTGTGAGTTGTGAGTTTTGGGGTGGGTTTTTTGTATTTTAAATAGCAATTAGAATACTAACCATGTCTTAGGCCCGATAACAAGGTTAATTAGGTCCAAGAAGCCCATTAGTGCTAAATAAAATTATTTTGTTTAATAAAATTTGTGAATTTATTAGCCGGTTATCAAAACATTCGTATTTTTGTTAAAAGTCCAACATTGATAAAAATTACATCCCGACGTGTAAAATCACCTTAAAACTCCTTATTTTCAAAAATAAGAAAAAACATCAACCATATTTTAAATAATTAAAAACAACTATTTAATAAAAACATTTGCTATTTTTCAGCCCTTGGTTTTCGTTCCTCGGTCACAACTTGAATAACCCTTAAAAATACATTTAAATGCAACCATGTAGAAAATTATATTTTAAACATGCACAACATAATTAATTTATGCAATTATAACAATTAATTGAAATACACGAGGAATTTTAATAACTTGTATGCATGTGGTTTACGTGGACCTTCAAATTTTAGGGACGTTACAATCTATTCCCCTTAAATTGAATTTCGTCCCCGAAATTCACTTCTCCTCAAATAATCACAAAGTTTTAAACTTAATTTTAGTATCCCAATAATTCAGGCTTCCGCTGTGCTACTCTGATTAAGTTTTAGAATGTCCTTATGTCTCCTTGATCCCAATTAAATTTACCTTCTAAATCCTCGTTTGCGAATCGTAACTTAAAACGACCCATGATTACGTAGTGCTATGTTATAACCTCGAATTTCAACTTTATTTACAATTCGCAATATAAAATGAATGGGTGACCAAGCTTATCGTATATTGCTTTCCTTATATTAGTCCCAAAATGTTCATCATCCTATCATATTTGTATTTCAACATTAAAATCTCAAACACATCTACTAACACTTAGATTTTCAAGCCTAATATTGCTTTATCCTTAAAAATCCCTGATTAAAATTCCTTGTAAATTATACCCTAGATATTCCAAGGTTCTAAATATTCTTCACGCCTAATTCATCAAAAATTCTTACCATTTAAACCATTGAATTTGCACTTAATGCTAAACTAGTCCACAAATTACTTAATAGTTGCAAAATTAATTCTTAATTTCTTCGAAAATTTTCCAAATGGTTCTAAATTTCGATAAACCTACAATTATGCCATTAGTTTTTGGCATTCTTAATTTCCTTCTACAGGTTTCCCATGACATAATTTTCAATAATTTTAAGCTTATTAACCCAAAATCAATTCTCATAACCGATGTTACCTTTCCATCGAAACTTAACATCCCAAATTATATGATTTCTTACTTCTAATGATTATCGCAGACTTCGAATCATTAATCCTTACATGTAATTCCCATAAATTAATTCAACTAATAACCACGAAACATCAGTATTTTCTTAGAAACCTACATGTCCCAAAAAGTGTTCATAACCTTTGTGATTAACTTATGACCCAAAAAGTATAACATCAGTACTAAAACCAAATATCAATATAATCCAATCATTTTCAACCTTTCACAAGGTCCATTAACAAAATTCTTAAATATGTCCAATTCCACTACAAAACCAGCATGCATGGAAATCATATAGTTTCTTGTTTCTTATCGTAACATTCGTAAAAATTCTAAATCATATAATCTTTCTGCATACAAAATCATGCAACCGTGCAGGATTTTAAAAATCATTTATCATGTAATCTTAAACATAAATGTCATTTAAATCTACGTTTTTAAATCATGCAGCATATACTTAATCCATTTTTGAACAATTTTACGCATACAAAAAATATATTCTCATAAAATTATTAAACATGTGACATAATCATATAATTCATGTAATAATGCAAGTATCATCATAAAAGACATATAAAGCATTTAAACTTACAAATTTGAGGCATGACGACTGAGCTTCCCGGCACTGATGGTGGTACAACCCTTTACAGGAATATTGCTCTGATACCAACTAAAACATCCACTACTCATTTTCTTAAAAAGTTCTAGAATTTTTTTTTAAACTTCTCACAATTCGTCTGATTGGAAAATATACATATATATATATATATATATATATATAAACTTTAAAAATAACTTGCACCATTTTAAAAATAAACAAACAACTTGCATTTAAAAATCCAAAGAAATATAGTTTAAATTATAAAATCGTTAATCGTATGCATATCCTAACTTAGCAAAATTGCTAAAACTATAAAACTCTCAAAAACCACTCATATTCATAATAAGAGTCATAAAATATTTTTAACATAATTTAAAATCATAAATCATAAACTAGTGCGGAAAACTAGTGCTGACCCTCGGGTTATGTGCACCTTAAGTTCAGGAAATTCAACCATCAAGACCTCCATTATCATTATTATCATAATCACCTGCATTGATCACACCTAGTAAGTCAAAAGACTTAACATACAATAATCTTGATAGCAAGTAATACATATACAGAACACATGCAACAGTGAAAATACTTGTACGTAAAATAACATTTTAATGAAGATGCATAGACTTTAAACATAAACATTTCATAAACATTTTCATATCAACATAAACATATTCATATTCATCACATTCATATTAATATTCATATATGTATTCCATTTTCTTTTCCTTGAATTCAGATCGTTAATTGTGACTTCGTATTTGTATTCGTATTGGGTGATGGATCAATCTATATGTAACCACAGTACTAGGCAGCGGGGACATCAGCGACACTCACCCTCAACTGACCCCTGGCCTAAATATTAACATATCATCGTATCATTGTATTCGTATTAGTCACAATTACTTCACTTCCTTTAACATTTCATATTCTCATCACTTAATAAAAATTAAACACACACATAATATTCTTCATTTAAACCAAGCATGCAACATATCTTTTAACGTTATCGTTTCATCATAAAAATCCACAAACATTCAAAATAAACATTTTAGCATATAAGATAGGATACAGGACACTGCCATGATGGTTACTAATTATTGGGTGTAAAATTACCGTTTTACCCCTAGACGTAAAAATTCACTTTTTTGACATTTTCTTAATTTATTGACTCTAAAATATCCCTCATAATTATATAAATTTAAAATAAATTTATCATAATTTTATTTAGCTTTAATTCTAGGCTTTTCAATTATTCCTAAATTATTCATATTTAATGCGTTTTAATCTCGATTTATTTCAAACTTTAATATAGAATTTCTAAATTAAAAAATTATACTTTTTATATTATTTTAGCCCTCCTTAACCATGACTCGATCCCTGTGAACCATGTTTCGAATTAAATCAAAGGAATAAACCCTAATCGAACCACCTAGACTACACCTGGAGCCAACTTGAATTTTCATCGAGCCATGGTCAAACCCTCTTGAGCCAACCTCGAACCAAACCCCATATGCACCATATTGGACCCATAGAACCCTTAGGAACCGAACCTAAACTTGAGCCGCAGCAACACCAACAGAATATGTCATCGCCGAGACTCTTCTCAAGCTAAGACTCGATGTTTGGCTTGCTAAGACCCCAACCAGTGGACCCGACCCTGACCCAGCCCCTTGTGAACCCTCCTAGGACCCTAAAGACCTGATCTATGTTAGAGTAGGTGTCTTACAAGCCAACATGTGGCTATGGATTTTACTGACTCTAATGTAAAATAATCTTTATTTTAATAATATTTTACGATTTTATTCGATTATGGCATTATACTTTATTTGTATACACATGCAAGCTGCATAGATAAAGTCTTTGAATATACAATAGGTACCATGAGGTCTGCGTCACAACGTAAGATTATGAAACTCATTAGGAAGTGTATCGTATATTCTAAACAGGTTCATAGTCAAATCAGATGCCTAAACAAGGATAAAGGTCGTTCGAGCTCAAGACTAGCATATGTGATGTAAACGCCATGTTTGATAGGCAAGGGCATGGAGATGTTCATTCACACAGATGGGTGATCATATGATGATGCACTGAACAACCCTCACTCAGACTGTCCAAGTGGTTCTCACAATTCAAAAAGAAAACATTCCATATTTCAAAACCCTCCGCTCTTTAGGATCCCACGTTCCCTCCGTATGGAGCCACCTTCTTCACCCCGGCATTCCTGCTCCTTTTTAAGGAGATGAGTAGCACCACTTCTTATCCAGGCGTTTGTATCAGGAGGGAGCTACCCTGGCTAATAAAAACAATGTCGACCTTCTTGTCCTGTTGTTTCTCTATCGATCATAAGCAACTCGATAGAGGGATTCTTGTTTTTCCTTGTTGATCACTCCCCACTCAGAATCCCCATCTTATAGAGACTTATCGAGTGGAATAGTCCGCAGTTATGGTTGTACACCATTAGTCGTTTGACCCGGGACAATGTAGGGGATATACGTACTAGCATGCACTTTAATCTGTTTACTGACTCCATCGAGGGTCATTAGGTGGCGAGGTTGGGTGTAGTTTCAAAATACGTAGGAGCAAATGCATTGTAGGCGGGGATTCACCGTTCTCGTATGGGTGAAGATATCCTATGTGATCTGATGAGTTAATAGTGCAAGGAGTCTCTGGCCAGAGCAAGAAATGTGCTTTAGGGAAAGGTGTTTTCCTAGTTGCACATGACATGCCACTATTAGTACTCAAAAATAAATCGCATCGTTATCGAATTCATATGCAACTCTCGATACAATAATGGTTGTAGATTCGATCAGGATATATGTGTTGAAGGGACCGTACTGTACGCTAACCATGACTAAAGGTTCTTGTAGGCACTATCAGTGATACTTAGGGGATCATAGGGCGCTCTCGGATCGTCGATCGAGGTTATAGTGAGTTCGGAATCATTTTTTTTAGTGAAAATTTGGAATTTACTAATTAAATGATTGTGCTAGTAGTTGTGACTACTAATGCACAAATTCTAATATATGTTCTAGAGGAGTCTAGAATTAAATTAACTAAGGAGTTAATTTGTAAATTATATAATGGTTATTTAATTTAATATACATATATTTATTTTATATGGTGATATAAAATATTTGTATATGGTATTATTAGATAATTTATTATTAAAAGTTAATAATTACATTATGTATTAATTATATGAGAGTTTTAATATAATGAAGTTATTAAAGTCCTTGTGGGAGAGAGTGTAACGTCCCGAAAATTTGAAGATCCACGTGAACCACATGCATGCAATTTATTAAATTTTTTGGGTATTTTATTAAATTGTTTTAAAATATTAAATACTTATTTATGTTATTAAATTTGTGTTTAATTATTTTTATACATATTTCATGCATGGTAGAATTTATTTCATTCATGCATTAGATTTTTTCTATGTTGCATTTCGCACTCGAACGAGGAACAGAGACCGGAGAATTTTTAGGAAAATTATTTTAATTACATGATTTATTTTATTAATTAATATAAGGTGTTTTTAAGTGTATTTTTTAAAAATTAGGATTTATTGGGTATTTTTACCCGCATGATTTTAAATTTTAATGGTACGCAAATTTTAGCGAATCGGGGAACGTTTTGAGGGTTCGGCTAATATTTTCAAAAACTTTCGAACATGAAATATTTTTCGGGAGTATGTTTGGATTAAATGAGCCTAATTTTAAGTTTTGGACTCAAAACTCTTTTAAACTTTTTAATTAAAAATTAAGGCTCATTATATTGATTATTAACTATTTAATGATTTTACTATTTGCTTCCCTACACCCATTTATTCCAATCAACCGACACCTCCACTTTCCTCCACTCACAAATAGGGATGTAAACGAATCAAACCGTTTGTGAGCTATTCGAAGCTCGATTCGATAAAAGCTCGTTTGAGCTTGTTTAATGAGATACGTTAAGATAAACAAATTAAACTCAAGCTTTAGAGTATTCAGCTCGTTTGCTCGTGAACATGTTCGTTGGTAAGTTAATGAGTAATCTTTTAGATGAAAAAATAATAGTTTTGATATTGATTTATTGATTTTACATATTATTTATGAAATATGTAGAAAAGTCTTTTAAATTTATTTATTATAATAAATTTATAAATTTTAATGAGAATAATATATTTTTTTTTAATTATATAATTTAATTTTTAATTAATTTAATGAAAATTTAAATGTATAATTCATATTTATTAAGCTTGTTTAGTCTCGATAAAGGCTTAATAATCTCGTGAGACATGCATATATTCGTTAAATAAAGTTTGGCTCGATTATAAACGAACCAAGCTCAAACATTCAAGGGTTCGGCTCGGCTCTACTCGATTACATCCCTACTCACAAACCTTCCTTCTCCTCTCCATTCTATCGGTTTTTCCAGCAGCAACTCAAGCAAAGTTCGGCCACTTCATTTTCTTGCAAAAGAATTGTTCCGGCGCTTCCCCGTTGCTCATTTCTTCATCATTCTTGCGTAAGAATCATCAAAGCACGTCACGTACTTTTATTTCTACATCATATACGCTATATATATGCTGTTATGTGTTTATTTGTAGGTGGAATTTTCGGTTCAGCATTATTCATGAAGAATCTTTGGTTTTTGCATATGTTCTCGCATCTTTTGATCAACTACTCATGTCTTTCCCATTTTTGTGCAAGGGGCTGTCAAGTTAGTGATGTTAGAGGGTTGTGCAGGCTGTGTTTAATGATGTATAGGTGCTGGAGATTCTGGTTGCCAAGCTCGAGGTAAATTCGTTCGGTCCAGCGCATGTGAGGGTGTGTGAGGTCAAGATCGAGAGATTTGGTTTGTCGACGGTGTGAGGGCTGAACCAAAACTTTGACCAGGCCCTGCTGGGTCTGAGACACGGTTTAGAGAGGCTTGACCGCTACTGGAACTGTCCTCAAGTCCGTTTGATCGAGTGCAAGTGCGAGGGGTTAGGACTTGGATGATGGGTTGTGTTGTTTCTAGGATTTCAGCAGGTTGCAGCCTGCATGTAGCTGGGGCCGTGGGTCTAGTGGGTCCAGCAAGGTCCTAGGGTTGTCTAGGTAAGGTGGAGTCGAGGCTTGATGTGAGAACCCAGGATTTTACGAACTGAAGCAAATCAATATCTTCAAAACTCAGGAGTGAGCTCAACGGGAGGCTAAGCTGCGAATAACCATATCCATCAAGGAGTTGTCACGAGAGGAGTAAAACCCCAGCTCAAGGACTCGATCCTTCAGCTCGAAGAAGCTCAACCAAGTTGTCTTAACAAGACCACAAAGGAAGCTAAAAGATGAGCTAAAGGTTTGGAAAATTAAATATGCAAGAAATGACCTTTGAGTTAACCCATGAAGGAGCTGCGGGAGGAGCTAAGGGCTAGGACATCTTTATTATGCAGGAAGTGACCCTTGGTTCTTGGCATACCCTTGACCACCATTATGAGCACCATTACTACATTGCTTGCACTCCAAGGGGTCGGACACTAGGTAGGGTAAAGGGCATAATTCTCCTATAAATATGAGACTCCATGTATTGCAAATCCTTTCAAAAATCCAAGCAAGAATTTCGGCTCTCCCCTCACCCAAAACCTTTCGGCCGAACTCAAGGAAGAAGAAGGAAGGATTTTTTGTGCAGTCCAGAGTTTCCATCCTGTGTCGAGGTGTTGCCGGAGTAAAGACAGTGTTTGTGAAAAATACGTCGAAGTGCTGCAGAAATTTCGAGGAACAAGTTCGTGCCAAAGTCTGCATTTTCGAATCTACCTCCAAATCTGTAAGTGGGCTTTTGATATATATTCATTTTTATTTTTAAACTTGAATATTTATATTATGACATGTATGTATGTGTGTCTTCATTTTCGAAAATTGCTAGTTGTTCTGTTTAAAATTTCGATCGATTATGTGTCCTCTTCTATGCTTCGAAATTTGTTGATTCCGCTGTGTCCGTATGAAAACTCTGAAATCTGAAAATCAGAAAAGTTTTGTCTGTTAGTTCTGAATTCTGTTGCACTATTACGATTTGAATTTGAAATGGGACGAGAATTGTAGTTCTGTTCTGGCCCCCATTGGTGGGTATAAAACCATATTCTGTTCTGGCCCCCATTGGTGGGTATAAAACCATGTTCTGGCCTCACCCCTTAGAAGACTAACATATTGGGGACAATTTGACCATGGAAATGAGATGAGTAACAGTGTTGTGTCCGTTTGATTTGATCTATTTCTGAATTGCTCTGAATCATCTGATAAATTCTGTCATTTATTCGATTTGTTTCTGTCATGATAAGTTAAGAATATTAAGTTTTGAAAGTCTGTTAAAAGTACGTTTTAAGAAATCTAAGTTCTATATGTATATTTGGAATCGATCGACCCCCACTTGCTGAGTGTTTTCCCAAAACACTCACCCCTTACAAATTTCAGATAAAAATCAAGAACAAGTGAACGAGGAGGAGCAAGAGGCATTTTGGGGATGGTGATCAGATTTCGAGATCGGGAAATCTAGAATTTGTACCCTTTCCTTTTGTTTAATTTCTGCAAACTCTGATGTAAAAGTTTCATCTTTTGTCAATGTAAGACAATACTCAATTTATGAAAAAGACTGATTTGATTTGATACGAGGCTTTATGGTTTTCAATTTAATTGTTAAACAATGCCGGATGTCACCGACGCTTCGGAATCGGGGCGTGACACTTGAACTGTCGGTGGTGAGCTAGAACGTGACCTTGGAGGTTAGTGCATAAGGGTAGGGGTGTCAATCGGGTGGGTTGGGTTGGGTCGGGTTTCGGGTCAACCCGCAAAATTTTTTTTATTTTTTTTCAACCCGAAAACCCCAACCCAAACCCGAAGCAACCCGAAAACCCCCAACCCGAACCCGAAGCAACCCGTATAACCCAACTCAACCCGTCTAACCCAAGTAACCCGAATTTTATTAATTTTTTTTACATTTTTTTAAAAAAATTAATGAAAAAAATTCAAAAAAATTATAATAATATTTTAATTTAAACACATAATAACAAAATTTTCGATTTAAATTTGAAAGTTTAAACTTAGAAAATTAAAAGTATATTTACTAAATCAAATAAAAAATTGTTAAAAAAATAAAAATATGCAAAATAAATATTAAATGATGAAAATTTATCATATAAATACACAATAAATTTTATTCAAACATACAATATATAAAAATATAGGTAATATTTTCAAAAAAAAAAGTTCGCGGGTCAACCCGCGACCCAACCCGAAACCCGCCTAATATGGCACTAACCCGAATCCACCCAACTCGAACCCGAAAAACCCCCCAACCCGAACCTGATTTTTTCCGTGTTGGGTCGTGTCGGGTTGACGGGTCGTGTTGCATTTTGACACCCCTACACAAGGGTGATTTAAGTGGGTAGGACCGAGAGATTCATTCAAATGCTGGACAATCAGCCGTGGATATAAGGGTCTGAAATTAAGATTGTAGGACCATTATAGTGTTTTTAAGATAAGACAAAAAGTTGGGAAAAAAATCGGTTAAGTTTCGAGTCGATACGAGTTAAAACCGAGACCCTGGTCCAAGTTTTAAACAATTCAGTTAAGTTACAAAATGAACTCGAGTTTACATCTAGGGAATATATTTTGGGACATTTTTAGGAGTTTAGTAAGCTTTGGATCAAAATAATGAGTTTTGGATTTATCGGGGATTTAATTGTCGCACGAAACGTTAATTAAAGGATTAATGGAAACGTCTAGATTAAGCTTAATAAAATAATAGGAAATTATATTTAAGCTCAAATAATTATTAGAAGTCTAAGTTTTTAAATTGGGAATTTTATGCTAAGGTTTTGTTTAATTCAGAGTTAAAACACATTAATAGGTTATATTTAAAGATTAATTTAAAAGTCATAGATTTAAGCCAAATAAAAATATGAGAAAATTTTTGTAGGCTTAAATAATTATTTGGGACCTGTTAGAGTCAATGGAATTAAAAAAATGTCAAAAACGTGGAGTTTTACGTCTAAGGGAAAAACAGAAATTTTTGGGTTCCAGGGGCAAAATGGTCCTTTTGCACCCGGGTTAAGATTTTGGTTCTGACAGTACCCTGAGCACAAATTTAGGATATTTAAAATGGTTATGCATCATGTTTATGATTTTTACGTAATTATGATAAATACGTTGCATGCTTGGTTTAAAGAGAAATTTATGTATATGCATGTTTTTTTAAAGTGATGATAATGATGATGCTTTTGAAGAATGAGATTTGGTTGTGACTGATGATGTATGTATACAATGACATGAGATATGATGAGCTGAGGCCCGGTCTCAGTGGGCGGGTAATGCTGTCGCTGATGTCCCCTGCCGCCGGGTACCACGGTTTTATAGATGGATCCATCGAATAGAGCTGATACGATAGAGCTGATAACAAAGTCACAACTAATGAACTGAATTCAATTAAAAAGGAAATGTATACGTATATGATGACATGAGATGACATGCTTTAATATGATATGATTTTACATGACACGTTTACGTATATGATGACATGAAATGACATACTTTGACACGATATGATTTTACACAACACGTTTACGTTATGCTTTTAAGTTCATGAAATATATGTTGAGTATGATATTTTTCACTGCTGTGTGCTATGTATATGTACTTTTTATTCCTGGTACAGGTGTGTTGAGTCTTTAGACTCACTAGGCGTGTGTGATGCAGGTGAGCTCAATGATGAGGAGACTGGAGGTGCTGAACTCTGAGTAGGCATACCTCGTGCTGTGACACAACCCGAGGACCACATGTTTTCCGCATTATGTTTTATGAGATTTGAGAGAAGATGAACATTTTATATACGCCGATGATATTACGATTTTTACTCCTTTACGTTTACGTTTGATGTTGGTCATTTTAAACTGTGAGATTTTTATTGTCAAATAAAGACGATTATTTTAAATGTTATTTTTTAATGGCGAGCTTTTAAAAAAAAAAAAAATTTCCGCATTTTAAAAGAGCAGACGTTTTAGTTGGTATCAGAGCAAGGTTCCTGTATAGGGTTGTGCCACCACCAGCTTCTGCAGCTCAGTCTTTAAGCCTCAAGTCTGTAAGCTTTTATGTTTTCAATGTTTTAAATGATTTACTACTATGAGCAGCACGTTTACACGATATACGTTTTACAGTGATTTACGGTACATGTCTATCGATCGTTATGTTTTGAGATTAGATGCTTTAAACTTTTTTTTATGCATGTTACGACATGAAATGAGGAATTATATGATTTTCATGCATGCTGGTTTTGTGGTGAAATTGGATATGATTAAGATTATGGCTAATCGGGCGTAGGGAATGGTTGGGAATGAATTGACTATATTAATTTTTGGGTTAGTAGTACTGATGTTCTACTTATGAGTCATAAGTTAATCTTGAATATTATGAAATCTTTTGGGACTTGTATAATTTCTAAGAAATTACTGATGGTTTGTGGTTTCTAGTTGAATTAATTTTTGAGGATTCCATATAAGGATTAATTATTCGAAGACTACGACGATCCTTGGAAGTATAAAAACTTGGAATTTATTTAGGATGCATGCTCTACCTAGTTAGATTTAAGGATTGAATTGTATGAATTAAGAATTTGAAAAACCTAATTGTAATAACCAATAATTGAGGACCTAAATGCAAAAATAAAATTATAAGGGACTATTTTCGAATTTGCCAAATTTTGGGATTAAATTCTGAGTTTTGAGAATTTTAATGTTTAATGAGGAAACAAATATAAAAAAATTGGGGACTAGGAATGCAATTTTCGAAGAATTGTAGGGCCAAAATGTAATTTTGGAGAAATTTAAGTGCCAAATTGCAAATTCCGAAATTTTTGAGGATTAAATTCGAACTTTGAGGAACACTTGTGTTAAATCAGTAATTTTTCGAGGCTATGTGAATTGATTTTGGGTCTAATAAGCTTAAAATTATTGAACTTTATGTTACGAGAAACATATACAATCGAATTACGAACGCTAAGAAGTTATGGGTAATGATGGAATTTTCATAATTTAGGACAAAGTGGATAATTTTTGAGGAAATTAAGAATTAATGCTGCAACTGATAAGAAATTTCTGGGGACTAGATTAGCAGTAAGTGAGAATTGAATGATTTAAACGACATGAATTTTTGATGATTTAGGTTTGAAGGGACATCTAGAAGCTTGGAACAATGTGATTATAATGTTATAAGGAATGGTAATTGAGGACATTGTAGGATGAATCAATATAAGGCTTGAAATCTAAATGTTAATGGAGCAATGTTGTGGAAAAATTTAAGAATTTAAAGTGATAACAATTTAAGATAAAGTTGATCAATTAATTAGGTTATAGGATTCGACAGTAAGATAACTTATTTTTTAGAGCCTAAGGTTTGATGTAGCTTAAGTTTTAATCATGATCTTAAGAGTTAAAAATATACCTTCTTTGGAATTTAATGTTTCTAGAAAATTGGGTATGATCGATGGTTAGATTATTGGATAGACGCGTGTAAGAATTGAGGTAATTACCTTGCCTTGAGGAAATTTTTGTAAGTCATTAAGAAACTTGAGAATAAGTGAAAATGTGTGTTGAAATTATGTTATCCAAAACTAATTGGGTTGCATAAGTTTGAATTTCAAATTTATGAGATATGTGTTCATACAGAAAGTTTGGGTGAAATAAAAACAAAAGGGAATTAGTAGTGTTCAACTTAGGTTACTAATGAACGAATATTAAGATTTTTACCGAGTAAGAAATTTAAAAGCTTGTTATGGGGATTCTAGAACACTATGGGTTATAAGTGAAGTTGATTTGTTAAAGTTAGTCTAATGCTACTATGCGATAACTTATTAATTTTTATACGCTAATATTAAATTAAGCATTAGGGATACTTAAGAATGCGACATTCGTTTCAAGGAGGAAAGTCTAAGAGTCTTAGGCCTCAACTACATTGTAATTGGGAAGGAAATAGTTCGAGCATGTAATTGGGGTTAGAAGGGCTTATTTATATAGGTAGAAGATCGATACAGTATAATTGGGTTTTATGGATTAACGTTACTCGATGTTTAAGATTTGCAATAATTTTATATTTGGGGTATATTTATAAATAGTTAAGTTACGTAAGTTTGGTGCCGTAAGATAAAGATTCGATTCAATGATCTTAGGCTAATTTTGTTATGAGGTTAAGATAATGTTTAACTTTTAAGTATATCACCGAGGATAGCAGTCGGCCGCTAAATTTTGAGGCTAAGGTATCATAAGTTGAACAACCTAAATGCTAATGTAATAGGACGCTGAACATTATGGGTGTTGTATAAGAAAAGTAAAGAGCGATAAGTTGGGGTATTCATTTCTAGTATGAGAAATTGCGAAAAAGTGAGAAATTCGAGGACATAGTAGAATAGAACTAAGTCACCATAAGCCGTTTTAGGCTGCGATTTACAAACGAGGATTTTGGTTAATTAAGATTGAGGGTGCATAAGGAAAACTCAACACTTATTTTATCAGAGTAGCGCAACGGATGGGTGGATTATTGGGATACTAGCATTAAGAGTTTAAACTTTTTGTTTCTCAAGGATAAACGAATTTCGGGGACGAAATTCAATTTAAGGAGGGTAGATGTAATGTCCCAAAAATTTGAAGGTCCATGTGAACCACATGCATGCAAGTTATTAAAGTTCTTTGGTATTTTATTAAATTGTTTTAAAATATTAAATGCTTGTTTATTTTATTAAATTTGTGTTTAATTATTTTTATGCATAATTCATGCATGGTAGAATTTATTTCATTCATTTTATAAATTCATGCATTAGATTTTTTTAGGTTGCATTTCGCGCTCGAACGAGGAACAGGAACCGGAGAATTTTTAGGAAAATTATTTTAATTACAAGATTTATTTTATTAATTAATATAAGGTGTTTTTAAGTGTATTTTTCAAAAATTAGGATTTATTGGGTATTTTTACTGGCATGATTTTAATTTTTAATGGTACACAAATTTTAGTGAATTAGGGAACGTTTTGAGGATTCGGCTAATATTTTCAAAAACTTTAGAACATGAAATATTTTTCGAGAGTATGTTTGGATTTACTGAGCCTAATTTTAAGTTTACTGGACTCAAAACTCTTTTAAACTTTTTAATTAATAATTAAGGCTCATTATATTGATTATTAACTATTTAATGATTTTACTATTTGCTACCCTACACCCATTTATTCCAATCAACCGACACCTCCACTTTCCTCCACTCACAAACCTCCCCTCCCCTCTCAATTCTATCGGTTTTCCCAGCAGCAAATCAAGCAAAGTTCGGCCACTTCATTTTCTTGCAAAAGAATTGTCCCAACGATTCCCCGTTGCTCATTTATGTTGGATCCCGATTTTCTACACGCCCAAACGCAGCGGACGTTTTAAAATTTTGTTTATTTTGACAATCAAAATATATTTTGGGCGCTCGTATGATTTTATCATAAATATTCATAGAGCGTTAGAATTATACCTTTGGTGAATGATTTCACTGGACTCCAACAAATCCGGTATAAACGGATTAGCTCTTGTTGATTCCCTACGAACTTTCTTCGATAAAATCCTCCTATCAAGTCCACGACTAGATAGTGTGTTCCTCTTCTAATTTGCACTAGAAAATATAGAAGATGTTTCACGTAGGAGAAGAAAAATTGAGAGACGGCTCAAAGGTTTTTCTCAAAAAGAGGTGGCCAATTTTTTTTTCTTTTGGAGGATGCCATTCTCGAAACCTAGGTGGTGGGTGGCTAGGGTTTTTGTTTGCATGTGTTATTTATAATTCAATTAAACCCTAATTACATAATTAACATTAATGGGTTTGATTTGATTAATTGGGCTAGTCCAACTAGTTTAAGTAATTTAATCAAAGTCCATTAAAACTTTAATTATTTAATATGTTGGACTTGTACCCTTGCAAGCCCATTAAACATATTATCAACCATATTTAATTTATTAATTAATCAACTCAACTTTTGAGCTTAATAAATTAAATACATTATAAATTCAACATTTGAATTTATTATTTAAATTATAAATTCAACTACTTGAATTTACAGCACCTCCAAAATTTAATATTTAATAAACCCAACATTTGAGTTTAATAAATTAAATTCTCAAATTTCATAAATTCAACTACTTGAATTTATTCTCTTAAAATTTAATTATCATAAATTCAACTCCTTGAATTTACTATATAATATAAATTCAACTTCTTGAATTTATTCTCTCAACGGGAACAAACAATCCAGTACTTGTGTGACCCTCAATGGTTCAGGGATACAGCTAGCCGTGGGTTCACAACACTTTGTGATTCAGGACATAATCCTTTATTCGGGCTTACCCTAGTTAGCCCAATTCTTTTCATCAACACCTTGATCAAGAATGTCAGAACTCATTTCTGATTGCACCCATCGGATCATGGTAAGAGCGTCTAGTAGCATCGCCCCATGATCCCCTAGGTATCACTGATAGTGCCTGCAAGAACCAGTCGATTATGATTAACGTACAGTACAGTCCCTTCATCTCATATATCCCGATCGAATCTGCAACCATTGGTTCATCGAGGGTTGCATATTAATTCGATAACTATGTGATAACTATAATAGTGGCATCGCGTGTACTATTTGAAGAACTCCTTCTCCAACGTACATCTCGTACTCTGGCCAGAGATTCCATGCACTATTATTTCATTAGATCACATGGGATATCCACACCCGTAGGTGAGCGGTGAATCCCTGACTACAATGCACTGGCTCCTATATGTGTCGCAACTATACCCAACCTCGCCACCTGATGACTCTCCTGGAGCCGGTAAACGAGTCAAAGCACAGCCCTAGCATATAGAGCCTCAGTGTTGTCCCGGGTCGTAAGGACTAATGGTGTACAATAATAACCACGGACTTATCCTCATGATGAATGATAACCACTTGGAAAGTCCGAGGGAGGGTTGTTCGGTATAATCATCAAATGACTACCCATCTGTATGTTTGGACATCTCTATGCCCTTATCAAGAAACGCAATACACAACATCACAGTTGCTAGTCTTGAGCTCAAGCAACCTTTATCCATGTTTTAGGCGGCTGAATCGACTAGGAACGAATTTAGAATATGCAGTGTTTACAAATGAGTTTCAACATCGAATTACGATTCATTTGTATTAAAGCATAATCAAGGACTTTATCTATGCTGCTTGCATGGGTATACAGATAAAGTATAACGAAACCATTAAAAAGTAAATTATATTAAAATAAAGATTGTTTATTACACTTGAGTCAATAAATTCCCTAGCCAACCGTTGGCTTGCAGGGCATCTACTCTAACAATCTCCCACTTGCCCTAGAGCCAACTACCCTTAATCCATTACTTCGCGATGCTTTTCAAACGATGGTCCTGGCAAGGGCTTTGTAAGTGGATCAACAACATTATCTGCAAAGGGGACTCTTTAAACTGATATGTCTCCTCTTCCCACTATCTCCCGTATGACGTGGAACTTCCTTAGTACATGTTTGGATCGCTGATGAGACCTTGGTTCCTTTGCTTGCGCAATGGAACCATTGTTGTCCCAGTACAACGGGACTGGATCAAATTCATTAGGAATAACGCCCAACACTTGGACAAAATTCCTCATCCAAACTGCCTCTTTGGATGAATCAGATGCAACAATGTATTCAGCTTCAGTGGTGGAATCCGCAATGGTGTCTTTCTTGGAACATTTCCAAAAGACAGCCGCACCATATAGCATGAATACAAAAACAGATGTCGATTTCGAATCATCTACGTCACATTAGAAGCTAGAATCCGTGTAGCCTTCCAATTTCAATTCTCCACCCTCATAGACCATGAACAAGTTCTTAGTCCTTCTCAAGTACTTAAAAATATCTTTCACGGCCTTCCAATGCATTGGACCAGGGTTCGCCTGATATTTGCTTGTAACACTCAAAGCATAAGTAACATCAGGACGTGTTGATATCATACCATACATGATACTACCAATAGCTGACACATATGGAATACGTGTCATCATCTCTATCTCTTCATCAGTTTTGGGACACATAGCTTTAGATAGAGTAATACCATGACACATTGGTAAGTATCTTCTCTTGGACTCTACCATAGAGAATCGTTTTATAATGGCATCGATATAGGTGGCTTGGGTGAGTCCGACCATCCTCTTTGATCTATCTCTATAGATTTGTATTCCTAATACGTAGGATGCTTCACCCATGTCTTTCATGGAGAATTTACTGGCTAACCATACTTTAGTTGATTGCAGTAATCCTACATCATTCCCAATGAACATGATATCATCAACGTAAAGTACTAGGAATGTCACTGCACTCCCACTAATTTTCTTGTACACACATGGTTCCTCAGGATTCTTAGCAAAACCAAACTCTTTGATAGTGCTATCAAATCTGAGGTTTCAACTTCTTGACTCCTGCTTGAGACCATATATTGATCTCTGAACTTTGCATACCTTATGCTCACTTCCTACTGATGTGTATCCCTCAGGTGGAGACATATAAATTTCCTTTTTGATGTCTCCATTGAGAAATCCAGTCTTTACATCCATTTTCCATATCTCATAGTCATACCATGATGCTATGGCTAGTAGTATTATAATGGACTTAAACATAGCAACTGGTGAAAATGTTTCCTCATAGTCAACTCCTTGCCTTTGAGTATAATATTTTGCAACCAGCCTTGCTTTGAAGGTCACTACCTTCCCATTCGCCCCAAGTTTTCTTTTGTAGATCCATTTGCACCATATAGGAACGATTCCCTTAGGTTGATCCACCAATGTCCAGACTCGGTTTGAATCTATAGAGTCCATGTCTGACTGCATGTCTTCAATCCATTTGGTTGAATCAGTATCAGATATTGCTTCCTCAAAGTTCATTGGATCATATCCAACAAAAGACTCATCATGGTCTTGTTCATGAAGAAGCGTATATCTAGCAGGTGGTCTAATAACCCTATCAGACCTTCTAGGAGCTTGTACTTCAACTACTGGTTCTAGAGGATTAGGTTCAACTTCTAAAGTTGAGGGAGTATCTTGAATTTCTTCAAGTTCTATCATATTTCCTTTTCTATCTAATAGAAACTCCCTTTCCAAAAAGGTGGCATTTCTTGAAACAAACACTTTTGCTTCACTAGGATGATAGAAATAATATCCAAAAGAATTCTTTGGATATCCTACAAAGTAGCACAAAGTGGATCTACTATCCAATTTGTCTCCCACTGTCTGCTTCACATAAGCAGGACATCCCCATATTCTCATGTAAGAATACTTGGGAGGTTTCCCCATCCATTCTCATATGGTGTTTTATCCACTACTTTAGTTTAAACATTATTCAACAACATTGCCGTAGTTTCAAGCGCAAAGCCTCAAAACGATGTAGGCAATGCAGTGAATCTAATCATTGATCGAACCATGTCCAACAAAGTTCGCTTACAATATTCAGAAACACCATTCAATTGCTGTGTAATAGCCAAGCCTGGTGTACGGTACGGTTTAAGATTTCGTATGTTTATTGACTACTTGGTCAAGTTTACGTATAGTTTGGATGTTAAGAGTTTCGATTTAGGATTTATAGTATGGTTGGTGTTAGATGATGTGTGGTGCAGTTGTAGCGGCGTTACGATTAAATTCATGATAATTCGTATTTTGAGCCAATTGGTATGAGGCCAATTGGAGTGATTAGATAAGACATAGAGGTATAACTTTCTTATTTTGAGTTTTGTTCAAATCATTGTGGAAGATAAGCCAAAAGTGCCTCGAAGTGTGTCGTGTGTTTCGTCGTTCCTCCAGTGACACATGTTGGGAGATTTAGCATACCTTTTTACTCAGACCTCCAAATGATCTGAAATTTGGAGAGCTTCAAGAAACGACATAGGGCTACAACTTTGTAGTTTACCACTTTTCCAATTTCCGAAGGGAAGAGGCGTTTCAGAGGCAATCTTTGGAGGGGCAGTGCGCAGAGTGGCGCCCGAGCGGTAAGAAATGACCGCCCGAGCGCCACTCATTCTGGATTTTTGGATTTTGGGCAGAAACATCGGCGCCCGAGCGGTAATTTATGACCGCCCGAGCGCCCAGCACAGTATAAGCGTGTTTTGGCGATTTTTAGTGCTTAAATAGAAGAGTTGATCTTATTTTTCTCATTTCTTTCTCCCCATTTTCGAATTTCTCTCCATGGAGCTAGGGTTTCCTCATTTCTTTTGAATTCCTTTCTTTGATTCAAGCCTCTTGGGGGATTATTGTTGAGGGAACTAAGTTATTTTGGGATCAAGGTAAGCTTTTGGTTTGGTTATTTCTTGTTTTGGTGTTGGGAGAGTTCTTGGGTTGTGGATTGTGTTGGTATAATGGATTTATTGATATTATTGTTAGATTATTGGGTTATTGATGGTGTTATTTATGGGTTATTGTTGTAAGATTGCTATCAAAGAGATTAGATACAAGGTTTCAAGTGGTTGTAAGTGGAATTTCATTCCTTGTGCTCACATGAAAGTATATGTATTGTATTTCAAGAGTTTTATTATGCTATTCCCTTCCATTTGATTCATAGTATGTATTGACTCATTGTGTTGTATTTTAGAGGCTTGTATATGCCTCAATTGTTTAAAAGGGAATACAAGAGAATAGAGTATTCAAAGTGTTTGATGAAATGCCAAAGAGAGAATTCAAATTGATTTATTGGATTGATAGATACATAGTCAGAGATTGCATGCAATTAGTTGATCCACGACCACAGGCTTATAACCTCAGAGTTATCGATTTATATCGATGGGATATAGGTACAGAGACAGAGATACTATATAGATATCAATCCAACAGAGAAAAGAGAAATACCATCTTATTGTTATATTATTGCTATGTTATTCAAGATTCAGAGTTGATGGTATTTAATGTTTTTAAAGCCATGTTTTACAGAGTATGTGTGGGGACCTGGACGCTAATTCATTCCTTAATCGCCTTTAGGAATAAATAATCAAATATAAAACAGGGTCTAAATTTTTTCTTAAATTATACAGCGGAAACGTAATGTAATTAAATTCAAATTACATATTAAACATAATATACAATTATTGTATAATCTACAATAATCCGACTAGGTTCAACTACAAATCAGTGCTGAATCCTAAGTTGCTTCAAAGCCCGGATCTCCACGCTATCTAGTCCAGCCTCGTACTCTTCTTGACCCTGATCCTAGCCCACCTGTTGCCATGCACACATACAAACAAGACAACAGCCGGATAACTCCGATGAGATATAAATATCCCAGTATAAATCATGTATACATGCCATCATATAAACAATATAAAAGCATAAGACAGCAATTCATATCCTATATCAAAATCATGATATAAATCCATTACCAGAATAAATCATATTCTATACATGTACCCTAATCCGGAACATAATTCAATATCCAGAATAAATTCTATTCTAAGCATGTACCAATATCAGGAACATACTCAATATCAAGAATAACTCCTATTCTAAACATGTACCAATATGAGGAACAACAATGAACATGAACCATATTCAGGAACATAATCAACATCAATAAATATAAATCAATATAATTGTCACTCAGACTCGTGACTCCACGTTTTAGACTAGACTCAATCCTAGCCTAGGGATCCCGGTTTCCAGATGTGGTATTCCTATATCGACCAACAGTAATAGAAAAGACTCCAGTTCTATCCACGTCGATATAACCAAACATCCAGTGTCCTGACCTAACCGTCATGGACTGTGGTCCTATCACCAATATCCTGTCCTGTGGCAAAGTGCAATTGGCCAGTGACGAGTCCTCACTATCCGGCCCTTCTGTCACAAGATGAAATGTCTATGACTAAGCATATCCGCTTATGACTCAAGACATACATTGTTTATAAATCCATAGACCAAAAATATCAATCGTATTCAATTGCAAATAACAATGCAATAAAATAAAGTATGTGATTTAGGGAAACTCGAGTCAAACCTCACTCAAGTTGTGCAATCCCAACTCAACATTAATTTATATCTTCATCTTCTCGCTTAGAAGAAGAAGAAGTCCCGACTCTATTTCGGTCCATTCCCAATCTGGTAATAACAATACCGAACAGATATAATATCAATAACAACTCAATTCAGAACCTGTTCTGATCAATTCAAAACAAAACACATAATCTGATCAATGTCGAATCAAGACACAATCCAATTCATATCGACAATACTACGATATAATCGAAGGCACTACTGAATCTGATCAATATCACTTAACTGATGTTTCGACGGTATAACAATATAATCTCGATAACCCCGTCACTCCGAACATCACAGATATAATACCAGACTTTGTAAGCAGTATCAGTATAACTCATAATCTCAATGATAATACAATTATGATATCGAATCTTAATCAAATCGACTCCGAAAATCATAACAATTCCATAATCAGTCTGTTTCTCAATCTGACTTCGATTCTATGATGTCTAACATGACAAGAACATCATATACGAATCCTATTCAATTCTGACAATATCATAATTTCAAAACATGTCAGAACGTAGCAAAACTTACGTCCAGTTGTAGCCTGCGTTGATAGGAACACGATACCGTATTCGGATTCAAAATCGAACGGACGGATTTTGCAGAAATCGCGTTCTAACGTCAGGAATCAATTCTCCAAAGGTTTCCTCGATTTCTTCATTTGCTCCCGGATAATGAATTGTGTATATATATATATATATATATATATATATATATATATATATATATATATGCGCCCAAGGTTCTGGAACTCCCGCGCATGTGCGCGCTTACACCCGCGCATGTGCGCGAACTTCTCTGGACTCGCTGTTGGACATTCGCATGGCTCGCGTATATGTGCGCACACTTTCCGCGCATATGCGCGAGACCTTCGGGTCACGCACACCTAGCCCTTCCATTTCGATTTTCTTTCATCTTTCCCGGTCCGATCCGTTCCATTTATATTTACCGTAATTAATCAATAAATCATTTCAGATTAATTCCAGATTACGGTAATATACTCAAATCATTTCAGATTACAATAATCCAATTCTCGGGCCTTACATTTCTCCCCCTCTAAGGTATGATTTCGTCCTCGAAATCACAACAATCCACTCTTACTGTACCGATAATCATCTCAGATCTCAAATCAGATACAAGAAGGAGATATACAGAATATGCAATAAGCTCATATCAATCACATCACTCGTGATAAAATTATTCACACACTATTGGCTATACAACATCCGTATATACCAATCAACAACTCATAACAATCAATATCCCAGTCAGAAATATACTTAATCTTCGGTTTCAACTACCAACAGTCATCATCCGACGTTAGTATATTAATCTATGTATTCTGAGCTATCCTCATTTTCTTATGAATCAGTTTCCTTTTCTTTATCAAATCCAATCTCAGGCATCACCGCAATATCATTCCCATACGAAGGAAATCCGCAGTTCTCGTTGTACAATACCTCGACTATGTCGATATTCATCTGATAGCTATTATCGTACAATAATTCAAAAGTGACAATGAATCATGTCAACTGGTGCTATAATCCAGCACTACATTTCCTGGATATCCTCCAGTATCAAGATAGTTCACTCCGATTATCCGTCAATCTATAAATCATAGATGAAAAATCATGTTATACACTCAGCCAAAATTATAAAATCAAACGAAAATCACAGTCTGATAAAATCAACTTTGGCATTCAATACAATCTGACTCCCGTTTCTGACATACCTCTCAGTCGTCTGGTCATATTTGTAAGTCATCCTGTACAATATAACCTATGCAGATTTGAACAATCGTTCAATCATAGCCACTATCTTGGCAAGATTACAGTAGTGTCATCACACAATCCATAGACATGTACTCCCATTTCTATTTAGAAATCAAAAATCAAGATCAGTAATTTAAAAGTTTCTATCTGTCTGTCTTCATCTGTCAGCGATTTAGACATTTCAATACAAATGCTGACATAACTGATTCCATCTATTTACTTCAAAACTGTCTATTCGAATTATCACACATTTCCTGTTACCAGAATAGTACTGAATCTACTATTGTGTGCATCTGACAATACCTGTCAATTTCCAATTCGAATATCTGACACAAACAAATCAGTTAATAATATAAATTAAAGAAAATACCTACCTGGTATTCGGTTCTGACTATCAAAATCAAATTCTGGACAGTCTGATCGAACTTCTGAACTGCTTTAATCTTCAAAATCAGTTCTGACTCGACTGAACTGTATGTAAGCTCAACGGTTCATAACAATCGGTATCAAACACGGATTCAGAATGATGACAATATCAGATCAGATTCAGATTATCAATACACAATACTGATTTAATAACTGCATAAAATGCAATTTCTGACGTTTCGAAAATTCTGCCATATTCAATGTCGTTCTCAGCCACTGATCACGGTCTCACAGTGCTACAATCAATCAGGATACTATCTTCAGATATCACAGACTCTGAATACAATCTGTTACAATTGAGATTCATATCCGAACAATTTGTATACAACAATCTCAGTTCCCAAAATGTTCAATACAAATTTCCATTGTTCGCTTCAATCAATCAAATGCTACGAATATATCAAAAGATCATAGATAAAACGAGCATATAATCATCAGACCACTTCTAAGCACAAGATTTATCAACCCATAAACAGAACTGAAGTACTTTACAGAGAAACATATAATCAGATGTAACTCTAACTCTTCAAGCAATAAATCTTTCAACTGATATCTCAATTTTCTCAATTCAATCAGTATCAGTCTATAAGAAATTTCTAAAATGAAACCAATACCTGGAATCACATCAAGGCTGAAATCACTCTCCCAGCTACAGGACAATCCTGAAATCTCATCTGAAAGACTATAGCAAACTTCCTGCTACTAGTAAATCAATCCTGATAGGCTTAGCTTCAGTCATCAACTGAACACATAAGGAATTACTCCATTCCTTTCGATAATCATCGAATCTTATATAATACGGATTTCAAGGAATTCAAAATCAAGAATCCTTACCGTATATCATTCATTCTTTGGCCATTTCAGGTCCAAATCTTACCATTTCCTGGCAAGACTCTAGAATAGCTCTGTACTTGTTCGATATGTCAATATCAATCATGCAGTCATCATCAGACAATACAAGTACAAGCTAGTCTAACTCAATCTCATTCTCAACTTACTGCAGTATATGATATATCACAGAATATCACTGATATCAAATTTCTTTCCCCAAAAAAATAAGGAATCAAGACTGCAGTAAATACAGACTCAACAGGTACAATGTATATCAATGCAACTCAGTCAAAGATAATCGTAAAGAATGCATTAGTATATATCAATACATATGCAATCTAATCATAAAAGACCAGTACCTGTCACTGTATCATCAAGTGTGTCCTGGGTCTGTTTCTCGATCACCACCCCCAGATGATCCTGCTCCCTGAAATCTTCGGGCACCTTTCTGTGGACAGACTCTAGCAAAGTGTCCTTGCTGTTTACAGAAGTTGCACCGACCAGTCACTCCGTGGCATAGCTCCGGGGAATGTCTCCCACCACACTTCCTGCAATAAACTCCAGTATAATTCAGACTAGAGCCACTGGGGCTAGATGAACCGCTCCCAAACTTCTTGAATTGCTTCTTTTGAACTTTCAACATCTCTTTCTTTCCACCACTGCTACTGCCAATCTCGATTCTGGAAGGCAGTTGTTGTGGTATCGGTGTTGGAAGAACATATGAAGCTTCCTTTTGTCTCATTAGAACAGTTTCTGCTCTTCTGGCTCGATTCAGAGTATCAGTAAAATTACTCGGTTGTTTCACAGTTACCAAGGTGCGTATTTCTGGATTCAAGCCCTTGATAAACTGATCAGCTACAGCTGTATCATTTCTAGCCACTTGCGGACCAAACTTTAACAAGGTAAAGAAATGGGCCAAATATTCATCAATCTTCAATGGACCCTGCCTCAAATTTGCAAATTCTGCACTTTTGTCCTCTCGATATGATAGAGGTACAAACCTTTGATAAAATTCCACTTTGAAAAGTTTCCACGTAATCGTGAAACCATGCTGTGCTATGGCTTCTCGGGTTATTAGCCACCAACTCCTAGCGACTTCCCGTAGTTGATTCCCAACCAATTTAATTCTGCACTCATCTGTGAATCCCAGAAATTCAAACAGCATTTCAATCTCCTCCAGCCAAGTCTCACAATCAGCTGGTGCCTCAACACCCCTCAAAATCGGTGGTTGAAACGACTGAAACCTTATCATCTGTGTTTCCATCAGAGTTTCAGACACATCCATCTGATCATACGATGTACTACCCCTTTCTGGAATCCTTCTAGGAGGAATATCTGATAATCATAGACGTTAGTAGTAACAAGAGACAAATCCGTCTCAATCCCAATCCTGATCGGCTTACCTCTGATCAAGAATTGGTTCTGATCCAGTTTCAAATAATACATATTACCAAATCAACTCAGATATTCAGGTAACATGTAGCTTACTATCCAGTAAAAACATACTGAAATCATAGCATATACAATGTAGTTTCAACATTATATTCAATAATATGCCATATAAGTCCAGGCAGTAAAACATAATATCATGCTAGCATACACAATGTAATTCCACATTGTAATCAATCACATGCTAGCAATCAGATGCAAGAAACGAAAACTCATTCTACCCCGCTCACTCTTCTTTATCTCAGTGCCAAGGAACCTATAGTTCAAGGACCTACAGCTCTGAAACCTAAGGCTCTGATACCACCTGTTTTGGGGACCCGGACGCTAATTCATTCCTTAATCGTCTTTAGGAATAATTAATCAAATATAAAACAGGGTCTAAATTTTTTCTTAAATTATACAGCGGAAACGTAATGTAATTATATTCAAATTACATATTAAACATAACATACAATTATTGTATAATCTACAATATTCCGACTAGGTTCAACTACAAATCAGTGCTGAATCCTAAGTTGCTTCAAAGCCCGGATCTCCACGCTGGATACGCTAATTCATTCCTTAATCGTCTTTAGGAATAATTAATCAAATATAAAACAGGGTCTAAATTTTTTCTTAAATTATACAGCGGAAACGTAATGTAATTAAATTCAAATTACATATTAAACATAACATACAATTATTGTATAATCTACAATAATCCGACTAGGTTCAACTACAAATCAGTGCTGAATCCTAAGTTGCTTCAAAGCCCGGATCTCCACGCTATCTAGTCCAGCCTCGTACTCTTCTTGACCCTGATCCTAGCCCACCTGTTGCCATGCACACATACAAACAAGACAACAGCCGGATAACTCCGATGAGATATAAATATCCCAGTATAAATCATGTATACATGCCATCATATAAACAATATAAAAGCATAAGACAGCAATTCATATCCTATATCAAAATCATGATATAAATCCATTACCAGAATAAATCATATTCTATACATGTACCCTAATCCGGAACATAATTCAATATCCAGAATAAATTCTATTCTAAGCATGTACCAATATCAGGAACATACTCAATATCAAGAATAACTCCTATTCTAAACATGTACCAATATGAGGAACAGCAATGAACATGAACCATATTCAGGAACACAATCAACATCAATAAATATAAATCAATATAATTGTCACTCAGACTCGTGACTCCACGTTTTAGACTAGACTCAATCCTAGCCTAGGGATCCCGGTTTCCAGATGTGGTATTCCTATATCGACCAACAGTAATAGAAAAGACTCCAGTTCTATCCACGTCGATATAACCAAACATCCAGTGTCCTGACCTAACCGTCATGGACTGTGGTCCTATCACCAATATCCTGTCCTGTGGCAAAGTGCGATGGGCCAGTGACGAGTCCTCACTATCCGGCCCTTCTGTCACAAGATGAAATGTCTATGACTAAGCATATCCGCTTATGACTCAAGACATACATTGTCTATAAATCCATAGACCAAAAATATCAATCGTATTCAATTGCAAATAACAATGCAATAAAATAAAGTATATGATTTAGGGAAACTCGAGTCAAACCTCACTCAAGTTGTGCAATCCCAACTCAACATTAATTTATACCTTTATCTTCTCGCTCAGAAGAAGAAGAAGTCCCGACTCTATTTCGGTCCATTCCCAATCTGGTTATAACAATACCGAACAAATATAATATCAATAACAACTCAATTCCGATCCTGTTCTGATCAATTCAAAACAAAACACATAATCTGAAAAATGTCGAATCAAGACACAATCCAATTCATATCGACAATACTACGATATAATCGAAGTCACTACTGAATCTGATCAATATCAATTAACTGATGTTTCGACGGTATAACAATATAATCTCGATAACCCCGTCACTCCGAACATCACAGATATAATACCAGACTTTGTAAGCAGTATCAGTCTAACTCATAATCTCAATGATAATACAATTATGATATCGAATCTTAATCAAATCGACTCCGAAAATCATAACAATTCCATAATCAGTCTGTTTCTCAATCTGACTTCGATTCTATGATGTCTAACATGACAAGAACATCATATACGAATCCTATTCAATTCTGACAATATCATAATTTCAAAACATGTCAGAACGTAGCAAAACTTACGTCCAGTTGTAGCCTACGTTTAAAGGAACACGATACCGTATTCGGATTCAAAATCGAACGGACGGATTTTGCACAAATCGCGTTCTAACGTCAGGAATCAATTCTCCAAAGGTTTCCTCGATTTCTTCATTTTCTCCCGGATAATGAATTGTGTATATATATATATCTCGCGCATGCATCAGGGCAAGTGGCATCTTTCCGTTCTGCATGACTCGCGCATATGCGCGCTCCAAGTCCGCGCATATGCGCCGGAAGCCTTATCCAGCTACTGGACTACTCGCGCATATGCGTGCAAGTTGTCGCGCATATGCGCGAGACCTACTGCCTCGTGCCTTCGACCACTCGCGCATATGCGCGTCCATCTCGGCGCATATGCGCCCAAGGTTCTGGAACTCCCGCGCATGTGCGCGCTTACACCCGCGCATGTGCGCGAACTTCTCTGGACTCGCTGTTGGACATTCGCATGGCTCGCGCATATGCGCGCACACTTTCCGCGCATATGCGCGAGACCTTCAGGTCACGCACACCCAGCCCTTCCATTTCGATTTTCTTTCGTCTTTCCCGGTCCGATCCGTTCCATTTATATTTACCGTAATTAATCAATAAATCATTTCAGATTAATTCCAGATTACGGTAATATACTCAAATCATTTCAGATTACAATAATCCAATTCTCGGGCCTTACAGTATGCTATGTACATTGCTATGTAAGAGTTCCACTTGCTGAGTTTTATACTCATTTCAGTTATTCATGTGATGCAGATAAGAGCGACGAACCAGGACGTTGATTGAAGCCGGGGTCATATGCATATAGAGATGGAAGGAAGTGGAAGATTATTTTGTTATACATGATCAAAATGATATTTTGTATTTTGATTTAACACTTTTTTGATCATGTATATTCTTTTGATGGTATATATATATTGGAAATTTATTTTGAATCCTTCCTCCCTTTAAAGAAAAATTTTAAATTCCGTTGTTATTTTATAAAATGGGTCAGAGGTGTCACATGCGGTGTTGCTGGTGGAGTCCACTATGAGAGAATCCCATTCTCTTTTAGATAACCCAAAAATTCAGCACTTAATTATTCTCCGCATCGATCATATCGAAGTGCCTTAATACTTCTTTCTAGCTGATTTTCTACTTCAAATCTGAATTCTTTGAACCTTTCAAACGCTTCAGATTTGTGTTTCATCAAATAAATATACACAAACCTCGAATGGTCATCAGTAAAGGTAATGAAGTAGGATTGCCCATATTTTGTGATAACACTTAGCGGGCCACAAACGTCTGTGTGTATCAAATCCAGTAGACCCTGCGCACGTTCCACGTTTCCATCGAATGGTGTCTTTTGCCATTTTTCCTTTTAGACGGGACTTGCAAGTAGGTAGAGAATTTATGTCTGACAAGTCAAACATGCTTTCTCCCACTAGCTTGTCCATCCTTCTTTGGGAAATATGACCTAGTCTAGCGTGCCATATTTGTGTGGATTTGGATCATCTAACTTTCTTTTGTTTTTTGCTGAAACAATGTTTTACTTTGACATTCACTTATCATTTCCAGAACATTTCTGGCGCATATAATTTCTTATGTCCGGACTTCTTGTAGTGAAATAAATATGTTCTAACTTATCGGGCTTTGTAGGCATTTTAAGTGTCTTTCAGAGTTTGCTTCTTATTGGGATTGTTTTTCTTGTGAGGGGCAGAAAATTTCTTTCCCTTACCCTGTTGGCCATTTTCGTCTGACGAGATGCCCATAAAAACAATAATTTCCTGTTATATGGTGATCTCATAAGTTATAAGCGTATTGACTAGCTCTTCAAGGCTATCAAATATCTTATTAAACTTGAAGTTCACCATAACCCCGTCAAATGAGGAATAGAAAGACAACAAATTGATGTTATCAATTTACTCGTTAGGAATCACATATTCCAGGCCCACCACATTTTCAATAAGCACAGTAATATATACATAATGCTCATGGGCTAGAGCCCCATCTTGCATGTGTGTAGTCATGAGCTCCTTGAAAGTAGTGTGCATCATCGTATGAGTTTCATGCACCATGCAACTCTTGCACGTGCATTCGAATGTCAGCAGCATTCAAAATTTCCTCAAACTGTCCCTACAGTTCATTTGACATAGAAGCGAGCACATCACACTTTAGCTTGCATACTATGGTCCTACCATCTTGCATGCTTTGTCAGTTCAGCAGGATTGACATTAGTGTGTATATCATTTTCTCCGAATTTAGAACAATTTTTCCAACGAGTCTTGAAAATTAGATTCAATTAGCTTGTTAATAATAAAAATTTATCACGCGACGAAATCGAAAAATACTGATACGGAAACAGAATAATAGTTGCTGATTATTTTAAAATAATTTTAAGATATAAAATATGGATTTTTATTTTATAAATCTCCCTCCCACTATTTTGACATTTTCATCACCCTCTGATGAAAAAGGGAAATCACATTTTCTTAGTGGGCACGTAGAGTCCAATTAGCCAATTATAATCTCGAATAATATCAGCCAATTATAATTTCTAAAAGTTAGAATTCAATTGCATCCCTATGCAACCTCCGCATGTTTTGCCTCACGTTTAATAAGGACCCAATAATATGACGCCGTTTATTTTCGCGTGTCAAACCAACCCATCAATGTTGAATTGTAGTAGACGGTCGCCATGAGTTCCCCCAATAATATGAGCCGAATTCATGGGAGTTCCACTCAATTCACATCATATGTCCAGTGGAAGTCACAGCTTTCCGGCGTACAGGCCTCCCCAATAATATGAGCCAGACACTGTCCGCGGGTAGCGATCAACATGCAACCACGGTTGATGGAAGGCAAGGAAAAATTAAACTCTATTAATTTTCACTTTTTCGGTTTGATATAAATTTTGAATCATATTCAAAATGAGGGATTTCAATTTTAAAATTGTCTCATCATTTAATTTTAAAAATTGCGTGCCACGAGTTTGTATGTTTGCCGGATTCATGCAACTATATTATTTAATAATATACTTACATGCATACTACTATATATCGCATATATCATAATATGACATTCCACAATAAATAAGGATGATCGATCGCCAACACTATTAGATCCATGTGAGACAGACATGGATCCAGGTCCAAAACCTAGGTGAATGCACGGATGCAAATGCAACAATTACAAGAGCTTCCAATATTTTACATGTCTTCATCTCATTCATCGGGCCCACCATCTTCCAGTCTTGATCTCCCACTATTTCTAATAATTACATTTAAATAGTCATGGCACATAAGGGATACATCTCATGGGGTGGGAACGGGCCATAAACCAGGCCCACTTTAATAATATCAAATATTAAAAAAAAACGAATAAAACAGTAAAATATCCTAACATACACCTAACACATTGGTCAAGGCTCTCGATCATCCTTCATGTATTTAATATCAAATATTAACATCAATTTAATTAAACAATTTAATTAATTGATAAATCATATATCTAATAATTTTATCACTAACCACCACAATTATTAAAAGATTTAATAAATTAAATAAACTCCTTTATTTAATTTCTAATTAAATCAATAATAATTGATTTCTTGTAAAAATTCATTTTTACCATAAATAATTAAAATCATATTCTAATTATTTATTTCACTAGAAAATTATTAATTTTTCAAAAATCAATTTTACAAAATAAAAATTAAACCAATTTTCAAAAATATCAATTTTACTCAAAAATTTGAAAAATTAGAAAATCGCACCCTAGGCCCAAACAATTCAAGCCCATTATTCAGCGCGCTTCCCGAGACGCTCCCGGGTAGCCGCCGGCCCACTGCCCGACCGCTGCCCGAACGTTTCGGGCAGCGGCCCTGTGCGCAGAACACGCACAGGCACGCCGACGCCGCGCACAGGCGTCCGGCCCCTGCGCGCTGCCGTGCGCGGCCCTGCGCGCACGGACTGCCCAGAACAGTTCCGGGAAGATTTAATTTTTTTTTTCTGGAAAAAAAATAAATTTTAATGGTGCTAAATTTTCTGAAAAATTTTCTTGTGTGGTTAGAAATAAATTATTCAATATCCAAAACCATACGATTTAGAAAAACTTGGCTCTGATACCACTGTTGAATCCTGGTTTTCTACACGCCCAAACACAGCGGAAGTTTTAAAATTTTGTTTATTTGACAATCAAAATATAATTTGGGCGCTCGTATGATTTTAACATAAACATTCATAGGGCGTTAGAATTATACCTTTGGTGAATGATTTTACTGGACTCCAACTAATCCGGTATAAACGGATTAGCTCTTGTTGATTCCCTACGAACTTTCTTCGATGAATCCTCCTATCAAGTCTACGACTAGATAGTGTGTTCCTCTTTTAATTTGCACTAGAAAATATAGAAGATGTTTCACGTAGGAGAAGAAAAATTGAGAGACGGCTCAAAGGTTTTCTAAAAGAGGTGGCCAATTTTTTTTTCTTTTGGAGGATGCCATTCTCGAAACCTAGGTGGTGGGTGGCTAGGGTTTTTGTTTGCATGTGTTATTTATAATTCAATTAAACCATAATTACATAATTAACATTAATGGGATTGATTTGATTAATTGGGCTAGTCCAACTAGTTTAATTAATTTAATCAAAGTCCATTAAAACTTTAATTATTTAATATGTTGGACTTGTACCCCTACAAGCCCATTAAACATATTATCCACCATATTTAATTTATTAATTAATCAACTCAACTTTTGAGCTTAATAAATTAAATACATTATAAATTCAACATTTGAATTTATTATTTAAATTATAAATTCAACTACTTGAATTTACAGCACCTCAAAAATTTAATATTTAATAAACCCAACATTTGAGTTAATAAATTAAATTCTCAAATTTCAATAAATTCAACTACTTGAATTTATTCTCTCAAAATTTAATTATCATAAATTCAACTCCTTGAATTTACTATATAATATAAATTCAACTTCTTGAATTTATTCTCTCAACGGGAACAAACAATCCAGTACTTGTGTGACCCTCAATGGTTCAGGGATACAGCTAGCCGTGGGTTCACAACTCTTTGTGATTCAGGACATAATCCTTTATTCGGGCTTACCCTAGTTAGCCCATTCTTTTCATCAACACCTTGATCAAGAATGTCAGAACTCATTTCTGATTGCACCCATCGGATCATGGTAAGAGCGTCTAGTAGCATCGCCCCATGATCCCCTAGGTATCACTGATAGTGCCTGCAAGAACCAGTCGATTATGATTAACGTACAGTACGGTCCCTTCATCTCATATATTCCGATCGAATCTGCAACCATTGGTTCATCAAGGGTTGCATATTAATTCGATAACTATGTGATAACTATAATAGTGGCATCGCGTGTACTATTTGGAGAACTCCTTCTCCAACGTACATCTCGTACTCTGTCCAGAGATTCCATGCACTATTATTTCATTAGATCACATGGGATATCCACACCCGTAGGTGAACGGTGAATCCCCGACTACAATGCACTGGCTCCATATGTGTCGCAACTATACCAAACCTCGCCACATGATGACTCTCCTGGAGCCGGTAAACAAGTCAAAGCACAGACCTAGCATATAGAGCCTCAGTGTTGTCCCGGGTCGTAAGGATTAATGGTGTACAATCATAACAACGGACTTATCCTCTTGATGAATGATAACCACTTGGAAAGTCCGAGGGAGGGTTGTTCGGTATAATCATCATATGACTACCCATCTGTATGTTTGGACATCTCTATGCCCTTTCCAAGAAATGCAGTACACAACATCACAGATGCTAGTCTCGAGCTCAAGCGACCTTTTCCATGTTTTAGGCGGCTGAATCGACTAGGAACGAATTTAGAATATGCAGTGTTTACAAATGAGTTTCAACATCGAATTACGATTCATTGTATTAAAGCATAATCAAGGACTTTATCTATGCTGCTTGCATGGGTATACAGATAAAGTATAACGAAACCATTAAAAAAGATAATTATATTAAAATAAAGATGTTTATTACACTTGAGTCAATAAATTCCCTAGCCAACCGTTGGCTTGCAGGGCATCTACTCTAACCAATCTTCCACTTGCCCTAGAGCCAACTACCCTTAATCATTACTTCGTGATGCTTTTCAAACGATGGTCTGGCAAGGGCTTGTGAACGTGGATAACAACATTATCTGCAAAGGGGACCTCTTTAAATGATATGTCTCTCTTCCCACTATCTCCCGTATGACGTGGAACTCCTTAGTACATGTTTGATCGCTGATGAGACGCTTGGTTCTTGCTTGCGCAATGGAACCATTGTTGCCCCTCTCCCAGTAACGGGACTGGATCAAATTCATTGGATAACGCCCAAACAATTGGACAAAATTCCTCATCCAAACTGCCTCTTTGGAGAAGCAGATGCAACAATGTATTCAGCTTCAGTGGTGGAATCCGCAATGGTGTCTTTCTTGGAACATTTCCAAAGACAGCCGCACCATATAGCATGAATACAAAAACAGATGTCGATTTCGAATCATCTACCGTCACATTAGAAGCTAGAATCCGTGTAGCCTTCCAATTTCAATTCTCCACCCTCATAGACCATGAACAAGTTCTTAGTCCTTCTCAAGTACTTAAAAATATCTTTCACGGCCTTCCAATGCATTGGACCAGGGTTCGCCTGATATTTGCTTGTAACACTCAAAGCATAAGTAACATCAGGACGTGTTGATATCATACCATACATGATACTACCAATAGCTGACACATATGGAATACGTGTCATCATCTCTATCTCTTCATCAGTTTTGGGACACATAGCTTTAGATAGGAGTAATACCATGACACATTGGTAAGTATCTTCTCTTGGACTCTACCATAGAGAATCGTTTTATAATGGCATCGATATAGGTGGCTTGGGTGAGTCCGACCATCCTCTTTGATCTATCTCTATAGATTTGTATTCCTAATACGTAGGATGCTTCACCCATGTCTTTCATGGAGAATTTACTGGCTAACCATACTTTAGTTGATTGCAGTAATCCTACATCATTCCCAATGAACATGATATCATCAACGTAAAGTACTAGGAATGTCACTGCACTCCCACTAATTTTCTTGTACACACATGGTTCCTCAGGATTCTTAGCAAAACCAAACTCTTTGATAGTGCTATCAAATCTGAGGTTTCAACTTCTTGACTCCTGCTTGAGACCATATATTGATCTCTGAACTTTGCATACCTTATGCTCACTTCCTACTGATGTGTATCCCTCAGGTGGAGACATATAAATTTCCTTTTTGATGTCTCCATTGAGAAATCCAGTCTTTACATCCATTTTCCATATCTCATAGTCATACCATGATGCTATGGCTAGTAGTATATAATGGACTTAAACATAGCAACTGGTGAAAATGTTTCCTCATAGTCAACTCCTTGCCTTTGAGTATAATATTTTGCAACCAGCCTTGCTTTGAAGGTCACTACCTTCCCATTCGCCCCAAGTTTTCTTTTGTAGATCAATTTGCACCATATAGGAACGATTCCCTTAGGTTGATCCACCAATGTCCAGACTCGGTTTGAATCTATAGAGTCCATGTCTGACTGCATGTCTTCAATCCATTGGTTGAATCAGTATCAGATATTGCTTCCTCAAAGTTCATTGGATCATATCCAACAAAAGACTCATCATGGTCTTGTTCATGAAGAAGCGTATATCTAGCAGGTGGTCTAATAACCCTATCAGACCTTCTAGGAGCTTGTACTTCAACTACTGGTTCTAGAGGATTAGGTTCAACTTCTAAAGTTGAGGGAGTATCTTGAATTTCTTCAAGTTCTATCATATTTCCTTTTCTATCTAATAGAAACTCCCTTTCCAAAAAGGTGGCATTTCTTGAAACAAACACTTTTGCTTCACTAGGATGATAGAAATAATATCCAAAAGAATTCTTTGGATATCCTACAAAGTAGCACAAAGTGGATCTACTATCCAATTTGTCTCCCACTGTCTGCTTCACATAAGCAGGACATCCCCATATTCTCATGTAAGAATACTTGGGAGGTTTCCCCATCCATTCTCATATGGTGTTTTATCCACTACTTTAGTTTAAACATTATTCAACAACATTGCCGTAGTTTCAAGCGCAAAGCCTCAAAACGATGTAGGCAATGCAGTGAATCTAATCATTGATCGAACCATGTCCAACAAAGTTCGCTTACAATATTCAGAAACACCATTCAATTGCTGTGTAATAGCCAAGCCTGGTGTACGGTACGGTTTAAGATTTCGTATGTTTATTGACTACTTGGTCAAGTTTACGTATAGTTTGGATGTTAAGAGTTTCGATTTAGGATTTATAGTATGGTTGGTGTTAGATGATGTGTGGTGCAGTTGTAGCGGCGTTACGATTAAATTCATGATAATTCGTATTTTGAGCCAATTGGTATGAGGCCAATTGGAGTGATTAGATAAGACATAGAGGTATAACTTTCTTATTTTGAGTTTTGTTCAAATCATTGTGGAAGATAAGCCAAAAGTGCCTCGAAGTGTGTCGTGTGTTTCGTCGTTCCTCCAGTGACACATGTTGGGAGATTTAGCATACCTTTTTACTCAGACCTCCAAATGATCTGAAATTTGGAGAGCTTCAAGAAACGACATAGGGCTACAACTTTGTAGTTTACCACTTTTCCAATTTCCGAAGGGAAGAGGCGTTTCAGAGGCAATCTTTGGAGGGGCAGTGCGCAGAGTGGCGCCCGAGCGGTAAGAAATGACCGCCCGAGCGCCACTCATTCTGGATTTTTGGATTTTGGGCAGAAACATCGGCGCCCGAGCGGTAATTTATGACCGCCCGAGCGCCCAGCACAGTATAAGCGTGTTTTGGCGATTTTTAGTGCTTAAATAGAAGAGTTGATCTTATTTTTCTCATTTCTTTCTCCCCATTTTCGAATTTCTCTCCATGGAGCTAGGGTTTCCTCATTTCTTTTGAATTCCTTTCTTTGATTCAAGCCTCTTGGGGGATTATTGTTGAGGGAACTAAGTTATTTTGGGATCAAGGTAAGCTTTTGGTTTGGTTATTTCTTGTTTTGGTGTTGGGAGAGTTCTTGGGTTGTGGATTGTGTTGGTATAATGGATTTATTGATATTATTGTTAGATTATTGGGTTATTGATGGTGTTATTTATGGGTTATTGTTGTAAGATTGCTATCAAAGAGATTAGATACAAGGTTTCAAGTGGTTGTAAGTGGAATTTCATTCCTTGTGCTCACATGAAAGTATATGTATTGTATTTCAAGAGTTTTATTATGCTATTCCCTTCCATTTGATTCATAGTATGTATTGACTCATTGTGTTGTATTTTAGAGGCTTGTATATGCCTCAATTGTTTAAAAGGGAATACAAGAGAATAGAGTATTCAAAGTGTTTGATGAAATGCCAAAGAGAGAATTCAAATTGATTTATTGGATTGATAGATACATAGTCAGAGATTGCATGCAATTAGTTGATCCACGACCACAGGCTTATAACCTCAGAGTTATCGATTTATATCGATGGGATATAGGTACAGAGACAGAGATACTATATAGATATCAATCCAACAGAGAAAAGAGAAATACCATCTTATTGTTATATTATTGCTATGTTATTCAAGATTCAGAGTTGATGGTATTTAATGTTTTTAAAGCCATGTTTTACAGAGTATGTGTGGGGACCTGGACGCTAATTCATTCCTTAATCGCCTTTAGGAATAAATAATCAAATATAAAACAGGGTCTAAATTTTTTCTTAAATTATACAGCGGAAACGTAATGTAATTAAATTCAAATTACATATTAAACATAACATACAATTATTGTATAATCTACAATAATCCGACTAGGTTCAACTACAAATCAGTGCTGAATCCTAAGTTGCTTCAAAGCCCGGATCTCCACGCTATCTAGTCCAGCCTCGTACTCTTCTTGACCCTGATCCTAGCCCACCTGTTGCCATGCACACATACAAACAAGACAACAGCCGGATAACTCCGATGAGATATAAATATCCCAGTATAAATCATGTATACATGCCATCATATAAACAATATAAAAGCATAAGACAGCAATTCATATCCTATATCAAAATCATGATATAAATCCATTACCAGAATAAATCATATTCTATACATGTACCCTAATCCGGAACATAATTCAATATCCAGAATAAATTCTATTCTAAGCATGTACCAATATCAGGAACATACTCAATATCAAGAATAACTCCTATTCTAAACATGTACCAATATGAGGAACAACAATGAACATGAACCATATTCAGGAACATAATCAACATCAATAAATATAAATCAATATAATTGTCACTCAGACTCGTGACTCCACGTTTTAGACTAGACTCAATCCTAGCCTAGGGATCCCGGTTTCCAGATGTGGTATTCCTATATCGACCAACAGTAATAGAAAAGACTCCAGTTCTATCCACGTCGATATAACCAAACATCCAGTGTCCTGACCTAACCGTCATGGACTGTGGTCCTATCACCAATATCCTGTCCTGTGGCAAAGTGCAATTGGCCAGTGACGAGTCCTCACTATCCGGCCCTTCTGTCACAAGATGAAATGTCTATGACTAAGCATATCCGCTTATGACTCAAGACATACATTGTTTATAAATCCATAGACCAAAAATATCAATCGTATTCAATTGCAAATAACAATGCAATAAAATAAAGTATGTGATTTAGGGAAACTCGAGTCAAACCTCACTCAAGTTGTGCAATCCCAACTCAACATTAATTTATATCTTCATCTTCTCGCTTAGAAGAAGAAGAAGTCCCGACTCTATTTCGGTCCATTCCCAATCTGGTAATAACAATACCGAACAGATATAATATCAATAACAACTCAATTCAGAACCTGTTCTGATCAATTCAAAACAAAACACATAATCTGATCAATGTCGAATCAAGACACAATCCAATTCATATCGACAATACTACGATATAATCGAAGGCACTACTGAATCTGATCAATATCACTTAACTGATGTTTCGACGGTATAACAATATAATCTCGATAACCCCGTCACTCCGAACATCACAGATATAATACCAGACTTTGTAAGCAGTATCAGTATAACTCATAATCTCAATGATAATACAATTATGATATCGAATCTTAATCAAATCGACTCCGAAAATCATAACAATTCCATAATCAGTCTGTTTCTCAATCTGACTTCGATTCTATGATGTCTAACATGACAAGAACATCATATACGAATCCTATTCAATTCTGACAATATCATAATTTCAAAACATGTCAGAACGTAGCAAAACTTACGTCCAGTTGTAGCCTGCGTTGATAGGAACACGATACCGTATTCGGATTCAAAATCGAACGGACGGATTTTGCAGAAATCGCGTTCTAACGTCAGGAATCAATTCTCCAAAGGTTTCCTCGATTTCTTCATTTGCTCCCGGATAATGAATTGTGTATATATATATATATATATATATATATATATATATATATATATATGCGCCCAAGGTTCTGGAACTCCCGCGCATGTGCGCGCTTACACCCGCGCATGTGCGCGAACTTCTCTGGACTCGCTGTTGGACATTCGCATGGCTCGCGTATATGTGCGCACACTTTCCGCGCATATGCGCGAGACCTTCGGGTCACGCACACCTAGCCCTTCCATTTCGATTTTCTTTCATCTTTCCCGGTCCGATCCGTTCCATTTATATTTACCGTAATTAATCAATAAATCATTTCAGATTAATTCCAGATTACGGTAATATACTCAAATCATTTCAGATTACAATAATCCAATTCTCGGGCCTTACATTTCTCCCCCTCTAAGGTATGATTTCGTCCTCGAAATCACAACAATCCACTCTTACTGTACCGATAATCATCTCAGATCTCAAATCAGATACAAGAAGGAGATATACAGAATATGCAATAAGCTCATATCAATCACATCACTCGTGATAAAATTATTCACACACTATTGGCTATACAACATCCGTATATACCAATCAACAACTCATAACAATCAATATCCCAGTCAGAAATATACTTAATCTTCGGTTTCAACTACCAACAGTCATCATCCGACGTTAGTATATTAATCTATGTATTCTGAGCTATCCTCATTTTCTTATGAATCAGTTTCCTTTTCTTTATCAAATCCAATCTCAGGCATCACCGCAATATCATTCCCATACGAAGGAAATCCGCAGTTCTCGTTGTACAATACCTCGACTATGTCGATATTCATCTGATAGCTATTATCGTACAATAATTCAAAAGTGACAATGAATCATGTCAACTGGTGCTATAATCCAGCACTACATTTCCTGGATATCCTCCAGTATCAAGATAGTTCACTCCGATTATCCGTCAATCTATAAATCATAGATGAAAAATCATGTTATACACTCAGCCAAAATTATAAAATCAAACGAAAATCACAGTCTGATAAAATCAACTTTGGCATTCAATACAATCTGACTCCCGTTTCTGACATACCTCTCAGTCGTCTGGTCATATTTGTAAGTCATCCTGTACAATATAACCTATGCAGATTTGAACAATCGTTCAATCATAGCCACTATCTTGGCAAGATTACAGTAGTGTCATCACACAATCCATAGACATGTACTCCCATTTCTATTTAGAAATCAAAAATCAAGATCAGTAATTTAAAAGTTTCTATCTGTCTGTCTTCATCTGTCAGCGATTTAGACATTTCAATACAAATGCTGACATAACTGATTCCATCTATTTACTTCAAAACTGTCTATTCGAATTATCACACATTTCCTGTTACCAGAATAGTACTGAATCTACTATTGTGTGCATCTGACAATACCTGTCAATTTCCAATTCGAATATCTGACACAAACAAATCAGTTAATAATATAAATTAAAGAAAATACCTACCTGGTAATTCGGTTCTGACTATCAAAATCAAATTCTGGACAGTCTGATCGAACTTCTGAACTGCTTTAATCTTCAAAATCAGTTCTGACTCGACTGAACTGTATGTAAGCTCAACGGTTCATAACAATCGGTATCAAACACGGATTCAGAATGATGACAATATCAGATCAGATTCAGATTATCAATACACAATACTGATTTAATAACTGCATAAAATGCAATTTCTGACGTTTCGAAAATTCTGCCATATTCAATGTCGTTCTCAGCCACTGATCACGGTCTCACAGTGCTACAATCAATCAGGATACTATCTTCAGATATCACAGACTCTGAATACAATCTGTTACAATTGAGATTCATATCCGAACAATTTGTATACAACAATCTCAGTTCCCAAAATGTTCAATACAAATTTCCATTGTTCGCTTCAATCAATCAAATGCTACGAATATATCAAAAGATCATAGATAAAACGAGCATATAATCATCAGACCACTTCTAAGCACAAGATTTATCAACCCATAAACAGAACTGAAGTACTTTACAGAGAAACATATAATCAGATGTAACTCTAACTCTTCAAGCAATAAATCTTTCAACTGATATCTCAATTTTCTCAATTCAATCAGTATCAGTCTATAAGAAATTTCTAAAATGAAACCAATACCTGGAATCACATCAAGGCTGAAATCACTCTCCCAGCTACAGGACAATCCTGAAATCTCATCTGAAAGACTATAGCAAACTTCCTGCTACTAGTAAATCAATCCTGATAGGCTTAGCTTCAGTCATCAACTGAACACATAAGGAATTACTCCATTCCTTTCGATAATCATCGAATCTTATATAATACGGATTTCAAGGAATTCAAAATCAAGAATCCTTACCGTATATCATTCATTCTTTGGCCATTTCAGGTCCAAATCTTACCATTTCCTGGCAAGACTCTAGAATAGCTCTGTACTTGTTCGATATGTCAATATCAATCATGCAGTCATCATCAGACAATACAAGTACAAGCTAGTCTAACTCAATCTCATTCTCAACTTACTGCAGTATATGATATATCACAGAATATCACTGATATCAAATTTCTTTCCCCAAAAAAATAAGGAATCAAGACTGCAGTAAATACAGACTCAACAGGTACAATGTATATCAATGCAACTCAGTCAAAGATAATCGTAAAGAATGCATTAGTATATATCAATACATATGCAATCTAATCATAAAAGACCAGTACCTGTCACTGTATCATCAAGTGTGTCCTGGGTCTGTTTCTCGATCACCACCCCCAGATGATCCTGCTCCCTGAAATCTTCGGGCACCTTTCTGTGGACAGACTCTAGCAAAGTGTCCTTGCTGTTTACAGAAGTTGCACCGACCAGTCACTCCGTGGCATAGCTCCGGGGAATGTCTCCCACCACACTTCCTGCAATAAACTCCAGTATAATTCAGACTAGAGCCACTGGGGCTAGATGAACCGCTCCCAAACTTCTTGAATTGCTTCTTTTGAACTTTCAACATCTCTTTCTTTCCACCACTGCTACTGCCAATCTCGATTCTGGAAGGCAGTTGTTGTGGTATCGGTGTTGGAAGAACATATGAAGCTTCCTTTTGTCTCATTAGAACAGTTTCTGCTCTTCTGGCTCGATTCAGAGTATCAGTAAAATTACTCGGTTGTTTCACAGTTACCAAGGTGCGTATTTCTGGATTCAAGCCCTTGATAAACTGATCAGCTACAGCTGTATCATTTCTAGCCACTTGCGGACCAAACTTTAACAAGGTAAAGAAATGGGCCAAATATTCATCAATCTTCAATGGACCCTGCCTCAAATTTGCAAATTCTGCACTTTTGTCCTCTCGATATGATAGAGGTACAAACCTTTGATAAAATTCCACTTTGAAAAGTTTCCACGTAATCGTGAAACCATGCTGTGCTATGGCTTCTCGGGTTATTAGCCACCAACTCCTAGCGACTTCCCGTAGTTGATTCCCAACCAATTTAATTCTGCACTCATCTGTGAATCCCAGAAATTCAAACAGCATTTCAATCTCCTCCAGCCAAGTCTCACAATCAGCTGGTGCCTCAACACCCCTCAAAATCGGTGGTTGAAACGACTGAAACCTTATCATCTGTGTTTCCATCAGAGTTTCAGACACATCCATCTGATCATACGATGTACTACCCCTTTCTGGAATCCTTCTAGGAGGAATATCTGATAATCATAGACGTTAGTAGTAACAAGAGACAAATCCGTCTCAATCCCAATCCTGATCGGCTTACCTCTGATCAAGAATTGGTTCTGATCCAGTTTCAAATAATACATATTACCAAATCAACTCAGATATTCAGGTAACATGTAGCTTACTATCCAGTAAAAACATACTGAAATCATAGCATATACAATGTAGTTTCAACATTATATTCAATAATATGCCATATAAGTCCAGGCAGTAAAACATAATATCATGCTAGCATACACAATGTAATTCCACATTGTAATCAATCACATGCTAGCAATCAGATGCAAGAAACGAAAACTCATTCTACCCCGCTCACTCTTCTTTATCTCAGTGCCAAGGAACCTATAGTTCAAGGACCTACAGCTCTGAAACCTAAGGCTCTGATACCACCTGTTTTGGGGACCCGGACGCTAATTCATTCCTTAATCGTCTTTAGGAATAATTAATCAAATATAAAACAGGGTCTAAATTTTTTCTTAAATTATACAGCGGAAACGTAATGTAATTATATTCAAATTACATATTAAACATAACATACAATTATTGTATAATCTACAATATTCCGACTAGGTTCAACTACAAATCAGTGCTGAATCCTAAGTTGCTTCAAAGCCCGGATCTCCACGCTGGATACGCTAATTCATTCCTTAATCGTCTTTAGGAATAATTAATCAAATATAAAACAGGGTCTAAATTTTTTCTTAAATTATACAGCGGAAACGTAATGTAATTAAATTCAAATTACATATTAAACATAACATACAATTATTGTATAATCTACAATAATCCGACTAGGTTCAACTACAAATCAGTGCTGAATCCTAAGTTGCTTCAAAGCCCGGATCTCCACGCTATCTAGTCCAGCCTCGTACTCTTCTTGACCCTGATCCTAGCCCACCTGTTGCCATGCACACATACAAACAAGACAACAGCCGGATAACTCCGATGAGATATAAATATCCCAGTATAAATCATGTATACATGCCATCATATAAACAATATAAAAGCATAAGACAGCAATTCATATCCTATATCAAAATCATGATATAAATCCATTACCAGAATAAATCATATTCTATACATGTACCCTAATCCGGAACATAATTCAATATCCAGAATAAATTCTATTCTAAGCATGTACCAATATCAGGAACATACTCAATATCAAGAATAACTCCTATTCTAAACATGTACCAATATGAGGAACAGCAATGAACATGAACCATATTCAGGAACACAATCAACATCAATAAATATAAATCAATATAATTGTCACTCAGACTCGTGACTCCACGTTTTAGACTAGACTCAATCCTAGCCTAGGGATCCCGGTTTCCAGATGTGGTATTCCTATATCGACCAACAGTAATAGAAAAGACTCCAGTTCTATCCACGTCGATATAACCAAACATCCAGTGTCCTGACCTAACCGTCATGGACTGTGGTCCTATCACCAATATCCTGTCCTGTGGCAAAGTGCGATGGGCCAGTGACGAGTCCTCACTATCCGGCCCTTCTGTCACAAGATGAAATGTCTATGACTAAGCATATCCGCTTATGACTCAAGACATACATTGTCTATAAATCCATAGACCAAAAATATCAATCGTATTCAATTGCAAATAACAATGCAATAAAATAAAGTATATGATTTAGGGAAACTCGAGTCAAACCTCACTCAAGTTGTGCAATCCCAACTCAACATTAATTTATACCTTTATCTTCTCGCTCAGAAGAAGAAGAAGTCCCGACTCTATTTCGGTCCATTCCCAATCTGGTTATAACAATACCGAACAAATATAATATCAATAACAACTCAATTCCGATCCTGTTCTGATCAATTCAAAACAAAACACATAATCTGAAAAATGTCGAATCAAGACACAATCCAATTCATATCGACAATACTACGATATAATCGAAGTCACTACTGAATCTGATCAATATCAATTAACTGATGTTTCGACGGTATAACAATATAATCTCGATAACCCCGTCACTCCGAACATCACAGATATAATACCAGACTTTGTAAGCAGTATCAGTCTAACTCATAATCTCAATGATAATACAATTATGATATCGAATCTTAATCAAATCGACTCCGAAAATCATAACAATTCCATAATCAGTCTGTTTCTCAATCTGACTTCGATTCTATGATGTCTAACATGACAAGAACATCATATACGAATCCTATTCAATTCTGACAATATCATAATTTCAAAACATGTCAGAACGTAGCAAAACTTACGTCCAGTTGTAGCCTACGTTTAAAGGAACACGATACCGTATTCGGATTCAAAATCGAACGGACGGATTTTGCACAAATCGCGTTCTAACGTCAGGAATCAATTCTCCAAAGGTTTCCTCGATTTCTTCATTTTCTCCCGGATAATGAATTGTGTATATATATATATATCTCGCGCATGCATCAGGGCAAGTGGCATCTTTCCGTTCTGCATGACTCGCGCATATGCGCGCTCCAAGTCCGCGCATATGCGCCGGAAGCCTTATCCAGCTACTGGACTACTCGCGCATATGCGTGCAAGTTGTCGCGCATATGCGCGAGACCTACTGCCTCGTGCCTTCGACCACTCGCGCATATGCGCGTCCATCTCGGCGCATATGCGCCCAAGGTTCTGGAACTCCCGCGCATGTGCGCGCTTACACCCGCGCATGTGCGCGAACTTCTCTGGACTCGCTGTTGGACATTCGCATGGCTCGCGCATATGCGCGCACACTTTCCGCGCATATGCGCGAGACCTTCAGGTCACGCACACCCAGCCCTTCCATTTCGATTTTCTTTCGTCTTTCCCGGTCCGATCCGTTCCATTTATATTTACCGTAATTAATCAATAAATCATTTCAGATTAATTCCAGATTACGGTAATATACTCAAATCATTTCAGATTACAATAATCCAATTCTCGGGCCTTACAGTATGCTATGTACATTGCTATGTAAGAGTTCCACTTGCTGAGTTTTATACTCATTTCAGTTATTCATGTGATGCAGATAAGAGCGACGAACCAGGACGTTGATTGAAGCCGGGGTCATATGCATATAGAGATGGAAGGAAGTGGAAGATTATTTTGTTATACATGATCAAAATGATATTTTGTATTTTGATTTAACACTTTTTTGATCATGTATATTCTTTTGATGGTATATATATATTGGAAATTTATTTTGAATCCTTCCTCCCTTTAAAGAAAAATTTTAAATTCCGTTGTTATTTTATAAAATGGGTCAGAGGTGTCACATGCGGTGTTGCTGGTGGAGTCCACTATGAGAGAATCCCATTCTCTTTTAGATAACCCAAAAATTCAGCACTTAATTATTCTCCGCATCGATCATATCGAAGTGCCTTAATACTTCTTTCTAGCTGATTTTCTACTTCAAATCTGAATTCTTTGAACCTTTCAAACGCTTCAGATTTGTGTTTCATCAAATAAATATACACAAACCTCGAATGGTCATCAGTAAAGGTAATGAAGTAGGATTGCCCATATTTTGTGATAACACTTAGCGGGCCACAAACGTCTGTGTGTATCAAATCCAGTAGACCCTGCGCACGTTCCACGTTTCCATCGAATGGTGTCTTTTGCCATTTTTCCTTTTAGACGGGACTTGCAAGTAGGTAGAGAATTTATGTCTGACAAGTCAAACATGCTTTCTCCCACTAGCTTGTCCATCCTTCTTTGGGAAATATGACCTAGTCTAGCGTGCCATATTTGTGTGGATTTGGATCATCTAACTTTCTTTTGTTTTTTGCTTGAAACAATGTTTTACTTTGACATTCACTTATCATTTCCAGAACATTTCTGGCGCATATAATTTCTTATGTCCGGACTTCTTGTAGTGAAATAAATATGTTCTAACTTATCGGGCTTTGTAGGCATTTTAAGTGTCTTTCAGAGTTTGCTTCTTATTGGGATTGTTTTTCTTGTGAGGGGCAGAAAATTTCTTTCCCTTACCCTGTTGGCCATTTTCGTCTGACGAGATGCCCATAAAAACAATAATTTCCTGTTATATGGTGATCTCATAAGTTATAAGCGTATTGACTAGCTCTTCAAGGCTATCAAATATCTTATTAAACTTGAAGTTCACCATAACCCCGTCAAATGAGGAATAGAAAGACAACAAATTGATGTTATCAATTTACTCGTTAGGAATCACATATTCCAGGCCCACCACATTTTCAATAAGCACAGTAATATATACATAATGCTCATGGGCTAGAGCCCCATCTTGCATGTGTGTAGTCATGAGCTCCTTGAAAGTAGTGTGCATCATCGTATGAGTTTCATGCACCATGCAACTCTTGCACGTGCATTCGAATGTCAGCAGCATTCAAAATTTCCTCAAACTGTCCCTACAGTTCATTTGACATAGAAGCGAGCACATCACACTTTAGCTTGCATACTATGGTCCTACCATCTTGCATGCTTTGTCAGTTCAGCAGGATTGACATTAGTGTGTATATCATTTTCTCCGAATTTAGAACAATTTTTCCAACGAGTCTTGAAAATTAGATTCAATTAGCTTGTTAATAATAAAAATTTATCACGCGACGAAATCGAAAAATACTGATACGGAAACAGAATAATAGTTGCTGATTATTTTAAAATAATTTTAAGATATAAAATATGGATTTTTATTTTATAAATCTCCCTCCCACTATTTTGACATTTTCATCACCCTCTGATGAAAAAGGGAAATCACATTTTCTTAGTGGGCACGTAGAGTCCAATTAGCCAATTATAATCTCGAATAATATCAGCCAATTATAATTTCTAAAAGTTAGAATTCAATTGCATCCCTATGCAACCTCCGCATGTTTTGCCTCACGTTTAATAAGGACCCAATAATATGACGCCGTTTATTTTCGCGTGTCAAACCAACCCATCAATGTTGAATTGTAGTAGACGGTCGCCATGAGTTCCCCCAATAATATGAGCCGAATTCATGGGAGTTCCACTCAATTCACATCATATGTCCAGTGGAAGTCACAGCTTTCCGGCGTACAGGCCTCCCCAATAATATGAGCCAGACACTGTCCGCGGGTAGCGATCAACATGCAACCACGGTTGATGGAAGGCAAGGAAAAATTAAACTCTATTAATTTTCACTTTTTCGGTTTGATATAAATTTTGAATCATATTCAAAATGAGGGATTTCAATTTTAAAATTGTCTCATCATTTAATTTTAAAAATTGCGTGCCACGAGTTTGTATGTTTGCCGGATTCATGCAACTATATTATTTAATAATATACTTACATGCATACTACTATATATCGCATATATCATAATATGACATTCCACAATAAATAAGGATGATCGATCGCCAACACTATTAGATCCATGTGAGACAGACATGGATCCAGGTCCAAAACCTAGGTGAATGCACGGATGCAAATGCAACAATTACAAGAGCTTCCAATATTTTACATGTCTTCATCTCATTCATCGGGCCCACCATCTTCCAGTCTTGATCTCCCACTATTTCTAATAATTACATTTAAATAGTCATGGCACATAAGGGATACATCTCATGGGGTGGGAACGGGCCATAAACCAGGCCCACTTTAATAATATCAAATATTAAAAAAAAACGAATAAAACAGTAAAATATCCTAACATACACCTAACACATTGGTCAAGGCTCTCGATCATCCTTCATGTATTTAATATCAAATATTAACATCAATTTAATTAAACAATTTAATTAATTGATAAATCATATATCTAATAATTTTATCACTAACCACCACAATTATTAAAAGATTTAATAAATTAAATAAACTCCTTTATTTAATTTCTAATTAAATCAATAATAATTGATTTCTTGTAAAAATTCATTTTTACCATAAATAATTAAAATCATATTCTAATTATTTATTTCACTAGAAAATTATTAATTTTTCAAAAATCAATTTTACAAAATAAAAATTAAACCAATTTTCAAAAATATCAATTTTACTCAAAAATTTGAAAAATTAGAAAATCGCACCCTAGGCCCAAACAATTCAAGCCCATTATTCAGCGCGCTTCCCGAGACGCTCCCGGGTAGCCGCCGGCCCACTGCCCGACCGCTGCCCGAACGTTTCGGGCAGCGGCCCTGTGCGCAGAACACGCACAGGCACGCCGACGCCGCGCACAGGCGTCCGGCCCCTGCGCGCTGCCGTGCGCGGCCCTGCGCGCACGGACTGCCCAGAACAGTTCCGGGAAGATTTAATTTTTTTTTTCTGGAAAAAAAATAAATTTTAATGGTGCTAAATTTTCTGAAAAATTTTCTTGTGTGGTTAGAAATAAATTATTCAATATCCAAAACCATACGATTTAGAAAAACTTGGCTCTGATACCACTGTTGAATCCTGGTTTTCTACACGCCCAAACACAGCGGAAGTTTTAAAATTTTGTTTATTTTGACAATCAAAATATAATTTGGGCGCTCGTATGATTTTAACATAAACATTCATAGGGCGTTAGAATTATACCTTTGGTGAATGATTTTACTGGACTCCAACTAATCCGGTATAAACGGATTAGCTCTTGTTGATTCCCTACGAACTTTCTTCGATGAAATCCTCCTATCAAGTCTACGACTAGATAGTGTGTTCCTCTTTTAATTTGCACTAGAAAATATAGAAGATGTTTCACGTAGGAGAAGAAAAATTGAGAGACGGCTCAAAGGTTTTTCTAAAAAGAGGTGGCCAATTTTTTTTTCTTTTGGAGGATGCCATTCTCGAAACCTAGGTGGTGGGTGGCTAGGGTTTTTGTTTGCATGTGTTATTTATAATTCAATTAAACCATAATTACATAATTAACATTAATGGGATTGATTTGATTAATTGGGCTAGTCCAACTAGTTTAATTAATTTAATCAAAGTCCATTAAAACTTTAATTATTTAATATGTTGGACTTGTACCCCTACAAGCCCATTAAACATATTATCCACCATATTTAATTTATTAATTAATCAACTCAACTTTTGAGCTTAATAAATTAAATACATTATAAATTCAACATTTGAATTTATTATTTAAATTATAAATTCAACTACTTGAATTTACAGCACCTCAAAAATTTAATATTTAATAAACCCAACATTTGAGTTTAATAAATTAAATTCTCAAATTTCATAAATTCAACTACTTGAATTTATTCTCTCAAAATTTAATTATCATAAATTCAACTCCTTGAATTTACTATATAATATAAATTCAACTTCTTGAATTTATTCTCTCAACGGGAACAAACAATCCAGTACTTGTGTGACCCTCAATGGTTCAGGGATACAGCTAGCCGTGGGTTCACAACTCTTTGTGATTCAGGACATAATCCTTTATTCGGGCTTACCCTAGTTAGCCCCATTCTTTTCATCAACACCTTGATCAAGAATGTCAGAACTCATTTCTGATTGCACCCATCGGATCATGGTAAGAGCGTCTAGTAGCATCGCCCCATGATCCCCTAGGTATCACTGATAGTGCCTGCAAGAACCAGTCGATTATGATTAACGTACAGTACGGTCCCTTCATCTCATATATTCCGATCGAATCTGCAACCATTGGTTCATCAAGGGTTGCATATTAATTCGATAACTATGTGATAACTATAATAGTGGCATCGCGTGTACTATTTGGAGAACTCCTTCTCCAACGTACATCTCGTACTCTGTCCAGAGATTCCATGCACTATTATTTCATTAGATCACATGGGATATCCACACCCGTAGGTGAACGGTGAATCCCCGACTACAATGCACTGGCTCCTATATGTGTCGCAACTATACCCAACCTCGCCACCTGATGACTCTCCTGGAGCCGGTAAACAAGTCAAAGCACAGACCTAGCATATAGAGCCTCAGTGTTGTCCCGGGTCGTAAGGATTAATGGTGTACAATCATAACAACGGACTTATCCTCTTGATGAATGATAACCACTTGGAAAGTCCGAGGGAGGGTTGTTCGGTATAATCATCATATGACTACCCATCTGTATGTTTGGACATCTCTATGCCCTTTCCAAGAAATGCAGTACACAACATCACAGATGCTAGTCTCGAGCTCAAGCGACCTTTATCCATGTTTTAGGCGGCTGAATCGACTAGGAACGAATTTAGAATATGCAGTGTTTACAAATGAGTTTCAACATCGAATTACGATTCATTTGTATTAAAGCATAATCAAGGACTTTATCTATGCTGCTTGCATGGGTATACAGATAAAGTATAACGAAACCATTAAAAAGATAATTATATTAAAATAAAGATTGTTTATTACACTTGAGTCAATAAATTCCCTAGCCAACCGTTGGCTTGCAGGGCATCTACTCTAACAATTTATTCATCGTTCTTGCGTAGGAATCATCAAAGGCACGTCACGTACTTTTATTTCTGCATCATATATGCTATATATATGCTGTTATGTGTTTATTTGTAGGTGGAATTCTCGGTTCAGCATTATTCATGAAGAATCTTTGGTTTTTACATATGTTCTGGCATCTTTTGATCAACTACTCACGTCTTTCCCATTTTTGTGCAAGGGGCTGTCAAGTTAGTGATGTTAGAGGGTTGTGCAGACTGTGTTTAATGATGTATAGGTGCTGGAGATTTTGGTTGCCAAGCTCGAGGGAAATTCGTTCGGTCAAGCGCATGTGAGGGTGTGTGAGGTCAAGATCGAAAGATTTGGTTTGTCGACGGTGCGAGGGCTGAACCAAGACTTGGACCAGGCCTTGCTGGGTCTGAGACTTGGTTTAGAGAGGCTTGACCGCTGCTGGAACCGTCCTCAAGGCCGTTTGATCGAGTGCAAGTGCGAGGGGCTAGGACTCGGATGATGGGTTGTGTTGTTTCTAGGCTTTCAGCAGGTTGCAGCCTGTATGTAGCTGGGGCCGTGAGTCTAGTGGGTCCAGCAAGGTCCTAGGGTGGTCTAGGTAAGGTGGAGTCATGTGGGGACCCGTACGCTAATCATCTTCTTAATCTTCTTTGGGATTTAATTATTAATTAAGATTAAACAGGGTCTAAAAATTTTTCTTTTTAACATGCAAGTGCGGAAGGTAATGGAATCTAAATAACATACATCTTAGTGTCAAAATACATTTCAGTATAAAAGTACAATAATGTAAATTATTCACTCAAACTAATCTAGGGTTTAACTACTAAATTCAAGTATTAAACCAAGTCCACAATAAGTCCGGAATCACCACGCTAAACTCGTCTTCTCTCATCATTTTCTTGACCTCGATCTTGTCCCACCTGTTGTCATGCACACATACAAAACAAGACAACAGCAGGATAACTCCGGTGAGATAAATCCCAGTGTAAAACATGGTAAACATGCATATACACAAAGTGAATCATGAAACATTTTATCATGAATAAAATTAAAAGCAATAGATTTCATAATCTATGAAATTAAATCAAAATAAGCATGTAACTCGAATCAGATAAACATGCAACTCAAATCAAATCATAAAAACATGCTATCGTGACTGAAAGCAATAAAAATGGGTTTCATAGTCTATGAAACCACATCCATAAACGCATGCAGTTCTAGTCAAATCATGTCTAGACTCGACTCAACTATAACTCTAGGGATCCCGGTGTGAATAAGACGTCGCGATCTGTCACCTACCCTACCACTCGGGGTGATTGTACGTCTTATTCCTAGACTTCGGACTGATCTGTATCGACATCTACAATAGGAGAGTGGATCTTCCCCTAAGCTGCGATATCACCGAACGTCTAGAAGTCTGACTGTTCTGTCAAGACTTTGCTATCTTATATGCAATTAATATTATTCTATACACAAAGCATACACATTTCAAAGGATATGAATATAACATCTATAAACACATCAAAATCATATCATAAGATAAACAACAATAATTCTAGTATGTGATTTTATTGGGAAACTCAAATGGGATCTCAATTGAGTTGTATCTTCCCGAATATCACATGAATTATACCTTTGTCGTCCCTGTCTGACGAATACGATGACCTGTATTCAAATCTGTCCATATAAAATCTGAAATGACAATATCGAATACGCTGTATTAGTGAATAACTCAATACACAACATGTTCTGATCAATACTCAATTCAGTACATAATCTGACCAATGTCTGAAGAATATACAATCTAATTCATGTCATCGATATCACAGTACAGTCTAAATCAATAATGAATCTGATCAATATCAATCTCCTGATGTTTCGACAGTATAACAATACAATCTTGATATCCCATCAATCTCAACATCACAGATATAATACCAGAACTCATAATTTCAATATTGGTATATTCAAAATCAGTGATACACAATTCTGATATCAAAATCATAGTCAATATCTTTCGAAAATCATAATAATTTCATAACCAGTCTATTCTGAAATCTGACTTCAATTATACAATATCTACAGTAGCAGAAACATCATATCTGATTCATATTCAATTCTGACATTAACATATTTCCAAATCATCTCAAAACGTAATGAAACTTACGTCCTTGGATAGCTCGTAGCGAGAAGAACACAATACTGCGTTCGGATTCGAATTCTGATACACGGATGTCTTCAAATTTGATTTCTAAGCTCAAGAGTTCAAAGTATTCTCCCAACCCTCGATTTCCTCTCTCTCTCCCTGAAGAATGACCGAGCTCCACATATATATATATCCATGCAATAACATAAAACGTGGCGCAATTCTTTGCACTGCACATCGCACCGCAGGTGCGGTCTGCTCTCGGCACCGATTTTATTTTTCTAAAATTGACGACCGCGGGTGCGGTCTTGCTACTGTAAAAATGTACAACTTATTGCCACTCCACCGCGGGTGCGGTCTCTTCCTCACCGCGGGTGCGGTCCTTCATTTTTCAAAATATTCAATTTTTGCAACATCGTTTCTTCCAGTCTGTTCTTGCATTTCTTATTCATACTATATAATTCAATTCAAAAGTATCAAACTTAAATCTCGGGACTTACATTTCTCCCCCTCTTAGATCTGAGTTCGTCCTCGAACTCACAAACAATTCAGATATATCAGAAGATATGTATAACAGAGTTTAAATAATACCCTCATCCCAATAAATCCATTATGAAATCTTTTTTTGTATCAACCTCTGATTTCATATCTGGAATAAGACTTCATGAAGTATACTATCATAATACTTCTTAAACTAACTCTGACAGAATCAATCTTGCCATGTTGGTTATACAACATCCGTATAGACCAATCACAGTTCATAACCAAACAATACCAGTAGTTGTTATCCAATCTATTTATCCCAATCAAGGACATATACCATCTTCAGCTTCAAATACCAATCGTCGTCATCTGACGTTGGTTTCTTAAATCTGTTCATTCTGAACTATCTTCATCTTCCTTCGAATTTTCTTCAAAAAAAATCTGTAGTATTCACCTTATACTGTCTTGTCTATAACTATCTCATTACCCATCTGATAAGCTGATAGCTATTGTCATGCAGTGATAATAAATCATATCAATTAGTGCTAACATCTAGCACTCTATAACTCTACCAAAATCTTCTAATATCTGGATAATACATTCTGACTGTCTGTCAATCTATAAAACAATCTAAGAGAGAGCTCAGGATATACTCTGTCACAAGTACAAAATCAATCAAAAATCACAATCTAATATATTCTACTATGGCATTCTGATTACTCTGACCACTTCTCTGACATCGATCTGTGTCATTTGGTCAGGTTTGTACGTTATCTGGTACAAACTAACAAATATAGATTGAACAATCTGTCAATCACAATCATATTATATCACAATCTGGAAAGTATTATAATGATCTCATTACGAAATTCATCGAAATATACTTTCCATTTCTAGTTAAAAATATACAAATTCTGTAATAAATCTTCTGATCTTTATCTTTCGGTCTTTATTTATTGGCTATTCAGACATTTCCGTACAAATTCTGCCAACATTTCAGCATAAATTCTGCCATAACCGATTTAATCTGTCTATATCAATATTATCTGCTCAAATATAATACATTCTCAATCATCAAACTGAAAACTGAATCCACTACAGTGCATTTCTGACCCTATCTGTGATTTCAGACTTGAACTATTCGGTATAAACTAATCAGTTAATAACATAAATTAAAGAAAATATACCTACCTGGTATTCTGTTCTGACTATTAATATCAAATTCTGTTATACAATTCTGCAACATTCTGACATCACAAGATAATCAATCTCATACCCAACACAAAATCACATATCTGTTACTCGGCTCTGATTATTGAAATTAAGTTCTAAACATTCTGATTACGTCTCTGAATCACTGAAATTCTCAAATTCAACTCTGATTCGGATTGAACTGTATATACTCTCACCGGTTCACAATAATCTGTAGCATATACGGATTCAAAACAACAATAATATCAAATCAGAAACAAAATATCAATATCCTATACAGATCTAGTGAGTTCAGTGAACTCATAACACAATTATTTCTGGTAAATATCTTCATGTCATTCTAATCAACTATTATATCTCATCTGCAAATAAAATATGCTCCCCAAAACAGTATAAGATGTCTCAAATACTGATTTAGAACAATAACAATACTCAGCAGATATAAAGCAACAGTCGAATAAAATAATCTGCCAAATCAGACAAAATACATTTCTGATATTTCTGAATTTTCTGATCTTTCTAATATTGGTATCTTATCAGTCACTGATCACAATCTCAACTATATCAAAATCAATCTGTATACAACTTCAGATATCGCATACTCTGAATACAATCTGTTTCAAGCAGGATTCTTATCTGAATAATTTCTGTATACAATCATCATAGTTCTCAGAATATTCAATCCAATCTTCAGATATTCGATTCAACCAATCAAGTGCTGCAATTATATCAAAATCTCATAGATACAATGACCATAAAATCATCAGAACATCTCTGAATATACTGAAACATGCCAAAGAGCAACACTAAATCGGATGTAACTCCTGGTCGGTACTCTTCTACTGATTTTTCAATTCATTCTGTATCATTCGGTACATTCAATGTTATTCTGTGCTGAATTCTAAACAACAACCAGTATCTGACCTGGATTCAATTCTGAAATTTATCTTTCTGATATAAAACAAATCTAAAATCTTATCTGACAACATCAGCCAATTCGCACATCATTGGCAAATCTGCCAATGCTAGGCTCGATTTCAGTACATCCACTGAATACATAAGGATACCATCTGTTCCTTTCTGTAAAAATCGAGTCATAGACAATCTAAATATCTCAGGAATTCTAAATCTAGAATACTTATTGAGAAATCGCTAGTCATCAACCATATCTGGTCTGAATCTTGTACTCTCCTGAAAGGAATCTATAATAGTTCTGTACTTGTTCAACATATTAACATCAATAATGCGGTCAAATCAGAAAACACAAGTACGTCAAAATCTAACTCAATCTCAGTCTCATCTTACTGTAGTATACAATATGTCACAGAAATCTCTGAGATCAATCTTTCTTTCCCAAAAGGTAAAGACATCAATACTACAGTAAATACAGACCCAACAGGTACAACATATATCAATGCAACTCAGTCAAAGATAATCGTAGAAAGTGCATTAGTATATATCAATACATATGCAATATAATCATAAAAGAACAGTACCTGCCACTATATCATCAAGTGTGCCCTAGGTCTGTTCCTCAATCACTACCACCAGATGGTCCAGCCCCTTAAAATCTTTGGGGACCCCTTTGGGGACACACTTTATCAAAATGTCCAGGCTGTCTACAAATATTTCATCTACCAAGCAATCCTTGGCATTGCTCTGAGGAATGTCTCCCTCCGCAAGTCCTGCAATAGACTACAGTATGACTTGGACTGGAACCACTTGAGCTAGAGGAACCACTCCCCAGCTTCTTGAAAGGTTTCTTTCGAGCTTTCAGCAAATCTTGCTTCCCACTCGTACTGCAGCGATCAAATCGGAGATGGGATTGCTGTGTCTGGGGTAGCTTCACACACAACCTCCCTAGCTGTCTAATCAGACTCGCCTCAGCTCTCTTCGCTCTACTCAAGATATCAGCAAAATGGTAAGGTCGCTGCATATTCATCAATGCAACTACCTCCGAATTCAACCCTCTGATGAACTGATTCACTACAGCTTCATCATTTCCAGCTAAATGAGGAGCAAAACGTAGTAAAGTAGAGAATTTAGCAGCATATTCGTCAATATTCAATGGGCCTTGTCTCAAATTCTCAAATTCTGCTCTTTTGTCCTCCGGGTAGGAAACGGAGAAAAATATTTGATAAAATTCAATTTTGAAAACTTCCCACGTGATCACTGTACCACGTTGTGCTAATACTCCTTTGATTATAATCCACCAACTTCTGGCAGCCTCTCGTAACTGGTTGAATACCAATTTAACTCTCTGTTCATTTGTACACTCAAGTAAATCAAATAATATTTCTATATCATCAAACCAGTTCTGACAATCTTCAGATGTCTGGATACCACTCAGAATCGGCGGCTGAAATAACTGAAATTCTGCCAACTTTACTTCTATCTGAGTTTCTGATGCATCTATCTGTTCAGACGAAGTACTATCCCTCTCTGGAATTCTCTGAGGCGGTATATCTGAATATCAAACAAATTAATACACAATCTATATAATCTATCTCAGTCCTCCTCTGATCATATACCTCTGATTCAGACTCGGTTCTGATTCAGTCTTGGTAATTACATGCTGTTGTCAACTCAGATAACAAACAACATGTAATAGAGAAAGCAATAAATCATGCTAGCACTCACAACGTAAGTCAACATTAAAATAATTCTCATGCTAGCAATCACATGCAAGGAAAGAAAATTCAATCTACCCCGCTAATTCTCTTCTATCTCAATCTAAAGGATCTATCGCTCTGATACCACCTCTTGTGCTGACCCGGACGCTAATCATCTTCTTATTCATCTTTGGGATTTAATTATTAATTAAGATTAAACAGGGTCTAAAAATTTTTCTTTTTAACATACAAGTGCGGAAGGTAATGGAATCTAAATAACATACATCTTAGTATCAAAACATATTTCAGTATAAAAGTACAATAATGTACATTATTCACTCAAACTAATCTAGGGTTTAACTACTAAATTTCAAGTATTAAACCAAGTCCACAATAAGTCCGGAATCACCACGCTAAACTCGTCTTCTCTCATCATTTTCTTGACCCCGATCTTGTCCCACCTGTTGTCATGGACACATACAAAACAAGACAACAGCCGGATAATTCCGGTGAGATAAATCCCAGTATAAAACATGGTAAACATGCATATACACAAAGTGAATCATGAAATATTCTATCATGAATAAAATTAAAAAACAGTAGATTTCATAATCTATGAAATTAAATCAAAATAAGCATGCAACTCGAATCAGATAAACATGCAACTCAAATCAAATCATAAAAACATGATATCGTGACTGAAAGCAATAAAAATGGGTTTCATAGTCTATGAAACCACATCCATAAACGCATGCAGTTCTAGTCAAATCATGTCTAGACTCGACTCAACTATAACTCTAGGGATCTCGGTGTGAATAAGACGTCACGATCTGTCACCTACCCTACCACTCGGGGTGACTGTATGTCTTATTTCTAGACTTCGGTCTGATCTGTATCGACATCTACAATAGGAGAGTGGATCTTCCCCTAAGCTACGATATCACCGAACGTCTAGAAGTTTGACTGTTCTATCAAGACATTCCTATCTTATATGTAATGAATATTAATCTATACACAAAGCATACACATTTCAAAGGATATGAATATAACATCTATAAACACATCAAAATCATATCATAAGATAAACAACAATAATTCTAGTATGTGATTTTATTGGGAAACTCAAATGGGATCTCATTTGAGTTGTATCTTCCCGAATATCACATGAATTATACCTTTGTCGTCCCTGTCTGACGAATACGATGACCTGTATTCAAATCTGTCCATATAAAATCTGAAATGACAATATCGAATACGCTGTATTAGTGAATAACTCAATACACAACATGTTCTGATCAATACTCAATTCAGTACATAATCTGACCAATGTCTGAAGAATATACAATCTAATTCATGTCATCGATATCACAGTACAGTCTAAATCAATACTGAATCTGATTAATATCAATCTCCTGATGTTTCGACAGTATAACAATACAATCTTGATATCCCATCAATCTCAACATCACAGATATAATACCAGAACTCATAATTTCAATATTGGTATATTCAAAATCAGTGATACACAATTCTGATATCAAAATCATAGTCAATATCTTTCGAAAATCATAATAATTGCATAACCAGTCTATTCTGAAATCTGACTTCAATTATACAATATCTACAGTAGCAGAAACATCATATCTGATTCATATTCAATTCTGACATTAACATATTTCCAAATCATCTCAAAACGTAATGAAACTTACGTCCTTGGATAGCTCGTAGCGAGAAGAACACAATACTGCGTTCGGATTCGAATTCTGATACACGGATGTCTTCAAATTTGATTTCTAAGCTCAAGAGTTCAAAGTATTCTCCCAACCCTCGATTTCCTCTCTCTCTCCCTGAAGAATGACCGAGCTCCACATATATATATCTATGCAATAACATAAAACGTGGAACAATTCTTTGCACTGCACGTCGCACCGCGGGTGCGCTCCTTTCTAGACCGCGGGTGCGGTCTGCTCTCGGCACCGATTTTATTTTTCTAAAATTGACGACCGCGGGTGCGGTCCTGATCTTACTGCGGGTGCGGTCACCCCACTGTAGCTGCACCGCGGGTGCGGTCCTTCTAGCACCGCGGGTGCGGTCTTGCTACTGTAAAAATGTCCAACTTACTGCCACTCCACCGCGGGTGCGGTCCTTCATTTTTCAAAATATTCAATTTTTGCAACATCGTTTCTTCCAGTCTGTTCTTGCATTTCTTATTCATAATATATAATTCAATTCAAAAGTATCAAACTTAAATCTCGGGCCTTACAAGTCGAGGCTTGAACCGTTGGTGGTGAGCTAGAACGTGACCTTGGAGGTTAGTGCACTAGGGTGATTTAAGTGGGTAGGACCGAGAGATTCATTCAAATGATGGACCATCAGCCGTGGATATAAGGGTCTGAAATTAAGATTGTTGGACCATTATAGTGTTTTTAAGATATGACAAAAAGTTTGGAAAAAATAGGTTAAGTTTCGAATCGATACGGGTTAAAACAGGGACCCTGGTCCAAGTTTTAAAACAATTCAGTTAAGTTATAAAATGAACACGGGTTTACATCTAGGGATGCTTTTAAATATGTTTTGGGACATTTTTAGGAGTTTAGCAAGCTTTAGATCAAAATAATGAGTTTTGGATTTATCGGGGATTTAATCGTCTCACGAAATGTCAATTAAAGGGTTAATAGAAACGTCTAGATTTAAGCTTAATAAAATAATGGGAAATTATATTTAAGCTCAAATAATTATTAGAAGTCTAAGTTTTTAAATTTGGAATTTTATGCTAAGGTTTTGTTTAATTCAAAATTAAAACGCATTAATAGGTTATATTTAAAGATTAAATTAAAAGTCATAGATTTACGCTAAATAAAAATATGAAAAACAATTTATAGGCTTAAATAATTATTTGGGACCTGTTATAGTCATTGGAATTAAAAAAATGACAAAAACGTGGAATTTTACGTTTAAGGGAAAAACAGAAATTTTTGGGTTCTAGAGGCAAAATGGTCCTTTTGCACCCGGGGTAAGATTTTGGTCCTGCCAGTATCCTGAGCACAAATTTAGGATATTTAAAATGTTTATGCATCATGTTTATGATTTTTACGTAATTATGATAAATACGTTGCATGCATGGTTTAAAGAGAAATTTATGTTATGCATTTTTTTTTAAGTGATGATAATGATGATGCTTTTCAAGGATGACATTTGGTTGTAACAGACGATGTATATGAAATAGGATCGATTAAGGTGCTCTAATGCGCAACGGATGTTTTAAAATTGTTTTTCAAGAAGAAAAATCGAGCACCTCTACTAAGATGTGTAGCAAATACAAAACACAATATATGTCATACATAGAGTGTTTAGAAATGTACCTATCAATCACAAGGATTGATTATAGCTCCAACTAAGTTGTAAACAACTCAGCTCTTGATGGTAGACAATCTACAAGCTTCACCTTGCTTTTGGAATCCTTTCTTCAAAATTAGGTCCACCACGAACAAGGTAGATCCACTCTAATTTTGCACTAGAAAAATTAGAGCATTTTTCTTTGAGAAGTATGTGCTTTCATCAACAATTGAAGTAGCAAAAAAATGGTGGAGAATGACATGAAAATTTCGTTCATGGTGAGGGGAGGAGAGAAGGAGGAGTGTTTTTCTTGGTTGCGGAAAAAGTTGAAGCAAAAAATTGCATGCCATGCCTTGGATATTGAAAAAGTTGCATCCAACCCTTCACCTCCCTTGCATGCCTTCTACTTGGGCTTGTAACAATTACAAGGCCCATGGACTTTAATATAATGTCTCAAACACATTTGAGTCCATTTAAACTTTACTTCATTTTACTCAAGCCCACTAGTTTAATAATTATTTCTAATTGGGCTCTACAAGACCCATGGGTGTTAAATTAATCCAACACTTGAATTAATTTAATTATTTGGACTCTACTAGGTCCAATAGTGTTTAGTTAATTCAACACTTGAATTAATTTAATTTAGTCCATAATAATGTATATGAAAATCACAATTTTCAAACACATTACTCGTTTGGCCAACTTTTAATTTAGGAACACTTCCTCAAATTAAAAGTTACATTCTACTTATAGAAGTCATACTTCTATTTTTATTTACGCTTATAAACTCCTTTATAAGCCGTTCAACACATTGAACTATTTTACTTCTCAACGGGATCTAGAAAGTTAGCACTTGTATGACCCTCAATGGTTCATTGATACAACTGGCCGTGGGTTCACATCTCCATGTGATTCGGACTAAACATGTCCTTATTTGAGCATACCCCAATTGCTCCATTCTTACTTATCAACTCCTTGATAATAAGAACGTCAGAACTCAAGTCTGATAGTACCCGACCAACCATGTTAAACGCCTAGCAGCATCGCTTACATGATTCCCTAGGTATCAAATGATAGTGCCTGCAAGAACCATTCAATTATGGTTAGCGTACAGTACGGTCCCTTCAACTCATATATCCCGACCGATTCGACAACCTCTGGTATATCGAGAGTTGTCAATGAATCGATACTATGTGTCATGTCGTAGTTGCATCGATGGTGTAATCTATGAAACCCTTTTCATAATTACCACCATACTCTGATCAGAGATTTCAACCTACATACACATGAGAACACATAGGATATCCATACCTAAAGGTAAGCGGTTAATCCACGACTACAATGCATCGACTCCTATAAGTTTCGATAGAACACCCAACCTTGCCACTTGATGACCCCATGAGAGTCGGTAAACAAGTCAAAATGTAATTCTAGCACATAGAGTCTCAATGTTGTCTCGGGTCATAAGGACTAATGGTGTACAACCATAAACTAGGACGTTTCCACTCGATAAGTGAGAACCACTTGGAAAGTCCTTTATGGACGGTTGTTCAGTGCACTTTACCAGGAGCACCTATCTGCATGCTCGGACATCACAACCCTACCAATGAAACATGGTACTCACATCGCAGATACTAGTCTCGAACTCGAGCGGCCTATATCCTTCTTAGCGGCGGCTGAATCGACTAGGAACTGTTTAGAATATACAGTATTCCAAATATGAGTTTCATGATGCTCATCATATGAGCATCTCATATTCTATCTACTATTTGTATATTCAAGGGATTTATCTATGCTACTAGCATGAGTATACAGATAAAGATGTGCCAAAATAATAATTTGAAATATTATTAAAATAAAGATTGTTTCTACATAGAGTTTCATTGTGAACACTCGAATAACACTTGGCTCGACGTGATCCTACTCTAACAATCTCCCACTTGCACTAGAGCCAACTACCCATATGCTTCAAACCCATTGATTCGCGATGCTTCTCGAATAATGGTCCAAGTAAAGGCTTAGTTACCGGATCACCAACATTATCTGCGGAGCCGATTTTGTCAATCAAGACAGCTCCTCTTTCCACAATCTCTCGGAGGATGTGGTACTTTCTCAATACTTGTTTGGAATTCTGATGAAACCTTGGCTCCTTTGCTTGAGCTATAGCTCCTGTGTTGTCACAAAACATCGGGACAGGAGCAACATCATTAGGAATGACGCCAAACTCTTGGACGAAATTCCTTATTAAAACAGCCTCCCTTTGCTGCATCCGATGCAGCAATGTATTCGGCCTCACTGGTGGAATCCGAAGTAGTGTCTTGCTTGGAACACTTCCAAGAGACAGCAACACCATTGAGCATGAATACGAACCCAGAGGTTGACTTCGAGTCATCGATATCGCTTTGGAAGCTAGAGTCGGTATAGCCTTCCAATTTCAGTTCTCCACCTCATAGACCAAGAACAATTTATTGGTCCTTCTCAAATACTTGAGGATGCCTTTCACAGCTTTCAAGTGTGGAAGATCAGGGTTCGATTGATATCTACTCACTACACATAGTGCAAAAGCCACTTCAGGACGTGTAGATATCATGCCATACATGATGCTACCAATTGCAGATGCATACGGAATGCGTGTCATCGCCTCTATCTCTGCATCAGTCTTGGGAGACATAGACTTGGATAGGGACACGCCATGACACATTGGTAGATGTCCTCTCTTGGACTCATCCATCGAGAACCTCTTCACGATGGTATCAATGTATGTGGACTGGGTGATACCAAGCAATCTTCTTGATCTATCTCTATAGATCTATATTCCCAATACAAAAGATGCTTCACCCAAGTCCTGCATCGAGAACTTACTCGATAACCATATTTTAGTTGATTGCAACATTCCTACATCATTCTCAATGAGTAGAATGTCATCAACATACAGCACCAGGAATGTCACAGCACTCCCATTGACCTTCTTATACACACATGGTTCCTCAGGATTCTTAGTAAAACCAAACTCTTTGATTATACTATCAAATCTTAGGTTCCAACTCCTGGATTTCTGCTTTAGACAATAAATAGTTCTTTGAAGTTTGCATACCATATGCTCACTTCCGACAGATGTAAACCCTTCAGGTTGAGAAATGTAAATCTCTTCCTTAATATCCCCATTAAGAAAGGCTATCTTGACATCCATCTCCCATATCTCATAGTCATACCATGCAGCTATGGCTAGCAATCTCCTTATGGACTTGAACATTGCAAATGGAGAAAAGGTTTCCTCAAAGTCAACTCCTTGTCTTTGAGTATATCCTTTTGCCACCAATCGCGCCTTGAAGGTCAATACCTTCCCATCCGCCCCAAGTTTCCTCTTGTAAATCCATTTACACCCTATGGGAACAATCCCCTCAAGTGGATCCACGAGATTCCACAATTTGTTCGAATGCATGAAATTCATCTCAGATTCCATTGCTTCAAGCCACTGGGATGAATCAGCATCAGATAACGCTTCCTTGAAGGTCCTTGGATCACATCCATGGTTAGGCTCATCATGGCCCTCTTCAAGAAGCAGACCATACCTCATAGGTGGTCTCGAAACTCTCTCGGGTTTTCTAGGAGTTTGTATCTCCTCTCTTGGCTCTTCGGGTGTGGTTTCTATAATTGTCAGTGTTTCACGAACTTCTTCGATTTCTATCATCTCCCCTTTTCTATCCAATAGAAATTCCTTTTCCAAAAAGGTCGCATTCCTAGAAACAAACACCTTTGTTTCTTGGGGATGATAGAAATAATATCCAACTGAATTCCTTGGATATCCCATAAAGTAACATAAAATGGATCGAATATCCAATTTATCTCCCACTACTTGCTTCACATAAGCAGTGCATCCCCATATTCTAAGATAAGAATATCTGGGAGGCTTACCCATCCATATCTCATATGGTGTCTTGTCAACTGCCTTTGAATGGACATTGTTCAACAACAGTGCCGCTGTCTCAAGCGCATATCCCCAAAAGGATGGCAGAAACTCCGCGAACCCCATCATAGACCGAACCATGTCCATCAAAGTCCGGTTACGACGCTCCAAAACACCATTCAATTGCGGTGTAGCGGGCGGAGTCCACTGCGAGAGAATCCCATTCTCCCTAAGATACTCTTGGAACTCGGCACTCAAGTACTCACCACCTCGATCCGATCGAAGTGTCTTGATGCTTCGTCCCAGCTGTTTCTCTACTTCACTTCTGAATTCTTTGAACCTTTCAAAGGCTTCAAACTTGTATTTAATCAAATACACATACCCATACCTCGAAAAGTAATCAGTAAAGGTGATGAAGTAGGCATGCCCATGCTTAGTGGTGATGCTAAGCGGACCGCACACATTGGTATGGATCAAATCCAATAATCCTTTGGCTCGCTCCACATGGCCCTTAAAGGGAATTTTGGTCATCTTTCCTTTCAGACAGGATTCACAACTCGTAAGAACATTAATATCAGAAATATCAAACATGCCTACTCCCACTAGCTTGTTCATTCTTCTTAGGGAAAAATGTCTTAATCGAGCATGCCATAATAGTGTGGAATTTAGAGTATCTTGTTTTCGCTTGTTTATTGTTGTTATTTCTTGGACATTGTTTAGTGGAATATCTTTCAATTTTAAGTTATAAAGATCGTTTTCAAGTTCTCCAGTACCAATTAAACATTCATTCTTGTAATTGTTGCAAACACCTTTGAAAAATAAACAAGAATATCCATTTTTATCAAGTATAGAAATGGAAATAATGTTTTTCACCAAATCAGGTACAAACAAAACATCTCTTAAAATTAACTTAAAATCATTGTTTAACAATAAGTAAACATTTCCTACGGCCTTGGCAGCAACTCTTGCTTCATTGCCCAAACTCATGAAGGTCTCACCTTCCCTAAGTCTCCTACTTATTCTCATCCCTCCAATGTCCAGGCTTCTTGCAGTGATGACATACATTAGCAGTCTTGTCAGCCTTCACTGGTATGGCTGCCACAGCGGGACTCGGAGATTGCCTCTTCAAGGGCACGTTCTTCTTGGGACGTTGGAAAGAACGCTTCTTTCCCTTCCCAGGTGGACCAGTCTTCGTACCAGATGAAGAGCCCACATAAAGAACCGACTTCTCGTCTTTCATAGAAGCCTGCATATAACACTCGGCTTTCAAGTCATGGTCACACCATTCCTTGTAAGTCTGCAATTCCTCAGGAGTGCAGTCAGTCGGAGCCTCAACAGGGGACGACTTAGTAAGTGTATACGCTATCCTTTCCGAATTCAAGACGTTGTTCAGATTTCTTAGCCAATTGAGGTAATTAGTTCTGGTTAATACGTGTTTGTCGAGTATTACAGATAGCAGATCGCGAATCGAAGACATTGTCAAAAAGTATCGAAAAGTAAACAGATAAATGTTAATGACTATTTTAAAATATTTAGTAAGATATAAAGTATGGACTTTTACTTTATAAATGTTTACTCCCACTGTTTTGACATCTTTCACTACCCTCTAGTGAAAACGGGAAACTCCTTTCCTCAGTAGGTATGCAAGGTCCAATTAGCGAATTATGATCCCGAATAATATCAGCCAATCACAATTCCTAAAAGGTAGTTTCCAATTGCATCACCATACAACCCTTTACGTAAACTTTTGTCTCACGTTTGATTAGGACCCAATAATATGACGTCGTTCATCTTCACGTGTCAAACCTTACCCATCGATGTTGAACCTTAATGGACGGTCGCCATGAGTTCCCCCAATAATATGAGCCGAAATCATGGGAGTTCCACGTAGTTCACATCACCATGTCAATGGATGTCACAGCTTTCCGGCACCCAGGGCCCCCAATAATATGAGCCGAGCCCCAAGCACGGGTAGTGTTCATCATGCACCCATTGTCGATGGAAGACATGGAAATTATAAACAAATTTATAATTCCCCTTTTCGGGCTTGATATTAATTTTGAATCTTATTCAAAATGAGGGTTTTTAATTTTGAAAGGTCTCATCATTAATTTTATTTAAAATCTCGTCATGTTTGATCGTATGTTTGCCAGATTCATGAAACTTTGTTATTATTATAATAATAACGCACATACTCATTATTTATAACATATCATGCATATATTATAAACAGTAAACAAAACAAGGATGATCAATCGCCCCAATACTAATGGCCCATGTGAGCTAAACACGGGCCTAGGTCCAATCCTAGGGAAATGCATGGGATGCAAATGCAACTATTACATTAGCTTCCAATATTTACATGTCTTCGATCTTCATAATCATCATGGCCACCATCTTCCAATCTTGATCATCCACTATACTAATATTTACAAATAAATATCCATGACAAATAGGGATACATCTCATGGGGGTGGGAACGGGCCATAAACCAAGCCCACTTTAAATTTGATAACTATTACAATCATTCAACACAAAATATCCTAGCATACACCTAGCAAATTGGGCTTGGGCTTTTGATCATCCTTCATGCACAATATCACATATCATACACCATCAATTAATTATCACAATAATTAATTGATCCAATATTATATATCTTGATCCAATCACTAACCGCCACGATTATAAACTAAATTAACAAAGTATACAAACACCTTTGTCTACTTTCAAATTAATTTATTTATAACCGAATTTCTTGTAAATCACCATTTACTATAAATTTTTAAAGTCCAACTTAAAATATTTATTTCATGAGAAAATATGTGCAACTTTTGTTAATTTAAACTTAAGGGCCTAAAAAATCATTTTTCACCAAAAACATTTTGGCCCATTTAAATTTCACAAATATGTTAGCCATCTAATGACACAACAACATCAAGGCCCGTGATACTTTGATAATCCAAAACACTTTTGGAAACCCTAGTCGTCATCGCCGTCGCCAGAGCTCCATCGCCAGATTCCGGCCAACTTACCAAAAAATTATTATTATTTATTTAAAACATGGGGCTGTTCGGGAAGCCCCTTGGGCTGCCCTAGCTGCATGTTTCGGGCAGCCCAAGTTGCCCGAAATGGGCAGCAACTTGTTGCCCAAAATTCCACCAAAACCGGCCTTGATTCGATGCAAAATATTAGTCTCATGCGGTTAGAAATCAATCTCAATATAATATCTTGTAATTGCTACACAAAATCGTAACCATAGCTCGGATACCACTTGAAAGATGATCGATTAAGGTGCTCTAATGCGCAACGGAAGTTTTAAAATTGTTTTTCATGAAGAAAAATCCAGCACCTCTACTAAGATGTGTAGCAAATACAAAACACAATATATGTCATACATAGAGTGTTTAGAAATGTACCTATTAATCACAAGGATTGATTATGGCTCCAACTAAGTTGTAAACAACTTAGCTCTTGATGGTAGACAATCTACAAGCTTCACCTTGCTTTTGGAATCTTTTCTACAAAATTATTTCCACCACTAACAAGGTAGATCCACTCTAATTTTGCACTAGAAAAATTAGAGCATTTTTCTTTGAGAAGTATGTGCTTTCATCACCAATTGAAGTAGCAAAAAAATGGTGGAGAATGACATGAAAATTTTGTTCATGGTGAGGGGAGGAGAGAAGGAGGAGTATTTTTCTTGGTTGTGGAAAAAGTTGAAGCAAAAAATTGCATGCCATGCCTTGGATATTGAAAAAGTTGCCTCCAATCCTTCACCTCCCTTGCATGCCTTCTACTTGGGCTTGTAACAATTACAAGGCCCGTGGACTTTAATATAAATGTCTCAAACACATTTGAGTCCATTCAAACTTTATTTCATTTTACTCAAGCCCACTAGTTTAATAATTATTTCTAATTGGGCTCTACAAGACCCATGGGTGTTAAATTAATCCAACACTTGAATTAATTTAATTATTTGGACTCTACTAGGTCCACTAGTGTTTAGTTAATTCAACACTTGAATTAATTTAATTTAGTCCATAATAATGTATATGAAATTACAATTTTCAAATACATTACTCGTTTGGCCAACTTTTAGTTTAGGAACACTTCCTCAAATTAAAAGTTACATTCTCCTAATAGAAGTCATACTTCTATTTTTATTTATGAATATAAACTCCTTTATAAGTTGTTCAACACATTGAACTATTTTACTTCTCAACGGGATCTAGAAAGTTAGCACTTATGTGATGCTCAATGGTTCATTGATACAAATAGCCGTGGGTTCACATCTCCATGTGATTCGGACTAAACATGTCCTTATTTGAGCATACCTCAATTTCTCCATTCTTACTTATCAACTCCTTGATAATAAGAACGTCAGAACTCAAGTCTGATAGTACCCAACCAACCATGTTAAACGCCTAGCAGCATCGCTTACATGATTCCCTAGGTATCAAATGATAGTGCCTGCAAGAACCATTCAATTATGGTTAGCGTACAGTATGGTCCCTTCAACTCATATATCCCGACCGATTCGACAACCATTAGTATATCGAGAGTTGTCAATGAATCGATACTATGTGTCATGTCGTAGTTGCATCGATGGTGTTATCTATGAAACCCTTTTCATAATTACCACCATACTCTGATCAGATATTTCAACCTACATACACATGAGAACACATAGGATATCCATACCCGAAGGTAAGCGGTGAATCCCTGACTACAATGCATCGACTCCTATAAGTTTCGACAAAACACCCAACCTTGCCACCTGATGACTCCATGAGAGTCGGTAAACAAGTCAAAGTGTAATTCTAGCACATAGAGTCTCAATGTTGTCACGGGTCATAAGGACTAATGGTGTACAACCATAAACTAGGACGTTTCCACTCGATAAGTGAGAACCACTTGGAAAGTCCTTTATGGAGGGTTGTTCAGTGCACTCTACCAGGAGCACCTATCTGCATTCTCGGACATCACAATGTCCCCTACCAATGAAACATGGTACTCACATCGAAGATACTAGTCTCGAACTCGAGCGGCCTATATCCTTCTTAGCGGCGGATGAATCAACTAGGAACTATTTAGAATATACAGTATTCCAAATATGAGTTTCATGATGCTCATCATATGAGCATCTCATATTCTTTCTACTATTTGCATATTCAAGGGCTTTATCTATGCAACTAGCATGGGTATACAGATAAAGATGTGACAAAATAATAATTTGAAATATTATTAAAATAAAGATTGTTTATACATAGAGTTTCATTGTGAACACTCGCCCAACACTTGGCTCGACGTGCACCTACTCTAACAGTATATGTATACGATGACATGAGATATGATGAGCTGAGGCCCGGGCTTAGTGCGCAGGTAATGCTGTCGCTGATGTCCCCTGCCGCCAGGTACCACGGTTTTATAGATGGATCCATCGAATAGAGCTGATACGAAAGTCACTACTAATGAACTGAATTCAATTGAAAAAGAAATGTATACGTATATGATGATATGAGATGACATGCTTTAATACGATATGATTTTACATGACACGTTTACGTATATGATGACATGAGATGACATACTTTGACACGATATGATTTTACACAAGACGTTTACGTTATGCTTTTAAGTTCATGAAATATATGTTGAGTATGATATTTTTCCTTGCTATGTGCTATGTATATGTACTTGTTATTCCTGGTACAGGTGGGTTGAGTCCTTAGACTCACTAGGCATGTGTGATGTAGGTGAGCTTAATGATTAGGAGACTGGAGGTGCCAAACTCTGAGTAGGCAGATCTGGTGGTGTGACACGACCCGAGGACCACATGTTTTCCGCATTACGTTTTATGAGGTTTGAGAGAAGATGAACATTTTATATACGGTGAGGATATTACGATTTTTACTCCTTTACGTTTAATTTTGATATTGGTCATTTTAAACTGTGAAATTTTTATTGTCAAATAAAGACGATTATTTTAAATGTTATTTTGTAATGGCGAGCTTTTATAAAAAATATTATTTCCGCATTTCAAAAGAGCAGATGTTTTAGTCTATATTTACACCACTAGGACACATGATTACTACCCTAAGTTTTGCACACAAAGCAAACTAAAATTCTCCTTCCTTGATAGAAAGACCCACGGCCATATTGAGTCACAATCAAATTGAGTCTTGTGATTTAATTTTGATTAATGACTCAATTACCTTTGTGGGGACCCGGACGCTGATCTTTTTCTTAATCTTCTTTGGGATTTAATTGTCAATTAAGATAAAACAGGGTCTAAAAATTTTTCTTTTAAAATGCAAGTGCGGAAGGTAATGGAATTTAAATAACATACATCTCAGTATCAAAATATATTTCAGTATAAAAGTACAATAATGTACATTATTCACTCAAACTAATCTAGGGTTTAACTACTAAATTTCAAGTATTAAACCAAGTCTACAATAAGTCCGGAATCACCACGCTAAACTCGTCTTCTCTCATCATTCTCTTGACCACGATCTTGTCCCATCTGTTGTCATGCACACATACAAAACAAGACAACAGCCGGATACTCCGGTGAGAATAAATCCCAGTATAAAACATGGTAAACATGCATATACACAATGTGAATCATGAAACATTCTATCATGAATAAAATTAAAACAATAGATTTCATAATCTATGAAATTAAATCAAAATAAGCATGCAACTCGAATCTGATAAACATGCAACTCAAATCAAACCATAGAAACATGATATCATGACTGAAAGCAATAAAAATGGGTTTCATAGTCTATGAAACCACATCAATAAACGCATGCAGTTCTAGTCCAATCATGTCTACACTCGACTCAATTATAACTCTAGGGATCCCGGTGTGAATAAGACGATCTATCACCTACCCTCCCAATCGGGGTGACTGTACGTCTTATTCCTACACTTCGGCCTGATCTGTATCCACATCTACAATAGGAGACTGATCTTCCCCTAAGCTGTGATAACACCGAACATCTAGAAGTTTGATTGTTCTGTCAAGACTCCCTATCTTAAATGCAATGAATAACAATCTGTAAACAAAGCATGCTCATTTCAAAAGATATGAATATATCATCTATAAACACATCATAATCGTATCATAAAATAAACAACAATAATTCTAGTATGTGATTTTGTTGGGAAACTCAAATGGGATCTCAATTGAGTTGCATCTTCCCGAATATCACATGAATTATACCTTTGTCTTCCCTGTCTGACGAAGACGATGACCTGTATTCGAATCTGTCCATATCAAATCTGAAATGACAATATCGAATGCCCTGTATCAGTGAATAACTCAATACAATATCTGTTCTGATCAATACTCAACTTAGTACATAATCTGATCAATGTCTGCACAAAATACAATCTAATTCATATCATCGACATCACAATATAATCGAAATCATATCTGAATTTGATCGATCTAAATCAACTGATGTTTCGACGGCATAACAATACAATCTGAATAACCCCGTCAATCTCAACATCACAGATATAATACTAGAACTCATAATCAATACTGATATAACTCATAATCTCAATGATAACACAAATCTGATATCGAATCTCCGTCAATATCTTTTACAAATCATAACAATTACAGAAACAGTCTGTTCTTTAATCTGACTTCAATTCTACAATGTCTACGGTATTAGAAACACCATATCTGAATCATATTCGATTCTAGCAACATCATATTTTCAAAACATCTCAAAACCTAACAAAACTTAAGTCCTTGTGTAGCTCGAGTCAAGAGGAACACGATACTGCGTTCGGATTCAAATTCTGATGAACGGATCTTTCACAATCGCAAATCTAAAAGGCGTAAGGATTTTCTCTCAAAGCCTCGACCTCCTTTTCTGAATTTCTGAGGAAATTTACGTGTCATTCTTCTATATATATCGCATGCACATCAAGAAAGATGGCTCATTTTTCAAGCTGCACGCATGACCACGGGTGCGGTGTGTTCAGCAGCGCGGGTGCGCTCAAGCTTCGGCAGCTTTTCATTTTCTAAAATCCAACGACCGCGGGTGCGGTCTTGTTCTTACCGCGGGTGCGGTCACCCCATTGTAGCTGCACCACGGGTGCGGTCCTTCTAGCACCGCGGGTGCGGTGTGGCTACGGCCTTTCTTACAAAATTTCATAATTTATGACCGCGAGGGCGGTCATGTTTGCACCGCGGGTGCGGTCTTGCGAACCCTATTTTCTCATGTCTTTTCTTCCCTCATTGCATGTCATGCATTCGCATATCTTCCGAGTCTCACATTAATGAGGATTAATAATCTTGGTTTATCAATTCTATAATTCTCGGCATTACATTTCTCTCCCTCTTAGATCTGAGTTCGTCCTCGAACTCATAAGTAATTAATTCAGATATACTAGAAGAGTTGTTTAATAGATTTTAATCAAAACTCAAACATCCAATACCAATCTGGAATAAGAATTCATGAAGTATGCTATCATAATACTTCTTAAACTAACTCTGACAGAATCAATCTTGCTATGTTGGTTATACAAAATCCGTATAGACCAATCACAGTTCATAACAAAACAATACTAGTAGTTGTTATCCAATCTATTTATCCCGGTCAAGGATATATACCATCTTCAGCTTCAGATACCAATCGTCATCATCCAACGTTGGTTTCTTAACTCTGTTCATTCTGAACTATCTTCATCTTCCTTCGATTTTTCTTCAAAAGAAATCTTTATTATTCACAGTATACTGTCTTGTCTATAACTATCTCATTACCCATCTAATAAGCTGATAGCTATTGTCATGCAGTAATTTATACCATGACAATAAGTCATAACAACTAGTGCAATATCCCGCACTAAAGCTGTACCAAAATCTTCTAATACCTGGATAATACATTCTGACTATCCATCAATCTGTGAAAAATCTAGGAGAGAGCTCAGGATATACTCTGTCACAAGTACAAAATCAATCAAAATCCTAATCTGATATACTCTACTTCTATATTTTAATTATTCTGACCATTTTTCTGACACCAATCTGTGTCATTTGGTCATGTTTGTACGTTATCTGGTACAAACTAATAGATATAGATTGAACAATCTGTCAATCACAATCATATCATATCACAATCCGTAGAAAATGGCAGTAATTTCATTACGAAAGCCATAGAAATGTACTCCCATTTCTATTTAGAACTATACAATTCTGTAATAAATATTCTGATTCTATCTTTCTGTCTTTTCTGTTAGCGATTCAGACATATCAGTACAATTTCTGCCAACATTTCAACATAAATTCTGCCATAACCGATTTAATCTGTCTATATCAATATTATCTGCTCAAATATAATACATTCTCAATCATCAAACTGAAAACTGAATCCACTACGGTGCATTTCTGACCCTATCTGTGATTTCAGATCCGAACTACTGACATAAACAAATCAGTTAATAACATAAATTAAAGAAGAAATACCTACCTGGTATTTTGTTCTGACTGTCGATATCAAATTCTGTTGACAATTCTGAAACATTCTGATATCACAAGATAATCATTCTTATACGGTACAAATCACATATCTGCTACTCTGCTCGATGTTCTGTTCTGATTATCACATTCAAGTTCTGAACATTCTGATCACATTTCTGAACTGTTGTAATTATCGAATTCAGCTCTGATTCGGTTTGAACTGTATATAATCTCAACAGTTACAATAATCTGTATCAAACACTGATTCACAATAACAGTCATATCAAATCAGAGACAAAATATCAGTATCCTATACAGATCTAGTGAGTTCAGTGACTCATAAAACAATGATTTCTGGTAAATATCTTCATGTTATTCTGATCAACTGTTATATCTCATCTGCAAATAAATATGCTCCCCAAAACAATATAAGATGTCTCAAATACTGATTTAGAACGATAACAATACTCAGCAGATATAAAGCAACAGTCGAATAAAATAATCTGCCAAATCAGACAAAATACATTTCTGATATTTCTGACATTTCTGAATTTTCTGATCTGTCTAATATCGGTATCTTATCAGTCACTGATCGCAATCTCAACTATATCAAAATCAATCGGTATACTAACTTCAGATATCGCATACTCTGAATACAATCTGTTTCAAGCAGGATTCCTATCTGAATAATTTCTGTATACAATCATCACAGTTCTCAGAATATTCAATACACTCTTCAGATATTCGATTCGATAAATCAAATGCTGCAATTATATCAAAATCTCATAGATATAACAAGAATAGAATCATCAGAACATCTCTGAAGATATTGAAACACGCCAAAAAGCAACACTAAATCAAATGTGTCGGTACTCTTCTACTGATCTTTCAATTCTTTCATTTCATTTTGTATCATTCTGTACATTCAATGTTATTCTATACTGAATTCTAAAACAACAAACAATATCTGATCTGAATTCAATTCTGAAATCTATCTTTCTGATATAAAGCAAATCTAAAATCTTATCTGACAACATCAGCCAATTCGCACATTATTGGAAAATCTGCCAATGCTAGGCTCGATTTCAGTACATCTACTGAATACATAAGGATGCCATCTGTTCCTTTCTGTAAAAATCGAGTCATAGACAATCTAAATGTCGCAGGAATTCTAAATCTAGAATAATTACTGTGACATCTCTAGTCATCAACCATATTTGGTCTGAATCTTGTACTCTCCTAAAAGGAATCTATAACAGTTCTGTTCTTGTTCAGCATATTAACATCAATAATGCGGTCAATCAGAAAACACAAGTACGTCAAAATCTAACTCAATCTCAGTCTCATCTTACTGTAGTATACAATATGTCACAGAAATCTCTGATATCAATCTTTCTTTCCCCAAAAGGTACAAAGATTAATACTACAGCACTACAGACCCAACAGGTACCATATATATCAATGCAATTCAATCAAAGATAATCGTAGGGAATGCATTAGTATATATCAATACATATGCAATCTTATCATAAAAGAATAGTACATGTCACTATATCATCAAGTGTCTCTGGGGTCTGTTCCTCGGTCATTACCACCAGATGGTCCAGCGTCATGAAATCTGCGGGAACCTCTTTGTGGACAGACTTTAGCAAAGTGTCCAGGCTGTCTACAAATATTGCATCTACCAAGTACTCCTTGGAATTGCTCTGAGGAATGTCTCCCTCCGCAAGTCCTGCAACAGACTTCAGTATGACTTGGACTGGAACCACTTGAGCTAGAGGAACCACTCCCCAACTTCTTGAATGGCTTCTTTCGAGCTTTCAGCAAATCTTGCTTCCCACTCGTACTGCCGCGATCAAATCTGAGAGGGGATTGCTGTGTCTGGGGTTGCTTCACACACAACCTCCCTAGCTGTCTAATCAGACTCGCTTCAGCTGTGGGGACCCGGACGCTAATCAAGTTCTTAATCATCTTTGGGACTAATTACTCCATTATATAAAACAGGGTCTAAATTTTTTTTTAAACTACAGTGCGGAACGTAGTGTCATACAGACATATATACATATCAGTATACAAAAATACAAATCCTGTATTTCAACATTTATTCAAACTAGGGTTTAAAAACTAAAGTCAAGTGTTCAACCCTACATCTAGTCCAAGTCCGGTGCCACCACTCTAATCACGATCTAGCTCTTCATCTCCTCGACCCTGGACCTGTCCCACCTATTGTCAAGTACACATACAGACAAGACAACAGCCGGATATACCGGTGAGAATATAATCCCCAGTATAAATCAATGAAACATGCAATCATATAAACAAATATAAAGCATGTAATCAGGTAACATGAATATGTATCAAAATCTGAAACATAAACAATATCAAATCAAACTGTCGACATTACTCTTAATTCAGACTAGACTCAATCCTAGTCTAGGGATCCCGGTTTCCAGATGTGGTATTCCTATATCGAATTCCGTAATAGAAGGAACCGTATTCCTATTACTCAATATAACCAATATCCTGGTATTCCTATATCGAATTCCGTAATAGACAAATTCCCATTTCCTATTACTCGATATAACCAAACATCCGGTGTCCTGATCTATCCGTCATGGACTACAGTTCTATCTTTAATATCCTATCTTGAGACATCGTGCAATGTGCCCGTGGCGATTCCACTACTATCAGGCACTTCTGTCACAAGATAAATCGTCTAATACCTGTCATCTAAAATCAAGAGAACAAGTATATCATCAATTCAATGCAAATATCAATGCAATAAAGTAAAGTATGTGATTTAGGGAAACTCAAGTCCAAACCGACTCAAGTCCATCTCCCAATACCACATTGACTTATACCTTTCTTTCGTCGGTTTCTGGCTCAGTCGATGTCCTGAACTCACAGCCTGTCTGGCAATGACAATATCAATAATCTCATGTCAATATACCGTTCAACTCAATAACAATCTGATGAATCTGGATTTAATTCAAATCAACGGTATAACGGTACAATTTCAATATCCCCGTCAATACCAATTCAACAGATAATAGTTACAATCCATAACTCATATCCAATACAATCCGTAATCCCGTCACAATTCAAATCTGTCCGGTATACATCACTATACCCCAGAAATTTCATAACAATTTCATAATCAGTCCGTTTCTTAATCTGACTTCGATTCTACGATGTCTAATATGTCAAGAACATCATATATGAATTCCATTCAATTCTGACAATATCATAATTCTAAAACATGTCAAAACGTAGTAAAACATACGTCCAGTTGTAGCCTACGTTGCCAGAACTCAATACCGAAGTCGGATTCAAAATCAGACGGACGGATTTCTCGCAAAAGGCGTAAGGATTTTCTCCTTTCTTCATCAGACCCTTTCTCGATTTTCTTCCTTTGAAAACTAACTTGCATGCTTATATATATAGCCTTGCATGCGTTCAAGGAGGTGGCACGATTTCCGCGCAACACGCAGCACCGCGGGTGCGGTCGTTGCTGCACCGCGGGTGCGGTCCTGCACCGCGGGTGTGGTCGTGTTAGCACCGCGGGTGCGGTCTTGCACCGCGGGTGCGGTCGCGTTAGCACCGCGGGTGCGGTCACCCTACGGTCTCGATGCACAATATTTCCCGAGGCACAACCGCGGGTGCGGTGCTTCCTAGGCCGCGGGTTCAGAGTCCCCTCGGCCTCACCTTCACCATTTCATTTCTAATTCTTTTCTCAATGCCCCGATTAATCCTTTTGTAATCCTATCAATTATAAATCAATAATTACAGATTACTGGGATTAAATTTCCGGGCATTACATTTCCTCCCCCCCTAAGATAAGATTTCGTCCTCGAAATCACGGGCAATCTATCATATCACTAAGGAGTATATACAGAAATGTAATAGAACTTTACATCAGTGGAACATTGCTGGGAATTCCTGTCTCATATCTGATTCAGTTTCCCAAGTGGCTTCTTCAATGCCATGACGAGTCCATTGAACTTTCACAAGAGGAATCGTCTTTGTTCTGAGCTGTTTTTCTTTACAATCAATAATCCTGATCGGTTTTTCGACATAACTCAATGTCTCATCCAACTCAGTCTCGTCTGGCTGAATCACGTGAGAATCATCAGGGAGATATTTCCGCAGCATAGATACATGAAAGACATCATGTATCCCAGACAATGAAGGCGGTAATGCAAGTCGATAGGCACGATCTTCTATCTTTTCGAGAATCTCATAAGGACCAACATATCTTGGAGACAATTTCCCTTTCTTGCCAAATCTGACAACTCCTCTGAAAGGTGAAATCTTCAGGAATACTCGGTCTCCAGCCTCAAATACCAACGGTCGTCGTCTGAGGTTGGCATATTTGGCTTGTCGGTCTTGAGCTGCCTTCATTTTCTTTTGGATCAACTTTACTTTCTCTGTCATATCTCTGATCATGTCAGGTCCAGTCTCAGGAACTTCAGAGATATCATCCCAATAAAGAGGAGATCTGCATTTCTTTCCGTACAACGCTTCAAAAGGTGCCATCTCAATACTCGTCTGATAGCTATTGTTGTACGAAAACTCACATAGTGGCAATGCATCTTGCCAGCTAGTGTTAAAATCAAGCACTACGGCTCTCAGCATATCCTCCAGTGTCTGGATAGTCCGCTTTGACTGTCCATCGGTCTGTGGATGATATGCGTACTCAGATGTAACTTCGTACCTAGAGCCTGCTGTAAACTCTGCCAGAAGTGCGAAGTGAAAGGAGGATCACGATCTGAAACAATCGACTTCGGCACTCCGTGCAATCTAATCACTTCTCGGACATAAACATCGGCCATCTGGTCATACCTGTAGGTCATTTTGTATGGAATAAAACAAGCAGATTTGGTCAATCGATCAATCACGACCCAAATCGCATCACAACCTCGGGAGGATCTCGGCAACTGTGTCAAAAAATCCATGGAAATGTGATCCCATTTCCATTCAGGAATGGACAAACTCTGTAACAATCCTCCTGGTTTCTTTCTTTCAGCCTTCACCTGTTGGCAATTCAGACACTTGGCTACAAATTCAGTCACATCAGATTTCATTTGTTTCCACCAATACTGTGTCTTTAAATCATTATACATTTTCCTGCCACCAGGATGAATGCTAAAACGACTGTTGTGCGCTTCTGTCAGTATTCGCTGTCTCAACTCCGAAACATTCGGCACAACAATACGATAATTCACATACAAGACCTTATCACGAACCTGATATTCCGATCGATGTCCCGTTCTGACCATTGCAATCGAATTCTGCACATTCTGATCAACTTTCTGAGCTTCTTTAATTTTCAAAAGTAGCTCTGGTTCAGCTCGAATAGCATATAATCTCAAAGGCTGACAATCTGTTTCAAATACTAACCCAGACAAACAGCATTTTTCAATCAAATTCGAGACACCCATAGTCGATAAGGATAGTGCACATACCTTTCGACTCAGTGCATCAGCTGCTACATTGGACTTCCCTGGATAGTACTTGATCTCACAATCAAAATCTTTCAGTAAATCCACCCATCTTCGCTGTCTCATATTCAATTCTGATTGCAAAAACAGATATTTCAAGCTTTTATGATCAGAATAAATTTCAAATTTCTCACCGTATAAATAGTGTCGCCATATCTTTAAAGCAAAAACTATGGCTGCCAATTCAAGGTCATGAATTGGGTATCGAGATTCATGGGGCTTCAGCTGTCTAGAGGCATAAGCAATAACATGCCCTCGCTGCATCAGTATACATCCCAGTCCTCTATGAGATGCATCACAATAAACCACAAAATCACCAGTACCTGATGGAATAGTTAACACCGGAGCACTGGTCAATCTCTTCTTCAATTCCAGAAAACTGGATTCACAGTCTTCTGACCAACTAAACGGAGCATTCTTCTGAGTCAACTGTGTAATCGGTTTGGCAATACTCGAAAAATCTTTAATGAATCGACGATAATATCCTGCCAAACCCATAAAACTGCGAATCTCGGGCACAGATGTCGGTCTCGGCCAAGAAATCACTGCCTCAACCTTACTAGGATCAACTGATATACCATCTCTGGATATAATATGACCCAAAAACACCACCTGTTTCAACCAAAACTCGCATTTCGACAACTTAGCATACAGTTTCTCCGTCCTCAAAATTCTCAACACAGTCCTCAGATGATTAGCATGCTCAATCATATTCTTTGAATAAATCAATATATCATCAATGAATATGATAACAAAATCATCCAAATATTTCTGTAAAACACGGTTCATCAATCCCATAAATACCGCCGGTGCATTCGTCAAACCAAAAGGCATGACAATAAATTCATAGTGTCCATACCTTGTTCTGAATGCTGTCTTTGAGATATCAGAATCCCTGACTCTCAGTTGATGGTATCCAGATCTCAAGTCGATCTTGGAATACACTGATGAACCCTGCAACTGATCAAACAAATCATCAATACGAGGCAATGGGTATTTATTCTTTACCGTTGCCTTGTTCAGTTGCCTATAGTCGATACAAAGTCTCATCGACCCATCTTTCTTCCTCACGAACAGTACTGGAGCACCCCAAGGAGATATTCTCGGTCTAATGTACCCCTTGGCCAGTAAATCCTCCAACTGTTCTTTCAATTCTTTCAACTCAATCGGTGCCATCCGGTATGGAGCTCTCGAAATCGGAACTGTTCCTGGCATCAATTCAATGCTGAAGTCTATCTCTCGAATCGGAGGCAATCCAGGAATCTCATCTGGAAAGACATCAGCAAACTCACACACCACTGGCAAATCTGCCAATGATGGGTTCGTCTTCAGTAAATCAACTGAATATACCAGGAATCCATCCGTTCCCTTCTGCAACAATAGAGTCATATTCATTGCAGATATCAAAGGAATTCTAGCTCTAGAACCCTTACCATAAAATTTCCACTCCTCAGCCATCTCAGGTCTGAATCAAACTATCTTGTGGAAACAATCGACTGTAGCTCGGTACTTGGCCAACATATCGATACCAAAAATACAATCAAAATCAGATAAACCAAGCACAATACAGTTTAAATCAATTGTATGCCCATAATACTGCAGTGTACATGACTTAACAGATTTCACCGATATTAAACCTGTTCCTAACGGAGACGTAACAGATACTACAGTATCTAAGGACTCAACAGGCAATGAATGCATTAAAGCAAATCGTTCAGATATAAAAGTATGTGATGCACCAGTATCAATAAAGACATAAGCAGGATAACCAGAATTAAAACAGGTACCTGCCACCACATCGTCAGGTGCATCCTGTGCCTGCTCCTCAGTGAGAGCAAACACCCTAGCCTGCTGTCTAGGAGGCTGGCTCGTGGTTTGGCCCCCTCCTGGCCTCTGCTGTGTCTGCCTAGGCGGTGCTAGCTGGAAATAATGCACAGTAGACGGTCGTCTCCCTGCCTGAGCCACTGATCCCACTGACTCAGCCGTCTGTGATCCCTGGCCACCTCTCTGTGGACATACACGTGCAAAATGTCCCTACTATCTACAGATACGACAGCTACCAGCTACTCCTCGGCACTGCTCTGTGGAATGCCTCCCTCCACAGGTGCCACAGTATGGTCCGGTATAACTCTGGCCCTGACTGGTCTGTCTAGAGCCACTCGAACTAGAAGAGGTAGTCTCTGATTTCTTGAATTGCTTCCCTCTAGCCTTCAAGAAATCCTTCTTTCCGCTACTGTTACTGCCACCTTCAAATCTAGGAGATGGTTGTTGTCCCGGTACTGGAAGCACGAACGAAGCCTCTCTCTGCCTCATCAGGCCTGCCTCGGCTCCCTTGGCTCTGTTCAGGGTATCGGTGAAATTACTGGGCCTCCCGGTGTTCACCAAAGTAAAAATTTCAGGATTTAGGCCATTTATAAACTGGTCTGCAACGGCCTCATCACTCCCAGCCACATGAGGAGAAAATCGGAGCAATGTCGAAAACTTAGCCACGTAGTCCTCAATGTTTAACTGGCCTTGTTTCAAGTTTGCAAATTCCGCTCCTTTGTCCTTCCTATAAGAAACTGGAAAGAACCGTAGATAAAATTCAGTCTTAAACACATTCCAGGTAATGGCCGTACCTCGTTGTTCCAATGCCCTTCTAGTCGTGATCCACCAGTGTTTAGCAACATCATTCAACAGATAATAGTTACAATCCATAACTCATATCCAATACAATCCGTAATCCCGTCACAATTCAAATCTGTCCGGTATACATCACTATACCCCAGAAATTTCATAACAATTTCATAATCAGTCCGTTTCTTAATCTAACTTCGATTCTACGATGTCTAATATGTCAAGAACATCATATATGAATTCCATTCAATTCTGACAATATCATAATTCTAAAACATGTCAAAACGTAGTAAAACATACGTCCAGTTGTAGCCTACGTTGCCAGAACTCAATACCGAAGTCGGATTCAAAATCAGACGGACGGATTTCTCGCAAAAGACGTAAGGATTTTCTCCTTTCTTCTTCAGACCCTTTCTCGATTTTCTTCCTTTGAAAACTAACTTGCATGCTTATATATATAGCCTTGCATGCGTTCAAGGAGGTGGCACGATTTCCGCGCAACACGCAGCACCGCGGGTGCGGTCGTTGCTGCACCGCGGGTGCGGTCCTGCACCGCGGGTGTGGTCGTGTTAGCACCGCGGGTGCGGTCTTGCACCGCGGGTGCGGTCGCGTTAGCACCGCGGGTGCGGTCACCCTACGGTCTCGATGCACAATATTTCCCGAGGCACAACCGCGGGTGCGGTGCTTCCTAGGCCGCGGGTGCGGAGTCCCCTCGGCCTCACCTTCACCATTTCATTTCTAATTCTTTTCTCAATGCCCCGATTAATCCTTTTGTAATCCTATCAATTATAAATCAATAATTACAGATTACTGGGATTAAATTTCCGGGCATTACATTTCCTCCCCCCCTAAGATAAGATTTCGTCCTCGAAATCACGGGCAATCTATCATATCACTAAGGAGTATATACAGAAATGTAATAGAACTTTACATCAGTGGAACATTGCTGGGAATTCCTGTCTCATATCTGATTCAGTTTCCCAAGTGGCTTCTTCAATGCCATGACGAGTCCATTGAACTTTCACAAGAGGAATCGTCTTTGTTCTGAGCTGTTTTTCTTTACGATCAATAATCCTGATCGGTTTCTCGACATAACTCAATGTCTCATCCAACTCAGTCTCGTCTGGCTGAATCACGTGAGAATCATCAGGGAGATATTTCCGCAGCATAGATACATGAAAGACATCATGTATCCCAGACAATGAAGGCGGTAATGCAAGTCGATAGGCACGATCTTCTATCTTTTCGAGAATCTCATAAGGACCAACATATCTTGGAGACAATTTCCCTTTCTTGCCAAATCTGACAACTCCTCTGAAAGGTGAAATCTTCAGGAATACTCGGTCTCCAACCTCAAATACCAACGGTCGTCATCTGAGGTTGGCATATTTGGCTTGTCGGTCTTGAGCTGCCTTCATTTTCTTTTGGATCAACTTTACTTTCTCTGTCATATCTCTGATCATGTCAGGTCCAGTCTCAGGAACTTCAGAGATATCATCCCAATAAAGAGGAGATCTGCATTTCTTTCCGTACAACGCTTCAAAAGGTGCCATCTCAATACTCGTCTGATAGCTATTGTTGTACGAAAACTCACATAGTGGCAATGCATCTTGCCAGCTAGTGCTAAAATCAAGCACTACGGCTCTCAGCATATCCTCCAGTGTCTGGATAGTCCGCTCTGACTGTCCATCGGTCTGTGGATGATATGCGTACTCAGATGTAACTTCGTACCTAGAGCCTGCTGTAAACTCTGCCAGAAGTGCGAAGTTAAAGGAGGATCACGATCTGAAACAATCGACTTCGGCACTCCGTGCAATCTAATCACTTCTCGGACATAAACATCGGCCATCTGGTCATACCTGTAGGTCATTTTGTATGGAATAAAACAAGCAGATTCGGTCAATCGATCAATCACGACCCAAATCGCATCACAACCTCGGGAGGATCTCGGCAACTGTGTCACAAAATCCATGGAAATGTGATCCCATTTCCATTCAGGAATGGACAAACTCTGTAACAAGCCTCCTGGTTTCTTTCTTTCAGCCTTCACCTGTTGGCAATTCAGACACTTGGCTACAAATTCAGTCACATCAGATTTCATTTGTTTCCACCAATACTGTGTCTTTAAATCATTATACATTTTCCTGCCACCAGGATGAATGCTAAAACGACTGTTGTGCGCTTCTGTCAGTATTCGCTGTCTCAACTCCGAAACATTCGGCACAACAATACGATAATTCACATACAAGACATTATCACGAACCTGATATTCCGATCGATGTCCCGTTCTGACCATTGCAATCGAATTCTGCACATTCTGATCAACTTTCTGAGCTTCTTTAATTTTCAAAAGTAGCTCTGGTTCAGCTCGAATAGCATATAATCTCAAAGGCTGACAATCTGTTTCAAATACTAACCCAGACAAACAGCATTTTTCAATCAAATTCGAGACACCCATAGTCGATAAGGATAGTGCACATACCTTTCGACTCAGTGCATCAGCTGCTGCATTGGACTTCCCTGGATAGTACTTGATCTCACAATCAAAATATTTCAGTAAATCCACCCATCTTCGCTGTCTCATATTCAATTCTGATTGCAAAAACAGATATTTCAAGCTTTTATGATCAGAATAAATTTCAAATTTCTCACCGTATAAATAGTGTCGCCATATCTTTAAAGCAAAAACTATGGCTGCCAATTCAAGGTCATGAATTGGGTATCGAGATTCATGGGGCTTCAGCTGTCTAGAGGCATAAGCAATAACATGCCCTCGCTGCATCAGTATACATCCCAGTCCTCTATGAGATGCATCACAATAAACCACAAAATCACCAGTACCTGATGGAATAGTTAACACCGGAGCACTGGTCAATCTCTTCTTCAATTCCAGAAAACTGGATTCACAGTCTTCTGACCAACTAAACGGAGCATTCTTCTGAGTCAACTGTGTAATCGGTTTGGCAATACTCGAAAAATCTTTAATGAATCGACGATAATATCCTGCCAAACCCATAAAACTGCGAATCTCGGGCACAGATGTCGGTCTCGGCCAAGAAATCACTGCCTCAACCTTACTAGGATCAACTGATATACCATCTCTGGATATAATATGACCCAAAAACACCACCTGTTTTAACCAAAACTCGCATTTCGACAACTTAGCATACAGTTTCTCCGTCCTCAAAATTCTCAACACAGTCCTCAGATGATTAGCATGCTCAATCATATTCTTTGAATAAATCAATATATCATTGTGGGGACCCGGGCTCTAACTCTACTCTTTTGGGATTTAATTGGATCTTTGTTCGAAAATGTGGGTCAAAATTTTGCTTTTAACTTTAATTCAAATGTATTAACTAAAGCATAACATATCTCGATAGAAATTAAACAACGTAATGTACATACAAGTCTGTTCGTACAAACATTCTCTAGTGTTCAAATGACAACTCTAAACATAAGTAGTACAAGTTCCATAAGAAAACACTAGTAATCTGCAATGCCCGAGATCTCCACGCTATCATCATCTCTCATCTAGCTCGTGACCCCGATCCTGTCCCACCTGTTGCCATGCACACATACAAACACGACAACAGCCGGATAACTCCGGTGAGAACATATCCCAGTATAAAACATGGATGCATGCAATGTAATAAATCATGTACAATTGCATAACATAAATCAAGTAACATGAATATACATCTAAACATGTAGTAGAATACAAATCTGTATTCGACAATTCAAATCTTGACTCGACTCTTTTCTAATCTAGGGATCCCGGTGTGAATAAGACGGTCTGTCACCTACCCAGCCACTCGGGGCAACGGTACGTCTTATTCCTAGACTTCGGTCAACTCTGTATCGAGGGTCTACACATATAACAAATCTGTTTCTATGCGTCGATACACCGAAACGTCTAGTTTTGGCAAGTCTGCCAATCTCTCCTATCTCAAGACTCGAATATAAATCAATAAACGAAACATTACATAAACAATGTAATAACTATCTAGTATGTGATTTAGGGAAACTCGTATCAAATCTGAATCGAGTTGTGCAATCCCAAGACCACATGAATTATACCTTTCTTGTCGAATCGTCGGTGTCGCAGTCGAAGTCTCGAGTTCACAATAACCAATATAATCTGAAATGGCAATGTTTAGACACACTCTATCAACAAGCATCTCAACTAACTCAATGTACAAATCTGTAACTGATTTCAATACAATTCAACGGCGTAACGGCTTATTTCTCAATACCGGCCAACTCAATCTCAACATAACAATATCATAATCAATCTCAATAACTCATAATCTCATCCAATACAAACATGTATACCAAATTCTGCATAATCTTCACATAATACATGCTGGAAAATTGAACCTATAGCATACGACATCCGTAATTCAATCCGTTTACGTTTCTACGATGCTTAGCATATCAAGAACACATATTCGCAACAAAATCATAAGTTCCCCAACATCCACAATCTGAATCATGCTGGAATTATATCAAACTTACGTCACTTTGTAGCCTTCAATGCAAGGAACACAAATCTTACCTCAGAATTAAAATCGGATAACCGGAAATAGCAAAATCTCAAGTGCAAAGATCAAAAGAATGAAAGCTTCTCCCAAATCCTCTCTCGGTTCTAAGTTCTGAAATCTGAAGAATGAGATGTCATGCCAAGGTTTATATATCACATGCCATGTGTCAATACGAAATTCAAAGGTGGCAATCTCGCATGCAGACCGCGGGTGCGGTGTCTCAAGAGCGCGGGTGCGCTATGCTCACGGCGAATTCACCAAAAATTGCAACACTATGACCGCGGGTGCGGTCCTTACATAACCGCGGGTGCGGTCTCACACCGCGGGGGCGGTCACGCTATCACCGCGGGTGCGGTGTCTGTTCGCACAAAACTCATTTTTTTCTATCTTTACACCGCGGGTGCGGTGATGTTAATACCGCAGGTGCGGTCTTGTCTCGGCCATGCTTACTCAAACTCACATTTTTCATGTCATGCATAATCCTCTTCAACCCTCACATCGATGACACGGATAATTCTCGAGCCTTACATTTCTCCCCCTCTTAGACAAGAGTTCGTCCTCGAACTCATAACAACTTAATCAATCATAGTAAAGGAAGAAATGACATTAGAACTGAAAGAAAACTCACATCATACAATTAGCTCGGGATGCCTCTGTCTCATCTCAGACTCTGTCTCCCAAGTTGCTTCCTCGATGCCATGACGATTCCATTGAACCTTCACCAGCGGAATAGTCTTGGTTCTAAGCTTCTTTTCCTTCCGATCAAGAATCTGTATCGGTCGCTCAACATAGCTCAAATTCTGATCTAGCTCGGCTTCGTCAGGCAGAATGACATGAGAATCATCTGGCATGTATCTGCGCAACATCGATACATGAAAAACATCATGTATACCTGATAATGAAGGAGGAAGAGCAAGTCTGTAAGCTCGATTGCCAATCTTCTTAAGAATCTCATACGGACCGATGTATCTAGGAGACAACTTTCCTCGCTTGCCAAATCTGACAACGCCTCTGAAAGGTGAAATCTTCAGAAATACTCTGTCTCCCTGTTCGAATACTAACGGTCTGCGTCTAATATTGGCGTACTTTGCTTGCCTATCCTGTGCCGTCTTCATTCGTTTCTGAATGATCTTCACTTTTTCTGTCATCTCACGAATCATATCAGGCCCCAATTCTGGTACCTCAGAAATATCATCCCAGTACAACGGAGATCTGCACTTCTTTCCGTATAAAGCTTCGAACGGTGCCATCTCTATGCTCGTCTGATAGCTGTTGTTGTATGAAAACTCACACAACGGCAATGAATCTTGCCAACTAGTACCAAAGTCTAGTACTACAGCTCTCAGCATATCCTCTAAAGTCTGGATAGTCCGTTCTGACTGTCCGTCTGTCTGGGGATGATAAGCAGTGCTCAGGTGTAAAGTCGTACCCAAAGCCTGCTGCAAGCTGTGCCAAAAGTGAGAAGTGAATCGTGGATCACGATCTGATACGATCGACTTCGGCACACCATGCAATCTGACGACCTCTCTGACATACAACTCGGCCATCTGATCGTGTCGATAGGTCATCCGGTACGGAATAAAGCACGCTGATTTGGTCAGTCTGTCTATCACAACCCAAATCGCGTCACAGCCCCGCGAAGATCGAGGTAACTTTGTCACGAAGTCCATGGAAATGTGGTCCCATTTCCATTCAGGAACAGACAAACTCTGAAGTAGACCTCCGGGTTTCTTTCTTTCTGCCTTCACCCGCTGGCAATTTAGGCATCTAGATACAAATTCTGCAATGTCTGTCTTCATCTGTTTCCACCAAAATTGTGTCTTCAAGTCGTTATACATCTTCCTGCCACCAGGATGAATGCTGAACCGACTACAGTGTGCTTCCGACATGATCTGTCGTCTCAAATCTGAAATCTCTGGCACCACTAAGCGGTTATTCACATACAGAACAGAATCTCTGACCTGATATTCTGATATATGACCAGCTCTGACCATATCAATCGATCTCTGCACGCTCGGATCAGTTCTTTGTGCTTCTTTGATCCTCGAAATCAGATCTGGCTCAATCTGAATCGCAGCAAGTCGCAGCGGTCTACTCTCTGTATCAAATGTCAATCCAGACAAGCAACAATCTTCTACTAAACTCGATACACCTATAGTCGACAAGGACAAAGAACATACCTTTCGACTCAAGGCGTCTGCCGCTGCATTCGACTTCCCTGGATGGTACTTGATCTCGCAATCAAAATCTTTCAGCAGATCAAGCCATCGTCGCTGCCTCATGTTCAACTCTGACTGAGAAAAGAGATACTTCAAGCTCTTATGATCGGAATAAATCTCAAATTTCTCGCCATACAGATAATGACGCCAGATCTTAAGTGCAAACACAATCGCCGCCAATTCAAGATCATGAATCGGATAACGAGTCTCGTGCGGCTTCAGCTGTCTAGAGGCGTATGCTATCACGTGTCCTCGCTGCATAAGAACACATCCAAGCCCTCTGTGAGATGCATCACAATATACAACGAACTCACCTGTACCTGATGGAATCGTCAAGACAGGCGCACTAGTCAGCCTCTTCTTCAGTTCAACAAAACTGGCTTCACAATCTTCGGACCACACAAATGGCATATTCTTCTGTGTCAACTGGGTAATCGGCTTCGCTATACTGGAGAAGTCTCGAATAAAACGTCGATAATACCCGGCTAGACCCATGAAACTGCGTATCTCTGGCACAGAAGTCGGTCTCGGCCAACTGATCACAGCCTCAACTTTACTCGGATCTACCGCAATACCATCTCCAGATATCATATGCCCCAAGAAGACAACCTGTCGCAACCAGAATTCACACTTGGACAGTTTAGCATACAACTGCTCCTGTCGCAAAGTCTTCAGCACAATTCTCAGGTGATCTGCATGCTCAGTCAAATTCTTCGAATACACCAAAATGTCGTCAATAAACACAATCACAAAATCATCTAAATATCTCTGAAAAATGCGGTTCATCAGACTCATAAACACCGCTGGTGCATTCGTCAAACCGAAAGGCATAACAACAAACTCGTAGTGTCCATACCTGGTTCGGAATGCAGTCTTCGGAATATCAACATCTCTAACTCGGAGCTGATGATACCCTGATCTCAAATCGATTTTCGAATATATAGAAGATCCCTGTAACTGGTCAAATAAGTCGTCGATGCGCGGCAACGGATACTTGTTCTTCACGGTTGCCTTGTTCAACTGCCTATAATCAATGCACAGTCGCATCGAACCATCTTTCTTTCTAACGAAAAGCACTGGAGCACCCCAAGGTGATACACTGGGTCTGATATATCCCTTGGACAGAAGATCCTCCAACTGTGCTTTCAACTCTTTCAGCTCTATCGGTGCCATCCTATATGGAGCTCTCGAAATAGGAACAGAACCGGGCATAAGATCTATGCTGAAATCAACCTCTCGAACCGGAGGCAACCCTGGAATCTCATCAGGAAAAACATCTGCAAACTCGCAAACCACTGGCAGATCTGCCAATGCTGGGCTCGTCTTCAGTAGATCTACTGAATATACGAGAAAGCCCTCTGCTCCTCTCTGAAGCAATCTACTCATAGTCAGAGCAGATACTAAGGGAATCCGAGATCTGGAACCCTTGCCGTAGAATTTCCACTCCTCTGTCATTTCAGGTCTGAATCTGACAATCTTGTGGAAACAATCTACCGTGGCCCTGTACTTGGTCAACATGTCTATGCAAACTATACAGTCAAAATCAGCTAAACCAAGTACTACACAATCAAGATCAATCTCATGCCCCTCAAACTGAAGCATACAGTGTCTAACAGTAGTCACAGATATCAAACCACTTCCCAACGGAGAAGCTATAGACACTACTGTCGACATCGACTCAACAGGCAATGCATGTCTCAATGCAAAATGTTCAGATATGAATGTATGAGATGCCCCTGTGTCTATCAACACATATGCAGGATAACCGCAAAGAAAACAGTTACCTGCAATGACATCATCTGGCGCCTCCTGCGCCTGTTCCTCTGTCAGGGCAAAAACACGTGCCTGCTGTCGAGGAGGCTGACTCACCGTCTGACTACCTCCTGGCCTCTGCTGTGTCTGTGTGGAGGGTAGCTGAAAGGAGTGTACAGAGGATGCCTGTCTCTCCATCTGTGGCGCTGGTGCTGATGATCCTGTGTTCTGGAATCGTTGTGCACCTCTCTGGGGACAAACTCTGGCGAAATGTCCCTGTTGCCTACAGATGTTGCAGCGTCCCAGAACTCCTTGACATTGCTCTGTGGCATGTCGCCCTCCGCACGAACCACAGTATACACCACTGGAATCTGACCCCTGACCTCTCTGTCGAGATCCACTCGAACTCGATGAACTACTCCCAGATTTCTTAAACTGCTTGCCCTTAGCCTTCAAAAATTCTTTCTTGCCACTACCACTAGATCCGCTATCGAAACGAGGAGGAGGTGGTGGAAACTGTACGGTAGTAGGCTGTGGCGGTCTCTGCCCCTGAACACCGTAGGAAGCCCCTCGCTGCCTGATCAAGCCAGCCTCTGCTCCCTTAGCTCTGTTCAGTGCCTCTGAAAAAGTACTAGGACGGCCCGTGTTCACCAAAGTAAAGACATCGGGATTCAGCCCGTTGATGAACTGATCGGCCACTGCCTCGTCGTTCCCGGCCACATGAGGTGCAAATCGTAGCAATGCAGAGAATTTAGCAACATACTCCTCGATGTTCCACTGTCCCTGCTTCAGATTCGCAAATTCAGCTCCCTTATCTTTCCGGTAGGAGACGGGAAAGAAGCGCTGATAGAACTCATCTTTAAAAACTTTCCACGTGATATCAATGCCTCGGTGCTCCAAGGCTCTCTTTGTAGTCAACCACCAGCTCTTTGCAACCTCTTGCATCTGATGCCCTATCAGCTTCACACGTCGTTCGTCAGTGTAAGCCAAAGACTCAAACAGCATCTCGATATCATCCAGCCAGCTCTCACATTCTACTGCACTCTCTGTGCCTTTCAGAGTAGGCGGATGGAAAGACTGGAATCTCTTCAATAAAGTCTCCATCGGCGTAGCGGTGACATCCATCTGTGCACCGGATGTGCTACCCTGCTCTGGTTGTGGCACTCGTCTAGGCGGCATAAATCTGATCATAAAACTGATTAGTACACACCCAATGTCATCTGTCTCAGCCCTTCTCTGATCATATACCTCTGATCGATAATCGGTTCTGATTCAGGCTTGAAATGCTGTAAATCAATTCAGATAATACAACACAACATATAATAGGGAAAGCAATAAAGCATGCTAGCATCTCAAAAGCAAGGAAGATGACTCGATCTACCCCGCTCATTCTATTCTATCTCAGTCTACAGAACCTACGGCTCTGATACCACCTGTTGTGGGGACCCGGGCTCTAACTCTACTCTTTTGGGATTTAATTGGATCTTTGTTCGAAAATGTGGGTCAAAATTTTGCTTTTAACTTTAATTCAAATGTATTAACTAAAGCATAACATATCTCGATAGAAATTAAACAACGTAATGTACATACAAGTCTGTTCGTACAAACATTCTCTAGTGTTCAAATGACAACTCTAAACATAAGTAGTACAAGTTCCATAAGAAAACACTAGTAATCTGCAATGCCCGAGATCTCCACGCTATCATCATCTCTCATCTAGCTCGTGACCCCGATCCTGTCCCACCTGTTGCCATGCACACATACAAACACGACAACAGCCGGATAACTCCGGTGAGAACATATCCCAGTATAAAACATGGATGCATGCAATGTAATAAATCATGTACAATTGCATAACATAAATCAAGTAACATGAATATACATCTAAACATGTAGTAGAATACAAATCTGTATTCGACAATTCAAATCTTGACTTGACTCTTTTCTAATCTAGGGATCCCGGTGTGAATAAGACGGTCTGTCACCTACCCAGCCACTCGGGGCAACGGTACGTCTTATTCCTAGACTTCGGTCAACTCTGTATCGAGGGTCTACACATATAACAAATCTGTTTCTATGCGTCGATACACCGAAACGTCTAGTTTTGGCAAGTCTGCCAATCTCTCCTATCTCAAGACTCGAATATAAATCAATAAACGAAACATTACATAAACAATGTAATAACTATCTAGTATGTGATTTAGGGAAACTCGTATCAAATCTGAATCGAGTTGTGCAATCCCAAGACCACATGAATTATACCTTTCTTGTCGAATCGTCGGTGTTGCAGTCGAAGTCTCGAGTTCACAATAACCAATATAATCTGAAATGGCAATGTGTAGACACACTCTATCAACAAGCATCTCAACTAACTCAATGTACAAATCTGTAACTGATTTCAATACAATTCAACGGCGTAACGGCTTATTTCTCAATACCGGCCAACTCAATCTCAACATAACAATATCATAATCAATCTCAATAACTCATAATCTCATCCAATACAAACATGTATACCAAATTCTGCATAATCTTCACATAATACATGCTTGAAAATTGAACCTATAGCATACGACATCCGTAATTCAATCCGTTTACGTTTCTACGATGCTTAGCATATCAAGAACACATATTCGCAACAAAATCATAAGTTCCCCAACATCCACAATCTGAATCATGCTGGAATTATATCAAACTTACGTCACTTTGTAGCCTTCAATGCAAGGAACACAAATCTTACCTCAGAATTAAAATCGGATAACCGGAAATAGCAAAATCTCAAGTGCAAAGATCAAAAGAATGAAAGCTTCTCCCAAATCCTCTCTCGGTTCTAAGTTCTGAAATCTGAAGAATGAGATGTCATGCCAAGGTTTATATATCACATGCCATGTGTCAATACGAAATTCAAAGGTGGCAATCTCGCATGCAGACCGCGGGTGCGGTGTCTCAAGAGCGCGGGTGCGCTATGCTCACGGCGAATTCACCAAAAATTACAACACTATGACCGCGGGTGCGGTCCTTACATAACCGCGGGTGCGGTCTCACACCGCGGGGGCGGTCACGCTATCACCGCGGGTGCGGTGTCTGTTCGCACAAAACTCATTTTTTTCTATCTTTACACCGCGGGTGCGGTGATGTTAATACCGCAGGTGCGGTCTTGTCTCGGCCATGCTTACTCAAACTCACATTTTTCATGTCATGCATAATCCTCTTCAACCCTCACATCGATGACACGGATAATTCTCGAGCCTTACAATCATCAATGAATATGATAACAAAATCATCCAAATATTTCCGTAAAACACGGTTCATCAATCCCATAAATACCGCCGGTGCATTCGTCAAACCAAAAGGCATGACAATAAATTCATAGTGTCCATACCTTGTTCTGAATGCTGTCTTTGAGATATCAGAATCCCTGACTCTCAGTTGATGGTATCCAGATCTCAAGTCGATCTTGGAATACACTGATGAACCCTGCAACTGATCAAACAAATCATCAATACGAGGCAATGGGTATTTATTCTTTACCGTTGCCTTGTTCAGTTGCCTATAGTCGATACAAAGTCTCATCGACCCATCTTTCTTCCTCACGAACAGTACTGGAGCACCCCAAGGAGATATTCTCGGTCTAATGTACCCCTTGGCCAGTAAATCCTCCAACTGTTCTTTCAATTCTTTCAACTCAATCGGTGCCATCCGGTATGGAGCTCTCGAAATCGGAACTGTTCCTGGCATCAATTCAATGCTGAAGTCTATCTCTCGAATCGGAGGCAATCCAGGAATCTCATCTGGAAAGACATCAGCAAACTCACACACCACTGGCAAATCTGCCAATGATGGGTTCGTCTTCAGTAAATCAACTGAATATACCAGGAATCCATCCGCTCCCTTCTGCAACAATAGAGTCATATTCATTGCAGATATCAAAGGAATTCTAGCTCTAGAACCCTTACCATAAAATTTCCACTCCTCAGCCATCTCAGGTCTGAATCAAACTATCTTGTGGAAACAATCGACTGTAGCTCGGTACTTGGCCAACATATCGATACCAAAAATACAATCAAAATCAGATAAACCAAGCACAATACAGTTTAAATCAATTGTATGCCCATAATATTGCAGTGTACATGACTTAACAGATTTCACCTATATTAAACCTGTTCCTAACGGAGACGTAACAGATACTACAGTATCTAAGGACTCAACAGGCAATGAATGCATTAAAGCAAATCGTTCAGATATAAAAGTATGTGATGCACCAGTATCAATCAAGACATAAGCAGGATAACCAGAATTAAAACAGGTACCTGCCACCACATCGTCAGGTGCATCCTGTGCCTGCTCCTCAGTGAGAGCAAACACCCTAGCCTGCTGTCTAGGAGGCTGGCTCGTGGTCTGGCCCCCTCCTGGCCTCTGCTGTGTCTACCTAGGCGGTGCTAGCTGGAAATAATGCACAGTAGACGGTCGTCTCCCTGCCTGAGCCACTGATCCCACTGACTCAGCCGTCTGTGATCCCTGGCCACCTCTCTGTGGACATACACGTGCAAAATGTCCCTACTATCTACAGATACGACAGCTACCAGCTACTCCTCGGCACTGCTCTGTGGAATGCCTCCCTCCACAGGTGCCACAGTATGGTCCGGTATAACTCTGGCCCTGACTGGTCTGTCTAGAGCCACTCGAACTAGAAGAGGTAGTCTCTGATTTCTTGAATTGCTTCCCTCTAGCCTTCAAGAAATCCTTCTTTCCGCTACTGTTACTGCCACCTTCAAATCTAGGAGATGGTTGTTGTCCCGGTACTGGAAGCACGAACGAAGCCTCTCTCTGCCTCATCAGGCCTGCCTCGGCTCCCTTGGCTCTGTTCAGGGTATCGGTGAAATTACTGGGCCTCCCGGTGTTCACCAAAGTAAAAATTTCAGGATTTAGGCCATTTATAAACTGGTCTGCAATGGCCTCGTCACTCCCAGCCACATGAGGAGCAAATCGGAGCAATGTCGAAAACTTAGCCACGTAGTCCTCAATGTTTAACTGGCCTTGTTTCAAGTTTGCAAATTCCGCTCCTTTGTCCTTCCTATAAGAAACTGGAAAGAACCGTAGATAAAATTCAGTCTTAAACACATTCCAGGTAATGGCCGTATCTCGTTGTTCCAATGCCCTTCTAGTCGTGATCCACCAGTGTTTAGCAACATCATGCAACTGGTGTATTATCAGTTTCACCCTCTTTTCCTCAGTATACTCCAAAGATTCAAACAACGATTCAATATCGTCCAACCAACTTTCCCATTCCACGGAGTTCTCCCTACCTTTCAAAGTCGGTGGATGAAATGACTGAAACCTTTTCAGCAATTTCTCCATTGCTGTAGGTGTCACATCCATGGGAGGAATCGAGGTACTCCCCTGTTCTGGCATTCTTCTCGGAGGCATATCTGAAATCAAAAAGATTAGCAACCCCAAACCAAAGTTCCATTTCAGTCCTCCTCCGATCATCTTACTGCTGATCTAGAATCGGTTCTGATTCATTCTCAATAATACATGTTTTCAAATCAAATCAGATAAACAAATAAACATGTACTATAAAGCAGTAAATCATGCTAGCAATCAAAAGCAAGGAAAGAAAATGTCATTCTATCCCGCTCACTAGCTCCTATCTCAATCTCAAGGATCTATCGCTCTGATATCACCTGTTGTGGGGACCCGGACGCTAATCAAGTTCTTAATCATCTTTGGGACTAATTACTCCATTATATAAAACAGGGTCTAAATTTTTATTTTATTTTATTTTTTTTTAAACTACAGTGCGGAACGTAGTGTCATACAAACATATATACATATCAGTATACAAAAATACAAATCCTGTATTTCAACATTTATTCAAACTAGGGTTTAAAAACTAAAGTCAAGTGTTCAACCCTACATCTAGTCCAAGTCCGGTGCCACCACTCTAATCACGATCTAGCTCTTCATCTCCTCGACCCTGGACCTGTCCCAGCTGTTGTCAAGTACACATACAGACAAGACAACAGCCGGATATACCGGTGAGAATATAATCCCTAGTATAAATCAATGAAACTTGCAATCATAAAAACAAATATAAAGCATGTAATCAGGTAACATGAATATGTATCAAAATCTGAAACATAAACAATATCAAATCAAACTGTCGACATTACTCATAATTCAGACTAGACTCAATCCTAGTCTAGGGATCCCGGTTTCCAGATGTGGTATTCCTATATCGAATTTCGTAATAGAAGGAACCGTATTCCTATTACTCGATATAACCAATATCCTGGTATTCCTATATCGAATTCCGTAATAGACGAATTCCCATTTCCTATTACTCGATATAACCAAACATCCGATGTCCTGACCTATCCATCATGGACTACAGTTCTATCTTTAATATCCTATCTTGAGACATCGTGCAATGTGCCCGTGGCGATTCCACTACTATCAGGCACTTCTGTCACAAGATAAATCGTCTAATACTTGTCATCTAAAATCAAGAGAACAAGTATATCATCAATTCAATGCAAATATCAATGCAATACCGGACGCTAATCAAGTTCTTAATCATCTTTGGGACTAATTACTCCATTATATAAATCAGGGTCTAAATATATTTTTTTTTTAAACTACAGTGCGGAACGTAGTGTCATACAAACATATATACATATCAGTATACAAAAATACAAATCCTGTATTTCAACATTTATTCAAACTAGGGTTTAAAAACTAAAGTCAAGTGTTCAACCCTACATCTAGTCCAAGTCCGGTGCCACCACTCTAATCACGATCTAGCTCTTCATCTCCTCGACCCTGGACCTGTCCCACCTGTTGTAAAGTACACATACAGACAAGACAACAGCCGGATATACCGGTGAGAATATAATCCCCAGTATAAATCAATGAAACATGCAATCATATAAACAAATATAAAGCATGTAATCAGGTAACATGAATATGTATCAAAATCTGAAACATAAACAATATCAAATCAAACTGTCGACATTACTCATAATTCAGACTAGACTCAATCCTAGTCTAGGGATCCCGGTTTCCAGATGTGGTATTCCTATATCGAATTCCGTAATAGAAGGAACCGTATTCCTATTACTCGATATAACCAATATCCTGGTATTCCTATATCGAATTCCGTAATAGACGAATTCCCATTTCCTATTACTCGATATAACCAAACATCCGATGTCCTGACCTATCCGTCATGGACTACAGTTCTATCTTTAATATCCTATCTTGAGACATCGTGCAATGTGCCCGTGGCGATTCCACTACTATCAGGCACTTCTGTCACAAGATAAATCGTCTAATACCTGTCATCTAAAATCAAGAGAACAAGTATATCATCAATTCAATGCAAATATCAATGCAATAAATTAAAGTATGTGATTTAGGGAAACTCAAGTCCAAACCGACTCAAGTCCATCTCCCAATACCACATTGACTTATACCTTTCTTTCGTCGGTTTCTGGCTCAGTAGATGTCCTGAACTCACAGCCTGTCTGGCAATGACAATATCAATAATCTCATGTCAATATACCGTTCAACTCAATAACAATCTGATGAATCTGGATTTAATTCAAATCAACGGTATAACGGTACAATTTCAATATCCCCGTCAATACCAATTCAACAGATAATAGTTACAATCCATAACTCATATCCAATACAATCCGTAATCCTGTCACAATTCAAATCTGTCCGGTATACATCACTATACCCCAGAAATTTCATAACAATTTCATAATCAGTCCGTTTCTTAATCTGACTTCGATTCTACGATGTCTAATATGTCAAGAACATCATATATGAATTCCATTCAATTCTGACAATATCATAATTCTAAAACATGTCAAAACGTAGTAAAACTTACGTCCAGTTTTAGCCTACGTTGCCAGGAACTCAATACCGAAGTCGGATTCAAAATCAGACGGACGGATTTCTCGCAAAAGGCGTAAGGATTTTCTCCTTTCTTCTTCAGACCCTTTCTCGATTTTCTTCCTTTGAAAACCGACTTGCATGCTTATATATATAGCCGTGCATGCGTTCAAGGAGGTGGCACGATTTCCGCGCAACACGCAGCACCGCGGGTGCGGTCGTTGCTGCACCGCGGGTGCGGTCCTGCACCGCGGGTGCGGTCGTGTTAGCACCGCGGGTGCGGTCTTGCACCGTGGGTGCGGTCGCGTTAGCACCGCGGGTGCGGTCACCCTACGGTCTCGATGCATAATATTTCCCGAGGCACAACCGCGGGTGCGGTGCTTCCTAGGCCGCGGGTGCGGTGTCCCCTCGGCCTCACCTTCACCATTTCATTTCTAATTCTTTTCTCAATGTCCCGATTAATCCTTTTGTAATCCTATCAATTATAAATCAATAATTACAGATTACTGGGATTAAATTTCCGGGCATTACATCAGCTCTCTTCGCTCTACTCAAGATATCAGCAAAATGGTAAGGTCGCTGCAAATTCATAAATGCAACTACCTCCGAATTCAACCCTCTGATGAACCGATTCACTATATCTTCATCATTTCCAGCTAAATGAGGAGCAAAACGCAGTAAAATAGAGAATTTAGCAATATATTCATCAATATTCAATGAGCCTTGGCTCAAATTCTCAAACTCTGCTTTCTTGTCCTCTCGGTACGAGGCTGAGAAAAATCTTCGATAAAATTCAGTTCTGAATATTTCCCACGAAATCATTGTACCTCTCTGTTCCAACATTCTTTTACTGGTAATCCACCAATTCTGGCGGCTTCTCGTAGCTGATAAGGCACCATTTTAACTCTCTATTCATCTGTACAATCAAGTAAATCGAATAGTATTTCTATATCATCAAACCAGTTCTGACAATCTTCGGATGTCTCGAAACCACTCAGAATCGGCGGCTGTAATAACTGAAATTCTTTCATCTTTACTTCTAGCTGAGTTTCTGATGCATCTATCTGTCCAGACGAAGTACTATCCCTTTCTGGAATTCTCTAAGGCGGTATATCTGAATATCAAACAAATTAATACACAATCTATATAATCTGCCTCAGCCCTCCTCTGATCATATACTTCTGATTCAGACTCGGTTCTGATTCAGTCTTGGTAATTACATGATGTAGTCAACTCAGATAACAAACAACATGTAATAGGAAAAGCAATAAATCATGTTAGCACACACAATGTAAGTCAACATTAACAAAATTCTCATTCTAGCAATCACATGCAAGGAAAAAAAAATTCAATCTACCCCGCTGATTCTCTCTTATCTCAATCTAAAGGATCTATCGCTCTGATACCACCTGTTGTGGGGACCCGGACGCCGATCTTTTTCTTAATCTTCTTTGGGATTTAATTGTCAATTAAGATAAAACAGGGTCTAAAAATTTTTCTTTTAAAATGCAAGTGCGGAAGGTAATGGAATCTAAATAACATACATCTCAGTATCAAAATACATTTCAGTATAAAAGTACAATAATGTACATTATTCACTCAAACTAATCTAGGGTTTAACTACTAAATTTCAAGTATTAAACCAAGTCAACAATAAGTCCGGAATCACCACGCTAAACTCGTCTTCTCTCATCATTCTCTTGACCCCGATCTTGTCCCATCTGTTGTCATGCACACATACAAAACAAGACAACAGCCTGATACTCCGGTGAGAATAAATCTCAGTATAAAACATGGTAAACATGCATATACACAATGTGAATCATGAAACATTCTATCATGAATAAAATTAAAACAATAGATTTCATAATCTATGAAATTAAATCAAAATAAGCATGCAACTCGAATCTGATAAACATGCAACTCAAATCAAACCATAGAAACATGCTATCATGACTGAAAGCAATAAAAATGAGTTTCATAGTCTATGAAACCACATCCACAAACGCATGCAGTTCTAGTCAAATCATGTCTAGACTCGACTCAATTATAACTCTAGGGATCCCGGTGTGAATAAGACGATCTATCACCTACCCTCCCAATCGGGGTGACTGTACGTCTTATTCCTAGACTTCGGCCTGATCTGTATCCACATCTACAATAGGAGACTGATCTTCCCCTAAGATGTGATATCACCGAACATCTAGAAGTTTGACTGTTCTGTCAAGACTCCCTATCTTAAATGCAATGAATAACAATCTATAAACAAAGCATGCTCATTTCAAAAGATATGAATATATCATCTATAAACACATCATAATCGTATCATAAAATAAACAACAATAATTCTAGTATGTGATTTTGTTGGGAAACTCAAATGGGATCTCAATTGAGTTGCATCTTCCCGAATATCACATGAATTATACCTTTGTCGTCCCTGTCTGACGAAGACGATGACCTGTATTCGAATCTGTCCATATCAAATCTGAAATGACAATATCGAATGCCCTGTATCAGTGAATAACTCAATACAATATCTGTTCTGATCAATACTCAACTTAGTACATAATCTGATCAATGTCTGAACAAAATACAATCTAATTCATATAATCGACATCACAATATAATCAAAATCATATCTGAATCTGATCGATCTAAATCAACTGATGTTTCGACGGCATAACAATACAATCTGAATAACCCCGTCAATCTCAACATCACAGATATAATACTAGAACTCATAATCAATACTGATATAACTCATAATCTCAATGATAACACAAATCTGATATCGAATCTCCGTCAATATCTTTTACAAATCATAACAATTACAGAAACAGTCTGTTCTTTAATCTGACTTCAATTCTACAATGTCTACGGTAGTAGAAACACCATATCTGAATCATATTCGATTCTAGCAACATCATATTTTCAAAACATCTCAAAACGTAACAAAACTTAAGTCCTTGTGTAGCTCGATTCAAGAGGAACACGATACTGCGTTCGGATTCAAATTCTGATGAACGGATCTTTCACAATCGCAAATCTAAAAGGCGTAAGGATTTTCTCTCAAAGCCTCGACCTCCTTTTCTGAATTTCTGAGGAAATTTACGTGTCATTCTTCTATATATATCGCATGCACATCAAGAAACGTGGCTCATTTTTCAAGCTACACGCATGACCGTGGGTGCGGTGTGTTCAGCAGCGCGGGTGGGGTGCGCTCAAGCTTCGGCAGCTTTTCATTTTCTAAAATCCAACGACCGCGGGTGCGGTCTTGTTCTTACCGCGGGTGCGGTCACCCCACTGTAGCTGCACCGCGGGTGCGGTGTGGCTACGGCCTTTCTTACAAAATTTCATAATTTATGACCGCGGGGGCGGTCATGTTTGCACCGCAGGTGCGGTCTTGCAAACCCTATTTTTTCATGTCTTTTCTTCCCTCATTGCTCCTGCATTCTCATATCTTCCAAGTCTCACGTTAATGAGGATTAATAATCTTGGTTTATCAATTCTATAATTCTCGGGCATTACAACCTTGGTTAACGATTGATTAAGAATCAATTAGCAAAATTCATGATCATGGATCATGAAACCTTCGGCCACCTTGAAGAAAATTGAGAAAATTTTCTGCCAAGTGCTTTCTTCCACCCCGCGCCGCACCAACTCCGAATTTTAAAAATTTGGAGGATACAGTTTGAACGCACAAATCGTTTGTGATTTATTGTGCAATCCATGCGAGGAACAAATTTTCTGATCGTGGACCTAATTAGGTGATTAAAAGAGAAGAACCGTTCGTAGGGATTTACAAGAAGTGCTATATCCGCCTAAACATCGGAATAGTTTGAAGTCCAGCATTAAGAACGCAAATGTATAATCCTAAACGCCCTGTGTATGTTTTTAAACACACGACGCCCAAGAAAAAAAAATTTAAACTTCCGCTGCGTCTTGGGTGTGAGAATATGATGTCCCAACAGTGGTATCAGAGCCGGTTATTCTCAATCGTTTGTTTTAATTTAATTGTGTTGAGTCTATTATTTCTAATCGCGTTAGAATTTTTATGAAAAACACCCCTAAAAATTATTTCTGAAAAAAAATAATAATGTTCACGGGCAGGGACCCGAAAAGTTCGAGTCCAAGGCGATTTTCTGATTTTTTTTAAAATTTTGGGTTAAATTGATATTTTATGAAAATAAGGACAGTTTTACCCCTACAATAATTTTTACAAAACCAATTTATTACAAAATAAATAATTAAAATATGATTTTAATTATTTATAATAAAAGGTGTTTTACAAGAAATTTAATTATTTCATATTAAATAAAAGTTTTGATTTAATTTGATAATTATGGCGGTTAGGGATAATTTACGAGATACACGATTTATTGATAATATGTGATATTATCGGATTTATATAATATATGATATTATATGTTAAAAAGATGATCTAGAACCATGACCAATTTGCTAGGTGTATGTTAGGTCTTTCACATGTAATTTTTAATTATTTGATAATTATAAAGTGGGCTTGGTTTATAACCCGTTCTCACCCCTGAAATTTGTATCCTAGTGTGCCACGGAAATTTAATGTAAATATTAGATTTAGTGGGAGATCAAGATTTGAAGATGTTGGGCCCGAGATCCTCGAAAGGAGTTTTGAAGATCGAAGAAATGTAGAATATTGGAAGCTTATGTAATATTTTATTTGCATCCCTACATTTACCTAGGTTATGGACATGGATCTGTATATGGCTCGTACGGATCAGTTAGCTCTCGGTTATTGATCATCCTTTATTATTTATGATGTATGTGATATATTAAAAATAATCAGTATGTGCGTTATTATTAATATAATAACAAGAGTTGCATGAATCCGGCAATCATACAAACAATCATGACACGAGTTTTAAAATTAATGATGAGACAAATTTTTAAAATTAAAATCTCTCATTTTGGATAAGATCCAAAATTTAAATCAAGACCACTAGAAGGATAATTAAAAAAAAAGTTTAATAATTCCTTGTCTTCCATCGACGGTGGTTGCATGATGAACGTTACCCGCGGTCAGTGTCTGGCTCATATTATTGGGGAGGCCTGGACGCCGGTAAGCTGTGACTCCCACTGACATATTTGATGTGAGCTACGTGAAACTCCCATGACTTCGGCTCATATGATTGGGGTATCTCGTGGCGACCGTCCACTAAGGTTCAACATTGATGGGCCGGGCTCGACACATGAAGAGAAAGGGGATCATATTATTGGACCCTCCTCAAATGTGAGGCAAAATTACGTAAGGGTTGCAAGGAGTTGCAATTGGGCTCTACCTTTTGGAAGTTATGATTGGATGATATTATTCGGGATCATAATTTCGCAATTGGACCTTGCGTACTCACTAAGGAAATTAGATTTCCCGTTTTTCATCAGAGGATGGTGAAAATGTAAAAATACTGGGAGGCAATTCGTTAAAACAAAAGTCCACAGTTTACGTGTTACAAAATTTTTAAAAATAGTCAGTAACGTTTATTCTGTTTCCTTATCAGTATATTTAATATTTCGTCACGTAATCCATTTCTATCATTAAAACAAGCTAACAAACATTATTTTTCAAGATTGGCTGGGAAATTGTTCAAAATTCGGAGAAAATAGCATACACACTAATGTCAGTCTTGCTGAACTGACAAGCAAGCAAGATGGTAGGACTATATGATGCAAGCTAAAGTTTAATATGCTTGCTTCTATGTCAAATGAACTGTAGAGACAGTTTGAAAAAATTTTGAATGCTGTTGACATTCAAATATACATGCAAAAGTTACATAGTGCATGAAACTCGCATAATGATGCACGCCACTTTCAAGGAACACGTGACTACACGCATGAAAGATGGGGCTCTTGCCCATGAGCATGGTGTAAGTATGATTGGGCCTAATGAGAAGGTGGTGGGCCTGGAATTTGATAAAGTTCGATAAATCATAACATGTTTGCTTCACTGCTAGAAATCTGGACATAAGAAATTATCTAGGTCGAAAATGTTTTGGAAATGATAAGTGAATGTCCAAGTAAACAAAATTTCAACAACTAAAAGAAAACAAGATAGTCTAAACCAAGCACATTTGTGACACGTTAGGCTAGGACATATTTCCCAAAGAAAGATCCACAAGCTAGTGGGAGAGGGCATGTTTGACGTGACGTAAACTCCCTAAGAGACATGTGACTCACATGTCTCGTGAGTCCTGTCTGAAAGGAAAAATGGTCAAGGCCCCTTTTCTAGGGAAAGTGGAATGTGCACATGATCTGTTGGATTTGATCCATACAGATGTGTGTGGCCCGCTAAGTGTTAGCACGAGATTTGGCCATTTTTAATTCATTACTTTTACCGATGACCATTTGAGGTTTGGGTATGTGTATTTAACGAAATACAAGTCTGAAGCCTTTGAAAAGTTCAAAAAATTCAGAGCAGAAGTAAAGAAAAAGTATTAAAACACTAAGATTAGATCGAGGTGGAGAATACTTGAGTACTGAGTTTCAAGACTACCTTAAAGAGAATGATATTCTCTCACATTGAACTCCGCCTGCCGCACAACAGTTGTATGGTGTGTCAGAACGTTTTAATCCAACGAGATGGACATGGTTCGAACTATGATGGGATTCATTGAGTAGCCACCATCCCTTTGGGGATATGCGCTTGAAACAACGGCAAGGTTTTTGAATCAAGTCCATACAAAGGCAGCGAATAAAACTTCATATGAGATATGGATGAGAAAGTCGTCCAAATATTCTTACCTAAGAATAAAAGGATGCCTTGCTTACGTGAAGCAGGCAGTGGGAGACAAATTTGATAGTATAGCCAATTAGTGCTGCTTTGTGGGATATCCAAATAACTCTGTTGGATACTACTTCTATTTATCCTAGTGAAACAAATGGGTTTGTTTCAAGGAATGCCACCTTTTTAGAGAAGGAGTTTCTATTAGATAGAAAAAGCAAGATGATAGAACTCGATGAGATTCGAGAACCACCCACTACAAAAGTAGTAGAATCCACACCCCAGCAGTCAATCAAAGAAACACAAGCTCCTAGAAGATCCGAATGGATCCCAAGACCGCCTAATAGGTTGAGTCTGCTTCATGAAGAGGGCCAAGATGAGCCCATTCCTGGATGTGATCCAAGAAATTTCAAGGAAGCATTGTATGATTCCCATTCATCTAAATGGCTTGAAGCCATGCAGTCCGAGATAGACTCCATGTATTTGAACCTAGTATGGTCCGTAATAGATCCACCTGTGAGAATTGTTCCCATAGGATGCAAATTCATTTACAAAAGGAATCTTGGAGCGAATGGGAAGGAGGTGACCTTCAAAGCTAGATTGGTAGAAAAAAGATATACTCAAAGGCAAGGTGTTGACTATGAGGAAACCTTTCTCCAGTCGAAATGTTCAAGTCTATTATGATACTGCTAGCCATAGCAGAATATATGACTATGAAATATGGCAGATGGATGTGAAGACATCTTTCCTTAATTATGAGATTAATGAAGAGATTTAAATGTCTCAACCAGAAGAATTCACATCAGTAGGAAGTGATCATAAAATATGCAAACTTCATAGATCTATTTATAGACTCAAACAGGCATCAAGGAGCTGGAACCTCAGATTTGACATCACTATCAAAGAGTTTGATTTTGCCAAAAATCCTGAGGAACCTTGTGTAAACAAAAAGGTTAGTAGGAGTGCAGTGATATTCCTAGTACTTTATATTGATGACATACTACTCATTGGGATTGATGTAGGGATGTTGCAGTCAACTAAAGTATGGGTAGCTGGTAAGTTCTCCATTAATGATATGGGTGAAGCATCATATGTGTCCTAAGACTGATGAAGAGATAGAAACCATGAACCGCATTTCATATGCATCTGCCATAAGTAATATTATGTATGGTATGATATCTACTCGACCTGATGTGGCATATGCATTGAGTGTTGCCAGCCGATATCAGTCTAATCCCGATCCACTGCATTGCAAAGCAGTGAAGGACATTCTTAAGTATTTGAGAAGTACTAAGAATTTGTTCTTGGTATACAAGAGTGGAGAACTAAAATTGGAAGGTTACACTGATTCTAATTTCCAATCAGATGTTGATGATTCGAAATCGACCTCTGGATCTGTATTCAAGCTCAATGGTGGTGGTGTCTCTTGGAAGAGTTCCAATCAAGACACCAGAACGGATTCAACCACTGAGGCCGAATACATAACTGCATCGGCTGCAACAAAGGAGGGTGTTTGGATGAGGAATCTCATCCAAGAGTTGGGTGTCATTCATCAAACAGTTGATCCAGTCCCGGTCTACTGTTACAACACCAGTGGCGTTGCGCAAGCGAAGGAAACGAGGTCTCATCAGCGATCCAAACTTATATTGAGGAATTTCCACATAACCCGAGAGATTTTGGGAAGAGGAGACATATTGGTAGAGAGAGTCGCCTCCACAGATAACATTGCTGGTCCACTAACGAAGCCCCTGCCAGGACCATTGTTTGAGAAGCATCTCGAAGCAAAGGGTCTAAGATCTATGGGTAGTTGGCTATGGGGATAGTGGGAGATTGCTAGAGTAGGTACCCGGCAAGCCAAAATGTGGCTATGGCTTTTATTGACTCTAATGTAAAGCAATCTTTATTTTAATAATATTTTACGATTTTATTCGATTATGACATTATACTTTATCTGTATACCCATGCAAGCTACATAGATAAAGTCCTTGAATATACAATAGGTACCACGAGGTCTGCGTTACAACGTAAGATAATGAAACTCATTAGGAAGTGTGCCGTATATTCTAAACAGGTTCCTATTCAAATCAGCCACCTAAAACAAGGATAAAATCGCTCGGGCTCAAGACAAGCATCTGTGATGTAAACGTCATGTTTCATAGGCAAGGGCATGAAGATGTTCATTCACACAGATGGGTGATCATATGATGATGCACTAAACAACCCTCTCTCAGACTCTCTAAGTGGTTCTCATTATCGAGTAGAATAGTCTGCAGTTATGGTTGTACACCATTAGTCCTTTGACCCTGGACAATGTAGGGGATATACGTACTAGCATGTACTTTGATCCATTTACCGACTCCATCGAGGGTCATCAGGTGACGAGGTTGGATGTAGTTTCGAAATACGTAGGAGCAAATGCATTGTAGTCGAGAATTCACCGTTCTCGTATGAGTGAAGATATCCTATGTGATCTGATGAGTTAATAGTGCAAGGAGTCTCTAGCCAGAGCAAGAAATGTTCTTTAGGGAAAGGTGTTTTCCTAGTTGCACATGCCATGCCACTATTAGTACTCAAAAATAAATCGAATCGTTGTCGAATTCATATGCAACTCTCGATACACTAATGGTCGGAGATTCAATCAGGATATATGTGTTGAAGGGACCAGACTGTACGCTAACCATGACTAAAGGTTCTTGTAGGCACTATCAGTGATACTTAGGGGATCATAGGGCGATGTTACTAGACACTCTTACCATGATCTGATGGGTGCAATCAGAAATGAGTTCTTACATTATTGATCAAAAAGTTTATGAATTGAATGTGGTTAACTAGGATAAGCTCGAATAAGAATAAATGTTATTTGGAATTACATGGAGATGTGAACCCACGGTTAGCTGTATCCCTGAACCATTAAGAGTCACACAAGTGTCGGATTCTGTGTTCCCGTTGAGATAGTCAAATTTCAAGGAGTTGGAATTTGGCAACTATAGTTTGATGGAGATCAAACAGGAAGCTTATAAAAGAGTTAATGAGCTGATTCCATAGGATGGAAGAAATGGAAGTTGGCATGATTGCTAAATAAGGAAGGAGAGTGGAACTAACTGTTTTGTGAATGAGTTCACTAAAATTGGCAGCTTCCTATTATGGTAAGTGAAAATTTTAACCTTCGAAATTTTCAATTTTTATTATATGAAAAATATTTGTATCATTGATACATCGGCACTCTCGGATCGTCGATCGGGGTTATAATGACTTCGAAATCATTTTTTTAGTGAATTTGTAATTTACTAATTAAATGATTGTGCTAGTAGTGGCGACTACTAACATGGACAAATTATCATATATGTTCTAGAGGAGTCTAGAATTAAATTAACTAAAGAGTTAATTTATAAATTAAATAATTGTTATTTAATTTAATATACATAAATATATTTTATATGATGATATAAAATATGTGTATATGATATTATTATATCATGTATTATTAAAAGTTAATAAATACATTATGTATTAATTATATGAGGGTTTTAATATAATGAATTATTAGAGTCCTTGTGGGAGTACACCACTAGGACTCATGATTAATACCCTGAGTTTTGCACACAAAGCAAACTAAAATTCTCTTTCCTTGATAGAAAGACCCACGGCCATATTGAGTCACAATCATATTGAGTATTGTGATTTAATTTTGATTAATGACTTAATTACCTTGGTTAACGAGTGATTAAGAATCAATTAGCAAAAATTCATGATCATGGATCATGGAACCTTCGGCCACCTTGAAGAAAATTGAGAAAATTTTCGACCAAGTGCTTTCTTCCACGCCGCGCCGCACCGACTCCGAATTTTGGAAATTTGGAGGCTATAGTCTCGACGCACAAATCGTTTGTGATTTCTAGTGCAATCCAAGCGAGGAACAAACTTTATGATCGTGGATCTAATTAGGCGATCAAAGAAGAAGAGTCGTTCGTAAGGATTTACAAGAAGGGCTGTGTAGAACCCGTAAATCAGTAGACGTATAAGCCATGCATAATTCTAGATTTTTAAATTTAATTAACTTCATTGCATGATTATTTTTTTTATGCATTTATTTGAAGTTAATTATTTGTTTATTCAGTTCAGTAGTTGATTTTCAGCATTTCAGTTATTTCAGTGAGGCCGGACCGGAGTTGGAGTTTTGAGATAGAATTTAAGATTCGAGAAATATTTCCAGGACTTACTTTAGCTAGCAAGTAAGTTAATTTAAGTTAAAAAGAAGGTTTGAGGATTTATTTTAATAACTTGAGGTGAGTAGGAAATTAATTCAATTAAGCTCCATTTATTAAGGGTTTTATTTACTAAATTATTTAAGGGATTAGTGAGGCTTTGTAGAGTTATTAATTATCAACTAGATAACAAATTTTCCCCTTCATTTTTATTTCATTTTTTGGCCACCCCCCTTGGAGATGCAACAAATCCTTTGCCAACTCAACTTTGACTCATTCTTGATTAGTTTGAGTTGTTAAAATTTTTAATTATTTTGTTCCACCTTAATTAATCAATGTTAGAGCTTATCCTAGACTAATTAACCAAGCATTTTCGGCCACCTCTAGTCTAGATGCATCCAAGAATAAATTTCTAGAAAACAAAAATTCAAAATTCAAAAAAAAACTAGTAGACTTGGTCCTTGATTCTCCCATTTATTTTGGCAACCACTCCCTCACTCCCATAACCATTTCTCCCCCTCTCCATTTTTCGAAAATCAGAGGAGAACCAGAGAGGAAATCGTGACTTATAGCTAGGAAGAAAGGCTAGAGAAAACCGAGAACTAAAGAGAGCAAGAGAAGCCACTCCGTCTCCGTGCCGCGTCGTCGTCTCTTCATTTCGTTGTTCATTAAAACGAAACCAAGGCATGTCTATATTCTTTTCTAAACCTCAATCAAGTCCTATATTATTTTATAGCATCAAATGGTCTCGATTTTTCAGCAGGAAACCGATTTTTTGACAGCAACATCACTTAAAAAAATTCTGCACAGTTTTATTCCTTGTGCTCTTCACGGTTTGGCTTGTTTTTGTGCATTCAGGTGGTTGGCTCGACTCCAGGCTCACCAGGCTACATCTAGACACATACTAGGGTGTGTCAAGACCGTGATGGTCCATTAAAACCAGCCCCATACATGTCAGAATTCAGAAATGACAGCAACCCTCCCCCTTGCATCTTATGAGTTTCGAAAATTTCAGTTTTGCTGTCATAGGAAGAGATCTGATCTTGGCTGCCCCAGGGGCTTATAGCCATGGTTAGATCACTTCCCTAGCACGTCTAATACGTGACTAAGTCGCCCTTTTTGGTGGCTTGGTCCATGGCTCCGCGGTTTGTAAATAAAACGTCACAACAGCCCCTCCCCTTTCTCGGCTCTTGAGTTTTGACAGCAGGTTTGCATTTCGTTTTTGTGGCTTGGTGTGAATCTGGTTCGGCCTTGTGCCCTTAGCCATGGTCCATACCACACCCCAAGATGTCTAGGTCGTGCCACGGTAAATTAATGGCCACTGGAACAACGCAAGATAACCCACGAAACAAGAACAGCCCACACTCCCCTTCTCGGCCCTTCATTGTCCAGCACATGCATTTCGGTTTTGGTTGCTTGGTGTGAATCTTGGTTGGCCTATGGCCCATAGCCACGGTTCATACCATGCCCCTACATGTCTAGATCGTGCCATGGTCAACCAAATGGCCACTGGAACGACGCAAGACATCGATCAAAGCAAGACACTACACTTGCACAGCTGCTGGAAATTACAGCAACTTGCTGTGTCGATTACGAGGCTTGTTCGAGTTCTTGGTTGGCTTTTAGCCTATGGCCTTGGACTGGACAGTGCCCCATTGAGTTAGGAAGGTCATGTTTTCGACCGTTCGTGATTCGGATCATTTTTGAGGTCGTTCGAGAATTTACGGTGCGATGTACCAAATTGACTCTCGAAAGAGCGTTTCATATTTTGGCCTCCATTTCACCTAGATTTCGACCCTCATAATTTTAGGAGCATAAATTCATAATTTTAAACGTATTTTAATCATGACGTCACGTTGGTTCAGTGTTGGTTCAGGTTGGTTTAAAGTCATGATTAAATACGAGGTCGTTAGACGTAGTTGTCGCATTTTAGAAATTTAATTGCATAAATTTGCCTAAGAAAAATCCATTGCATATTTTCATGGCATTTTTAGGTTGCAGCGAGCCTGGGGACGATCCATTCCAGTTGGTAAAATTTCAGGATATTTTCATTATCGTCAGTTAATTATTTTACGTGCATGAAAACAGAAAAATGATTATTTTTGAGATTTATGCGATATGGCTTGTGGTTCATTCAATATGTGGGAGCATTATTATTATTTTTACGGTCGCCAGTGACCGCTCAGTTCAGGTTGGTACCATCAGGTCACCAGTGACCGCTCAGTTCAGGTTGGTACCATCGGGTCTTCAGTGACCGCCAGCTCAGTTCCAAGCTCCCCGGTAGTCAGTTACCGATCAGTTCAGCTTAGTGCAGTGGCCACAGGCGTAAAACATAATCTCAACAGAAAATTTTATCAGTTATTTCAGTACAGGCTCCAAGGAGCAAATATTTTTACTGTGATTATCAGTTCAGTTATGCACGTATTATAATTGCTCAGATTAGTTTATTTTCAGCATGAGTACAGATTATTTTCAGCATGCCTCATGACATGATATTTTACCCCATGCATATTTTTACTCAGATTTTACTCGTTACCTGCGATATATGCATGCTGAGTCTTTAGGCTCACTAGACTTGATTGTTGTAGGTACTGATGAGGTCAGGGCCGAGGGCGGGGACCAGTGAGCCAGCTTGGGTCGGCAGTAGTGGCACCCGAGGACCTCAGTGCAGCAGTTGCTATTTTATTTCTCAAACAATATTTTTATCAGTCATTGGATATTTTTTTTAAATTGTTATTGTTGGCAAACAATTATTTTCTTCCGCTGCAACCTTTTTTGAAACATTGAACTTGATCCACCAGTTGATTTTATGAATGAGGCCATTTAAGTTCTTTTAAAAAGCAAAATTTTTAATTTTCCGCAAATTTTAAAGCAAGAAGTTTTAGGGCCTTTACAGGCTGTATCCGCCTAAATATCGAAATAGTTTGGATTCTAGCGTTAAGAACGCAAAGGTATAATCCTAAACGCCATATGTATGTTTTAAAACACACGACGCCCAAGAACAAAAATTTTAAACTTTCACTGTGTCTTGGGTGTGAGAATACGATGTCCCAAAAACCTAGCCCAGCCCAGACCCCCGTAGCCGAGCCTAATCTCCAGCACCAGAGCGCCCATGCGGTGCCTTCTCGGGTTGGAGTCCTAACTTGCTAGGACTCCTTCCTAGCCCTGGTGCTTGAGTCCTAGTATGGCTAGGACTCCTTCCCTGACTCAAGAACGGCTCTAACCCAGCCCTGGTTGCAGCCAAGCCATGCCATGCTATGATTTCCCTTGAACCCGAGCCTCATGATACACAAACACATGTTTTCGGTTTCCATCTTCTATCATGTTTCGTGCGGCCTGTTGTGCGTGTTCTAGGACCTTAAACTTGTGTAAAACAATCCCATATCACTTTCTAATCATGGCAGCCGCTTAGGTACACGTAATTCATGATTTTTGAATCAAAACACTTGTTTTAAAATCACATATGATGCATATCCGAAAATATAACAAGGTGCAACTTGTTTTCATGCAATTTCATAAATAAATACATAATATGGTGTGATGATGAGTAAAGGAAAGAGTATGGCGTGCCTTTGTGTTTTAATGCATGATTATACGTTGACGAATCGAAGAACGATGACGAGAAGACGATGGCTTGAAACCCTTGAGAAATTTCGATGCATCCTTTCTCAAAACCTTTGTGTGTGCCGTGAGGTTTATGAAAGAAAGATTTTTAATGTTTTAGGGGAGTGGGTTATGGGGTGGGGTTTTTGTATTTTAAATAGCAATTAGAATACTAACCATGGCTTAGGCCCATTTACAAGGTTAATTAGGTCCAAGAAGCCCATTAGTGCTAAATAAAATTATTTTGTTTAATAAAGTTTTTGAATTTATTAGTCGGGTGGTGAAAACGTTCGTATTTTTATTGAAAATCCAACAATGATAAAATTACATCCCGGCGTATAAAATCATCTCAAAACTCTTTATTTTCAAAAATAAGAAAATGCATCAACCATATTTTAAATAATTAAAAATAATTTTTTAATAAAAAAGTTTTTTATTTATCAGCCCTCGGTCTTCGTTCCTTGATCGCAACTTGAATAACCCTTAAAAAAACATTTTAATGCAACCATGTAGAAAAGTATATTTTAAACATGCCGACATGCACAACATAATTAATTTATGCCATTAAAACAATTAATTGAAATACATAAGGAATTTTAATAACTTGTATGCATGTGGTTTACGCAGACCTTTAAATTTTCGAGACGTTACAATCTACCCCTGTTAAATTAAATTTTGTCTCCAAATTTCACTCCTCCTCAATAATCACAAATTTTTAAACTTAGTTCTAGTGTCCCAATAATCCAGGCTTCCGCTGCGCTACTCTGATTAAGTTTTAGAATATCTTTATATCTCCTTGATCCCAATTAAATTTACCTTCTAAATCCTCGTTTGCGAATCGTAACTTAAAACGACCCATGATGACTTAGTGCTATGTTATTATAAACTCGAATTTCATATTTTCTTACAATTCCCAATATAAAAAGAATGGATGCCCACGCTTATCGTATATTTCTTTCCTTATATTAGCCCCAAAATGTTCATCATCCTATCATATGTTAACATTAAAATCTCAAACGCATCCAATAACGCTTAGATTTTCAAAATGTTCGTCATCCTAACATTGCTTCATCCTTAAAAACCCTTGATTAACATTCCTTGTAAAATTATAACCCAGATATTCCAAGGTTCTAAATATTCTTCACGCCTAATTCATCGAAAATTCTTACCATTTAAACAATTCACTTCGCACTTATTGCTAAACTAGTCTTCAAATTCCTTAATAATTGCAAAATTAATTCTTAATTTTCTCGAAAATTTTCCAATTGGTTCTATATATCGATACACATACAATTCACCCATAAGTTTTCGGCATTCTTAATTCCCTTCTACAGGTTTCTCATGACATAATTTTCAATAATTTTAAGCTTATTAACCCAAAATCAATTCTCATAACAGGTATTACCTTCCATCGAAACCTAACATCCCAAATTATATGATTTCTTACTTCTAATGATTATCACAGTCTTCGAATCATTAATCCTTACATGTAATTCCTATAAATTAATTCAACTAATAAATAGGAATCATCAATATTTTCTTAGAAACCTACGTGTCCCAAAAAGCGTTCATAACCTTTGCGATTAACTTATGACCCAAAAAGTATAACATCAGTAATAAAACCCAAAAATCAATATAGTCCAATAATTTTCAACCTTTCACAAGGTCCATTAAGAAAATTCTTAAACATGTCCAATTCCACCACAAACCCAGCATGCATGGAAATCATATAGTTTCTTATTTCATAGCGTAACATTCGTAAAAATTCTAAATCATATAATCTTTCTACATAAAAAATCATGCAACCGTGCAGGATTTTAAAAATCATTTATCATGTAATCTTAAACATAAATGTCATTTAAAACTACGTTTTTAAATCATGCAGCATATACTTAATCCATTTTTGAACAATTTTACGCATATAAAACATATTCTCATAAAACTATTAAACATGTGACATAATCATATTATTCATGTAATCATACGAGTATTATCATAAAAATCATATAAAACATTTAAACATACAAATTTGAGGCTTGATGACTGAGCTTCCCGGCACTGATAGTGGTACAACCCTTTACAGGAATATTTCTCTGATACCAACTAAAACATCCACTACTCGTTTTCTTAAAAAGTTCTAGAATTTTTTTTTAAACTTGTCACAATTCGTCCGATTGGAAAATATACATATATATATATATATATATATATATATATATATATATATATATATATATACTTTAAAAATAACTTGCACCATTTTAAAATTAAACAAACAACTAGCATTTAAAAATCCAAAGAAATATAGTTTAAATCATAAAATCGTCAATCGTATGCATATCCTAACTTAGCAAAATTGCTAAAACTAACAAACTCTCAAAAATCATTCATATTCATAATAAGAGTCATAAAATATTTTTAACATAATTTAAAATCATAAATGATAAACTAGTGCAGAAAACTAGCGCCAACCCTCGGGTTATGTGTACCTTAAGTCCAGCAAAGTCAACCATCAAGACCTCCATTATCATTATTATCATAATCACCTACATCGATCACACCTAGTGAGTCAAAAGACTTAACTTACCATAATCTTGATAGCAAGTAATACATATACAGAACACATGCAACAGTGAAAATACTTGTACGTAAAATAACATTTTAATGAAGATGCATAAACTTTAAACATAAACATTTCATAAACATTTTCATATCAACATAAACATATTCATATTCATCACATTCATATTAATATTCATATATGTATTCCATTTTCTTTTCGTTGAATTCAGATCGTTAATTGTGACTTCGTATTTGTATTCGTATTGGGCGATGAATCAATCTATATGTAACCACAGTACTGGGCAGCGGGGACATCAGCGACACTTACCCTCAACTGAGCCTTGGCCTACGTATTAACATATCATCGTATCATTGTATTCGTATTAGTCACAATTACTTCACTTCCATTAACATTTCATATTCTCATCACTTAATAAAATTAAACACACATATAACATTTTAAATTTAAACCAAGCATGCAACATATCTTTTAACGTTATCGTTTCATCATAAAAATCCATAAACATTTAAAATAAACATTTTAGAATATAAAACATTATTTAGGACACTGTCACGACGTTTACTAATTTTCGGGTGTAAAATTACCGTTTTACTTCTAGACGTAAAAATTCGCGTTTTTGAATTTTTCTTAATTTCATTGACTCTAAAATATCCCACATAATTATTTAAGCTTAAATTAAATTTATTACAATTTTATTTAGATTTAATTCTAGGCTTTTCTGTTATATCTAAACTATTCATTTTTAATATGCATTTTAATCCCGATTTATTTCAAACTTTAATATAAAATTCCTAAATTAAAAACTTAGACTTTTTATATTATTTTAGCCCTCGTAAACCATAACTCAACCCCTGTGAGCCATGTTTCGAATTAAATCAAAGGAAGAAACCCTAATCGAACCACCTAGACTACACCTCGTGCCAACTTGAATTTTCATCGAGCCATGCCTGAACCCTCTTGAGCCAACCTCGAACCAGACCCCCTATGGACCCTACTGGACCATTAGAGACCTTAGGAGCCGACCCTAAGCTCGAGCCACAGCCACAACAAAAAAATATGCCATGGCCGAATCTTCTCTCATGCTAGGACTATACGTTTGGCTTGCTAGGACCCCAACCACTGGACCATACCCTGAACCAACCCCTTGTGCATCCTCCTAGGACACTAAAGACTTGATCTAGCCCAGGCCAGAGCCCTCTGGCCAAGCCTAATCTCCCGGCACGACTACGCTGCACAAGCGCGCCCATGCACTGCCTTCTCGGGTTGCTACGACTCCTTCCCAGCCCTTGTTCTTGAGTCCTGGCGTGGCTAGGACACATTCCCTGACTCAAGCATGGCCCTAGCCCTGCCCTGGTTCCAACTGAGCCATGCCATGCTATGATTTCCCTTGAACCCGAGCCCCATGATACACAAACACATGTTTTCGGTTTCCATCTTCTATCATGTCTCGTGCAAACTGTTTTTGTGTGTTCTATGGCCTTAAACTTGTGTAAAAAAAATCCCATATCACTTCCTAATCATGTTAGCCCTTTAGGTACACGTAATTCATGATTTTTGAATCAAAACACATGTTTTAAAAATCACATATGATGCATATCCGAAAATATAACAAGGAGCAACTTGTTTTCATGAATTTTCATAAATAGATACATAATACGGTGTGATGATGAGTAAAGGAAAGAATATGGCATGCCTTTGCCTTTTTAACGCACGATTATTGACGAATCGAAGAACGATGACAAGAAGACGATGGCTTGAAACCCTTGAGAAATTTCTATGCTTCCTTCCTCAAAACCTTTGTGTGTTCTGTGAGGTTTATGAAAGAAAGATTTTTAATGTTTTAGGGGAGTGGGGCGTGAGTTGTGAGTTAAACGGTGGGGTTTTTGTATTTTAAATAGCAATTAGAATACTAACCATGGCTTAGACCCATTAACAAGGTTAATTAGGCCTAAGAAGCCCATTAGTGCTAAATAAAATTATTTTGTTTAATATATTTTGTGAATTTATTAGTCAGGTTGTGAAAACGTTCGTATTTTTGTTGAAAATCCAACACAGATAAAAATTACATCCCGGCGTATAAAATCAACTCAAAACTCCTTATTTTAAAAAATAATAAAAAGCATCAACCATATTTTAAATAATTAAAAACAATTATTTAAATAAACATTTTCTATTTTCAACCCTCGGTCTACGTTCCTCGATCGAAACTTGAATAACCCTTAAAAATAAATTTTGATGTAACCATGTAAAAAATAATATTTTAAACAAGCCAATAAGCACAACATATTTAATTTATGCAATTAAATAAATTAATTGAAATACACAAGGAATTTTAAAAACTTGTATCCATGTGGTTTATGTGGACCTTCCAATTTTTGAGATGTTATATAATAGATTGGACATCGAATTTTAGAATCGAAGCTGGAACACTTGTTCTCGTCAGAGAAGATTCATTAAAGTTTTATAAATGAATCTACAAGATCACTCAAAATCTCCTAGGCATGACTTCGGCAGAGACGAAAAAGTGAGTCTATGCTAGAGAATCTCTTAGCAAGACAGTCGGAAGAATTACTATCCTATTTAAAGCTCAGTTTATAATGGTAGAGTATTTCAATAATTAAGATACAAAGAAGAAAAAGAAATATACTAAAGATGTGTATAATATTGAATTACATGACATCTCTTTAGTGGATGAATATATTATATTGTTAACTAAATATAAACGAAATTCAGGAGCCAAAGAAAACACAACAACCCAAATTTTCTTCTTCAAGATGACAATTTCCTAAAGAGAAATGTTAATAAGGAAATATATCCATGACAATCCAGATCCTCTAGACAGATGAGCATATTTTCTTCAAGAAAATTTGGCAAAATTATGTCATATGACATCATTACAAAAGAATTACAAATGATTAAGGTTATTAATAAACGTACACCTTTACGTTGCAAAAAAAAATGAACTTTTAACAATAATTAGAAGTAAGCTAAAAGGCAAAAAAAGAAAAAGTTTTAGGTCTAATCCTTATGTTGGAAGTGGAAAAAATGGAGGAAGAACTTGTAATACAAGAATAATATGGTCTAGAAAAAAAGTCGGATATTAATAATTTGGACAAATAAGTGGACCATAGAAGAGTAGGAAGTCATCCCAATCATCAAACTCATCTTGAAGAACGGTAAGTACAATAACAAAGAAAATTTTCAGAAGAGCTCACTACAAAGCTAATAAAAGTTCTAAAGATTGTAATTGTTGAACATATGGAATAAGATGTTATATTTTGACCAACTATCCAAAAAATGATAGAAAAGGAATAAGACACTTCGAATCAACTCCAGATATCAAAGAAGCAGTTTATTACCAATATCCAGTACAAATATACTAGTTTGAAGATATTCTCTCAGAAGAGAGTATATATGAAGAACAATCTTGAGCCAAGAAGAATCTGATGGAACAGAATCATAATTTGAATAAAGACGAAACTTTTCGACATGAAATACACGGATATTTTTCCGGTTTATTTAGCTAGATAACATATCTCATAACATGCTGCTAAGATCATTAGAGAAAACTGAAGCCTAAAGAGATAATCAAATATTATCTGCAAGACAGGTAAAAAAGTTCTTAAGAAAACTTGGCCTAAGAAACAGAAATCATTATCTAATCGATAATGTATCTAAAAGGGAAATGACAATTCTCATGGAACTAAAGGAAAATGAGATGGAGATGCAATTAAATACTTCTGAAGAAATTATAGATGAATCACAGAAACTCAAGCCAGAATTAGCACGAACCATGTCATGGATTCATATTGGAGTAGTCCAGATCAGGACAAAAGATACTTTTAAAGAAGGCATAGATTCTCGTATTGATACTGCTCTATGCGATAAAAGATTGAGTAATATTCAAAATTTGATACTGGAAACTATCTCAGGAAATATATTTGCAGGAAAAATTATTGGAGCAATTCATCCAAGAATTGCCTAAAAACTAGAAGATCATGATTTCAACTGATCCATAACATTGCCTAAAAACTTCAAGGAAAAAAGACTAATGATATAAGGTAATATAGTATACTGTATTATCTATCAAATTTCATTCGCTCTCTTTATTACACATCATTTATAATTGTTCATTATAAATGAATTTATTGAATCCAAAGACATTCAAAAACAATTTATCCCGAAGAAAAAAGTTTCATTTGATAGAAGAAAAAATATCCAGATCCAAGACAAACCGATTCTACATAGATATAAAAGTCTTAGACTGGGATCAAAGAGACTATCTTTTCAAAGAGATAAGATCACATATCACGGGTGGGAAAAACACATGTTCAAGAAATTCAACCGGTAACAAAAGGTTTTTCAACAATAGGAAATCTTAGATGTACAGAAAGACGGAGGAAGTAGAAATAATATTCGATATTACAAGACAAAGAAATCAATTTTCTTGTAATTCCAATAATATTTTGAACAACTTATGATAGGAATTTACCATGTGATGATAAACATTGGTTAATTATAGGGAATTCTAGGAATAAAAAGATCAATTGGCTCTTAGATTAGAGTTTCTCGAGGAAAACTCTACCGATCTATAAAGTGAAAACATTACCGATCTATTTTCATGATATAGGAGAAAATGTTGCTAGAAAATAACTTATTGTAAATTTTTAAATCCTATTCAAAATGAAAATGAAATAAACGATTGTCGTCCACAACTCCATGTGATCACAAAGTCATAGTCTAAAGACTAAGAGAGACATTTTATAGAAAATTGTCAGTCTATGTTCGAAGCAAGCGTGATGACGAAGGAAAACTTCTACACCAAAAAATGAAAGATTGAAGAAGGTTTAGAGAAACAATGTGTAGTGCCCAAATTTAGTACACGTATAACTCATGCATTAATTAAATGGTTAAATATTTTATTTAAGTTTAAAATGATTTTAGCGATGCATGATTTATTTAAATTTCATTATTTTAATGTTTATGTGATACACGTTGAAATGTTTTTCGAGTTTCATGTTTCATGCGATTATTCGAAACGGGATCGAGGAAAAGACCGGTGACGATTTTGGTAATCTAAATTGTGGTGTTTTATTTTAAGTTGAGGTTGGGGCATTTTTAAATAATTATTAAGTTTAGCATTTTAAATCCTAACGTATTTATTTGTTGGATTTAAGAGTTTAAAACTTTTAAAATTAGGATTTTTGTGGATTTTATTTTTTATTTAAAGGAGAATGTTATAAAATTTCTGTGTATTTTATTTTAATTAAGGAAATTGAGTGAGTTAGTGTTTGATTAACTTTAAATTAGTGGTTAAATTTTAATTAAGAAATTTTCACTCCCTAAATTACTACCTAAATCACACACACACACACTTTTACACATACTAATCAACGACACAACACACACACACACACATATTTTCAATTTAATTTTATATTTTTGAGAAAAGATAAACACTAGGGTTATTGGAGAACTAGTGCAGCCGCCCCCTCCTCTAAATTTTCTGCAAGTTTTGTTGAGTTTCTTCAAAGATTTTAGCGCCACGTTCGTCCCGGATCAATCCTCGCACCATCTCCGCTTCGGTATCGTCGTCCCGGTATTTTTAAATATCAAAAGACACGTATATTCTTTTTTTGCTGCATCGATCATGTCATATTATGTGTTGCGTTGTTTTATGCGTAAAAATATATGTGCGACGTTCCTGGTTTGAGCAAAAAAAGGTTTGGATCAGTTTTGAGATAATTTTAGATCTGAAAACTCGTTTTTGCTGTCATTTTTAAAACTGCGATTTTTCGATCGTGCTTCTGAGAAAACTTTCAACATGAAAATTGTAAACCTTTTCGATACCGTCGATTTGACAGTAAATTCGAAATTTTTGGATGCAAATTGAGTGAGTTATGACGTATGTCGTGAGACTGCTCAAACTTCGTTTCTCAGAAAATTATATATTGAGGCGTTCTTGAAGTTTACTTGTTGCAGGCTTCGTTGGGGATCGACGGGTGATCGTGGCTGCGTCTAGGTATGCTTACTATGATGTTGGGTTGCTATTTGATATGTCATTTAGTGTCGATAGGCAATCGAGCACATTAGAAGTCGTAGGAAACGTTTCGGTGTCCATTATCACGTTTTTGAATTGTATGTGTCGTAAGGTGAACATCGTTGCTTTGGGTGTTGTACGAATTTGGACTTGGTGTTATGGCATGCTAGGATGGGTCTCGGGGTGTCGGTTCATGGTCCGTATAATCGAGTCTAAAGTGATAAGCACCTCATGTATTGAATTCTCGTTGGTTTCCGATTAGCACAGGTACACGGACCCGTGGACGGACCCTGGCACAGGGTCCGTGCCTTTGTTTTCTCCTTGATGCCATTTTTACGTGCCAACATGGACCCCCAGATGGACCAGAGCACGGGGTCCATTCCTTTGCTTTCCTTCGAAGTGTCAATCAACCGAGTCTACACGGACCCTTTAACAAACCCTGACACGGGGTCCGTGTCCCTTCCTTTTGTTGGTCCTTTCTTTGCACACACACACGGACCCATACACAGACCCGGACCCGGGGTCCGTGTACTTCATGTTTTGGGAAAAACATAACTGTTTGTTTTGGGATTGATGTAATGGTTTAGTACACTGATTTAAATGAGATCAATTCCCGAGAATTTTAGAACGTCTTAAGTTATTTATGGGGTTTGGTGGTGAGCATGTGTACCTAGGTCTAAGCAATGAAAGTTAAGCATTTTAAATTCATTTAGTATGTGCAGCAACGGCCCCGATCGAAGTCCAACGAAGCCCTCAACTCCAAGTAAGTATGTTTGACGTGCAAGAAAATATTTTAAGTTTTGAGGTATGCTAAATGTCTTGTGACCAATTATGAATGGGTTTGGAAGTCGGTGAACGTGGCCGATGACCTCTCAACCCCGATAAATTATTAACGGGTTTAGATCGTGAATGGAAAGCGTTAAATCATGAACGTAGACCAATCAGCCCGTTAAATTATGAACGGGGATCTCATGTATGTGGAAGTGGATACGTCCCTGTCATCCCAGTACTGTAGTTTATTCTGATCAGGCGAAATATATTATGAGTCACTTGCTTTGAAACATCCTCTACACAAAATGATGAAGTTCATGTATGTTCAAGTGTGCAAGCATGTTATGAAAAGTTTTCACGTTATGGCACGTCTATGTTATGTTATGTTCAAGTTTATGGCAAGTTCAAGTTTCACGTATGTATGTCCTATTTTAAAGTTGCATGTGGTTTTATTACGTATTATTCGTTACTTCCAGTTTATACGTGTTGAGTCTTTAGACTCACTAGGCTTGATCGATGCAGGTGAGGACGTTTATGAGGAGACTGATGGTGGGGACCAAGGAGCAGGCTTGGACTGAGCGAGAGGCTAAACCCGAGGACCGCCATGTTTTTAAGCTTTATGAAAATATTGAATACTTTTGCCAAACTTTATTTTAGATCTTCCGTTGCGACAAGTTGAGACGTACAATTATTTTATCGAATTTTGAACGCCCATGTTTATTTAAGAAAATTTTTTAATTCTTCCGCAAATTTTAAGTAGTGAAAAGTACAGTATGTTACAGTTGGTATCAGAGCGGTGTTCTTGTAAAGGGTTATGCCTACTGGCAGTTGCAAGAAGCTCACGAAGTCGCACCTCAAGTCTGTAAGTTTTAAGGTTTCAAATTTATGTTATGTAGTAAGCATTAAGTTCTGATTTCAGCATGTGCATATTTTAAAGTTGTAGTACATGCATCTTATGTCATTGATATCATGTACATGCATATTGGGTTTACGTGTTGGGTAAATTGTTGGAACAGAATGCCTCCTAGACGTGTGGTTAACCGTGAAGCGAGGGAAGAGGACAGAGAGGCCCGAAATGAGGAGAGGGCCAATCCTCCACCTCCACCTCCGGATATGCAATCTGAGATGCTTGCAGGTATGACGCAGTTCTTCGCACAGTTTGCGAGGAACCAGACTGCAGTAGATGCGGGGGAGAGGCCCAGATCGGAAGCAGTTTAAGAGAGGTTCACACGTATGAGCCCAAAGGAGTTTTCGGGTACCACTGACCCGATGGTAGCTGAAGGATGGATTACATCCATCGAGGTAATCTTCGACTTCATGGAACTGGCTGATGCAGACAGGGTCAGGTGTGCCACGTTCCTTTTGACAGGGGACCATGAGGTCTGCGTCACAACGTAAGATTATGAAACGTAAGATTATGAAACTCATTAGGAAGTGTACCGTATATTCTAAACAGGTTCATAGTCAAATCAGATGCCTAAAACAAGGATAAAGGTCGTTCGAGCTCAAGACTAGCATATGTGATGTAAACGCCATGTTTGATAGGCAAGGGCATGGAGATGTTCATTCACACAGATGGGTGATCATATGATGATGCACTGAACAACCCTCACTCAGACTATCCAAGTGGTTCTCACAATTCAAAAAGAAAACATTCCATATTTCAAATTCCTCCGCTCTTTAGGATCCCACGTTCCCTCCGTATGGAGCCACCTTCTTCACCCCGGCATGCCTGCTCCTTTTTAAGGAGATGAGTACCACCACTTCTTATCCAGGCGTTTGTATCAGGAGGGAGCTACCCTGGCTAATAAAAACAATGTCGACCTTCTTGTCCTGTTGTTTCTCTATCGATCATAAGCAACTCGATAGAGGGATTCTTGTTTTTCCTTGTTGATCACTCCCCACTCAGAATCCCCATCTTATAGAGACTTATCGAGTGGAATAGTCCGCAGTTATGGTTGTACACCATTAGTCGTTTGACCCGGGACAATGTAGGGGATATACGTACTAGCATGCACTTTAATCTGTTTACTGACTCCATCGAGGGTCATTAGGTGGCGAGGTTGGGTGTAGTTTCAAAATACGTAGGAGCAAATGCATTGTAGTCGGGGATTCACCGTTCTCGTATGGGTGAAGATATCCTATGTGATCTGATGAGTTAATAGTACAAGGAGTCTCTGGCCAGAGCAAGAAATGTGCTTTAGGGAAAGGTGTTTTCCTAGTTGCACATGACATGCCACTATTAGTACTCAAAGATAAATCGCATCGTTATCGAATTCATATGCAACTCTCGATACACTAATGGTTGTAGATTCGATCAGGATATATGTGTTGAAGGGACCGTACTGTACGCTAACCATGACTAAAGGTTCTCGTAGGCACTATCAGTGATACTTAGGGGATCATAGGGCGCTCTCGGATCGTCGATCGGGGTTATAGTAAGTTCGGAATCATTTTTTTTAGTGAAAAATTGGAATTTACTAATTAAATGATTGTGCTAGTAGTTGTGACTACTAATGCACAAATTCTAATATATGTTCTAGAGGAGTCTAGAATTAAATTAACTAAGGAGTTAATTTGTAAATTATATAATGGTTATTTAATTTAATATACATATATATATTTTATATGGTGATATAAAATATTTGTATATGGTATTATTAGATAATTTATTATTAAAAGTTAATAATTACATTATGTATTAATTATATGAGAGTTTTAATATAATGAAGTTATTAAAGTCCTTGTGGGAGAGAGTGTAACGTCCCAAAATTTGAAGATCCACGTGAACCACATGCATGCAATTTATTAAATTTTTTGGGTATTTTATTAAATTGTTTTAAAATATTAAATACTTATTTATGTTATTAAATTTGTGTTTAATTATTTTTATACATATTTCATGCATGGTAGAATTTATTTCATTCATGCATTAGATTTTTTCTATGTTGCATTTCGCACTCGAACGAGGAACAGAGACCGGAGAATTTTTAGGAAAATTATTTTAATTACATGATTTATTTTATTAATTAATATAAGGTGTTTTTAAGTGTATTTTTAAAAAATTAGGATTTATTGGGTATTTTTACCCGCATGATTTTAAATTTTAATGGTACGCAAATTTTAGCGAATCGGGGAACGTTTTGAGGGTTCGGCTAATATTTTCAAAAACTTTCGAACATGAAATATTTTTCGGGAGTATGTTTGGATTAAATGAGCCTAATTTTAAGTTTTGGACTCAAAACTCTTTTAAACTTTTTAATTAAAAATTAAGGCTCATTATATTGATTATTAACTATTTAATGATTTTACTATTTGCTTCCCTACACCCATTTATTCCAATCAACCAACACCTCCACTTTCCTCCACTCACAAATAGGGATGTAAACGAATCAAAGCATTTGTGAGCTATTCGAAGCTGGATTCGATAAAAGCTCGTTTGAGCTTGTTTAATGAGATACGTTAAGATAAACAAATTAAACTCAAGCTTTAGAGTATTCAGCTCGTTTGCTCGTGAACATGTTCGTTGGTAAGTTAATGAGTAATCTTTTAGATGAAAAAATAATAGTTTTGATATTGATTTATTGATTTTACATATTATTTATGAAATATGTAGAAAAGTCTTTTAAATTTATTTATTATAATAAATTTATAAATTTTAATGAGAATAATATATTTTTCTTTAAATATATAATTTAATTTTTAATTAATTTAATGAAAATTTAAATGTATAATTCATATTTATTAAGCTTGTTTAGTCTCGATAAAGGCTTAATAATCTCTTGAGACATGCATATATTCGTTAAATAAAGCTTGGCTCGATTATAAACGAACCAAGCTCAAACATTCAAGGTTTCGGCTCGGCTCGACTCGATTACATCCCTACTCACAAACCTTCCTTCTCCTCTCCATTCTATCGGTTTTTCCAGCAGCAACTCAAGCAAAGTTCGGCCACTTCATTTTCTTGCAAAAGAATTGTTCCGGCGCTTCCCCGTTGCTCATTTCTTCATCATTCTTGCGTAAGAATCATCAAAGCACGTCACGTACTTTTATTTCTACATCATATACGCTATATATATGCTGTTATGTGTTTATTTTTAGGTGGAATTTTCGGTTCAGCATTATTCATGAAGAATCTTTGGTTTTTGCATATGTTCTCGCATCTTTTGATCAACTACTCACGTCTTTCCCATTTTTGTGCAAGGGGCTGTCAAGTTAGTGATGTTAGAGGGTTGTGCAGGCTGTGTTTATTGATGTATAGGTGCTGGAGATTCTGGTTGCCAAGCTCGAGGTAAATTCGTTCGGTCCAGCGCATGTGAGGGTGTGTGAGGTCAAGATCGAGAGATTTGGTTTGTCGACGGCGTGAGAGCTGAACCAAAACTTTGACCAGGCCCTGCTGGGTCTGAGACACGGTTTAGAGAGGCTTGACCACTACTGGAACCGTCATCAAGGCCGTTTGATCGAGTGCAAGTGCGAGGGGCTAGGACTTGGATGATGGGTTGTGTTGTTTCTAGGATTTCAGCAGGTTGCAGCCTGCATGTAGCTGGGGCCGTGAGTCTAGTGGGTCCAGCAAGGTCCTAGGGTTGTCTAGGTAAGGTGGAGTCGAGGCTTGATGTGAGAACCCAGGATTTTACGAACCGAAGCAAATCAATATCCTCAAAACTCAGGAGTGAGCTCAACAGGAGGCTAAGCTGCGAATAACCATATCCATCAAGGAGTTGTCACGAGAGGAGTAAAACCCCAGCTCAAGGACTCGATCCTTCAGCTCGAAGAAGCTCAACCAAGTTGTCTTAACAAGACCACAAAGGAAGCTAAAAGATGAGCTAAAGGTTTGGAAAATTAAATATGCAAGAAATGACCTTTGAGTTAACCCATGAAGGAGCTGCGGGAGGAGCTAAGGGCTAGGACATCTTTATTATGCAGGAAGTGACCCTTGGTTCTTGGCATACCCTTGACCACCATTATGAGCACCATTACTCCATTGCTTGAACTCCAAGGGGTCGGACACTAGGTAGGGTAAAGGGCATAATTCTCCTATAAATATGAGACTCCATGTATTGCAAATCCTTTCAAAAATCCAAGCAAGAATTTCGGCTCTCCCCTCACCCAAAACCTTTCGGCCGAACTCAAGGAAGAAGAAGGAAGGATTTTTTGTGCAGTCCAGAGTTTCCATCCTATGTCGAGGTGTTGCCGGAGTAAAGACAGTGTTTGTGAAAAATACGTCGAAGTGCTGCAGAAATTTCGAGGAACAAGTTCGTGCCAAAGTCTGCATTTTCGAATCTACCTCCAAATCTGTAAGTGGGCTTTTGATATATATTCGTTTTTATTTTTAAACTTGAATATTTATATTATGACATGTATGTATGTGTGTCTTCATTTTCGAAAATTGCTAGCTGTTCTGTTTAAAATTTCGATCGATTATGTGTCCTCTTCTATGCTTCGAAATTTGTTGATTCCGCTGTGTCCGTATGAAAACTCTAAAATCTGAAAATCAGAAAAGTTTTGTCTGTTAGTTCTGAATTTTGTTGCACTGTTACGATTTGAATTTGAAATGGGACGAGAATTATAGTTCTGTTCTGGCCCCCATTGGTGGGTATAAAACCATATTCTGTTCTGGCCCCCATTGGTGGGTATAAAACCATGTTCTGGCCTCACCCCTTAGAAGACTAACATATTGGGGACAATTTGACCATGGAAATGAGATGAGTAACAGTGTTGTGTCCGTTTGATTTGATCTATTTTTGAATTGCTCTGAATCATCTGATAAATTCTGTCATTTATTCGATTTGTTTCTGTCATGATAAGTTAAGAATATTAAGTTTTGAAAGTCTGTTAAAAATACGTTTTAAGAAATCTAAGTTCTATATGTATATTTGGAATCGATCGACCCCCACTTGCTGAGTGTTTTCCCAAAACACTCACCCCTTACAAATTTCAGATAAAAATCAAGAACAAGTGAACGAGGAGGAGCAAGAGGCATTTTGGGGATGGTGATCAGATTTCGAGATCGGGAAATCTAGAATTTGTACCCTTTCCTTTTGTTTAGTTTCTGCAAACTCTGATGTAAAAGTTTCATCTTTTGTCAATGTAAGACAATACTCAATTTATGAAAAAGACTGATTTGATTTGATACGAGGCTTTATGGTTTTCAATTTAATTGTTAAACAATGCCGGATGTCACCGACGCTTCGGACTCGGGGCGTGACACTTGAACTGTCGGTGGTGAGCTAGAACGTGACCTTGGAGGTTAGTGCATAAGGGTAGGGGTGTCAATCGGGTGGGTTGGGTTGGGTTGGGTTTCGGGCCAACCCGCAAAATTTTTTTTATTTTTTTCCAACCCGAACCCAACCCAAACCCGAAGCAACCCGAAAACCCCCAACCCGAACCCGAAGCAACCCGTATAACCCGACTCAACCCGTCTAACCCAAGTAACCCGAATTTTATTAATTTTTTTTAAAAAATTAATGAAAAAAATTCAAAAAAATTATAATAATATTTTAATTTAAACACATAATAACAAAATTTTCGATTTAAATTTGAAAGTTTAAACGTAGAAAATTAAAAGTATATTTACTAAATCAAATAAAAAATTGTTAAAAAAAAAATATGCAAAATAAATATTAAATGATGAAAATTTATCATATAAATACACAATAAATTTTATTCAAACATACAATATATAAAAATATAGGTAATATTTTCAAAAAAAAAAGTTCGCGGTTCAACCCGCGACCCAACCCAAAACCCGCCTAACATGGCACTAACCCGAATCCACCCAAACCGAACCCGAAAAACCCCCCAACCCGAACCTGATTTTTTCCGTGTTGGGTCGTGTCGGGTTGACGGGTCGTGTTGCATTTTGACACCCCTACACAAGGGTGATTTAAGTGGGTAGGACCGAGAGATTCATTCAAATGCTGGATAATCAGCCGTGGATATAAGGGTCTGAAATTAAGTTACAAAATGAACTCGAGTTTACATCTAGGGAATATATTTTGGGACATTTTTAGGAGTTTAGTAAGCTTTGGATCAAAATAATGAGTTTTGGATTTATCGGGGATTTAATCGTCGCACGAAACGTTAATTAAAGGATTAATGGAAACGTCTAGATTAAGCTTAATAAAATAATAGGAAATTATATTTAAGCTCAAATAATTATTAGAAGTCTAAGTTTTTAAATTGGGAATTTTATGCTAAGGTTTTGTTTAATTTAGAGTTAAAACACATTAATAGGTTATATTTAAAGATTAATTTAAAAATCATAGATTTAAGCCAAATAAAAATATGAGAAAATTTTTGTAGGCTTAAATAATTATTTGGGACCTGTTAGAGTCAATGGAATTAAAAAAATGTCAAAAACGTGGAGTTTTACGTCTAAGGGAAAAACAGAAATTTTTGGGTTCCAGGGGCAAAATGGTCCTTTTGCACTCGGGTTAAGATTTTGGTTCTGACAGTACCCTGAGCACAAATTTAGGATATTTAAAATGGTTATGCATCATGTTTATGATTTTTTCGTAATTATGATAATTACGTTGCATGCTTGGTTTAAAGAGAAATTTATGTATATGCATGTTTTTTTAAAGTGATGATAATGATGATGCTTTTGAAGAATGAGATTTGGTTGTGACTGATGATGTATATGTATACAATGACATGAGATATGATGAGCTGAGGCCCGGGCTCAGTGGGCGGGTAATGCTGTCGCTGATGTCCCCTGCCGCCGGGTACCACGGTTTTATAGATGGATCCATCGAATAGAGCTGATAACAAAGTCACAACTAATGAACTGAATTCAATTAAAAAGGAAATGTATACGTATATGATGACATGAGATGACATGCTTTAATATGATATGATTTTACATGACACGTTTACGTATATGATGACATGAAATGACATACTTTGACACGATATGATTTTACACAACACGTTTACGTTATGCTTTTAAGTTCATGAAATATATGTTGAGTATGATATTTTTCACTGCTGTGTGCTATGTATATGTACTTTTTATTCCTGGTACAGGTGTGTTGAGTCTTTAGACTCACTAGGCGTGTGTGATGCAGGTGAGCTCAATGATGAGGAGACTGGAGGTGCTGAACTCTGAGTAGGCATACCTCGTGCTGTGACACAACCCGAGGACCACATGTTTTCCGCATTATGTTTTATGAGATTTGAGAGAAGATGAACATTTTATATACGCCGATGATATTACGATTTTTACTCCTTTACGTTTACGTTTGATGTTGGTCATTTTAAACTGTGAGATTTTTATTGTCAAATAAAGACGATTATTTTAAATGTTATTTTTTAATGGCGAGCTTTAAAAAAAAAAAATTCCGCATTTTAAAAGAGCAGACGTTTTAGTTGGTATCAGAGCAAGGTTCCTGTATAGGGTTGTGCCACCACCAGCTTCTGCAGCTCAGTCTTTAAGCCTCAAGTCTTTAAGCTTTTATGTTTTAATTGTTTTAAATGATTTACTGCTATCAGCTGCACGTTTACACGATATACGTTTTACAGTGATTTACGGTACATGTCTATCGATCGTTATGTTTTGAGATTAGATGCTTTAAACTTTTTTTTTATGCATGTTACGACATGAAATGAGGAATTTTATGATTTTCATGCATGCTGGTTTTGTGGTGAAATTGGATATGATTAAGATTATGGCTAATCGGGCGTAGGGAATGGTTGGGAATGAATTGACTATATTAATTTTTGGGTTAGTAGTACTGATGTTCTACTTATGAGTCATAAGTTAATCTTGAAAATTATGAAATCTTTTGGGACTTGTATAATTTCTAAGAAATTACTGATGGTTTGTGGTTTCTAGTTGAATTAATTTTTGAGGATTCCATATAAGGATTAATTATTCGAAGACTACGACGATCCTTGGAAGTATAAAAACTTGGAATTTATTTAGGATGCATGCTCTACCTAGTTAGATTTAAGGATTGAATTGTATGAATTAAGAATTTGAAGAACCTATTGTAATAACCAATAATTGAGGACCTAAGTGCAAAAATAAAATTATAAGGGACTATTTTCGAATTTGCCAAATTTTGGGATTAAATTCTGAGTTTTGAGAATTCTAAGGTTTAATGAGGAAACAAATATAAAAAAATTGGGGACTAGGAATGCAATTTTCGAAGAATTGTAGGGCCAAAATGTAATTTTGAAGAAATTTAAGTGCCAAATTGCAAATTCCGAAATTTTTGAGGATTAAATTCGAACTTTGAGGAACACTTGTGTTAAATCAGTAATTTTTCAAGGCTATGTGAATTGATTTTGGGTCTAATAAGCTTAAAATTATTGAACTTTATGTTACGAGAAACATATACAATCGAATTACGAACGCTAAGAAGTTATGGGTAATGATGGAATTTTCAAAATATAGGACAAAGTGGATAATTTTTGAGGAAATTAAGAATTAATGCTGCAACTGATAAGAAATTTCTGGGGACTAGATTAGCAGTAAGTGAGAATTGAATGATTTAAACGACATGAATTTTTGATGATTTAGGTTTGAAGGGACATCTAGAAGCTTGGAACAATGTGATTATAATGTTATAAGGAATGGTAATTGAGGACATTGTAGGATGAATCAATATAAGGCTTGAAATCTAAATGTTAATGGAGCAATGTTGTGGAAAAATTTAAGAATTTAAAGTGATAACAATTTAAGATAAAGTTGATCAATTAATTCGGTTATAGTATTCGACAGTAAGATGACTTATTTTTGAGAGCCTAAGGTTTGATGTAGCTTAAGTTTTAATCATGATCTTAAGAGTTAGAAATATATTTCGTTGGAATTTAATGTTTCTAGAAAATTGGGTATGATCGATGGTTAGATTATTGGATAGACGCATATAAGAATTGAGGTAGATACCTTGCCTTGAGGAAATTTTTGTAAGTCATTAAGAAACTTGAGAATAAGTGAAAATGTGTGTTGAAATTATGTTATCCAAAACTAATTGGGTTGCATAAGTTTGAATTTCAAATTTATGAGATATGTGTTCATACAGAAAGTTTGGGTGAAATAAAAACAAAAGGGAATTAGTAGTGTTCAACTTAGGTTACTAATGAACGAATATTAAGATTTTTACCGAGTAAGAAATTTAAAAGCTTGTTATGGGGATTCTAGAACACTATGGGTTATAAGTGAAGTTGATTTGTTAAAGTTAGTCTAATGCTATCATGCGATAACTTATTAATTTTTATACGCTAATATTAAATTAAGCATTAGTGATACTTAAGAATGCGACATTCGTTTCAAGGAGGAAAGTCTAAGAGTCTTAGGCCTCAACTACATTGTAATTGGGAAGGAAATAGTTCGAGCATGTAATTGGGGTTAGAAGGGCTTATTTATATAGGTAGAAGATCGATACAGTATAATTGGGTTTTATGGATTAACGTTACTCGATGTTTAAGATTTGCAATAATTTTATATTTGGGGTATATTTATAAATAGTTAAGTTACGTAAGTTTGGTGCCGTAAGATAAAGATTCGATTCAATGATCTTAGGCTAATTTTGTTATGAGGTTAAGATAATGTTTAACTTTTAAGTATATCACCGAGGATAGCAGTCGGCCGCTAAATTTTGAGGCTAAGGTATCATAAGTTGAACAACCTAAATGCTAATGTAATAGGACGCTGAACATTATGGGTGTTGTATAAGAAAAGTAAAGAGCGATAAGTTGGGGTATCCATTTCTAGTATGAGAAATTGCGAAAAAGTGAGAAATTCGAGGACATAGTAGAATAGAACTAAGGCCCCATAAGCCGTGTTAGGCTGCGATTTACAAACGAGGATTTTGGTTAATTAAGATTGAGGGTGCATAAGGAAAACTTAACACTTATTTTATCAGAGTAGCGCAACGGATGGGTGGATTATTGGGATAATAGCATTCAGAGTTTAAACTTTTTGTTTCTCAAGGATAAGCGAATTTCGGGGACGTAATTCAATTTAAGGAGGGTAGATGTAACGTCCCAAAAATTTGAAGGTCCAGGTGAACCACATGCATGCAAGTTATTAAAGTTCTTTGGTATTTTATTAAATTATTTTAAAATATTAAATGCTTGTTTATTTTATTAAATTTGTGTTTAATTATTTTTATGCATAATTCATGCATGGTAGAATTTATTTCATTCATTTTATAAATTCATGCATTAGATTTTTTTAGGTTGCATTTCGCGCTCGAACGAGGAACAGGAACCGGAGAATTTTTAGGAAAATTATTTTAATTACAAGATTTACTTTATTAATTAATATAAGGTGTTTTTAAGTGTATTTTTCAAAAATTAGGATTTATTGGGTATTTTTACCGGCATGATTTTAATTTTTAATGGTACACAAATTTTAGTGAATTAGGGAACGTTTTGAGGATTCGGCTAATATTTTCAAAAACTTTAGAACATGAAATATTTTTCGAGAGTTTGTTTGGATTTACTGAGCCTAATTTAAGTTTATTGGACTCAAAACTCTTTTAAACTTTTTAATTAATAATTAAGGCTCATTATATTGATTATTAACTATTTAATGATTTTACTATTTGCTACCCTACACCCATTTATTCCAATCAACCGACACCTCCACTTTCCTCCACTCACAAACCTCCCCTCCCCTCTCCATTCTATCGGTTTTCCCAGCAGCAAATCAATCAAAGTTCGGCCAATTCATTTTCTTGCAAAAGAATTGTCCCGACGATTCCCCGTTGCTCATTTATGTTGGATCCCGGTTTTCTACACGCCCAAACGCAGCGGAAGTTTTAAAATTTTGTTTATTTTGACAATCAAAATATATTTTGGGCGCTCGTATGATTTTATCATAAACATTCATAGAGCGTTAGAATTATACCTTTGGTGAATGATTTCACTGGACTCCAACAAATCCGGTATAAACGGATTAGCTCTTGTTGATTCCCTACGAACTTTCTTCGATGAAATCCTCCTATCAAGTCCACGACTAGATAGTGTGTTCCTCTTCTAATTTGCACTAGAAAATATAGAAGATGTTTCACGTAGGAGAAGAAAAATTGAGAGACGGCTCAAAGGTTTTTCTCAAAAAGAGGTGGCCAATTTTTTTTTCTTTTGGAGGATGCCATTCTCGAAACCTAGGTGGTGGGTGGCTAGGGTATTTGTTTGCATGTGTTATTTATAATTCAATTAAACCCTAATTACATAATTAACATTAATGGGTTTGATTTGATTAATTGGGCTAGTCCAACTAGTTTAAGTAATTTAATCAAAGTCCATTAAAACTTTAATTATTTAATATGTTGGACTTGTACCCCTGCAAGCCCATTAAACATATTATCAACCATATTTAATTTATTAATTAATCAACTCAACTTTTGAGCTTAATAAATTAAATACATTATAAATTCAACATTTGAATTTATTATTTAAATTAAAATTCAACTACTTGAATTTACAGCACCTCCAAAATTTAATATTTAATAAACCCAACATTTGAGTTTAATAAATTAAATTCTCAAATTTCAAAAATTCAACTACTTGAATTTATTCTCTCAAAATTTAATTATCATAAATTCAACTCCTTGAATTTACTATATAATATAAATTCAACTTCTTGAATTTATTCTCTCAACGGGAACAAACAATCCAGTACTTGTGTGACCCTCAATGGTTCAGGGATACAGCTAGCCATGGGTTCACAACTCTTTGTGATTCAGGACATAATCCTTTATTCGGGCTTACCCTAGTTAGCCCCATTCTTTTCATCAACACCTTGATCAAGAATGTCAGAACTCATTTCTGATTGCACCCATCGGATCATGGTAAGAGCATCTAGTAGCAAGGCCCCATGATCCCCTAGGTATTATTGATAGTGCCTGCAAGAACCAGTCGATTATGATTAACGTACAGTACAGTCCCTTCATCTCATATATCCCGATCGAATCTGCAACCATTGGTTCATCGAGGGTTGCATATTAATTCGATAACTATGTGATAACTATAATAGTGGCACCGCGTGTACTATTTGGAGAACTCCTTCTCCAACGTACATCTCGTACTCTGGCCAGAGATTCCATGCACTATTATTTCATTAGATCACATGAGATATCCACACCCGTAGGTGAGCGGTGAATCCCCGACTACAATGCACTGGCTCCTATATGTGTCGCAACTATACCCAACCTCGCCACTTGATGACTCTCCTGGAGCCGGTAAACGAGTCAAAGCACAGCCCTAGCATATAGAGCCTCAGTGTTGTCCCGGGTCGTAAGGACGAATGGTGTACAATAATAACCACGGACTTATCCTCACGATGAATGATAACCACTTGGAAAGTCCGAGGGAGGGTTGTTCGGTATAATCATCATATGACTACCCATGTGTATGTTTGGACATCTCTATGCCCTTATCAAGAAACGCAGTACACAACATCACAGTTGCTAGTCTCGAGCTCAAGCAACCTTTATCCATGTTTTAGGCGGCTGAATCGACTAGGAACGAATTTAGAATATGCAGTGTTTACAAATGAGTTTCAACATCGAATTACAATTCATTTGTATTAAAGCATAATCAAGGACTTTATCTATGCTGCTTGCATGGGTATACAGATAAAGTATAACGAAACCATTAAAAAGTAAATTATATTAAAATAAAGATTGTTTATTACACTTGAGTCAATAAATTCCCTACCCAACCGTTGGCTTGCAGGGCATCTACTCCAACAATCTCCCACTTGCCCTAGAGCCAACTACCCTTAATTCCATTGCTCCGCGATGCTTTTCAAACAATGGTCCTGGCAAGGGCTTTGTAAGTGGATCAACAACATTATCTGCAAAGGGGACTCTTTCAACTGATATGTCTCCTCTTCCCACTATCTCCCGTATGACGTGGAACTTCCTTAGTACATGTTTGGATCGCTGATGAGACCTTGGTTCCTTTGCTTGCGCAATGGAACCAGTGTTGTCCCAGTACAACGGGACTGGATCAACTTCATTAGGAATAACGCCCAACACTTGGACAAAATTCCTCATCCAAACTGCCTCTTTGGATGCATCAGATGCAACAATGTATTCAGCTTCAATGGTGGAATCCGCAATGGTGTCTTTCTTGGAACATTTCCAAAAGACAGCCGCACCATATAGCATGAATACAAAAACAGAGGTCGATTTCGAATCATCTACGTCACATTGGAAGCTAGAATCCGTGTAGCCTTCCAATTTCAATTCTCCACCCTCATAGACCATGAACAAGTTCTTAGTCCTTCTCAAGTACTTAAAAATATCTTTCACGGCCTTCCAATGCATTGGACCAGGGTTCGCCTGATATTTGCTTGTAACACTCAAAGCATAAGTAACATCAGGACGTGTCGATATCATACCATACATGATACTACCAATAGCTGATACATATGGAATACATGTCATCATCTCTATCTCTTCATCAGTTTTGGGACACATAGCTTTAGATAGAGTAATACCATGACACATTGGTAAGTATCTTCTCTTGGACTCTTCCATAGAGAATCGTTTTATAATGGCATCGATATAGGTGGCTTGGGTGAGTTCGAGCATCCTCTTTGATCTATCTCTATAGATTTTTATTCCCAATACGTAGGATGCTTCACCCATGTCTTTCATGGATAATTTACTGGCTAACCATACTTTAGTTGATTGCAGTAATCCTACATCATTCCCAATGAACATGATATCATCAACGTAAAGTACTAGGAATGTCACTGCACTCCCACTAATTTTCTTGTACACACATGGTTCCTCAGGATTCTTAGCAAAACCAAACTCTTTGATAGTGCTATCAAATCTGAGGTTTCAACTTCTTGACTCCTGCTTGAGACCATATATTGATCTCTGAAGTTTGCATACCTTATGCTCACTTCCTACTGATGTGTATCCCTCAGGTGGAGACATATAAATTTCCTTTTTGATGTCTCCATTGAGAAATGCAGCCTTTACATCCATTTTCCATATCTCATAGTCATACCATGATGCTATGGCTAGTAGTATTATAATGGACTTAAACATAGCAACTGGTGAAAATGTTTCCTCATAGTCAACTCCTTGCCTTTGAGTATAATATTTTGCAACCAGCCTTGCTTTGAAGGTCACTACCTTCCCATTCGCCCCAAGTTTTCTTTTGTAGATCCATTTGCACCATATAGGAACGATTCCCTTAGGTTGATCCACCAATGTCCAGACTCGGTTTTAATCTATAGAGTCCATGTCTGACTGCATGTCTTCAATCCATTTGGTTGAATCAGTATCAGATATTGCTTCCTTAAAGTTCATTGGATCATATCCAACAAAAGACTCGTCATGGTCTTGTTCATGAAGAAACATATATCTAGCAGGTGGTCTAATAACCCTATCAGACCTTCTAGGAGCTTGTACTTCAACTACTGGTTCTAGGGGATTAGGTTCAACTTCTAAAGTTGAGGGAATATCTTGAATTTCTTCAAGTTCTATCATATTACCTTTTCTATCTAATAGAAACTCCCTTTCCAAAAAGGTGGCATTTCTTGAAACAAAAACTTTTGCTTCACTAGGATGATAGAAATAATATCCAACAGAATTCTTTGGATATCCTACAAAGTAGCACAAAGTGGATCTACTATCCAATTTGTCTCCCACTGTCTGCTTCACTTAAGCAGGACATCCCCATATTCTCATGTAAGAATACTTGGGAGGTTTCCCCATCCATATCTCATATGGTGTTTTATCCACTGCTTTAGTTTAAACATTATTCAACAACATTGCCGTAGTTTCAAGCGCAAAGCCTCAAAACGATGTAGGCAATGCAGTGAATCTCATCATTGATCGAACCATGTCCAACAAAGTTCGCTTACAATATTCAGAAACACCATTCAATTGCGGTGTAATAGCCAAGCCTGGTGTACGGTACGGTTTAAGATTTCGTATGTTTATTGACTACTTGGTCAAGTTTACGTATAGTTTGGATGTTAAGAGTTTCGATTTAGGATTTATAGTATGGTTGGTGTTAGATGATGTGTGGTGCAGTTGTAGCGGCGTTACGATTAAATTCATGATAATTTGTATGCTGAGCCAATTGGTATGAGGCCAATTGGAGTGATTAGATAAGACGTAGAGGTATAACTTTCTTATTTTGAGTTTTGTTCAAATCATTGTGGAAGATAAGCCAAAAGTGCCTCGAAGTGTGTCGTGTGTTTCGTCGTTCCTCCAGTGACACATGTTGGAAGATTTAGCATACCTTTTTACTCAGACTTCCAAATGATCTGAAATTTGGAGAGCTTCAAGAAACAACATAGGGCTACAACTTTGTAGTTTATCACTTTTCCAATTTCCGAAGGGAAGAGGCGTTTCATAGGCAATCTTTGGAGGGGCAGTGCGTAGAGTGGCGCCCGAGCGGTAAGAAATGACCGCCCGAGCGCCACTCATTCTGGATTTTTGGATTTTGGGCAGAAACATCGGCGCCCGAGCGGTAATTTATGACCGCCCGAGCGCCCAGCACAGTATAAGCGTGTTTTGGCGATTTTTAGTGCTTAAATAGAAGAGTTGGTCTTATTTTTCTCATTTCTTTCTCCCCATTTTCGAATTTCTCTCCATGGAGCTAGGGTTTCCTCATTTCTTTTGAATTCCTTTCTTTGATTCAAGCCTCTTGGGGGATTATTGTTGAGGGAACTAAGTTATTTTGGGATCAAGGTAAGCTTTTGGTTTGGTTATTTCTTGGTTTGGTGTTGGGAGAGTTCTTGGGTTGTGGATTGTGTTGGTATAATGGATTTATTGATATTGTTGTTAGATTATTGGGTTATTGATGGTGTTATTTATGGGTTATTGTTGTAAGATTGCTATCAAAGAGATTAGATACAAGGTTTCAAGTGGTTGTAAGTGGAATTTCATTCCTTGTGCTCACATGAAAGTATATGTATTGTATTTCAAGAGTTTTATTATGCTATTCCCTTCCATTTGATTCATAGTATGTATTGACTCATTGTGTTGTATTTTAGAGGCTTGTATATGCCTCAATTGTTTAAAAGGGAATACAAGAGAATAGAGTATTCAAAGTGTTTGATGAAATGCCAAAGAGAGAATTCAAATTGATTTATTGGATTGATAGATACATAGTCAGAGATTGCATGCAATTAGTTGATCAACGACCACAGGCTTATACCCTCAGAGTTATCGATTTATATCGATGGGATATAGGTACAGAGACAGAGATACTATATAGATATCAATCCAACAGAGAAAAGAGAAATACCATCTTATTGTTATATTATTGCTATGTTATTCAAGATTCAGAGTTGATGGTATTTAATGTTTTTAAAGCCATGTTTTAGAGAGTATGTGTGGGGACGTGGACGCTAATTCATTCCTTAATCGCCTTTAGGAATAATTAATCAAATATAAAACATGGTCTAAATTTTTTCTTAAATTATACAGCGGAAACGTAATGTAATTAAATTCAAATTACATATTAAACATAACATACAATTATTGTATAATCTACAATAATCCGACTAGGTTCAACTACAAATCAGTGCTGAATCCTAAGTTGCTTCAAAGCCCGGATCTCCACGCTATCTAGTCCAGCCTCGTACTCTTCTTGATCCTGATCCTAGCCCACCTGTTGCCATGCACACATACAAACAAGACAACAGCCAGATAACTCCGGTGAGATATAAATATCCCAGTATAAATCATGTATACATGCCATCATATAAACAATATAAAAGCATAGGACAGCAATTCATATCCTATATCAAAATCATGATATAAATCCATTACCAGAATAAATCATATTATATACATGTACCCTAATCCGGAACATAATTCAATATCCAGAATAAATTCTATTCTAAGCATGTACCAATATCAGGAATAACAATGAACATGAACCATATTCAGGAACATAATCAACATTAATAAATATAAATCAATATAATTGTCACTCAGACTCGTGACTCCACGTTTTAGACTAGACTCAATCCTAGCCTAGGGATCCCGGTTTCCAGATGTGGTATTCCTATATCGACCAACAGTAATAGAAAAGACTCCAGTTCTATCCACGTCGATATAACCAAACATCCAGTGTCCTGACCTAACCGTCATGGACTGTGGTCCTATCACCAATATCCTGTCCTGTGGCAAAGTGCAATGGGCCAGTGACGAGTCCTCACTATCCGGCCCTTCTGTCACAAGATGAAATGTCTATGACTAAGCATATCCGCTTATGACTCAAGACATACATTGTCTATAAATCCATAGACCAAAAATATCAATCGTATTCAAATGCAAATAACAATGCAATAAAATAAAGTATGTGATTTAGGGAAACTCGAGTCAAACCTCACTCAAGTTGTGCAATCCCAACTCAACATTAATTTATACCTTTATCTTCTCGCTCAGAAGAAGAAGAAGTCCCGACTCTATTTCGGTCCATTCCCAATCTGGTAATAACAATACCGAACAGATATAATATCAATAACAACTCAATTCAGAACCTGTTCTGATCAATTCAAAACAAAACACATAATCTGATCAATGTCGAATCAAGACACAATCCAATTCATATCGACAATACTACGATATAATCGAAGTCACTACTGAATCTGATCAATATCAATTAACTGATGTTTCGACGGTATAACAATATAATCTCGATAACCCTGTCACTCCGAACATCACAGATATAATACCAGACTTTGTAAGCAGTATCAGTATAACTCATAATCTCAATGATAATACAATTATGATATCGAATCTTAATCAAATCGACTCCGAAAATCATAACAATTCCATAATCAGTCTGTTTCTCAATCTGACTTCGATTCTCTGATGTCTAACATGACAAGAACATCATATACGAATCCTATTCAATTCTGACAATATCATAATTTCAAAACATGTCAGAACGTAGCAAAACTTACGTCCAGTTGTAGCCTGCGTTGATAGGAACACGATACCGTATTCGGATTCAAAATCGAACGGACGGATTTTGCACAAATCGCGTTCTAACGTCAGGAATCAATTCTCCAAAGGTTTCCTCGATTTCTTCATTTTCTCCCGGATAATGAATTGTGTGTATATATATATATATATATATATATATATATATATATATATATATATATATATATATATATCTCGCGCATGCATCATGGCAAGTGGCATCTTTCCGTTCTGCATGACTCGCGCATATGCGCGCTCCAAGTCCGCGCATATGCGCCGGAAGCCTTATCCATCTACTGGACTACTCGCGCATATGCGCGCAAGTTGTCGTGCATATGCGCGAGACCTACTGCCTCGTGCCTTCGACCACTCGCGTATATGCGCGTCCATCTCGGCGCATATGCGCCCAAGGTTCTGGAACTCCCGCGCATGTGCGCGCTTACACCCGCGCATGTGCGCGAACTTCTCTGGACTCGCTGTTGGACATTCGCATGGCTCGCGTATATGCGCGCACACTTTCCGCGCATATGCGCGAGACCTTCGGGTCACGCACACCCAGTCCTTCCATTTCGATTTTCTTTAGTCTTTCCCGGTCCGATCCGTTCCATTTATATTTACCGTAATTAATCAATAAATCATTTCAGATTAATTCCAGATTACGGTAATATACTCAAATCATTTCAGATTACAATAATTTAATTCTCGGGCCTTACATTTCTCCCCATCTAAGGTATGATTTCGTCCCCGAAATCACAACAATCCACTCTTACTGTACCGATAATCATCTCAGATCTCAAATCAGATACAAGAAGGAGATATACAGAATATGCAATAAGCTCATGTCAATCACATCACTCGTGATAAAATTAATCACACACTATTGGCTATACAACATCCGTATATACCAATCAACAACTCATAACAATCAATATCCCAGTCAGAAATATACTTAATCTTCGGTTTCAACTACCAACAGTCATCATCCGACGTTGGTATATTAAATCTATGTATTCTGAGCTATCCTCATTTTCTTATGAATCAGTTTCCTTTTCTTTATCAAATCCAATCTCAGGCATCACCGAAATATCATTCCCATACGAAGGAAATCCACAGTTCTCGTTGTACAATACCTCGACTATGTCGATATTCATCTGATAGCTATTATCGTACAATAATTCAAAAGTGACAATGAATCATGTCAACTGGTGCTATAATCCAGCACTACATTTCCTGGATATCCTCCAGTATCAAGATAGTTCACTCCGATTATCCGTCAATCTATAAATCATAGATGAAAAATCATGTTATACACTCAGCCAAAAGTATAAAATCAAACGAAATCACAGTCTGATAAAATCAACTTTGGCATTCAATACAATCTGACTCCTGTTTCTGACATACCTCTCAGTCGTCTGGTCATATTTGTAAGTCATCCTGTACAATATAACCTATGCAGATTTGAACAATCGTTCAATCATAGCCACTATCTTGGCAAGATTACAGTAGTGTCATCACACAATCCATAGACATGTACTCCCATTTCTATTTAGAAATCAAAAATCAAGATCAATAATTTAAAAGTTTCTATCTGTCTGTCTTCATCTGTCAGCGATTTAGACATTTCAATACAAATGCTGACATAACTGATTCCATCTGTTTACTTCAAAACTGTCTATTCGAATTATCACACATTTCCTGTTACCAGAATAGTACTGAATCTACTATTGTGTGCATCTGACAATACCTGTCAATTTCCAATTCGAATATCTGACACAAACAAATAGTTAATAATATAAATTAAAGAAAATACCTACCTGGTATTCGGTTCTGACTATCAAAATCAAATTCTGGACAGTCTGATCGAACTTCTGAACTGCTTTAATCTTCAAAATCAGTTCTGACTCGACTGAACTGTATGTAAGCTCAACGGTTCATAACAATCGGTATCAAACACGGATTCAGAATGATAACAATATCAGATCAGATTCAGAATATCAATAACAATACTGATTTAATAACTGCATAAAATGCAATTTCTGACGTTTCGAAAATTCTGCCATATTCAATGTCGTTCTCAGCCACTGATCACGGTCTCACAGTGCTACAATCAATCAGGATACTATCTTCAGATATCACAGACTCTGAATACAATCTGTTACAAATGAGATTCATATCCGAACAATTTGTTTACAACAATCTCAGTTCCCAAAATGTTCAATACAAATTTCCATTGTTCGCTTCAATCAATCATATGCTACGAATATATCAAAAGATCATAGATAAAACGAGCATATAATCATCAGACCACTTCTAAGCACAAGATTTATCAACCCATAAACGGAACTGAAGTACTTTACAGAGAAACATATAATCAGATGTAACTCTAACTCTTCAGGCAATAAATCTTTCAACTGATATCTCAATTTTCTCAATTCAATCAGTATCAGTCTATAAGAAATTTCTAAAATGAAACCAATACCTGGAATCACATCAAGGCTGAAATCACTCTCCCAGCTACAGGACAATCCTGAAATCTCATCTGAAAGACTATAGCAAACTTCCTGCTACTAGTAAATCAATCCTGATAGGCTTAGCTTCAGTCATCAACTGAACACATAAGGAATTACTCCATTCCTTTCGATAATCATCGAATCTTATATAATACGGATTTCAAGGAATTCAAATTCAAGAATCCTTACCGTATATCATTCATTCTTTGGCCATTTCAGGTCCAAATCTTACCATTTCCTGGCAAGACTCTAGAATAGCTCTGTACTTGTTCGATATGTCAATATCAATCATGCAGTCATCATCAGACAATACAAGTACAAGCTAGTCTAACTCAATCTCATTCTCAACTTACTGCAGTATATGATATATCACAGAATATCACTGATATCAAATTTCTTTCCCCAAAAAAATAAGGAATCAAGACTGCAGTAAATACAGACTCAACAGGTATAATGTATATCAATGCAACTCAGTCAAAGATAATCGTAAAGAATGCATTAGTATATATCAATACATATGCAATCTAATCATAAAAGACCAGTACCTGTCACTGTATCATCAAGTGTGTCCTGGGTCTGTTTCTCGATCACCACCCCCAGATGATCCTGCTCCCTGAAATCTTCGGGCACCTTTCTGTGGACAGACTCTAGCAAAGTGTCCTTGCTGTTTACAGAAGTTGCACCGACCAGTCACTCCGTGGCATAGCTCCGGGGAATGTCTCCCACCACACTTCCTGCAATAAACTCCAGTATAATTCAGACTAGAGCCACTGGAGCTAGATGAACCGCTCCCAAACTTCTTGAATTGCTTCTTTTGAACTTTCAACATCTCTTTCTTTCCACCACTGCTACTGCCAATCTCGATTCTGGAAGGCAGTTGTTGTGGTATCTGTGTTGGAAGAACATATGAAGCTTCCTTTTGTCTCATTAGAACGGTTTCTGCTCTTCTGGCTCGATTCAGAGTATCAGTAAAATTACTCAGTTGTTTCACAGTTACCAAGGTGCGTATTTCTGGATTCAAGCCCTTGATAAACTGATCAGCTACAGCTGTATCATTTCTAGCCACTTGCGGACCAAACTTTAACAAGGTAAAGAAATGGGCCAAATATTCATCAATCTTCAATGGACCCTGCCTCAAATTTGCAAATTATGCACTTTTGTCCTCTCGATATGATAGAGGTACAAACCTTTGATAAAATTCCACTTTGAAAAGTTTCCACGTAATCGTGAAACCACGCTGTGCTATGGCTTCCCGGGTTATCAGCCACCAACTCCTAGCGACTTCCCGTAGTTGATTCCCAACCAATTTAATTCTGCACTCATCTGTGAATCCCAGAAATTCAAACATCATTTCAATCTCCTCCAGCCAAGTCTCACAATCAGCTGGTGCCTCAACACCCCTCAAAATCGGTGGTTGAAACGACTGAAACCTTATCATCTGTGTTTCCATCAGAGTTTCAGACACATCCATCTGATCATACGATGTACTACCCCTTTCTGGAATCCTTCTAGGAGGAATATCTGATAATCACAGACGTTAGTAGTAACAAGAGACAAATCCGTCTCAATCCCAATCCTGATCGGCTTACCTCTGATCAAGAATTGGTTCTGATCAAGTTTCAAATAATACATATTACCAAATCAACTCAGATATTCAGGTAACATGTAGCTTACTATCCAGTAAAAACATACTGAAATCATAGCATATACAATGTAGTTTCAACATTATATTCAATCATATGCCATATAAGTCCAAGCAGTAAAACATAATATCATACTAGCATACACAATGTAATTCCACATTATAATAAATCACATGCTAGCAATCAGATGCAAGGAACGAAAACTCATTCTACCTCGCTCACTCTTCTTTATCTCAGTGCCAAGGAACCTATAGTTCAAGGACCTACAGCTCTGAAACCTAAGGCTCTGATACCACCTGTTGTGGGGACCCGGACGCTAATTCATTCCTTAATCGTCTTTAGGAATAATTAATCAAATATAAAACAGGGTCTAAATTTTTTCTTAAATTATACAGCGGAAACGTAATGTAATTAAATTCAAATTACATATTAAACATGACATACAATTATTGTATAATCTACAATAATCCGACTAGGTTCAACTACAAATCAGTGCTGAATCCTAAGTTGCTTCAAAGCCCGGATCTCCACGCTGGATACGCTAATTCATTCCTTAATCGTCTTTAGGAATAATTAATCAAATATAAAACAGGGTCTAAATTTTTTCTTAAATTATACAGCGGAAACGTAATGTAATTAAATTCAAATTACATATTAAGCATAACATACAATTATTGTATAATCTACAATAATCAGACTAGGTTCAACTACAAATTAGTGCTGAATCCTAAGTTGCTTCAAAGCCCGGATCTCCATGCTATCTAGTCCAGCCTCGTACTCTTCTTGACCCTGATCCTAGCCAACATGTTGCCATGCACACATACAAACAAGACAACAACCGGATAACTCCGGTGAGATATAAATATCCCAGTATAAATCATGTATACATGCCATCATATAAAAAATATAAAAGCATAAGACATCAATTCATATCCTATATCAAAATCATGATATAAATCCATTACCAGAATAAATCATATTCTATACATGTACCCTAATCCGGAACATAATTCAATATCCAGAATAAATTCTATTCTAATCATGTATCAATATCAGGAACATACTCAATATCAAGAATAACTCCTATTTTAAACATGTACCAATATCAAGAACAGCAATGAACATGAACCATATTCAGGAACATAATCAACATCAATAAATATAAATCAATATAATTGTCACTCAGACTCGTGACTCCACGTTTTAGACTAGACTCAATCCTAGCCTAGGGATCCCGGTTTCCAGATGTGGTATTCCTATATCGACCAACAGTAATAGAAAAGACTTCAGTTCTATCCACGTCGATATAACCAAACATCCAGTGTCCTGACCTAACCGTCATGGACTGTGGTCCTATCACCAATATCCTGTCCTGTGGCAAAGTGCGATGGGCCAGTGACGAGTCCTCACTATCCGGCCCTTCTGTCACAAGATGAAATGTCTATGACTAAGCATATCCGCTTATGACTCAAGACATACATTGTCTATAAATCCATAGACCAAAAATATCAATCGTATTCAATTGCAAATAACAATGCAATAAAATAAAGTATGTGATTTAGGGAAACTCGAGTCAAACCTCACTCAAGTTGTGCAATCCCAACTCAACATTAATTTATACCTTTATCTTCTCGCTCAGAAGAAGAAGAAGTCCCGACTCTATTTCGGTCCATTCCCAATCTGGTAATAACAATACCGAACAAATATAATATCAATAACAACTCAATTCAGAACCTGTTCTGATAAATTCAAAACAAAACACATAATCTGATCAATGTCGAATCAAGACACAATCCAATTCATAGCGACAATACTACGATATAATCGAAGTCACTACTGAATCTGATCAATATCAATTAACTGATGTTTCGACGGTATAACAATATAATCTCGATAACCCTGTCACTCCGAACATCACAGATATAATACCAGACTTTGTAAGCAGTATCAGTATAACTCATAATCTCAATGATAATACAATTATGATATCGAATCTTAATCAAATCGACTCCGAAAATCATAACAATTCCATAATCAGTCTGTTTCTCAATCTGACTTCGATTATCTGATGTCTAACATGACAAGAACATCATATACGAATCATATTCAATTCTGACAATATCATAATTTCAAAACATGTCAGAACGTAGCAAAACTTACGTCCAGTTGTAGCCTGCGTTGATAGGAACACGATACCGTATTCGGATTCAAAATCGAACGGACGGATTTTGCACAAATCGCGTTCTAACGTCAGGAATCAATTCTCCAAAGGTTTCCTCGATTTCTTCATTTTCTCCCGGATAATGAATTGTGTATATATATATATATATATCTCGCGCATGCATCAGGGCAAGTGGCATCTTTTCGTTCTGCATGACTCGCGCATATGCGCGCTCCAAGTCTGCGCATATGCGCCGGAAGCCTTATCCATCTACTGGACTACTCGCGCATATGCGCGAGACCTACTGCCTCGTGCCTTCGACCACTCGCGCATATGCGCGTCCATCTCGGCGCATATGCGCCCAAGGTTCTGGAACTCCCGCGCATGTGCGCGCTTACACCCGCGCATTTGCGCGAACTTCTCTGGACTCGCTGTTGGACATTCGCATGGCTCGCGCGCATATGTGCGCACACTTTCCGCGCAAATGCGCGAGACCTTCGGGTCACGCACACCCAGCCCTTCCATTTCGATTTTCTTTCGTCTTTCCCGGTCCGATCCGTTCCATTTATATTTACCGTAATTAATCAATAAATCATTTCAGATTAATTCCAGATTACGGTAATATTTTCAAATCATTTCAGATTACAATAATCCAATTCTCGGGCCTTACAGTATGCTATGTACATTGCTATGTAAGAGTTCCACTTGCTGAGTTTTATACTCATTTCAGTTATTCATGTGATGTAGATAAGAGCGACAAACCAGGACGTTGATTGAAGCCGGGGTCATATGCATATAGAGATGGAAGGAAGTGGAAGATTATTTTGTTATACATGATCAAAATTATATTTTGTATTTTGATTTAACACTTTTTGGATCATGTATATTCTTTTGATGGTATATATATATTGGAAATGTATTTTGAATCCTTCCTCCTTTTAAAGAAAAATTTTAAATTCCGTTGTTATTTTATAAAATGGGTCAGAGGTGTCACATGCGGTGTTGCTGGTGGAGTCCACTATGAGAGAATCCCATTCTCTTTTAGATAACCCAAAAATTCAGCACTTAATTATTCTCCGCATCAATCATATCGAAGTGCCTTAATACTTCTTTCTAGCTGATTTTCTACTTCAAATCTGAATTCTTTGAACCTTTCAAACGCTTCAGATTTTTGTTTCATCAAATAAATATACACAAACCTCGAATGGTCATCAGTAAAGGTAATGAAGTAGGATTGCCCATATTTTGTGCTAACACTTAGCGGGCCACAAACGTCTGTGTGGATCAAATCCAGTAGACCCTGTGCACGTTCCACGTTTCCATCGAATGGCGTCTTTTGCCATTTTTCCTTTTAGACGGGACTTGCAAGTATGTAGAGAATTTATGTCTGACAAGTCAAACATGCTTTCTCCCACTAGCTTGTGCATTCTTCTTTGGGAAATATGACCTAGTCTAGCGTGCCATATTTGTGTGGATTTGGATCATCTAACTTTCTTTTGTTTGTTGTTGAAACAATGTTTTACTTTGACATTCACTTATCATTTCCAGAACATTTCTGGCGCATATAATTTCTTATGTCCGGACTTCTTGCAGTGAAATAAATATGTTCTAACTTATCGGGCTTTGTAGGGATTTTAAGTGTCTTTCAGAGTTTGCTTCTTATTGGGATTGTTTTTCTTGTGAGGGGCAGAACATTTCTTTCCCTTACCTTGTTGGCCATTTTCGTCTGACGAGATGCCCATAAAAACAATAATTTCCTGTTATATGGTGATCTCATAAATTATAAGCGTATTGACTAGCTCTTCAAGGCTATCAAATATCTTATTAAACTTGAAGTTCACCATAACCCCGTCAAATGAGGAATAGAAAGACAACAAATTGATGTTATCAATTAACTCGTTAGGAATCACATATTCCAGGCCCACCACATTTTCAATAAGCACAGTCATATATACATAATGCTCATGGGCTAGAGACCCATCTTGCATGTGTGTAGTCATGAGCTCCTTGAAAGTAGTGTGCATCATCGTATGAGTTTCATGCACCATGCAACTCTTGCACGTGCATTCGAATGTCAGCAGCATTCAAAATTTCCTCAAACTGTCCCTACAGTTCATTTGACATAGAATCGAGCACATCACACTTTAGCTTGCATACTATGGTCCTACCATCTTGCATGCTTTGTCAGTTCAGCAGGATTGACATGAGTGTGTATATCATTTTCTCCGAATTTAGAACAATTTTTCCAACGAGTCTTGAAAATTAGATTCGATTAGCTTGTTAATAATAAAAATTTATCACGCGACGAAATCGAAAAATACTGATACGGAAACAGAATAATAGTTGCTGATTATTTTAAAATAATTTTAAGATATAAAATATGAATTTTTATTTTATAAATCTCCCTCCCACTATTTTGACATTTTCATCACCCTCTGATGAAAAAGGGAAATCACATTTTCTTAGTGGGCACGTAGAGTCCAATTAGCCAATTATAATCTCGAATAATATCAGCCAATTATAATTTCTAAAAGTTAGAATTCAATTGCATCCCTATGCAACCTCCGCGTGTTTTGCCTCACGTTTAATAAGGACCCAATAATATGACGCCGTTTATTTTCGCGTGTCAAACCAACCCATCAATGTTGAATTGTAGTAGACGGTCGCCATGAGTTCCCCCAATAATATGAGCCGAAGTCATGGGAGTTCCACTCAATTCACATCATATATCCGGTGGAAGTCACAGCTTTCCGGCGTACAGCCTCCCCAATAATATGAGCCAGACACTGTCCGCGGGTAGCGATCAACATGCAACCACGGTTGATGGAAGGCAAGGAAAAATTAAACTCTTTTAATTTTCACTTTTTCGGTTTGATATAAATTTTGAATCATATTCAAAATGAGGGATTTCAATTTTAAAATTGTCTCATCATTTAATTTTAAAAATTGCGTGCCACGAGTTTGTATGTTTGCCGGATTCATGCAACTATATTATTTAATAATATACTTACATGCATACTACTATATCGCATATATCATAATATGACATTCCACAATAAATAAGGATGATCGATCGCCAACACTATTAGATCCATGTGAGCCAGACATGGATCCAGGTCCAAAACCTAGGTGAATGCAGGGATGCAAATGCAACAATTACAAGAGCTTCCAATATTTTACATGTCTTCATCTCATTCATCGGGCCCACCATCTTCCAGTCTTGATCTCTCACTATTTCTAATAATTACATTTAAATAGCCATGGCACATAAGGGATACATCTCATGGGGTGGGAACGGGCCATAAACCAGGCCCACTTTAATAATATCAAATATTAAAAAAAAAACGAATAAAACAGTAAAATATCGTAACATACACCTAACACATTGGTCAAGGCTCTCGATCATCTTTCATGTATTTAATATCAAATATTAACATCAATTTAATTAAACAATTTAATTAATAGATAAATCATATATCTAATAATTTTATCACTGACCACCACAATTATTAAAAGATTTAATAAATTAAATAAACTCCTTTATTTAATTTCTAATTAAATCAATAATAATTGATTTCTTGTAAAAACTCATTTTCACCATAAATAATTAAAATCATATTCTAATTATTTATTTCACTAGAAAATTATTAATTTTTCAAAAATCAATTTTCCAAAATAAAAATTGAACCAATTTTCAAAAATATCAATTTTACCCAAAAATTTGAAAAATTAGAAAATCGCACCCTAGGCCCAAACAATTCAAGCCCATTATTCAGCGCGCTTCCCGAGACGCTCCCGGGCAGCCGCCGGCCCACTGCCCGACCGCTGCCCGAACGTTTCGGGCAGCGACAGCGGCCCTGTGCGCGCAGAACGCGCACAGGCGCGCCGACGCCGCGCGCAGGCGTCGGACGCCTGCGCTAGCGCTGTGCGCGCAGGCGTCCGGCGCCTACGCGCGAGCGGTGCGTGCAGGCGTCCGGCCCCTGCGCGCTGCCGTGCGGGGCCCTGCGCGCACGGACTGCCCAAAACAGTTCCGGGAAGATTTAATTTTTTTTTATGGAAAAAAAATAAATTTTAATGGTGCTAAATTTTCTGAAAAATTTTCTTGTGTGGTTAGAAATAAATTATTCAATATCCAAAACCATACGATTTAGAAAAACCTGGCTCTGATACCACTGTTCAATCCTGGTTTTCTACACGCCCAAACGCAGCGGAAGTTTTAAAATTTTGTTTATTTTGACAATCAAAATATAATTTGGGCGCTCGTATGATTTTATCATAAACATACATAGGGCGTTAGAATTATACCTTTGGTGAATGATTTCACTGGACTCCAACTAATCCGGTATAAACGGATTAGCTCTTGTTGATTCCCTACGAACTTTCTTCGATGAAATCCTCCTATCAAGTCCACGACTAAATAGTGTGTTCCTCTTCTAATTTGCACTAGAAAATATAGAAGATGTTTCATGTAGGAGAAGAAAAATTGAGAGACGGCTCAAAGGTTTTTCTAAAAAGAGGTGGCCAATTTTTTTTTCTTTTGGAGGATGCCATTCTCGAAACCTAGGTGGTGGGTGGCTAGGGTTTTTGTTTGCATGTGTTATTTATAATTCAATTAAACCATAATTACATAATTAAAATTAATGGGCTTGATTTGATTAATTGGGCTAGTCCAACTAGTTTAATTAATTTAATCAAAGTCCATTAAAACTTTAATTATTTAATATGTTGGACTTGTACCCCTACAAGTCCATTAAACATATTATCCACCATATTTAATTTATTAATTAATCAACTCAACTTTTGAGCTTAATAAATTAAATACATTATAAATTCAACATTTGAATTTATTATTTAAATTATAAATTCAACTACTTGAATTTACAGCACCTCAAAAATTTAATATTTAATAAACCCAACATTTGAGTTTAATAAATTAAATTCTCAAATTTCATAAATTCAACTACTTGAATTTATTCTCTCAAAATTTAAGTATCATAAATTCAACTCCTTGAATTTACTATATAATATAAATTCAACTTCTTGAATTTATTCTCTCAACGGGAACAAACAATCCAGTACTTGTGTGACCCTCAATGGTTCAGGGATACAGCTAGCCGTGGTTTCACAACTCTTTGTGATTCAGGACATAATCCTTTATTCGGGCTTACCCTAGTTAGCCCCATTCTTTTCATCAACACCTTGATCAAGAATGTCAGAACTCATTTCTGATTGCATATTAATTCGATAACTATGTGATAACTATAATAGTGGCATCGCGTGCACTATTTGGAGAACTCCTTCTCCAACATACATCTCGTACTCTGGCCAGAGATTCCATGCACTATTATTTCATTAGATCACATGGGATATCCACACCCGTAGGTGAACGGTGAATCCCCGACTACAATGCACTGGCTCCTATATGTGTCGCAACTATACCCAACCTCGCCACCTGATGACTCTCCTGGAGCCGGTAAACAAGTCAAAGCACAGCCCTAGCATATAGAGCCTCAGTGTTGTCCCGGGTCGTAAGGATTAATGGTGTACAATCATAACCACGGGCTTATCCTCTCGATGAATGATAACCACTTGGAAAGTCCGAGGGAGGGTTGTTCGGTATAATCATCATATGACTACCCATCTGTATGTTTGGACATCTCTATGCCTTGCCAAGAAATGCAGTACACAACATCACAGATGCTAGTCTCGAGCTCAAGCGACCTTTATCCATGTTTTAGGCGGCTGAATCGACTAGGAACGAATTTAGAATATGCAGTGTTTACAAATGAGTTTCAACATCGAATTACGATTCATTTGTATTAAAGCATAATCAAGGACTTTATCTATGCTGCTTGCATGGGTATACAGATAAAGTATAACGAAACCATTAAAAAGTAAATTATATTAAAATAAAGATTGTTTATTACACTTGAGTCAATAAATTCCCTAGCCAACCGTTGGCTTGCAGGGCATCTACTCTAACAATTTATTCATCGTTCTTGCGTAGGAATCATCAAAGGCACGTCATGTACTTTTATTTCTGCATCATATACGCTATATATATGCTGTTATGTGTTTATTTGTAGGTGGAATTCTCGGTTCAGCATTATTCATGAAGAATCTTTGGTTTTTACATATGTTCTGGCATCTTTTGATCAACTACTCACGTCTTTCCCATTTTTGTGCAAGGGGCTGTCAAGTTAGTGATGTTAGAGGGTTGTGCAGACTGTGTTTAATGATGTATAGGTGCTGGAGATTCTGGTTGCCAAGCTCGAGGGAAATTTGTTCGGTCAAGCGTATGTGAGGGTGTGTGAGGTCAAGATCGAAAGATTTGGTTTGTCGACGGTGCGAGGGCTGAACCAAGACTTGGACCAGGCCTTGCTGGGTCTGAGACTTGGTTTAGAGAGGCTTGACCGCTGCTGGAACCGTCCTCAAGGCCGTTTGATCGAGTGCAAGTGCGAGGGGCTAGGACTCGGATGATGGGTTGTGTTGTTTCTAGCCTTTCAGCAGGTTGCAGCCTGTATGTAGCTGGGGCCGTGAGTCTAGTGGGTCCAGCAAGGTCCTAGGGTGGTCTAGGTAAGGTGGAGTTGTGTGGGGACCCGGACTCTAATCATCTTCTTAATCATCTTTGGGATTTAATTATTAATTAAGATTAAACAGGGTCTAAAAATTTTTCTTTTTAACATGCAAGTGCGGAAGGTAATGGAATCTAAATAACATACATCTTAGTATCAAAATACATTTCAGTATAAAAGTACAATAATGTACATTATTCATTCAAACTAATCTAGGGTTTAACTACTAAATTTCAAGTATTAAACCAAGTCCACAATAAGTTCGGAATCACCACGCTAAACTCGTCTTCTCTCATCATTTTCTTGACCTCGATCTTGTCCCACCTGTTGTCATGCACACATACAAAACAAGACAACAGCAGGATAACTCCGGTGAGATAAATCCCAGTGTAAAACATGGTAAACATGCATATACACAAAGTGAATCATGAAACATTCTATCATGAATAAAATTAAAAGCAATAGATTTCATAATCTATGAAATTAAATCAAAATAAGCATGCAACTCGAATCAGATAAACATGCAACTCAAATCAAATCATAAAAAACATGCTATCGTGACTGAAAGCTATAAAAATGGGTTTCATAGTCTATGAAACCACATCCATAAACGCATGCAGTTCTAGTCAAATCATGTCTAGACTCGACTCAACTATAACTCTAGGGATCCCGGTGTGAATAAGACGTCGCGATCTGTCACCTACCCTACCACTCGGGGTGACTGTACGTCTTATTCCTAGACTTCGGATTGATCTGTATCGACATCTACAATAGGAGAGTGGATCTTCCCCTAACCTGCGATATCACCGAACGTCTAGAAGTCTGACTGTTCTGTCAAGACTTTCCTATCTTATATGCAATTAATATTAATCTATACACAAAGCATACACATTTCAAAGGATATGAATATAACATCTATAAACACAACAAAATCATATCATAAGATAAACAACAATAATTCTAGTATGTGATTTTATTGGGAAACTCAAATGGGATCTCAATTGAGTTGTATCTTCCCGAATATCACATGAATTATACCTTTGTTGTCCCTGTCTGACGAAGACGATGACCTGTATTCAAATCTGAAATGACAATATCGAATACGCTGTATTAGTGAATAACTCAATACACAACATGTTCTGATCAATACTCAATTCAGTACATAATCTGACCAATGTCTGAAGAATATACAATCTAATTCATGTCATCGATATCACAATACAGTCTAAATCAATACTGAATCTGATCAATATCAATCTCCTGATGTTTCGACAGTATAACAATACAATCTTGATATCCCATCAATCTCAACATCACAAATATAATACCAGAACTCATAATTTCAATATCAGTACATTCAAAATCAGTGATACACAATTTTGATATCAAAATCATAGTCAATATCTTTCGAAAATCATAATAATTGCATAACCAGTCTATTCTGAAATCTGACTTCAATTATACAATATCTACGGTAGCAGAAACATCATATCTGATTCATATTCAATTCTGACACTAACATATTTCCAAATCATCTCAAAACGTAATGAAACTTACGTCCTTGGATAGCTCGTAGCGAGAAGAACACAATACTGCGTTCGGATTCGAATTCTGATACACGGATGTCTTCAAATTTGATTTCTAAGCTCAAGAGTTCAAAGTATTCTCCCAACCCTCGATTTCCTCTCTCTCTCCTTGAAGAATGATCGAGCTCCACATATATATCCATGCAATAACATAAAACGTGGCGCAATTCTTTGCACTGCACATCTCACCGCGGGTGCGCTCCTTTCCAGACCGGGGGTGCGGTCTGCTCTCGGCACCGATTTTTTTTTTTCTAAAATTGACGACCGCGGGTGCGGTCTTGCTACTGTAAAAATGTCCAACTTACTGCCACTCCACCGCGGGTGCGGTCTCTTCCTCACCGCGGGTGCGGTCCTTCATTTTTCAAAATATTCAATTTTTGCAACATCGTTTCTTCCAGTCTGTTCTTGCATTTCTTATTCATACTATATAATTCAATTCAAAAGTATCAAACTTAAATCTCGGGACTTACATTTCTCCCCCTCTTAGATCTGAGTTCGTCCTCGAACTCACAAACAATTCAGATATATCAGAGGATATGTATAACAGAGTTTAAATCAAACCCTCATCTCAATAAATCCATTTTGAAATCTTTTTCTTGTATCATCCTCTGATTTCATATCTGGAATAAGACTTCATGAAGTATACTATCATAATACTTCTTAAACTAACTCTGACAGAATCAATCTTGCCATGTTGGTTATACAACATCCGTATAGACCAATCACAGTTCATAACAAAACAATACCAGTAGTTGTTATCCAATCTATTTATCCCAATCAAGGACATATACCATCTTCAGCTTCAAATACCAATCGTCGTCATCTGACGTTGGTTTCTTAAATCTGTTCATTCTGAACTATCTTCATCTTCCTTCGAATTTTCTTCAAAAGAAATCTGTAGTATTCACCGTATACTGTCTTGTCTATAACTATCTCATTACCCATCTGATAAGCTGATAGCTATTGTCATGCAGTGATAATAAATCATATCAATTAGTGCTAACATCTAGCACTCTATAACTCTACCAAAATCTTCCAATAACTGGATAATACATTCTGACTGTCTGTCAATCTATAAAACAATCTAAGAGAGAGCTCGGGATATACTCTGTCACAAGTAAAAAATCAATCAAAAATCACAATCTAATATATTCTACTATGGCATTTTGATTACTCTGACCACTTCTCTGACATCGATCTGTGTCATTTGGTCAGGTTTGTACGTTATCTGGTACAAACTAACAAATATAGATTGAACAATCTGTCAATCACAATCATCTTATATCACAATCTGGAAAGTATTATAATGATCTCATTACGAAATTCATCGAAATATACTTTCCATTTCTAGTTAAAAATATACAAATTCTGTAATGAATCTTCTGATCTTTATCTTTCGGTCTTCCTTTATTGGCGATTCAGACATTTCCGTACAAATTCTGCCAACATTTCAGCATAAATTCTGCCATAACCGATTTAATCTGTCTATATCAATATTATCTGCTCAAATATAATACATTTTCAATCATCAAACTGAAAACTGAATCCACTACAGTGCATTTCTGACCCTATCTGTGATTTCAGACTTGAACTATTCGGTATAAACTAATCAGTTAATAACATAAATTAAAGAAAATATACCTACCTGGTATTCTGTTCAGACTATTAATATCAAATTCTGTTATACAATTCTGCAACATTCTGACATCACAAGATAATCAATCTCATACCCAACACAAAATCACATATCTGTTACTCGGCTCTGATTATTGAAATTAAGTTCTAAACATTCTAATTACGTCTCTGAATCACTGAAATTCTCAAATTCAACTCTGATTCGGATTGAACTGTATATACTCTCACCGGTTCACAATAATCTGTAGCATATACGGATTCAAAACAACAGTAATATCAAATCAGAGACAAAATATCAATATCCTATACAGATCTAGTGAGTTCAGTGAACTCATAACACAATTATTTCTGGTAAATATCTTCATGTCATTCTAATCAACTATTATATCTCATCTGCAAATAAAATATGCTCCCCAAAACAGTATAAGATGTCTCAAATACTGATTTAGAACAATAGCAATACTCAGCAGATATAAAGCAACAGTCGAATAAAATAATCTGCCAAATCAGACAAAATACATTTCTGATATTTCTGACATTTCTGAATTTTCTGATCTTTCTAATATTGGTATCTTATCAGTCACTGATCACAATCTCAACTATATCAAAATCAATCTGTATACAACTTCAGATATCGCATACTCTGAATACAATCTGTTTCAAGCAGGATTCTTATCTGAATAATTTCTATATACAATCATCATAGTTCTCAGAATATTCAATCCAATCTTCAGATATTCGATTCAACCAATCAAGTGCTGCAATTATATCAAAATCTCATAGATACAATGACCATAAAATCATCAGAACATCTCTGAATATACTGAAACATGCCAAAGAGCAACACTAAATCGGATGTAACTCCTTGTCGGTACTCTTCTACTGATTTTTCAATTCATTCTGTATCATTCGGTACATTCAATGTTATTCTGTGCTGAATTCTAAAACAACAACCAGTATCTGACCTGGATTCAATTCTGAAATTTATCTTTCTGATATAAAACAAATCTAAAATCTTATCTGACAACATCAGCCAATTCACACATCATTGGCAAATCTGCCAATGCTAGGCTCGATTTCAGTACATCCACTGAATACATAAAGATACCATCTGTTCCTTTCTGTAAAAATCGAGTCATAGACAATCTAAATATCTCAGGAATTCTAAATCTAGAATACTTATTGAGAAATCGCTAGTCATCAACCATATCTGGTCTGAATCTTGTACTCTCCTGAAAGGAATCTATAATAGTTCTGTACTTGTTCAACATATTAACATCAATAATGCGGTCAAATCAGAAAACACAAGTACGTCAAAATCTAACTCAATCTCAGTCTAATCTTACTGTAGTATACAATATGTCACAGAAATCTCTGAGATCAATCTTTCTTTCCCAAAAGGTAAAGACATCAATACTACAGTAAATACAGACCCAACAGGTACAACATATATCAATGCAACTCAGTCAAAGATAATCGTAGAAAGTGCATTAGTATATATCAATACATATGCAATATAATCATAAAAGAACATTACCTGCCACTATATCATCAAGTGTGCCCTAGGTCTGTTCCTCAATCACTACCACCAGATGGTCCAGCCCCTTAAAATCTTTGGGGACCCCTTTGGGGACACACTTTAGCAAAATGTCCAGGCTGTCTACAAATATTGCATCTACCAAGCACTCCTTGGCATTGCTCTGAGGAATGTCTCCCTCCGCAAGTCCTGCAATAGGCTACAGTATGACTTGGACTGGAACCACTTGAGCTAGAGGAACCACTCCCCAGCTTCTTGAATGGTTTCTTTCGAGCTTTCAGCAAATCTTGTTTCCCACTCGTACTGCCGCGATCAAATCGGAGAGGGGATTGCTGTGTCTGGGGTTGCTTCACACACAACCTCCCTAGCTGTCTAATCAGACTCGCCTCAGCTCTCTTCGCTCTACTCAAGATATCAGCAAAATGGTAAGGTCGCTGCATATTCATCAATGCAACTACCTCCGAATTCAACCCTCTGATGAACTGATTCACTACAGCTTCATCATTTCCAGCTAAATGAGGAGCAAAATGTAGTAAAGTAGAGAATTTAGCATCATATTCGTCAATATTCAATGGGCCTTGTCTCAAATTCTCAAATTCTGCTCTTTTGTCCTCCGGGTAGGAAACGGAGAAAAATCTTTGATAAAATTCAATTTTGAAAACTTCCCACGTGATCACAGTACCACGTTGTGCTAATACTCCTTTGATTGTAATCCACCAACTTCTGGCAGCCTCTCGTAACTGGTTGAATACCAATTTAACTCTCTGTTCATCTGTACACTCAAGTAAATCAAATAATATTTCTATATCATCAAACCAGTTCTGACAATCTTCAGATGTCTCGATACCACTCAGAATCGGCGGCTCAAATAACTGAAATTCTGCCAACTTTACTTCTATCTGAGTTTCTGATGCATCTATCTGTTCAGACGAAGTACTATCCCTCTCTGGAATTCTCCGAGGCGGTATCTCTGAATATCAAACAAATTAATACACAATCTATATAATCTATCTCAGTCCTCCTCTGATCATATACCTCTGATTCAGACTCGGTTCTGATTCAGTCTTGGTAATTACATGCTGTTGTCAACTCAGATAACAAACAACATGTAATAGAGAAAGCAATAAATCATGCTAGCACTCACAATGTAAGTCAACATTAAAATAATTCTCATGCTAGCAATCACATGCAAGGAAAGAAAATTCAATCTACCCCGCTAATTCTCTTCTATCTCAATCTAAAGGATCTATCGCTCTGATACCACCTCTTGTGGGGACCCGGACGCTAATCATCTTCTTATTCATCTTTGGGATTTAATTATTAATTAAGATTAAACAGGGTCAAAAAATTTTTCTTTTTAACATGCAAGTGCGGAAGGTAATGGAATCTAAATAACATACATCTTAGTATCAAAATACATTTCAGTATAAAAGTACAATAATGTACATTATTCACTCAAACTAATCTAGGGTTTAACTACTAAATTTCAAGTATTAAACCAAGTCAACAATAAGTCCGAAATCACCACGCTAAACTCGTCTTCTCTCATCATTTTCTTGACCCCGATCTTGTCCCACCTGTTGTCATGGACACATACAAAACAAGACAACAGCCGGATAACTCCGATGAGATAAATCCCAGTATAAAACAAGGTAAACATGCATATACACAAAGTGAATCATGAAACATTCTATCATGAATAAAATTAAAAACAGTAGATTTCATAATCTATGAAATTAAATCAAAATAAGCATCCAAATCGAATCAGATAAACATGCAACTCAAATCAAATCATAAAAACATGCTATAGTGACTGAAAGCAATAAAAATGGGTTTCATAGTCTATGAAACCACATCCATAAACGCATGCAGTTCTAGTCAAATCATGTCTAGACTCGACTCAACTATAACTCTAGGGATCTCGGTGTGAATAAGACGTCACGATCTGTTACCTACCCTACCACTCGGGGTGACTGTACGTCTTATTCCTAGACTTCGGTCTGATCTGTATCGACATCTACAATAGGAGAGTGGATCTTCCCCTAAGCTACGATATCACCGAACGTCTAGAAGTTTGACTGTTCTATCAAGACATTCCTATCTTATATGTAATGAATATTAATCTATACACAAAGCATACACATTTCAAAGGATATGAATATAACATCTATAAACACATCAAAATCATATCATAAGATAAACAACAATAATTCTAGTATGTGATTTTATTGGGAAACTCAAATGGGATCTCATTTGAGTTGTATCTTCCTGAATATCACATGAATTATACCTTTGTCGTCCCTGTCTGACGAAGACGATGACCTGTATTCAAATCTGTCCATATCAAATCGGAAATGACAATATCGAATACGCTGTATTAGTGAATAACTCAATACACAACATGTTCTGATCAATACTCAATTCAGTACATAATCTGACCAATGTCTGAAGAATATACAATCTAATTCATGTCATCGATATCACAATACAGTCTAAATCAATACTGAATCTGATCAATATCAATCTCCTGATGTTTCGACAGTATAACAATACAATCTTGATATCCCATCAATCTCAACATCACAGATATAATACCAGAATTCATAATTTCAATATCGGTATATTCAAAATCAGTGATACACAATTCTGATATCAAAATCATAGTCATTATCTTTCGAAAATCATAATAATTGCATAACCAGTCTATTCTGAAAGCTGACTTCAATTATACAATATCTACGGTAGCAGAAACATCATATCTGATTCATATTCAATTCTGACATTAACATATTTCCAAATCATCTCAAAACGTAATGAAACTTACGTCCTTGGATAGCTCGTAGCGAGAAGAACACAATACTGCGTTCGGATTCGAATTCTGATACACGGATGTCTTCAAATTTGATTTCTAAGCTCAAGAGTTCAAAGTATTCTACCAACCCTCGATTTCCTCTCTCTCTCCCTGAAGAATGACCGAGCTCCACATATATATATCTATGCAATAACATAAAACGTGGCACAATTCTTTGCACTGCACATCGCACCGTGGGTGCGCTCCTTTCTAGACCGCGGGTGCGGTATGCTCTCGGCACCGATTTTATTTTTCTAAAATTGACGACCGCGGGTGCGGTCCTGATCTTACTGCGGGTGCGGTCACCCCACTGTAGCTGCACCGCGGGTGCGGTCCTTCTAGCACCGCGGGTGCGGTCTTGCTACTGTAAAAATGTCCAACTTACTGCCACTCCACCGCGGGTGCGGTCTCTTCCTCACCGCGGGTGCGGTCCTTCATTTTTCAAAATATTCAATTTTTGCAACATCGTTTCTTCCAGTCTGTTCTTGCATTTCTTATTCATACTATATAATTCAATTCAAAAGTATCAAACTTAAATCTCGGGCCTTACAAGTCGAGGCTTGAACCGTTGGTGGTGAGCTAGAACGTGACCTTGGATGTTAGTGCACTAGGGTGATTTAAGTGGGTAGGACCGAGAGATTCATTCAAATGATGGACCATCAGCCGTTTATAAGGGTCTGAAATTAAGAATGTAGGACCATTATAGTGTTTTTAAGATATGACAAAAAGTTTGGAAAAAATAGGTTAAGTTTCGAATCGATACAGGTTAAAACAGGGACCCTGGTCCAAGTTTTAAAACATTTCAGTTAAGTTATAAAATGAACACGGGTTTACATCTAGGGATGCTTTTAAATATGTTTTGGGACATTTTTAGGAGTTTAGCAAGCTTTAGATCAAAATAATGAGTTTTGGATTTATCGGGGATTTAATCGTCTCACGAAATGTCAAATAAAGGGTTAATGGAAATGTCTAGATTTAAGCTTAATAAAATAATGGGAAATTATATTTAAGTGCAAATAATTATTAGAAGTATAAGTTTTTAAATTTGGAATTTTATGCTAAGGTTTTGTTTAATTCAAAATTAAAACGCATTAATAGGTTATATTTAAAGATTAAATTAAAAGTCATAGATTTACGCTAAATAAAAATATGAAAAATAATTTATAGGCTTAAATAATTATTTGGGACCTGTTATAGTCATTGGAATTAAAAAAATGACAAAAACGTGGAATTTTACGTCTAAGGGAAAAACAGAAATTTTTGGGTTCTAGAGGCAAAATGGTCATTTTGCACCCGGGGTAAGATTTGGGTCCTGCCAGTATCCTGAGCACAAATTTAGGATATTTAAAATGTTTATGCATCATGTTTATGATTTTTACGTAATTATGATAAATACGTTGCATGCTTGGTTTAAAGAGAAATTTATGTATATGCATTTTTTTTTAAGTGATGATAATGACGATGCTTTTGAAGGATGAGATTTGGTTGTAACAGACGATGTATATGAAATAGGATCGATTAAGGTGCTCTAATGCGCAACGGAAGTTTTAAAATTGTTTTTCAAGAAGAAAAATCGAGCACCTCTACTAAGATGTGTAGCAAATACAAAACACAATATATGTCATACATAGAGTGTTTAGAAATGTACCTATCAATCACAAGGATTGATTATGGCTCCAATTAAGTTGTAAACAACTTAGCTCTTGATGGTAGACAATCTACAAGCTTCACCTTGCTTTTGGAATCCTTTCTTCAAAATTAGGTCCACCACGAACAAGGTAGATCCACTCTAATTTTGCACTAGAAAAATTAGAGCATTTTTCTTTGAGAAGTATGTGCTTTCATCAACAATTGAAGTAGCAAAAAAATGGTGGAGAATGACATGAAAATTTCGTTCATGGTGAGGGGAGGAGAGAAGGAGGAGTGTTTTTCTTGGTTGTGGAAAAAGTTGAAGCAAAAATTGCATGCCATGCCTTGGATATTGAAAAAGTTGCATCCAACCCTTCACCTCCCTTGCATGCCTTCTACTTGGGCTTGTAACAATTACAAGGCCCATGGACTTTAATATAATGTCTCAAACACATTTGAGTCCATTCAAACTTTACTTCATTTTACTCAAGCCCACTAGTTTAATAATTATTTCTAATTGGGCTCTACAAGACCCATGGGTGTTAAATTAATCCAACACTTGAATTAATTTAATTATTTGGACTCTACTAGGTCCACTAGTGTTTAGTTAATTCAACAATTGAATTAATTTAATTTAGTCCATAATAATGTATATGAAAATCACAATTTTCAAATACATTACTCGTTTGGCCAACTTTTAATTTAGGAACACTTCTTCAAATTAAAAGTTACATTCTACTTATAGAAGTCATACTTCTATTTTTATTTACGCTTATAAACTCCTTTATAAGCCGTTCAACACATTGAACTATTTTACTTCTCAACGGGATCTAGAAAGTTAGCACTTGTATGACCCTCAATGGTTCATTGATACAACTAGCCGTGTGTTAACATCTCCATGTGATTCGGACTAAACATGTCCTTATTTGAGCATACCCCAATTGCTCCATTCTTACTTATCAACTCCTTGATAATAAGAACGTCAGAACTCAAGTCTGATAGTACCCAACCAACCATGTTAAACGCCTAGCAGCATCGCTTACATGATTCCCTAGGTATCAAATGATAGTGCCTGCAAGAACCATTCAATTATTGTGAGCGTACAGTACGGTCCCTTCAACTCATATATCCCGACCGATTCGACAACCTCTGATATATCGAGAGTTGTCAATGAATCGATACTATGTGTCATGTCGTAGTTGCATCGATGGTGTAATCTTTGAAACCCCTTTCATAATTACCACCATACTCTGATCAGAGATTTCAACCTACATACACATGAGAACACATAGGATATCCATACCCAAAGGTAAGCGGTGAATCCCCGACTACAATGCATCGACTCCTATAAGTTTCGACAGAACACCCAACCTTGCCACTTGATGACCCCATGAGAGTCGGTAAACAGGTCAAAATGTAATTCTAGCACATAGAGTCTCAATGTTGTCTCGGGTCATAAGGACTAATGGTGTACAACCATAAACTAGGACGTTTCCACTCGATAAGTGAGAACCACTTGGAAAGTCCTTTATGGAGGGTTGTTCAGTGCACTTTACCAGGAGCACCTATCTGCATGCTCGGACATCACAATGTCCCCTACCAATGAAACATGGTACTCACATCGCAGATACTAGTCTCGAACTCGAGCGGCCTATATCCTTCTTAGCGGCGGCTGAATCGACTAGGAACTGTTTAGAATATACAGTATTCCAAATATGAGTTTCATGATGCTCATCATATGAGCATCTCATATTCTATCTACTATTTGTATATTCAAGGGATTTATCTATGCTACTAGCATGAGTATACAGATAAAGATGTGCCAAAATAATAATTTGAAATATTATTAAAATAAAGATTGTTTCTACATAGAGTTTCATTGTGAACACTCGACCAACACTTGGCTCGACGTGCTCCTACTCTAACAATCTCCCACTTGCACTAGAGCCAACTACCCATATGCTTCAAACCCATTGATTTGCGATGCTTCTCGAATAATGGTCCAAGTAAAGGCTTAGTTACCGGATCTCCAACATTAACTGCGGAGCCGATTTTGTCAATCAAGACAGCTCCTCTTTCCACAATCTCTCGGAGGATGTGGTACTTTCTCAATACTTGTTTGGAATTCTGATGAGACCTTGGCTCCTTTTCTTGAGCTATAGCTCCTGTGTTGTCACAAAACATCGGGACAGGAGCAACATCATTAGGAATGACGCCAAACTCTTGGACGAAATTCCTTATCAAAACAGCCTCCCTTTGCTGCATCCGATGCAGCAATGTATTCGGCCTCACTGGTGGAATCCGAAGTAGTGTCTTGCTTGGAACACTTCCAAGAGACAGCAACACCATTGAGCATGAATACGAACCCAGAGGTTGACTTCGAGTCATCGATATCGCTTTGGAAGCTAGAGTCGGTATAGCCTTCCAATTTCAGTTCTCCACCTCATAGACCAAGAACAATTTATTGGGCCTTCTCAAATACTTGAGGATGCCTTTCACAGCTTTCAAGTGTGGAAGATCAGGGTTCGATTGATATCTACTCACTACACATACTGCAAAAGCCACTTCAGGACGTGTAGATATCATGCCATACATGATGCTACCAATTGCAGATGCATACGGAATGCGTGTCATCGCCTCTATCTCTGCATCAGTCTTGGGAGACATAGACTTGGATAGGGACACGCCATGACACATTGGTAGATGTCCTCTCTTGGACTCATCCATCGAGAACCTCTTCACGAGGGTATCAATGTATGTGGACTGGGTGAGACCAAGCAATCTTCTTGATCTATCTCTATAGATCTATATTCCCAATACAAAAGATGCTTCACCCAAGTCCTGCATCGAGAACTTACTCGATAACCATATTTTAGTTGATTGCAACATTCCTACATCATTCTCAATGAGTAGAATGTCATCAACATACAGCACCAGGAATGTCACAGCACTCCCATTGACCTTCTTATACACACATGGTTCCTCAGGATTCTTAGTAAAACCAAACTCTTTGATTGTACTATCGAATCTTAGGTTCCAACTCCTAGATTTCTGCTTTAGACAATAAATAGATCTTTGAAGTTTGCATACCATATGCTCACTTCCGACAGATGTAAACCCTTCAGGTTGAGAAATGTAAATATCTTCCTTAATATCCCCATTAAGAAAGGCTATCTTGACATCCATCTCCCATATCTCATAGTCATACCATGCTGCTATGGCTAGCAATCTCCTTATGGAGTTGAACATTGCAAATGGAGAAAAGGTTTCCTCAAAGTCAACTCCTTGTCTTTGAGTATATCCTTTTGCCACCAATCGCGCCTTGAAGGTCAATACCTTCCCATCCGCCCCAAGTTTCCTCTTGTAAATCCATTTACACCCTATGGGAACAATTCCCTCAGGTGGATCCAAGAGATTCCACAATTTGTTCGAATGCATGGAATTCATCTCAGATTCCATTGCTTCAAGCCACTGTGATGAATCAGCATCAGATAACGCTTCCTTGAAGGTCCTTGGATCACATCCATGGTTAGGCTCATCATGGCCCTCTTCAAGAAGCAGACCATACCTCATAGGTGGTCTCGAAACTCTCTCGGGTTTTCTAGGAGCTTGTATCTCCTCTCTTGGCTCTTCGGGTGTGGTTTCTATAATTGTCGGTGTTTCACAAACTGCTTCGATTTCTATCATCTCCCCTTTTCTATCCAATAGAAATTCCTTTTCCAAAAAGGTCTCATTCCTAGAAACAAACACCTTTGTTTCTTGGGGATGATAGATATAATATCCAACTGAATTCCTTGGATATCCCATAAAGTAACATAAAATGGATCGAATATCCAATTTATCTCCCACTACTTGCTTCACATAAGCAGGGCATCCCCATATTCTAAGAAAAGAATATCTGGGAGGCTTACCCATCCATATCTCATATGGTGTCTTGTCAACTGCCTTTGAATGGACATTGTTCAACAACAGTGCCGCTGTCTCAAGCGCATATCCCCAAAAGGATGGCGGCAACTCCGTGAACCCCATCATAGACCGAACCATGTCCATCAAAGTCCGGTTACGACGCTCCAAAACACCATTCAATTGCGGTGTAGCGGGCGGAGTCCACTGCGAGAGAATCCATTCTCCCTAAGATACTCTTGGAACTCGGCACTCAAGTACTCACCACCTCGATCCGATCGAAGTGTCTTGATGCTTCGTCCCAGCTGTTTCTCTACTTCACTTCTGAATTCTTTGAACCTTTCAAAGACTTCAGACTTGTATTTAATCAAATACACATACCCATACCTCGAAAGTAATCAGTAAAGGTGATGAAGTAGGCATGTCCATGCTTAGTGGTGATGCTAAGCGGACCGCACACATTGGTATGGATCAAATCCAATAATCCTTTGGCTCGCTCCACATGGCCCTTAAAGGGAATTTTGGTCATCTTTCCTTTCAGACAGGATTCACAACTCGTAAGAACATTAATATCAGACATATCAAACATGCCTACTCCACTAGCTTGTTCATTCTTCTTAGGGAAAATGTCTTAATCGAGCATGCCATAATCGTGCAGAATTTAGAGTATCTTGTTTTCCCTTCCCTAAGTCTCCTACTTATTCTCATCCCTCCAATGTCCAGGCTCTTGCAGTGATGACATACATTAGCAGTCTTGTCAGCCTTCACTGGTATGGCTGCCACAGCGGGACTCGGAGATTGCCTCTTCAAGGGCACGTTCTTCTTGGGACGTTGGAAAGAACGCTTCTTTCCCTTCCCAGGTGGACCAGTCCTTCGTACCAGATGAAGAGCCCACATAAGAACCGACTTCTCGTCTTTCATAGAAGCCTGCATATAACACTCGGCTTTCAAGTCATGGTCACACCATTCTTTGTAAGTCTGCAATTCCTCAGGAGTGCAGTCAGTCTGAGCCTCAACAGGGGACGACTTAGTAGTGTATACGCTATCCTTTCCGAATTCAAGACGTTGTTCAGATTTCTTAGCCAATTGAGGTAATTAGTTCTGGTTAATACGTGTTTGTCGAGTATTACAGATAGCAGATCGCGAATCGAAGACATTGTCAAAAAGTATCGAAAAGTAAACAGATAAATGTTAATGACTATTTTAAAATATTTAGTAAGATATAAAGTATGGACTTTTACTTTATAAATGTTTACTCCCACTGTTTTGACATCTTTCACTACCCTCTAGTGAAAACGGGAAACTCCTTTCCTCAGTAGGTACGCAAGGTCCAATTAGCGAATTATGATCCCGAATAATATCAGCCAATCACAATTCCTAAAAGGTAGTTTCCAATTGCATCACCATACAACCCTTTACGTAAACTTTTGTCTCACGTTTGATTAGGACCCAATAATATGACGTCGTTCATCTTCACGTGTCAAACCTTATCCATCGATGTTGAACCTTAATGGACGGTCGCCAAGAGTTCCCCCAATAATATGAGCCGAAATCATGGGAGTTCCACGTAGTTCACATCACCATGTCAATGGATGTCACAGCTTTCCGGCACCCAGGGCCCCCAATAATATGAGCCGAGCCCCAAGCACGGGTAGTGTTCATCATGCACCCATTGTCGATGGAAGACATGGAAATTATAAACAAATTTATAATTCCCCTTTTCGGGCTCGATATTAATTTGAATCTTATTCAAAATGAGGGTTTTTAATTTTGAAAGGTCTCATCATTAATTTTATTTAAAAGCTCGTCATGTTTGATCGTATGTTTGTCAGATTCATGAAACTTTGTTATTATCATAATAATAACGCACATACTCATTATTTATAACATATCATGCATATATTATAAACAGTAAACAAAACAAGGATGATCAATCGCTCCCAATACTAATGGCTCGTGTGAGCTCACACGGGCCTAGGTCCAATCCTAGGGAAATGCATGGGATGCAAATGCAACTATTACATTAGCTTCCAATATTTACATGTCTTCGATCTTCATAATCATCATGGCCACCATCTTCCAATCTTGATCATCCACTATACTAATATTTACAAATAATATCCATGGCAAATAGGGATACATCTCATGGGGGTGGGAACGGGCCATAACCCAAGCCCACTTTAAATTTGATAACTATTACAATCATTCAACAAAAAATATCCTAGCATACACCTAGCAAATTGGGCTTGGGCTTTTGATCATCTTCATGCACAATATCACATATCATACACCATCAATTAATTATCACAATAAGTAATTGTCCAATATTATATATCTTGATCCAATCACTAACCGCCACGATTAAAAACTAAATTAACAAAGTATACAAACACTTTGTCTACTTTCAAATTAATTATTATAAACCGAATTTCTTGTAAAAATCACCATTTACTATAAATTTTTAAAGTCAACTTAAAATATTTATTTCATGAGAAAATATGTGCAACTTTGTTAATGTTTAACCTTAAGGGCCTAAAAAATCAATTTTCACACAAAAAACATTGTGGCCCATTTAAATTCACAAATATGTTAGCCATCTAATGACACAACAAACAACATCAAGGCCCGTGATACTTTGATAATCCAAACACTTTGGAAACCCTAAGTCTCATCGCCGTCGCCAAGAGCTCCATCGCCAGATTCGGCCAACTTACCAAAAAATTATATATTTATTAAACATGTGGCTTTTCGGAAGCCCTTGGGCTGCCCTAGCTGCCTGTTTCGGGCAGCCCAAGTGCCCGAAATGGGCAGCAACTTGCTGCCCAAAATTCCACCGAAACCGGCTTGATTCGATGCAAACTATAGTCTCATGCGGTATAGAAATCAATTCAATATAATACTTGTATGCTAACAAAATCGTATCCATAGCGCGGATACCACTTGAAAGAGGATCGATAAGGTGCTCTAATGCGCACAGGTGTTTTAAAATTGTTTTTCATGGAAGCAAAATCCAACCCTCTACTAAGATGGTGTAGCAAATACAAAACACAATATAGTCATACATAGAGTGTTTAGAAATGTACCTATCAATCACAGGAATTTATTATGGCTCCAACGAAGTGTGTAAACAACTTAGCTCTGATGGTAGACCAATCTACAGCTTCACCTTGCTTTTGGAATCTTTTCTACAAATATTAAAATCCACCACTAACAAGGTAGATCCACTCTAATTTTTGCACTAGAAAAATTAGAGCATTTTCTTTGAGAAGTAGGTGCTTTCATCACCAATTAAGTAGCAAAAAATGGGGAGAATGACATGAAGTTTTGTTATGGTGAGGGGAGGAGAGAGAAAGGAGTGTTTTCTTGGTTGTGGAAAAAAGTTGAAGCAAAAAATTGCATGCCATGCCTTGGATATTGGAAAAGTTTGCCTCACAATCCTCACCCTCCCTTGCATGCCTTCTACGCTCGGGCTTATGTACACAGATTCCAAGGCCCATGGACTTAATATAAATGTCTCAAACCACTTTGATTCGCATTGCCAGATTAACACTTCATACTTCATTTACTCCAAGCCCACTGTTATAAATAATTATTTCTAATTGGGCTCGACAAGACCCATGGGTGTTAAATTAATCCAACACTTGAATAATTTAATTATTTGGACTCTACTAGGTCCACTAGGTGTTAGTTAATTCAACAATTGAATTAATTAATTAGTCCATAATAATGTATATGAAATTACAATTTCAAATACAATTACTCGTTTGGCCAACTTTTAGTTTGGAACACTCCTCAAATTAAAAGTTACATCTCCTAATAGAAGTCATACTTCTATTTTTATTTATGAATATAAACTCCTTATAAGCTGTTTCAACATTGAACTATTTTACTTCTCAACGGGATCTATAAAGTAGCACTATGGACGCTCAATGGTTCATTGATACAACTAACCGTGGGTTCACATCGCCATTGATTGGACTAAACATAGTCCTTATTTGAGCATACCTCATTTCTCCTTTCTTACTTTCAACTCCTTGATAATAAGAACGTCAGAACTCAAGTCTAGAGTACCCAACAACCATGTTAAACGCCTAGGCAGCATCGCTTACATGATTCCCTAGTATCAAATGATAGTGCCTGCAAGAACCATTCAATTATGGTTAGCGTACAGTATGGTCCCTTCAACTCATATATCCCGACGATTCGACAACCATTGGTATATATGAGAGGTTGTCAATTAATCGATACTATTGTCATGTTGTAGTTGCATCGATGGTGTTTATCTATGAAACCTTTTTCATAATTCCCACCATACTCTGATCAGATATTCAACCTACATACACATGAGACACATAGGATATCATACCCGAAGGTAAGACGGTGAATCCCCGACTACAATGCATCGACTCCTATAAGTTTCGACAGAACCCAACCTTGCCACCTGATGACCCCATGAGAGTCGGCAAACAAGTCAAGTGTAATCTCTAGCATAGAGTCTCAAGTTGTCTCGGGGTCATAAGGACTAATGGTGTACAACATAAAATAGGACGTTCCACTCGATAAGTGAGAACCACTTGGAAAGTCCTTTATGGAGGGTTGTTCGTGCACTCTACCAGGAGCACCTATCTGCATTCGCCGGACATCACAATGTACCCTACCAATGAACATGTACTCACAACGCAGATACTAGCCTGAACTCGAGCTGCCTTATCCGTCTTAGGCGGCGGGATGAATCAACTAGGAACTGTTTAGAATATACAGTATTCCAAATAGAGTTTCATTATGCTCCATATAGCAGCTCATTAGTCAGTCTAACTATTTGTATATCAAGGGCTTAGCTATTGCAACAGCATGGGTTATACAGATAGAAGATGTGACAAAATAATAATTGGAAATATGTATTAAAAGTAAAGATGGTTTATACATAGAGTTTCATTGTGAACACTCGCCCACACGTGGCTCGAGTGCACCTTACTACTAACAGTATCTGTATAGAACGAGAACATGAGATATGATGAGCTGAGCTCAGGGCTTAGGCGCAGTAATGCCTGTCGCCTGATTGTCCCCCTGCCAGCAGTTACCACGGGTTTTATGAGAGGATCACATCGAATATAGCGGAACGAAATGTCATCTTACTAATGAACGAATCAATTGAAAAGGAACATGAATCGTATATGATGATGAGATGACAGCTTTAATACGATGATTTTACATGACAACGTTTTACGTATATGGATGACATGAGATGACCATACTTTGACAACGATATGATTTATGCACAAGAGACGTTTACGTTATGCTTTTAGTTCATGAATATATGTTTGAGTAGATAGTTTTTCCCCCTGCTATGTCTATATATGTACTTGTGTATTCCTGCGTTACAGGTGGGTTGAGTCCTTAACTCACTAGGCATGGGTGATATAAGGTGAGCTTAATGATTAGGAGACTGGAGGTGCCGACATCTGGTAGGCCAATCTGGTGGTGTGACACGACCCGAGGACCACATGTTTTCCCGCATTACGTTATTCAGGATTTGAGGAAGATGAACATTTTATATACGGTAAGGATTCGTACGATTTTACTCTCTTCTACGTTTATTTGAATATTGTCATGTTAAACTGTGAAGACGATATTTAAATGTTAATTTGTATGGGCGAGCTTTGATAAAAAAATATTATTTCGCATTTCAAAAGAGCAGATGTTTTAGTCCTATATTTACAACCACTAGGACACATGATTACTAACCCTAAGTTTGCACACAAAGCACAACGTAAAATTCTCCTTCCTTGATAGAAAGACCCACGAGCCATATTGAGTCACAATCAAATTGAGTCTTGGATGTAATTTTGATTAATGACTCAATACCTTTGTGGGACCCGGGACGCTGGTCCTTGTTCTTATCTTCTTGGGATTTAAATGGTCAATTAAGATA